>NW_027466857.1:8680000-9280000 GCF_046128005.1 Genypterus blacodes
ACACACTCACACACAGACACGCACACACAAGGTCTCTTTATCCTCATCTATCTATTTTTCGTCTCTCTCCTGTCTCTGCATTGCTCGCAGTGTTGCAGAAATATTCGGCGCTGTTGTTCAGAGTTACCAATAGAGCTGCTCTAATCACAGCGCCACGCCCATATCTGGGAACGCCGACTTCCCGAGGAGGCTCAAACAGACCAGCTCCAATATTCAGAAACGATATACGTTATTCCGGAGAGCTCAGTGTGAGTCGGAATTGTTCACCGCAGGCCGACAACTAAAATCTACAAGACCGTAAACAGGCGTTCGCTCAGGGCTGCTACGGCTCTGGAAAAGATCAAACATTCCTCGGAATGGTTTGATCGAGTTTCCGTGGAGCAGAGGGAGAAGCACGCATTGGAGAAATACCATGTTTAGATGCTTCTTAAGTAACGGTGTGGTGAATTGGACTCAAGTATCAAAAATAAAGAAGTCTTAAATGAGTCATTACACGCACCAAGGCAGAGATACAAGGGTTTAAATCACACAAATTGTGGAATCTAATCATAAAACTACAATGTCGTACACACCGGAGGACAGATTATTGGTCTCAAATGTCAAACCAGGGATAATTACCTTTTTTTCTACCCGGCAACAGCATTATTTTATGAACTTATTTGTTGTCACCTTTGAAATGTCAATCAGCAAAATACTCAAGAACTAAAGTTGTTGTGTAAAAAATGTAGCGCAGTTAAAAGAGCAATATTTAAGAAATAGAACACTTTATACACAATAGACTTGACCTTACTTCAGTATTGAATATCTTAAGTTTGTGTAGTTTGTTTTCCACTTTTGTCCCCCGTTGAAAGTATTTGAAGTTTGTCCCATCTGTTTAAAGTTTCACAATCGAATCTTAACTTTCCACGATTCTTGCTTACAGTTGCATGAATAAACCACGCGCACACACACACACACACACACACACACACACACAAACACACACAAGCACAGTGTTAATGACGCACTTGCTGAGGTATTGATGTGTGTTTTCCCAGGCCGTGCTCCTCACCGAAGCTGCCTCACGCCGACACACACAGCAGGATTGAACATTTTGCCAGCAGGTACGTGGCTCCGACCGCCCTCCAGAGCAAAACAACACCGCAAACTCGTCTTAGCACGTCTCTCTCTCTCTCTCTCTCTCTCTCTCTCTCTCTCTCTCTCTCTCTCTCCTCCTCTCCTCCACTCCTCCACTCTAACCCTCCAAATCAACCCAGACTCTTGATATTCACTCCCACTCCCTCTCCTTCCTCCTCTTCACCATCGCTGCCTTCCCCACCCAAAACCCCCTAGTCTTTGCCACACACTGATTGAAGTATTGATTCCGGCTGGACTGAACTCCAGCCAGAGGAAAGGACCGCACAGCCCTGCAGCTTTCCTTGCTCTTATTCTCCATTTAGAACACACACACACACACACAATCATAGAAGCTTGTGTGGAGGTTTTGTACGTGTGTGTGTGTGTGTATGTTGGGGTCACCGGGGTTCAGCGTGCCCAGCAGCTTTGTCACTTGCTAGGGCAGCGAGCTCATTGGTCACCTGGGAGCTGTCGGTGTGGATTAGTATCTGCCTGGCAGGTTAAAATCGGGGCACAATGCTGGACTCCCACACTCCTGGCAGCTCTGCCCACAGTGCTGCAAGGCTGCCCAGCACACACACACACACACACACACACACACACACACACACACACACACACACACACACATCCAACAGAGTGTGTGTCTGTGTTTGTGTGTGTTTTGCCACTGTGTATTCCATCCCCGAGGCTGAAACACACAACTGCTTTATAGTTTGCCAAAATAGAGCGGCCACACATTTGTCCCCTCTCTCCCTCTCATCTCTTATTTTCCTTTTTTTTCTCGGTCTGGTTTGTTTTGCCTCTTCTCCTCCTCCTTTATCTCTCCACCCACAAACTCATTTCACCCACTTCCTCCGTCTCTCGCTCTTTTCACCGCGTCCGCTTTTTTTCACTTTCCTCCATTCTTTAAAATATATCTTCCTGTCTTTTTTCTTTAAATGTCGCCCTGGCACGTTCGCTCCTTTTATCGAAGCTTTTCAATTCGCTTCAAAACAGCTCTCGACTGGAGACAATCACGGCGAGACAAATCCGCCCCCCAAAAAGAAGAAAACGCAGAAATGAAAAGAGAGGACCACACCGCAGCACTGGAATTTAGTTAGTTAGTTTAGTGACAATACGCGGTAACGGAGGCGTTGTTCCTCCTTTGACCTGCAGAGGCGCTGTTACAAACGTTTCAGTGTCACTTGAGGCTCTTGGATTAGAATCAAGTCGCAGATTTACAGACGTGACAAAAACACGACAGTTTGAGTGCAAAAGCTTCTTCTTTCCCGGCTTTTCCTGTTATTTGCTCTCTTTCTTTCTTTCTTTTTTTGAAAACTTTTTAATGAATTCTAGCAGTGGAGAGTTTGATCATAACAACATGGTGAAAGCGCTGTAACCCTCTTTCCCTTCCCTTCTTTCTTGTACGCTGTATGTTAATCCGGAGCGATACTGGAGTCCTCCCATGATCCCGAGAGAGATTGGATATTTGATGTCCGGGATTCCGTTTGTTGTCATGTCACACCCACCTACCCACACACACACACACACACACACACACACACACACACACACACACAGGCATGTACGTACAGTCTCTCCCTCTCTCTCTTTCTTCGTAACCACCGTGGGAGTAGAGTTCGTTCCTTTCATCATCCGTGCCATTCCGACATCTTATAGTCAGTGGATGAGAGGGGGCAAAAGGGAAAACAGACCTCTGTATTCCTCCTATCCGCTCGCTTTCTCTCCCTTTTCTCATTTCCGTTGGCATCCATCCACATAATGCGGGCCATCTAATCGCACATGCATGCACAACACACACACTCATACACACACGAGTCCTCTCTATTACTTTCTGCCATTTTCTTTTTTTCATTTGCCATTGTCACCGACCGGGTCTCTCAGCGTGTGTGTGTGTGTGTGTGTGTATTTGATGAATGGCCTCATAGATTGGATTAGAAGAGGTCAGGTTCAGAGGCTGGGCCTGCTGTAACGGGACGTGGATAAATCCTGATTTTGCCACGCTATGGCCTCGGAGGGAAGGGAGCCCGGAAAGAAACGGGAAGCGGTGCAAATCTCTCCATCTCTCCCTCACTCAGCTGATGACATCGTGCGAAAGATGATGCGGCGTGTCGGGCCAGCGAGAGTCGGGCTGTGTGCACGGGGAGCGTGGCAGTGGTGTTATAAATATTCATGTTTGTCTCCGCGCTTCTTAATTCAATGGAAAATCAGCTCCATTTCCCTTTTTCACTGTTTACGTTCCCGCTTTTGATCATTTTCTGATTCATCTTTCCGATTGAGCTCCAGCAGCTCCCAGTCAGTCATTCACTGAGTCAGTCTGTCTGTCAGTCTGTCCGTCTGTCTGGGAGCTGAGCTGTTTCAGGCACGAGTTATGTTTTTGTGGGAAAGAGAGAGAGAGAGAGAGAGAGAGAGAGAGAGAGAGAGAGAGACAGAGAGAGAGAGAGAGAGAGCTCAGCAGACACCCTGCACAGCTTTATGGAACGATGAGACGACTGTTTGTGAACAAAAACTAGTTCCGATTATTGGAAGCTTTACAAAAATGTCTGACAACGACCGCCATTATTTATACTTATGTGTGAAAACATGACATCATACATGACGATCATACATGATGTCATGTTATTCCTGGAGTGATGCCTGTCTCTTTCTCTCTCTCTCGCTCTCCTTCTCTCTCACTCTCTCTCTCTCTCTGGCTCTCTATCTCTCTATCTCTCTCTCCCTCTCTCCCTCTCTCCCTCTCTCCCTCTCTCCCTCTCTCTCTCCCTCTCCCTCTCCCTCTCAGTATCATGACACGCTCCAGTCAGTTGGCAGGTCACTCTGCGTGCTGCTTGGCTGCTGTCCGTGGTGCTGGAAAGGCTCCTTATCGCTGCGCGCTGCTAGATAAACACCATAACATCCCAATCTGCTGACTCCTCTTAGACATTTCCCGTAGATCAGATGTAAATCTGTGTATTGTTGCGCCTTACACTTCTCTGCAGTCTCGTCATGCTGATGTTTCAAACAAAACTTGTTATTGGCTCGTGGTCCATAATGCTGAAAAGGCCACATGTCAAATCAACAGCTGTTAAGATCTAAATTGTACATCGTCTCTCGTTACGATTGCATCAATCTGTGGCTTTGCCTCCATCAATTCCTCTGACTCATCTCCTCTGCCGCATTTCATCTCTGTGATTTGTGTGTGCCAGCGTGGGTAAATATGTGTGTGTGATGTGTGCTCATGCCTGTGTGTGTATGTTTTATGTGTGTATTTATATAGACTGGCGGAAATGGAGAGCCAGAATTGTTCATTCTTCACGGACAGCCTGTCTCCAGATGAAAGCCTGTGAGTATGCTGCAACCCCCCCTTACACACACACACATCCTACAAACCCCTTCATTACAACCTAGTCTTTCAAATGGTGTGTGTGTGTGTGTGTGTGTGTGTGTGTGTGTGTGTGTGTGTGTGTGTGTGTGTGTGTGTGTGTGTGTGTGTGTGTGTGTGTGTGTGTGTGTGTGTGTGTGTGTGTTTCCACTGATTACATGTGAGTGTCTGCATGCACATGTATGTATGTGTAGGGCAGTGAAGGTAATCACATAAAGAATCAGCCCCGCAAAGAAAGTGAGCAAATGCCACTCGACTGCCTCGTCCCCGCGGCTTCCTGCGCCCGCTGTGATTAACGTTAAAGCTGTGGGCAAGTCCACGTGTGTGTGTGTGTGTGTGTGTGTGTGTGTGTGTGTGTGTGTGTGTGTGTGTGTGACGCTGGCTGAGGCAGTGGGTGAGGTCGTAGAAGTGAGCAGAGAGGTTTGACGTGAGGGGAAAGCTGAGAAAGAGCTTGATGGAGTAGGGTTGGTGAGACTGTGTGAGGTTGTGTGACATGTGTGTTTGTGTTTGTGTGTTTGTGTGTCCACGGCTCATCGTGTTGATACTTGTGTTTTTCCCCCATTTGAGATATTTTCTTTCTTTTTTTAAATTGAGCTGTAAAATGGTGTGTCCTTTAGTTCGTCTGTTGTGTGTGTGTGTGTGTGTGTGTGTATGTTTCCTCAAAGTGTGTATCCATGTGTGGCTGTGATTTACACACATTTAGGCCTAAATAAAATGAAGTGAAACCCTTTGACTCCTGGTCCCTGTGCGTCTTGAGCCTGCTCCCCTCTCCTCTTTGCTATCGTGTGTGTATATCTTGCAGTATGGTTTGGATGGAGCTTTATCAGAAAACGTGTGTGTGCATGCATGCATGTGTGTATGGGTGTCTGATTCTATGCCCGAGTGTGTCTGTATGCATGAGTGTCTCTGTGTTTCGCACCTCTCAGCGCTTTTTACTCCTCATGTGTAGCAGTTAGCTTTTCTTTCCGCTCCTCTGCCTTCGTGTGTTGAATCCTGTCCTGCAACCTGTCTGCCTGTCTGTCTGTCTGTCTGTATCGGTCTGTACCTCGTGCTGCATGGCTCTATACACACTGCCCGTGCCTCCAGCTGGTGCTTGGTTGGCATCGCACCGCTCATTGTTCTGTGCCGTACAGCCTTCACCCTCTTCCACTTCCTCTTCTTCTTCCCCTTCCCCTTCCCCTTCCCCTTCCCCTTCCTCTTCCTATGCAGCATTCAGAGTTCACTGGAGCCGATTACTGCCAACTCATGGACAGTAAACTCATAAAGTCTGAGTCATTTCATTCTGTTGCACACACTAAACAGAGACTGTAGCTTGGAGTCAAACTGACACACAGATATGATTCTGGTCGGATTTATCGTCCAAGTTTACGACCACAAACCCTCTGCTCCATAATCAATACAGTTTATTATTTGGACATAATGTGGTGTTTTTAGTTTAAGCCCCATGTGGTGTTTTGATAAATCTGTGTTGAACTCTGGAGCTGGTGAGTGAGTGTGAAGCTGCCATGGAGCTCAGCTTTGCTCTCAGCTGTCCCACTCTGTCCTGTCCCCTCTCACTGTGCTCGTCCCCGTCCCCCTCCCCGTCCCCCCCCCTGCCTGCCTGCCCTCGCCTCGGCCCGCCCGCTCTCTCTGTGCCGCCCCCCCCCCCTCTCCTTCCCTGTGCTGCTCGTGGCTGTGTGCTAGTGGCTCAGTGTGCTGTCTCCTGTGTGGGGGACTCAGGGATGAAGATCAGTACCTCCTGCGTCACTCCAGCCCAGCCCTGGACCACGACTCGCCCTGCGGACAGCACCTGCTGCTGGCCCACCTGGAGCACCAGGACAAGGAGCAGCTCCAGCGCACCCTGGCCCGCCTGGAGAACGAAAACAGGTTAGCAGCAGATGTTGGTTTTTACATTTTGAAGGCACTTTTAATGGTTGTGAATCAGACTTGTTTACATTATTTAAATCATCACAAGTACAGAAACACGTGTGTGTGTGTGTGTGTGTGTGTGTGTCTGGAGGCGTGACACTATTTTTAGAGGGTTGGTTGCCTCTGATTTCATTTAAAGACTTCCTGCAGAGATTAAACACTTTATCCTGTTTCATCTTCAAACGCCTTTCAGATAAAACATGAAATATTTGCCGTGCGTCATTTACCAAAACAACTCCATGAGTAATGGCATGACGGTTTGTCGGTGACCTACTCGAGGGACGGGAGACGGCCCTCGCAGATTAATGAGCCATTGTTATAAAACAAGTGAGACGGCATTCGCGAAAGCCGTAAATTCAGTTATGAATCCCTAATTTGGATTTATTGTCTCCTACAAGCTAAGAGACTTGGACATTTTCCATAAATTAAGGAAATTCGTCTTTCCTCTCCCCTAAATTTGTTACCAGGGGCAACCTGCGCGTGAATGATTCATAGGAATAATTTTCTCATGTCGCCCTCTTTGCTTGTGACATTTCCTACCACACACACACACACACATGCACTCACGCTACCCTTTGGGTGTCTGAAACCTTGACCGGATTGGGTTTCTCTCCATTATGAGCCCCCTGTGTGACACCACACTGTCCTTATTTATGAGCTCAGGCAGCAGCAGCAGCAGCAGCTCCCGCTCTCTCTCCTTCTCTCTGGCTCTCCTGTGGCCCACACCTGAAGTACACAAGCAGCACCGAGCAAAACACTTAGTAACGCTTTAGAGCTCAGTCGGTCTAACCGCATTAGCAACAGAGCGATAAGAGGAAACTGATTTATTGCAGCTGAATGTTTTTGATTCTTTCACCTCGTTTTCAACAATATATTTACTATTTGGGTGTCTGTGTTGACAATGATGTGCAGAGTGAAATTACTCTTACTCGTAAATGTCATTTGTGCCGAGTGGGACCTGGATAAATATCACCACATATACCAGATATCATACACTAGTGTGTGTGTGTGTGTCTCTGACTGTTCTCCTTTCTGCTCAGGGTGCTGCAGGGGGAGTACCGGCGGCTCAAGTGGAAGCACGAGGAGGCGGTGTCAGTCCCCATGCTGACGGAGTGCGGCGAGGGCGGCCCGGGTTCGCCCACGGCAGACGAGCAGCAGGACGAGGAGCTCCTGGCCGAGGCGCGAGTCCTCCGCCAGCACAAGACGCGCTTGGAGACCCGCATGCAGATCCTGGAGGACCACAACAAGCAGCTGGAGTCTCAGCTCCGCCGCCTCAGGGAGCTGCTGCTACAGGTGGGGGACGGGGGCGAGGAGGGGGCAATGTGAGACAGCCTGGCTTAGAAAAGCTCAGGAATGTCACAGGCTTCATCAGTGAGTCCTTGAGCCTTTAAACTGAAGCGGAGTTCCTTTCTTTAGGCTGAAGTGTTGAGGAGGAGCAGAGGAGCTGCAGGTCAAACTGAGGGCACAGGAGGATTAATGCAGGTTCGACGTGTACGTTCTGAAAGTGAGGGGGCAAAGCATTGTGGCGGAAAAAGACACAGATAGCTCGGAAATGTGATGATGAATAAAACCATCCAGTATATAGGATGGAAGAGAGGATTGTGAGAGAAAATAGAGTTGACATAGAGGAATTAGACGCTCTGTAGCCTGATGAAACAAAGGTTTACTGTAGCTGTAGGGAAAAGGTACAAGAGAGTGACAGGGAGGAGAGTGGGAGGTGACGAGCGGCTCCCGGGTTACTATAATAAGGACCCGTGAATGGGAAACAGCCAGAGTAAATATGTCAGCGGAAGCCGAGCAAAGACGCACGCGGGACGGATAACAACGAGCGAGAGAGAGAGCGAGAGGGACGCACACAGCCGGGGGAAAGTTTAATGAGAGAAACAGAAGGGAGGGGAAGGTGGGCGGCGGGGTTGGGGGGGTGGATTTATACCAGGATTCTACACGATTGCGGGTAAATATCTCATATCAGCGTCTCTTCCACCTCAGTGTCTGCTTCAATCTTATCAAAACTCTGTAATCTGATCCCTGTATGTAACAGCTGCTGGGCAAATTGCATTCTCTCTCTCTCTCTCTCTCTCTCTCTCTCTCTCTCTCTCTCTCTCTCTCTCTCTCTCTCTCTCTCTCTCTCTCTCTATCTCTCTCTATCTCTCTATCTCTCTCTATCTCCCCCTTTTTTTCGTAATTCAGCTCATAGATTCTGGCAGGGAGCCATTAAGCGTCACATTCATTACGTTTGAAAGGCTGAATGACTCTGGAGTCAGAAGCCTGATGAATGTGTGCAGTTATTGCAGCGAATGATAATCAGTCTTCCCTAACAGCCCAAAGATGATACGGAGACCAACGGGTCGGAACCATCAACCCTGTCTTCCCCCGTCTCCGGTGGGGGTCAACACGGGGAGCCGGCCAGCAGGGAGACCACTGACACCGAGGCGGCAGGTCAGATAGTCCGTACACACACACACACAGGCATTGAGGTTGTAGATGTTCTCCGCTGAGACGTAATGTGTTTGTGTCTGTGTCAGGGGACGACCTGGAGCACGAGCAGGACACGGTGCTGCAGCTCCAGGAGGTCATCGAGCAGCTGAGGAACGTCTTCCCGTCGGAACCGGGTGAGTTTCATCTCGGCCCGGGGAGGAGGTGAGGAAGATTAGGAGTGCCGCCACCCTTCGTCCCCCTTGAAGAACAGAGAGGAGGAGTGCAAATATGTGGCTCCGCAGGTGGGCGGGAGGTGGCGGGACGGAGAGATAAAGGGAGGCGGCGGCAACCATGTCAACTTGGCAAGATCTGTATTTGCTATGCAGCCCAGAGTTTAAAAGTTATACAAAGAAACAGAAACTTACATAAATTCTATATATTTCCCTGTTCACTTCAGTTTTTTTCAAATTTTTCTTCCTAATTTCAGGCACCACCTCACACATCTAACCCAACCCCCTGGTGGGCCTTGAGCTCCGCACGGCTGAGGTCTCTGGGCACAGCGCGACGGCTACAGCGGCTACGGTTCCCGGAGCTAATCCCTCTACTGGAATCATTACAAAAAAACACACACACACACAAAAAACAAAAAAAACAACACGCCCTTCACGCAGACTAACACCCATGGGCGCGACCCGTCACCATGGTAACCAGCCAAAGGAAAAACTAACGTCCGTAGCAGGTCAGGGGAGGAGACGCGGTCCGGGCCCGGCCGAGACACTGTGCTCACCAGTATCTGTGTAGTCGTTTCAAAAGGTGTGAAGCTTTATATCGGTCCACAGCACAAATCTGACGCCAGGAAGGACGGACGAGAAAAATGCAAAAAGGAGCGAGAAGGAAGAAGGATTTCCCACCGTTTGTGTCCATCAGGATGCCTGTTAAACTTCAGTGTTGTTTGTTTTGTTGTTCGTTCCTTTTCTTTTTGGCTGACGTGGTGCCGACGGCGCGACCCGGCAAACCATCTTACTTGACTTACTTTGTGAGAATGACGCACCATCGGTTCAACAGTCGTGACGTATCGAGGACCAGCCAAAGTGCCCCGCTACGCTAACACAGCGGCCACGTGCACGCTTCCTTTAAGCTGCTCAAAAACCGCTCGCTGCTCCATTCTTCAGCGACCTTTTGGTGTGTGTGTCTGTGTGTGCGTACATGTATTTCCCTCATTATGCACAAATACACAACTCTCCCCTCTCTTTGCATGATTGATACGTCCACCGTACAGGCGACGGAGTAGCATTGCTGGTGATTTTGCGCTTTGCAGGGGTCACGTGAGCGATTCTGTGAGTCTCTGAAATTGTTTGCATCGCAGCTCAATGTCTTGTTGAGGCTAAACACCAGCGTGCACGCTCGGTGTTCTCCCGCTGCGAGCAGAGAGGAAAGGGAGGAAAGCATTTCAAGGCAACGGGAGCCGCTACACTGAGGCTCTTTCACCACCGGGCCAATTCCAAACGCCACAGGGGGAGAAGCAGCGGCGCCACAATGCGATCCTACACCGACGCCATCGTTAGCGACCCCCCTCAGTGCCGATTTGAAAGGGATAGAAGCTCGACGGCGGTAAAGCCACCATTGACTACAAACGCCTCATCTTGCCTTGCTAATGCTCCCTTAATTGCTTTAAGATGTACATAAAGACGCACGGATGAAGCGGCTTCGCCCTCCGTCACATCGGGGTCAAAGGCTGCGTTCCATTCTAAACATAGCACAGTCAATTAATGCCTTAAACCCAAACCCAAACACACACACACACAAAGCATTTTCCTCTTTGTGTTTTTCTTCATTCAGGGAAGGAGTGTGTTTCAAGTATGTGTGTGTAGGCTCAAAGCCGTGATCAGGCTTGATGGGTAATTCAGAGTGTGTGTGTGTGTGTGTGTGTGTGAAGCATCCGTCCATACAGTCAGTGAGTCAGCAGTCACACACACGCAGGGGTTGGATGTATGGATGAAGATTTTAGAGACAGTAGAAGAAGAAAGGATCTCACTCAACCTGTCTGACATCACATTTATTATGCCCCCACTCGTCCCGCCACATCATCATCATCATCATCCTCATCAGCTTAACCTCGCTCGGTTCTGATAGTGTTGCTAGGGAACTGTCTCCACGGACGCCCATCCACAAGTGGGGAGCAAGGTGACATGACGCTCGTAATACAAATGCGAAGAAATGCCGTAGGGGAAGAGGGGGAGGAAGAGCAGGGGGAGTTTGGTTCCCACAACCAGAACTCTTCATCATCTGCTGCTGCTCAGCAGGTGAAGGTGAAGTCACAGTTAGACATGAAGAACAAAGAGACCTGTTTGTTGACACACACACACACTTCTTTATTGGTGTTCATGCATCTCATTACATGCTGATGATCAACACGTCTCTGTGTGTGATGCACATTGGTCCTTTGAGAGAACGATGGTCAAGCTGCTGCCACACACACACACACACACACACGACAGACCATTGTGTTTTTTTTAATCACTTTACCTCATTAATGATACAAATGTTAGTTTTTAACCGTTTTTTTTTTATTTCGCTGCACTCAAACTTTGTCTTCTCTCTCTGTGAGGTTTTTAATCTGTGTGAAAATGTTTTCTGAGAGGCTTTTTACTGTAATAACAAGTGGGTTACCGGCTGCTTTCTACTCTTTATGTACAGAAATAAAAACTTTGTATTTGGCATACTTATACCCCGTGTGCTTGTGTGCCTCTGCTCGCTCCTTCGACAGTTGAATTGATGAAAACATAAAAGAAATATGAGCTTTATATATTTATATCCATCTTATGTTCTGTTCCGGTGTTTACATTTGGATTTCTAGGTGGCAGAATCAATATTTCCTCTCAGACTTTTGATGTTTGGCTGCTTGGTGTTTTTGTTTCTGCATCCTCATCTCACTTCCTCTCCCTGTGCGACTCTTTAACCTCCCCACCCTCTCCCGCGACCTTCGGTGGTTCCGATGGTGGTGCGTCACCGTTTCTTTTGTTCCCATGGCTTGTCGTGGTTGATTGGCATTTGACCTTCTTCTTCTTCGTCTTCGCCTTCTGTCCAACGTTATCTCCGCCTGCGCTCGCAGGCGACGGGTCACCATCTGTATTTCGTGGATGGTTATCTGGTGCGGCGTCGTCTTTGTTGTCGCCCTCTCCACTCGCTCGCCCACTCTCTGCATCTTCGTCGCGTTGTTCTATTTTCACATCTGGATGTTTCTTCTCCGTTTCCGTGTCAGCCGCCCCTTCGCTCTCAGCAGGAGACGGCCTCTTAGAGCGTTCCACCTCCTCCCTCTTTAAACCGTCGGTCTTAATGCCGGCTTTGATTCCTTCTCCCGCCGTTTTCACAGTCTTCCCTCCCGCCTCGCTCCCGCCGGGCCCCCACTTCTCCCTGGTTGCTTCGGCGTAGGTCTTGTTCTGGTGCGCGTGCTTGTTGCGAGTGTTCTCTCCCAGCTTCTTCAGCTCCTGCCGCACGTAAGGTTTGAACTTTGGGTCCAACCTCTCCACCAGGGCCAAGTCCCTCCGTGCTTGGTCTTGGTTACACAAGGCGACGTGCGCTCTGGCCCGCTGGTACACCGCTTTGAAGTTACCTACGGAGGAAGAGGAAGAGGAAGGGCGAAACAAAGTACAGCCAAATGATTAAGAGGGCAATGAGGGGAAAATTGGGAAGCAGTAAATGTGAGATGAAGATAAGTAAAATAAAACACCAGAAGGGACAGAATAGCTGCGTTTAATACCCACAAAAAGAGACACGATAAAGACTGTAGACGCAAAGGAGGGCGAAGGATGGGCCGCCATGAATAATTCAGCCGCGACAGAAACGAGAAAACAGCGAATGCGTTTCTGTGTCTGTGATGTCCACGGGTCTGTGTGTTTGTGTGTCGAGGGAGAGAGAGACTCGACAATGTGGTTATGAATGTTTGGTTTCTTTCCCCATCGGCAAACAAAGAAGATCAAGCGATGTAGCAGAGTGAAGGCGGCCGTATGCTAAGCGGGACGCAGCATTTTGTAAAGTCCACAGAGCCTGATACCTGTAAGCTCTCACGCTCTCTCTCTCTCACTCTCTCTCTCTCTCCCTCTCCCTCTCCCTCTCCCTCTCCCTCTCTCTCCCTCTCTTTGACTTGTTACCTTTGTGCGTCTGAAGCAACTTGTCGTTCAGCTCCACCACTTGTTGGTAGCGTTTCAGCTCCAGCATGCACTGGCTCAGATTCAGAGTCAGCGGGAGACGAACCTTCTCCAGGGACTCCCAGTCGTCACCGTGTCGCTCCACCTGTTGAAGGCAAAGACGGAGAGAGACAGAGAGAGAGAGGGAGTGAGACAAGGTCAGACGAGGACGGTCCAAAATGTGAGAGGTGACAACAGGAAGACAGTAGTGGAGACAAACGAGGGAGAAGATTGGATGTGCTGGATGGCAACGTGAGGAGAGGAAAAGGGTAAAGGAATGGTGGGAGGAGGAGGAAGGCGAGGCTGGTAAATGAAGATGGAAGAGGGCGATTGACGCAGGCACACACACACACACACACACACACACACACAGTGGGGAGTGGGTGATGTGTGAAGGAGAGGTGAGGTTAGAAGAGAGGAAGTTTGAATGCGGGGGAACAGGCAGCGAAATTTGTGGACAGTTATTTTTAGCGCGTTGTGGCTCTACGTCTGCGTTCCTGCAAGGCCACAGCTGTACGACGGCGGAGAAGACGAGGAATGATGACAGATTATTGCTGCTTCACGACACGAGCCAGACGTTGTACATGTTACAGACGATCACCAGCGCTGGTGTCCGTCTGGATGGCAGGAGGGAGACGACACGTCATCGCTCACTAAAGATCTCCTTTAACGTGTCGGTTTCTAAGGTAACGCGTCATTATGCCTGGGTGAGGCCTTCAAATGACCTTCATCTTCTAGGAAATGACGCTCTCACCTTATACTGCAGGACGTCCACGTAGTCTATGGCCTCCCTCAGCTTCACACACGCCTCCTCGTGAAGGTTCTCCTTGATGAGGAAGTTCCCCTCGTCCTGCAGGAACATGACCAGTCGCAGCATCTGTTGCCAGTCCTTCTCTCCGGGGCCAGGCTGGATCTCACCCGTACCTTCATCCTCCCCCTCCTCCTCCTCACATTTGCCCGCTATGACCACACCCTCCTCCTTCTCCTCCTCTTCCTCCTCCGCCTCCTTCTCCTTCTCCTCCTTGTCGTCTTTACGCCCGTTCTCCTTCTTCTCCAGCACGTTCCAGTACGCCTCCTTTTCCTCCCAGTTCTTCTCTCTCACCCGCTCCGTCAGGGCCTTCAGCTCCCGGTGGACCAGCGAGGCTAGAGTGACGTCCAGGCTGGCCACCATGTTGAAGTCTCTGCGGGCCTCCCGTTCGTTCCACACGGCGGCGTGGGCCTTGGCTCGCTTGTAGTAGCCCTTCACACAGTCTGAGGGAGGAGGCGAGGCGAGGAGAGGACGAAGAGAGGAGACAATGAAGAACAAGGTAATAATAGGATACAGGCGTAAATAAAGCAAAGGTATAAATGTCTAACCTGGAGGTGTTCTATGATAAAGCTGCAGTTAAAGATGGCAGATTGTTTGTCAGCAACAGCGTCACTGCAATGCTCATCAGCTACAAAAATAGAAAACAAATGCTGCACCTGCGCCGTGGATTCAGATCTCATAACTCTCTCTCACACACACACACACACACACACACACACAAACACACACGCAGTGTATCCTCTGTCATGGCAGAGTGGACTTGTGCGTTTGGTTCGATCCCCACTGATGACTCGGTTTCTCTGATCCTCCGCATTTAATTTCCCTCTACGCTAAATCTTCCTTTCAGCCAAGGTTTAAACAGATTTCTTCAGCGCTTCTGGGCGAAAGCAGAGACGCTGCAGCGAGCCACCGCCAGCCAGGGTGGAAAAAAAGGATGAAATAAATGGAAGCTAAGAAGGGGGGAAGACGAGGAGATGGAGGGGAAAGATGGCATGATGAAGAACAATCTGCTGGTGTGGGATGGATCATTTCCATAAGCCTCACAAAGGGCCGGCGCTTTGTGATGAATGCGTGATCTGTGCCACTGCGGCTCCTCAAACTAAAACCTACCTCACTCTGGAGTTTACACCCTCCTCCTCCTCCTCCTCATCATTCTCCTCCTGCAGCCGCGCACTCAAAGCCAGACGCAGTTTAACAACGTACACGCACACACACACATACACATGTTTCTTGCCACACTCGCACGGATGAATCTACAGCTGGCAGAGGGACAGACAGTAAAGCACCGCCCCGGCTGATCCAGTCTGTGGGTGAGGGGGTATAATAACTCACACAGCTCCTCTGAGATTATACCAGTATCCATGGATATGCTTGTAATAATTTTCAAATCTGCTCAAACTTTCAAACTTTCAGTCAACCTCAGGCCTCCTACGCAGTAACACCCAAATGTACATGGCTGCAGTAAAGCCAGCGAAGGCATCTGACCCCTAACTTGTCTGCTTTGCTTTTTCTCTTTTTTGCAAGTAGTTGTATCTGATTGGTTTGAGGGTGTCGGAAGGTTTCACGTTCAGGGGCGCAACGTAACTCGTTGCTCATCACTGAATCGCTTTTTCATCTACGAGAGTCCATCCTAAAGTCGTTTGGCTCTGGCCTAATGGAGTGCTCAACCGCTCCGCCGTCCACTAACAACCACTTTACAAAAAAAAGGGAGAGTAAAGTATCGCACAGCCGCCTTCATTTGTGCCGGCACATTGTGAAATATGCTCCATTAGAATTTGCTTTGATTATGTTTTCCATTGATTTTCCTTCATTTTGCAGCTTCCGTCCTGCGTGGGCGTGAAATGGATACCAGTGTGTAAGCTCAAGGGGGGGAAGATAAAACCTCGCCCGCCTTCACCACTACAGGCGGAATGGCAACTAAAGGCTGCCAGGCTTGGATTTAAAGCCAAGCGGTGGGTTTGATCCCAGCTCGCGGGCAACACTGGTCACAGCCAGGGACCGCCTGGGACTGCATGGGACCGCCTGGGATCACCCGGGACCCCCTGGGACCACCTGGGACCGCCTGGGACGACCTGGGGCCTCCTATGCAGTTTGCGTATTCCAATCAAGTCAGAGATGTCAAGTTAAGGTTCCATCCCTTATTTTATTCATCACCGATTTAATGCAGCACCACCTGGCGAGCTCACCGAGTCACAAATCAAACATCCCCGCAGTGAAATGACCTGAAAGAGCAAGATAAGTGGTCAAACCGAGGAGAGATAGAAAGGAAATATAAAGCCAGCAAGGAGCCTCCACCAGATCCCGGTATAAGTTGAGCTAATTACTCTGAGCTTTAGTTAAAGTGTTAGTGGGCTGAACAGCTGCTGCGTTCAAATCGCTTATAGCTAAAAAATCTGTGCCTGCTGTCTCGCTGAAACAAACCTGGTGATCGGTGAGACTGCAGGCTGAATTTGATGGTTAGTGACGGCCTGTTTTGTTCTATTTTGTGCTTTATTCCCTCTGAGGAAGACGTGCTTGTATACATAATCAATCAACCTTTTTTCATATTCATCATCAGTTGAACACACACTCATGTCTCTGTCTGTGTCAGGCCAGGTTCATCAGGGTGGTAGATATCAGGGGTGGTAGATATCAGGGGTGGTAGATATCAGGGGTGGTAGATATCAGGGGTGGTAGATATCAGGGGTGGTAGATATCAGGGTGGTAGATATCAGGGGTGGTAGATATCAGGGGTGGTAGATATCAGGGGTGGTAGATATCAGGGGTGGTAGATATCAGGGTGGTAGATATCAGGGGTGGTAGATATCAGGGTGGTAGATATCAGGGGTGGTAGATATCAGGGTGGTAGATATCAGGGGTGGTAGATATCAGGGGTGGTAGATATCAGGGTGGTAGATATCAGGGTGGTAGATATCAGGGGTGGTAGATATCAGGGGTGGTAGATATCAGGGTGGTAGATATCAGGGGTGGTAGATATCAGGGTGGTAGATATCAGGGGTGGTAGATATCAGGGTGGTAGATATCAGGGGTGGTAGATATCAGGGGTGGTAGATATCAGGGGTGGTAGATATCAGGGGTGGTAGATATCAGGGTGGTAGATATCAGGGGTGGTAGATATCAGGGGTGGTAGATATCATCTGCGCCGCACAATAAAACATTGACTTTTAATTAACAGAGTTGCCTGTTTTTGCGAAAGAACTCTTCAAATATCCCTGCTCGCTGGTAATTGTTTTTACACGGTGATAAGAGTTTGATTTCCATCATTCCAACATGACTGAAGACTCGGAAGACGCCGAAGGAAATTCAAGTGGTTATGTATTAAATTTGAATGAAATAGGCCAATAAAGGCACTCAAGGGTGACAAGTCAGAATTAATTTTAGGTTTTCTGCATATTTTATCAAACATCAGTGGATTAATAGTTAACGCCCCAGTACTGTGGTGGGATTTAAATATTAAAGACACACTTCATGTGATGGAACAGAATGAAGAGGTGTGCGGCGTGTGTTTGATGTTACACCCACTGCAGGATTCATGAATGTACCAGGCTGTTATTTAGCTTTTATTTTGGATTTACCACAGAATAATGTGGAATATTGTGAGTATAAATGGATCACATGCTACACTGTGTGTACAACAGTCGCTACAATGTGTGAGTGTGTGTGTGTGTTGTGTGTCTACCTTTGTGTTTCTCCAGCAGCTCGGTTGTGTGTTCGATCACCTCATAATACTCCTCCAGCTCCAACATGCACTGGCAGTAGTTCAACTCCAGAGGAACAATCATACGACCCAGGTTGATGTAGTCTGTATCACCCGGCATCTCCTACACACAAACACACACACACACACACACACACACATAAGAGTGAAACACTTGCCATGCTGCTTGACATTTTAATCCCTGATTTGAATAAACTCTCATAGATTCAGGTGTTGAGCTTTTGCAGCAGAGCATCAACTTAAGAGAGTTGACTCTTATCCTTAAAAACCTCAATTGGCAAACTTGTGAAAAATCTCAACAGCTGGCAGAAAAAAAATAGCATCACCCTGGAAACACAAAAGAACTCTGTATGTGCACCTGTCAAAACATTTCACACACAGCCCTGCTCTCCCTCCTGCATTCCTCCATCTTTACATATACCCCGTCTCATCCTACTCCTCTGTAGAAGCAACACTCGCCATCCTACTCACAGCAATCAGGGATACGGCTCAGGCAGAGAAAAACAGCAAAACAATCATCTCCCACCGGAACCGACGCCGGGAGTTGCATGTCCCACAAAAAAAAAAAGAAGAAGAATCCTGACAAAACTTTGCGAGTTCACACGTCTGCACATCACTCATCTCCTCCCTCACGCTCTTCCTCACTCACTCACTCTGGACTGCACTGTTCTCAGCAGCAGCACGGCCTCTTTGTACTTGCTGGCGGCCTCTGCGAATCGCCTCTGCCTGACCAGCGCGTTGCCCTGCATGTGGAGAACTGGCACGGTCTGCAGCTTCTCATCCTTTTCCATCATCCACGACTCTCGCTTGTAAGACATGGGGTCTCCAACCTGGGAACAGCCAGACCAAAGCGCAACAGAAACTAAATGCAAAGTAGGTACAAAAAGGTTGTACGCACACACGCAGACAAAGAAACTGAAACGGAGAAATGTTAATTTGCTGCTCCTGCTGCTGCTGTTGCTGCTGCTGAGCCCTCTGGTGGGTTTGCAGCTTGTTGTGGATCATATATAACGTTTCAGGCAGAGTTTTCTCAGTGCTTGCAGGGGAAAACAGTGTGAAAGAGTCTCTCGACCCTAAAAGAGGCACCAGTAGGTTGTCTGAATAGGCACATAAATGCCTTTCTTTGTGTTTGCAGGTGCTAAAATTTGACAAAAGCTCAGAGCAGTTTCTTGAAAAACAACATCAGGAGGAGAGCTGGGTTTTTTTGTACCTTCTCCCAATGTGACAAACTGTACTTTGCCCCTCGTGCTCACCTGCAGCAGCTCCATGATGAATATGAGAGGCTGAGGAGTCCTCATCAGCTCGTCCAGCTCTGGGAAGCCAGTGGAGTGGTAATGAAACATGTTTCCCATGCCGCACATGTGTCTCTGACCCTCCAGGGGGTCTTTCCCTTGGGCGATTAGCCGCATGCCTTTGGACACGATGGGGTACAACCCGGTGTGCTGCCGTATGAAAACACAAATGCTAATAATTGGCAAGAACTCTGCAAGGAATCGCCGTGATTTTACTTGCAAATGTAATAGTTTCCTCCTCTAGATGAAGCAGTGAATTCACAGGGAACGATTGCTTCATTTCTGCTTATTAAGACTGAGTGTGTAGGAGGGTGCAGAAGGTTGATTCATAATCATAATGCATCATAATGAGGAGCAAACGCCTCCCTTCCTCTCCCATGAAGTCTCATTAGGAGTCTATTTTAAGGCCCTATGTTTTGGTGGGTACACTGCATGTGAACAGTCCAACTCACCATGGAGTCACACCAGAACTCTGCCACCTCGCCCACCCTCATCGACATCAGCAGGGACTCCCAGACCTCCATCTTGAACATTTTCGCCACAAAGATCTCGGCCGGCCTCCCAGCCAGGCGACTGTCATCGATCACCGTTCGCTCAAAGTTGTCCAGCAGCGTCTGGAAATGGAAAACCAGCTTGGAGGGGAGGAGGGGAGGGAGCGAGAGGAGGAAAGGGGAGAGATGCATTTACTGTCTGGTTGTTGATATGCGGCTCATCAATTTGACAGATTGGAGATAATGGCCTGGTTACAAACACAAAACTTAGACGGAGATCCAGGCCAACATATGTTGTGTGTGTGTATGCTCGTGTGTATATGAGGTAGAGAATGTTTCATGAATAATACGATGGAATCTAAATAAGGTGAACATTTGTATTTCTGTACATGGCTAAAAATAGACAGTAATTGCTTTTCGACATGCTGAGATTACATCTGCTGTTGTTTAGGTGAACAGGCTCGCTGTGCCTCATGCTACCTTAGTCCCAGGTGGAAAGTGTGGCAGCGGCCCTGCGCCTCCAGCAAGAATCTTCTTCTTGACTCCAGGATGGTTGAGAAGGTACGTTTCCTCCATCGTCGTCGAGGTGGGAGAGGAGAGTAATCTCAGCAGATTGGGGTTGTTGGTCGGTGTCCAGGCGTGGAGAGAAGATTGTGTTTTTAAAGGCCTCTTTTGAGGTTTGTGTTGCTCTGGCTTTTCTAATTAGCCTAGAGGAGGAGAGAGCGGGTCCTGGCGGGTGAGCTGCTCTCTGACAGATGGCAGGATTAGCCCGGGTTTCGAGACGGCCACTTTAATCTCAGGCGTTAATCCCCCTGCCAGCCTCGCTGATTGGTGGGGCGATCCCTGCAGGCAGGAGCCCGGGCAGAGGCGGCGGTTGAAACGCCAGTCAAGAAAGGACCAGATCACTCGAGAAGAACCGAAGATCATTCTGGAAGGTGAGCGACCTGATGATGACACGGGGGCTTAAAGTGACACCACCCAGTCATGATGAAGGGAATGTAGGTACTGATGGTTCAAGATGCAACTGTATTGATCTGAGACATTCAAATTTACGATGACAGATTCTTTTGGGGAACATTAAACGAATAATAAAAAATCCTTAAAGCATATTGTGCCTAAAACACTCTCCTGGATAGAGATCTTATATTCTTTATAGTCGTGGTGTGGGATTAGGTTTCATTAGTCTAATTCAGCTGTTGAAGTCAAACGGATCTTATCAATTCCTGGTCAAAATAAGAGATTGGTGATGAATTGAGCGTAAGTGTGGCAATTTGCAGTCATTCAGGATGGTGTCAGTCTGTGAATCATCCCTGCACATTCACCTCAGTGAATAACTCTCAGTCCCACTCAGATCTGAGCCCAGCAGAACACAGCCGGGGTTCTCGTCTGGCGTTCTTCTGTGATATCTCACGGGTGGAAACAGTTTGCTTTTTTTTCTTTTCTCATTTTCTGTCTTTTCAAAAAATGCCCAAAGACACAATCTTCCTCAAAGAGCATCCCAGCTGAGGGGCTCCAGGACTAAATAAACTCTCTTTGCTCTCTGCACCTGCTTACAGGCCCCTGGCACTAATATAAAGGGGAACAGGAAGTTAACTTCAGAGTTTATGCTCCATGTGTTCTCCTTGATATCACACACACACACACACACACACACACACACACACACACACACACACACACACACACACACACACACACACACACACACACACACACACACACACACACACACACACACACAAACAGACCGAATTTTCCAGTGAAACCAACAAAAGTGTTTAATTAGAGTTAGCCACAAAATATGTCAAATGTCAACTTAACAAAATGTTTCTGTTCGACAAGTAATGTCTAAAAAATGCAAGGAATGACACAGCAATGAAGGCTCCTTCCTCCTCCTCCTCCTCCTCCTCATCTTCCTCCTCCTCCCGTGTCTGCAGACGACGTGAGCCTGCCCCCTGGTGGTCATTTCTCTATCAGGGAGTCCAGCTGCTCCTGCAGGGAGGCCAGCTGTTGGGAGCAGAAAATAGAAGGCGTGATTGATGTCCGGCTGCCCCGCGGTGTAATTGGAGGGTAAGTGGATGATGATTAACATGTCCTTCCACATTAATGTTGCTGCTTTTGTCTGTCAACACAAAGAAACGGCCCGACCGCGGAGAACATGGCTGCAGAAACGACTCTGCTGGTAGATGCTACCAAATTCAGCGGAATAATTGAATGCTTTAAATTGATAAAAAGGCAGAACGCCGCTGGGTAACGTGACCTTTTGTGTCGAAACATGATCATATAAACACTCAAATTGGTTAACAATGTGAGAGGTCTTACCTGCTCCATCTCTCGCTCCTCCTGCTGGATAATCTCATTTAACAAGGCTTGGAAACGGTTCTGTGAGAAGACAAGAAAACAAGATTTGTTTGATCCGTCACGCCGGCGCTCATTAAAAATCTGCAGTGGCATAAAATGTGTGTGACTGTGTGTGTGTTTGTGTGTGGGCGCTGGGTTCCGTTGGGTGTTGCTATCTGCTCTCTGAAAGGCCACTTGGCATGCGGGGCAGGGGCGAGCGACCTTTTCCCCCTTGGCTGTGATAACGATGGTTGGAGTCGGGCCCTGTGTCTCCGGGCCATGAGAGCTTTGAAATGGCAGCGGTTAAAAACGGGGCCGCGTCGCCTCATGTTTCGCCCCGTTGTCAAATCGGCTTTACAGAGCACTTTGCACAACTATGAATTTTCATGTTATTACATCCGAGTGCCAAAGCTTCCCCCTGTTAAGGGCTGACAGCCCAAATGTCACCAAACCCTTAAAACTGTGAAGTGTTGGAGGTCATTTTCAACATTTTTTTTTAAATCAAATTCCACTTTTACAACTCTATTTAACACAATTACCTAGGAAATTAATGTTATGGAACATTCCCAGATACTCTCCAGCGTTACATGTGTATGAAGACATATGGTGTGTTTGCGTGTTTGTTCATTGCTCACTTTAAGAGCCTGGTTCTCCACTTTCATAATGAGCTCCTCCTGCTGCTTCTTGCGGGCGCGGGTTTCCTGAAGCTTGGCCTTCACGCTGTTGATCTGCACCTGGAACTCCATCACTGCGGGGGAAAGGGGCGGGAGATCCACACGTTACAAACGGCACCACAGACAGCAAACGCATCATTCCTGCTTTTGTTGTGGCGATTAGAGAGGGAAAAGGTCGAAGAGGACGGCGATGATGATGACCGTGATGATGCCACATAATTTGATGGCAAATCCGCGCTCGCGCAGTCACGAGCGCCGATAACCTCAGTGTGCTGAACCGCGAGGGCGCCGTCATTAGAGTTTGACAAAGTGCAGTTAATGGGAACAACAAATCCATTTAACAGGACGCGAGCCAGCAGACTGAAGCACTAAAAGACAGAACCAAATCAGTCTGCTCAGTCTGCTCTGGGCTCACAATGGGCCCTCATTAAGTCCAAACTGATTGAACCTCACTACAACCTGTGGCTCCATCATCAGCAAGTATCTTCCCATCTAATTGCATCTCCCCTCAGCTCCATCCTCTGACCCTCCATCCTAAAATAAAACCGCATCCCAAATGCGACATCAAGCAGTGCCGAGTAATGACGAGATTAAAACTCCCAGTAGACTTTGCGGGGCTGCCGGCGACGAGCGCAGCCGGACTCGTTGACACTCGGGGAGAGGACGCGATGGACTCGTGAAGCCGCCCTGACCGACTGGTCACCTCGCTAACTAACTGACAGCTCCGTGTATGCAGATCAGATCTGTCGCGATGGGACAGCTGTGTCTCCGCTGCACGCTGAGCTACAACACCTGTCAGGCTGCTTAGTTCAGGGGAGCAGAGAGCTGTCAGTGTGTGCGAGCATGTGTGTGTGCGTGTTTAAGTGAAGGGGCACATAAGTAGGTCTGCACATTTAAGTGTGCGTGTGTGTGTGATGTATGACCTAGAAAACTCAGGTCTAATTAGAAACCCAAACACGCAGTCTGGGTTTATTTCTGAGCGTTGCTTTAACAAGCAGCTATAAGGAAGGATGATTTCATTTCAGGTCGGAGCGTTTGCACATTCCAGGTGTATCCGGAAATCAGCATGCCGATGACCCCTGCAGCTGGGAAGTGACAGATTGTTGTTATGCTGAAGACGTAGGCGGACAGAATCAGCATTCACGCGGAAGTGTAAATTGCAGCAGCAAGAGGGAGCGACTGCACAATGGGGCGTAAACAAGTACAGATGTAGAACATGACGAGAACATTCCCATATCTTTCCAAGAAATGTCTAACTGCGCAGGAAAGCCCGGTGTCCTCTTACCTATCTGGTTGTTTCTGTCGGTTTCATGCTGCGCCGAGTCGGACTCGTTGAGCTTCTCTTGGAGCTGCCGCACCAGGTCGTCCTCCGTGTCCATGATGTTCAGGTCCTCGTCCTCGTGCCGGTCGCCCTCGTCCTCCTCGTCTTCGCTGGAGCTGCTGATGTCGTTGAAGATCTCCCTAAGCTCGTCGTGCTGGGCTGCGGAAACGTAGGGAAAGAGACGGCGGGAACGTGTGACGCTGGGCCTTTACCTTGGATCCATTTAGGATGCTTACATGGGAAGTTTAAATTCCTCCCTTTGTCATAACTACAGAAAAATACACCAAAAACCAAAGAGCGAAGCAGATTTCATCTATTTAAAATGCAGACTAAACCACTGACCAGATTTTGGAGCAGCAGTTACCACGTTTGATCTTTGTGTTGCAATTTCCTCTGGAGTTACTCAGAACCGTTTAAGCTACTAAATGATTAAAAATATATAATGCTAAATTGACCAAACACTTGCACTGTGTTTGGAGTGTTTTTGAAAGCATAATTAGGAGAACAATGAGCTGCTGAAACACAACACAGGATGATGGTGACTCACTAGGGTGAATG
Source organism: Genypterus blacodes (assembly GCF_046128005.1). Classification (NCBI taxonomy): domain Eukaryota; kingdom Metazoa; phylum Chordata; class Actinopteri; order Ophidiiformes; family Ophidiidae; genus Genypterus; species Genypterus blacodes. The sequence goes on from NW_027466857.1 coordinate 8,704,196, forward strand.
AGTGCATTAAGTTTTAAACGAGTCAATTTAACTTTTAAACTATTTAATTCACAATTACAAGAAATGTGTGTTACACTGTTTGGGCTGCATTGAGTTGATCTTAAAAACTCGAACTACCATAAGGTAAGTGTGCGTGTGCGTGTGCAGGCGGTAAAGCTGAGGTCGGACAAAGCGCCAATTAACTAAATGTTGGCGCGCAGTAAAAATTCACATCAGTAAATAAATCCGCTGCTCTGCTAATTGCATTGGCGCGTTAATTTTAAACGCTTTGTTCATCACCTCTCGCGCTATCACGTTAATGGCGCCGCACCAACACCTAAGCACCTCATAAAGCGATGCACCCAAGACGCTACGGAGGCTGAACTAATTATCGTTATCTTAATAACCCTCCGCATACGCCACCGCCCGCGTACCGCTCGACCAGAAGCAGTGACGGGTGACATAACGGCCATTAAAATGTTTGCTCTGTGTTAATCCACTATTTAGTTTATTCATCAATTTAAGATTGGACTGGAAGTCGGCTTCCGTATTGTGTCTGGGTTGGACCGAGTTGACCCCAAACGCCTCTTGCGGTTCCTCCGTAGAGGCGCTTCTCTTACCGGAGGCGTGGCCCATCTTGTGTCCGGAGGTGCCGGGCGACGAGTCGAGGTTGGCCAGGGAGCCGTGCTGGTCTGCGTCCTTGGACTCGTCCTCTGCGATCACCTCCCATCCTGAGTGTGATGCGTTAAGGTCCCTCTGTGCCCAACAGCTCGTTTTAGTGCCAAACTTAAACCATTACAAACAAATGACGAGCCGAAACTAACGCGCTGAGGCCGGACTGAAGCGCCGTGTATCTCAATTAAAACAAGACAAGCAGCCATTTGGGCGCCATTACAGCGCTAAGAGCCTCCTCACAAAGCTCACATCTCTCATCACCTATTAGGGAGTCGAGTCAGGTGAGCGGTGAGGAGAAGTTGAGAGCCAACTTGGGGCTTTGGTCGACATAATTGTTGGGCTGAAGCATATTTTGAGGGTCTAATATCACATGAAACCTGCTGCTGGGTGAAACTGATGTTAATCTAAGACAAAATGGCATCTTAAACGGCTCAAATTCACCCGCACAACAAGATTTAATGTCGACTTCAGCGGCGACAGTGCTTCTGTGGGGGACGCTGGCTAAATATCCATCATGGCTGAAAAGGATACGGACACTGACGGCCTCTGCGTCTGTGCTCAGCAATCTCTTCACCTCCTTCTCCACGTCGGGGGATTCGATGTACTGCAAGAAGAGAGGGAGATTGGGTTACACGGTGGCTGGCGTATCAAAATGGCTTCCTTTAAGAGATACTGGCTGGCCCTGTGCCAAAAAGTGCATTAGCGATTAGAAAACAGAAGGGGGCCAAATCAATATGGCTCCACTCTGCACCTTTAAAGAAGATTTATTCAAAAAGACAAAGCACAAGTGTACTTGCTCACATGCTTGCTTGCTTTCACTTTGATCAAACCAATACTGAAATTGCTTTTTTTTTGCATGCCTTTGGGGCAAATCGAGATTGAAAGGCTTTATTTATATGTAAATCTGAAGGTTTTTTTTTTTTAATGTAATCTAAATGCCTTGTTGGAACGAAGCCTGGGAAAGTGGCGGATCATCGGAGGGGATGGTAAAGAGATGGATGGGAGAAGGGAGAGGGGAGAAGAGCGCTGAGGGGGCAAATAAAAACGTCCAAACCTTCTTTTTTGCCGTTTTTCGGAATCTTCTCTTGCGCGTGTTCTTCAGCGGGCAGGTGACTAGAGTGGGAAAACAAATAAACAGGCACGGTGAGATCAAAACAGCTCAAATAACTATGGCAGCGAGTAAGGTGTAACGTTATTACACAGTCACGGCTCGCAGGTCTGAACTCGTCGAACTCGTCGAACGTGTCGGGAGATGTTTGTACTTACTGCCGTGGTTCCAGACGAATTTCTTGTCCTTGTCTTTGTCCTTCTTCTTGTTCTTGGGGTCAGTGCCAGTAGGCTCCTCTAAAGGCGGGTAAAGGTCTCCATCTAGTGTACAGACCAGCATCTAACCAAAAGGACAAATGGATATGAGTCGCTGTTCATACCCTTCATGAAAACACCTACGAATGCAGCTGAGTCATTCAATAACAACCGCAATGATAAACTTGTTCTGCTCGTAAACAAAAATGTATCAAAGATGAGCCTCTAGGTTTGATATCACAGCGCTGTTGTACCTGTGAGACATCAGCAGTCTTGTAAAACGTCTTCTTGTCCACGGTTTTCAGAGATTCGATCATGCAGGGCAGATCCACCAGCTTGCAGGCCAAAGGAACACGATCCACTCTCACTATGCCATGACGACCATCCGCTACAAGTAACAGGACAGTACCAAGCTGTTTACAAACTTTAACTCTACAAATACTAGCAGCAAAATTATTAACAGAAATATAGTAAATTGTCACTGTCAGTATCTTACGGTGCAGCTCGATGGTGAGTCTCTCTTTCATGTTCATGCTGCTCGACTGGGCAATCCTTCTGACCGTTGAGGCATATTCCTGTAAATGGAAAAAGTTGAATCCATACAAATTGAATGCAGTCATATTTATATGATCAATCGGTTCTCAGTCACTTTCAGGAGCACCTGGGTGAAGTGCAGCGCTTACTGCCTGGCCAAGTTGGGTTCATTTCCCAGCCAGGGTGCTGCCAGGCCAACTGAGTGCCCCATCGAACACAAGTGTCAATTATTGTGGATATAAAACCACTGAGGGCCCATGAATGAGGTCATCGCAGCACCTCTATATCCTCACACAAACCTGTAACAATGGCAGCCAGGATGAAGCTTGGTCCATCTTATTAGCAATGAGTTCTATTTACAGCCAATGTAATTTTGGATTGGCAGCATAGCACGAAAATAACTGCTAGAGATGTGTGTATGTATGTGTGTATCAGAGGAGAGTTTGTCTAGACTCACCAGGCCCTAGTTCAGTGTTGACAGGTAGTAAAACACTCATCATTTTTATTAAAAGTGTGTGTGTGTGTGTGTGCAGCACTCTCACCGAAGGTAGCCTGAGGACAAACTGGCTCTCCAGCTCATACGGAGCATCCTCCTTGTTCTTCGAGCCGGCCTTTCCAACTGCAATCACATCAAATTTCCATGAGTGAAAACACTGCAACAGTTTCCTTTTCTTTTTGCCCTCCGTCAATGTTACTGCAACACACACCTCTATTACTCTATTACCACCAGCTATAAAACAAGTACCATTAGTAAACTGTTGGTATATAATCTCACTGATACAAGATGAATTTTAACATTAAAACCCTTAAATGAGGAAGCTGCATGTACAACTTTCCTTTACATGTTTAATTAGAAAACACACGATTACAAACAAATGTAATGTCACCCGAACTAACGCAATTACAACATTGATATCTTATATTTTACTTAATCTAGTTCGTCTTTGGCTTTACGCTTAACATCAAAACAGTCTTCGATTAATGCTTCATTCACTAGATTAGCATTAGCACACATTGCATTTTTATGTTTGTAAAGAACAGAACGGGGTTCTAGTAAGGTGCTGCTAGAGGGCAAGAGGCAGATGAAGGCTACAGCCGAAACATTGGTTAGATAAATCTCTTCATGCATAAAGACAGAATGTGCAGTTTCGCTTATTTACTTCATGTAAACAAAACAAAAGCTAACTACCTGGGCGAGCTAAGCTAACCTCACTAGCAGTTACCTTTTATTTTAGTCGTCATCTTCGCTTTCGCGTTTGCGTTAGGAAAGCTGTTTATATGTCCTCAAATCAGAATCCAAATACGCAAGTATGAAATGACGGTTCTGATTCTGATTCCAAATTAGGCGTCGTTTAGCTCTGTAAGAACCGATAAATCGATGGTTAGCTACTTCAGATGCCTTCTAGTGTTCCCCGGAAATGTGGCTTCTGGACGCTTTTCCTCTCCCAACCGATGGACATACAATACCAATGCGTAGCTTCCACAAACGGAATCCAGGATACTAATTGTTTGTAGCAACCAAATTAACACAATTAGTTTTTAACAGCTATTATGAGTACTAAGCCTTCGGTGGCTCCTACATAAGAATGAAAAAGAGATATTTTCCGATCGTTCTTGAACGCAACTCTCACTTCCCGATTTGCCTGTATCGCGAGACTTTCAGATTAATGTGTGGGGGAAGCATTTTGGAGCATGAAAAGTCACTTATTTTGGAGGTTAAAATTATCCACATGTATTCTTGCATATGAGTTTTACTAGTGACATCGGTGACACAAGATGTACCATGACCATCTTCAACCGTGATATGATCACAAGCTGTCAAATATAATACATTTATATATTAATTTCTAATATCCTTGAAGATTATATTTGTTGGAGATTATATTGCTGATGGTTCACACCGCAGAGGCTAATTTTTTAGCAATAAGATAAGCAAAATAGTTTTCTCACTTTCCGTTAAAAATTATGAAAACGAGACTTCACAATAAGAGTCGGTCTCTCTGTAACTAGCCTCATCGGCAATGAAAATATCCCATAATAGATTTTAACTTAATAAAAATTTGAATGATATTGTACAACAACATTTATTGAAATAATTTGTCTCACGTGACTGTATTAAACTAGTAAAATTTTCGTTCAATGCTTTTACGCTGACATAAACATTGTAGACTTTCTGGGGGGGAAATACTTTTCACTTCCGGGCTAGTATTGATTTCTCTGTTGCTGTCGTCTTTCTGCTGTCTCTCCCCTGTCCTGTTCAACGTTACCTTAAAGTTTGCTTTTATCGACGACGACATTGTCTTAGTTTGACCGACGGAGAGCCGACATGGGGTTTCAAGTGACTGTCAGCGGCGCCAGGAGGGCGACGAGGACGCTGTGGCCGCTCGTGTTGGTGAGCCTGTCTGTGTGCATCTGTGTGTGCCGAGCATCTGAGGTGGACAGTGCCATGCAGAACATCGTTACCGAGAAGAAGGCTGAGGAGAGCCACAGGCAGGACAGCGCAGACCTGCTCATCTTCATCATGCTCCTCACCCTCACCATCTTAACTATCTGGCTGTTCAAGCATCGACGATTCAGGTTTTTGCACGAAACTGGACTGGCGATGATTTATGGTGAGAAGCTTTGAACCTGAGCCGTTTATTACTCTCTGATTGGACTAAATGTTGATCCCAAAGCTGATTATGAAATACTTTGTTGCATTTGATGTTGAGTGTCAACCACAGGCTTCCTAATTCCATCATAAACCTCAAATTTATTCAGTTTAAGATGTGAAACATGTGTGTTGCGGGCACACATTTAACTACACACAATAGCCTCACTGTAAACAAGCATGGAGCTCCTCTGGGTCTTAAATGACATAAAACTGGGGTGCGGCTTGGAATTTTGGGCCCTCTGACAAAACTGACAAAGCAGGAAAGGTCAGCACACAGTTTCACTTTTATACTGGGCTGTCAAATATAGCAGGAGGGGGGTATCACTCACACACTTACACTCTTTGAAGGGGACAAGATTGATATAAACATTATTCAGCCCCAGGTTCTCAATGTGTTTTCTTATCCATTTGAGTGACAGTGACTGGGTGATCACAGTCCACAACTTAGGGATAGGACATGATTGGAGGTAGACTTTATGATAGATTAATAAAAATTATTGAACTCTTATCTGACATCCTTCTGACTGACATCACCTGCTTGGCTGGTGTTTGCTTTGAAACTGGTAAAACAGGGTAGCGTCTGCTGTGGAAACGTTTCCCTATAGATACACAATACAATAGTGTTTCAAGGAAATCAAGTGAGGCATTGTAGCTTTGTAGCTGCAGGGTTATGCTTCATTTGATTTATTTGTGTTGTCTATGTTCGTTTAAGAGGTACAGGGGGTTTCATCAGTATTGAGTCACGTCGCCATCAGAACTGAACTGGCTGTTACTGACTCTCAAATGTGTGATGAAGACATCTGCCAAACTCCTATAGACATAACTGACATATATTATCGTATATTCTACACTTGTTACTCAGTTTCAACCAAACATGTCACTTTAACCTCCCTCATCATTCTAAATAACAATCTCTATCCGTTCCCTTCTCAGGCGTACTCATGGGTGTGGTCTTGCGTTATGGCATCCACGTTCCTCGGGATGTCAGCAACGGCACGCTGAGCTGCCCTGTTAACAACAGTCCGGCCACGCTGCTGGTCAACGTCAGTGGCAAGTACTACGAGTACACGCTGAAAGGGGAGATCAGCCCCAACGAGGTCAATAGCGTGCAGGACAATGAGATGCTGCGCAAGGTAAAGGCCGGCTTGTTTGCCTTCAAAACTGTTTGCAATAGGAGAAAGGATTGAATGATTTCTGTACTTATGAGGGGTTTCATTTAGTTTAGCATTAAAGGGATTTTCCATATACTGTACTAGAGTGATAAGATAAGGAATTGATCAGATCAAAGCTCTTGAATGAACCATTGTTGTCCTATATATATCAGTTAATCAAATCATTGATAATGTTGAGTGCCACAGAAGTGAAGTCCAGATATTTCCCCCCCGGATGAGTCATGATTATTTATTAGGGTGTTTTACTTTGAAAGTCCATTTGTTTCGTGCTTTATTTGAGTAATCCAGTGCTTTCATATGATACTGTTCTGTGTATGTGTGTGTGTGTGTGCGTGATTCAGGTGACCTTTGACCCAGAAGTCTTCTTCAATATCCTCCTGCCGCCTATCATCTTCTATGCAGGCTACAGTTTAAAGAGGGTACAGTTAATATTTCAGACATATAATCCATCTAAGCCTCTACATTTCAACCTCTTTTCTTAATCTTATGTCAACACACATTTCTGCCTTTGCCCTTCACCTTCATGAACGACTTTGATTCGTAAACAACACAGGAAGCAACAAGTTTTCTCACAACACACTAGTACATCTATCTATCTATCTATCTATCGATCTATCTATCTATCTATCTATCTATCTGTCCGTCCTTCATGTGTTTTCATGGCTCTTTCTTTCAGAGACACTTTTTCCGTAACATGGGCTCCATCCTGGCTTACGCGTTCCTGGGGACCGTCGTTTCCTGTTTTGTCATCGGGTAAGAATATTAATCCAGAGACAAACACTTAATCCACCACTGTGTTCAACCAATCGTTCTCTGGTGCGTTAGCAATGTAGACTTATGTTTAAGCTGTGTGTTGATGTTTGGTGTGTTGTTCAGGTTGTTGATGTACGGCTGTGTGACGCTCATGAAACACTGGGCACCGCTGCAAGGAGACTTCTTCTTCACCGACTGTTTGTACTTTGGGGCCATTGTGTCTGCCACCGACCCGGGTGCGTACACTCCTCTTTTCAGCTTCGGAATTAGTTTATTAGGTACACAATAGCAGTATTTACATGCAGGATTAGAAATGTAATCCAAATATGTGTGTGTCTCACAGTGACAGTCCTGGCTATCTTCAATGAGCTGCAGGTAGACGTGGATCTGTACGCGTTGCTGTTTGGGGAGAGCGTGCTGAACGACGCGGTGGCTGTGGTTCTGTCCTCGTAAGTCCTTTGTTTTTATGACTAGGCCTCTCACTCACCCACACACACACACGTCGAGTCTCTCATTATGGCCCCTTTGTTTGAAAGCCTCTTCTGCTACTGAACAAAGGTCTTGACATTTTGTGTTGTAACAGCCAAGTTAACCTTTCACTAACCTAATATAAGCGTCTCATTAACGCCGAGTCGAACATGCGGTGGCCTCTAAGCTGAACACCTCTGAGTTCATCTCCTCCTCATGTGACTGTGCCATCGCCCCCAATGACCTGTAAGGCTGATATTGTATAGCTGCAGGGAGACGTGTTGCCTTTGCAGAGCTTAGGGAAAACCGTGACAAATGAGCGGCTCTTTGTTGTCTGCTTATTCAGTCAAAGAAGCAGAGATATTTTATTATTTATTACGTTTTGGGGTCGAGCCATTTTTTATATTACAGGGCAGAACACATTCAGTGGTTACAGTGATGAATTCCAGTGAGATGAATGCAAAAAGACAATGAGACGGCATAACGCCAGGAACACTTAAACACACAAAAGGCCCCGCTGATTTGTTTTCTGTGTGTGTGTGTGAATGGAGAAAGTGATTAAATCTGCTTTTAGTGTCAAACTTGGGTCAGAAAGAATTTGACAAGCTGCACCGGTGAATGACGTTGTAGATAAACCTGGAGAGTATTGTGCTCCAGTCACTGATAACTAACCTGCTGCTGTACTTCCACCCGGAGCGACTTCAATTCCTCACATTCCAGAATCCAGCAAAGGCCAAGAATTGTTGTCTAATACTGTTTGACCCAAGTTTAATGAGGAATGTGCTCATGTTGTTGTGTGTCACACTTTAATAGCATCGATCTGTGTCGGTAACAACGAGGAGGGGATTTGCAAAAAGTAAACCTGGCCTCTCTTTTGAGGCTGTGTATTATGGGATGTAGAAGCTCATATTTTAAACTAAACTAAACTAAAATCTAAGGAAAATCCTATCATATTTCCAAGGTACTGAAATGTCCTAAATTACCACAAACCCAGTGTGTATACAGAACATACAGTGTGTAGTGGTGGTGATGTGATGTGTGTGCTTTCTTCATCATATACATGAGAATTTATCATATAAAGACCCACAAGTGTGTATTTATTAGCTGGCTAAATAAGTAGTTTATTACTCGTCACCCGTTGCCATTCTGTCCCCATATGGGGACACTGGGACTTTATCTGAGCGTGAATATAAAACACGACATCACTGCTGTAGGCGTTTACGCAACACTTTACAGTCACATAGTATGAAGTTGAGTTTAAACATTGAAACCTTGGTGTAAAACGTGACTCGCGTCTTCCTCAGGCCCGCAGGTCTATAACTGTTTTACATCCTTCACCTCTTCATCTTCACTTCCTCCAGCCTCCACACGTGGGAGTTTGCCTGCGCGTTTCAGTTCTTCTAAACATCTGTGGGTTTGTGACAGTTTGAGGCTTCATCAGAGACCTGAAGCGTCTTTGATGAAGCGTCTTCCCTGCCTTGAAAACATTCCCCGCTGTGTTTGGAAAGTCTATCATCTGTAACGCTACAAACGCTCTTTCATCACTATGACACAGTTAACTGCGTGCGCACTCTTTGGTCATTACGCGGTCATGCTTTGTGTCCCTGCAGGTCTATCGTGGCGTACCAGCCACAGGGGGACAACAGCCACACCTTCGAGGCCACGGCCCTGCTCAAGTCCTTTGGGATGTTCCTGGGCATCTTCAGCGGCTCATTTGCTCTGGGAGTGGCAACCGGGGTCGTCACAGCCCTCATATCTTTACATTACGTCACTGTTTATTTTGTCTTATTGTGAAATAGTGGAACTTTTTTTACGTATGATCTCCTTGACTGTCGTCCTTTACGTGACCAAGTTCACCAAACTGAGGGATTTCCCGCTGCTGGAGACGGCGCTGTTCTTCCTCATGTCATGGAGCACGTTCCTCTTGGCGGAGGCGTGTGGCTTCACAGGTAACGCACACTCACACACAACAGTGCCCAAGTTTCCTTGAGCAAGGGGGTTAATATGTCCAGGTCAGCGTAAAGCGTAAAGTTATGTCACAGTAATCGAATGTTCCTCTCCTCCCTCTGTGTGTGTGTGTGTGTGTATGTGTATGTGTGTGTGTGTGTGTGTGTGTGTGTGTGTGTGTGTGTGTGTGTGTGTGTGTGTGTGTGTGTGTGTGTGTGTGTGTGTGTGTTGTAGGTGTGGTGGCGGTGCTGTTCTGTGGCATCACCCAGGCCCACTACACCTTCAATAACCTGTCGCCCGAATCCCAGGACCGCACCAAACAGGTCTGAACACGACCTCACACACAGCTGCTTGTGGATCAGACTACAGTCGTTTATTGTAATATGAATTTGGTAATCAAACGTTTTGCTGTTTCCTTGAGCTGTTGTTGTGGTTGTTGTTTGTTGTCTTGCAGCTGTTTGAGCTGCTGAACTTCCTGGCAGAGAACTTCATCTTCTCCTACATGGGCCTGACCCTCTTCACCTTCCAGAGCCACAGCTTTAACCCCATGTTCATTGTCGGCGCTTTCGTATCTTTTGCAAATGAAATGGAAACTACCCGGTGTGATAATGAAAGACTTGTGTGTCATCGGTTTCAAAGGAGCCGTCACACACGCTGTAAGCATGCGAAATGAGTTTGACACCCGGCGCTCCTTGACCTTATTCCCACCCAGCTGTCTGTGTTCCTGGGAAGAGCTGCCAACATCTACCCTCTCTCTTTCCTCCTCAATCTGGGACGACGCAACAAGATTAGATCCAACTTCCAGCACATGATGATGTTTGCGGGTGAGTTATGCACAGATGAAGATGTTCGCCGATTCTCTAGCGTCCTGCATCCTTTTGTTTTGTTGACGCATTCTTCTCCGCACTTTGGTTCTCAGGCCTGCGAGGGGCGATGACGTTCGCCCTCTCCATCCGAGACACAGCCACGTACGCCCGACAGATGATGTTCTCCACCACCCTGCTCATAGTCTTCTTCACAGTTTGGGTTTGTGGAGGGGGAACCACCCAGATGCTGTCCTGCCAGCGCATTCGGTATGCAGTTCAGATAACTGAAACGCTCAGCTGGTGCTCCTATTGTTATATTTACACATCATCAACCTTTGGTCGAGGTCAAAGCTGCTTAATAGTGAGACACACAAACACTTTGCTGCAACTAATCTACATGTCCGATTGTTTCAACAGAGTGGGAGTGGATTCTGACCAAGACAACTCTGTGAGTGTGGCCCGTGTTGACGATCTATTACAGTACAGTGACTGAGAGAACGTCTAACCTCTAACTGATCCATCTGTGCCTTAGGTGAGCATCGGCGAGGGCTCCGAGAGAAGAAGCACCAAACAAGAAAGTGCCTGGCTTTTCAGAATTTGGTACAACTTTGACCACAAGTATCCTTTGGTGAAAGAGTAACAAAGCAGCGACATGTTTGTAGTCTCTCTGTGCTCTTAACTTTGTGTTTTACAGGATATTTGGATGATAGCACGCTATTCTGGCCTTAAATGTGCTGTATTTAGGCTCCTTGTACACAGATTAACCCCTTGAGAAGTTCCATATTGGTGCTGATTACTGTAATTCATAGAGATGTACAGTAGGGGGAGCACCATGTGTAGGCTTAGACACAATAGAATGGAAGGACCTCCTGAAGCTCCATCAGGTTGTAGGACTCTTCCTCTCTGTGTTTGTTATGTCTTCTTTGACTGCGGCGCCTCTCCAGTTACCTGAAGCCCATCCTGACTCACAGCGGCCCCCCGCTCACAGCCACAATGCCTCCCTGCTGCGGCCCCCTGGCTCGCTTCCTCACCAGCCCTCAGGCCTTTGAGGTCAGACTCTGGCTCATAGCAGTAGGAGTAGAAAGTTGGTAGTGACGGTTGTGTAGAGTATTTAAATGGCCTGTATTTGTCTTCATCCCTCTCCCTTTCAGAACGAGTGCCAGCTGAGGGACGACGACTCTGACCTCATCCTGACAGACAGCGACATCAACCTGACTTACGGCGACATAACGATCAGCACAGACGCCACCGGCGCCCACATGAGCGGCGGTCCGGCGGGCATGGCCGCCGCCGCCAGCGCGGACGACCTGGACAGAGAGCTGGCGTACGGGGATCACGAGTTGGTGATGAGGGGGACGCGCCTGGTGCTGCCCATGGACGACTCGGAGCCGCCCTTCACAGACCCCCGCCTCCACATGTGAGACGAAGCCCCAAGACCACCCGGCTCACCTAACTGATCCGAGCCATCGAGCAAAAGACTCTCTCGCCTTTCTTTGGGTCTCAGCCCTCCTGCTTCCCTGCTCCATTTCCTCACAGTTACATTCTCTCACTTCCTCTCAGTCTCTACCTCATTCTTATGCTCGTTTCCACTCTTTTTCTACATCTGGCATCACTGTTATCGACGTTCTGTTATGTTTATTTACAGGGTTTCGCTTTTCACTCCGTATTCAGTTCCGTCCCTGCCGTAGTCTGGGCTTAGATTTGTGTGGCGGTCACCTTTCCAGTAGCAGTGCACAGAGGCCTAGCAGCATGCGTTAGTCGGTCCATGTACAGTATAACACAGCAGTACTTTAACTTTGATATGCATGCTAAGGATGCTTTTGTTGTTTTCTATACGTCCGGGAGCTTATGGAGGTCGTGTGTTTGTTTGGCTTTGGGTCTGACCTTGTATGTCGCTGCCTTCTCTCTGTGCGTCACAAGCTGTGATCACAGGCACGAGGACCCAGCGGACGACAAAACTGTACATTTGGTTTCAATCAAGTGCCTGGGAGTTGTAGTTTTATGGCCCCTGGAACCCAGACTGAACGCGTGCAGAGAATTCAGAATGGCCGGTCACGACGGGACACCGCTGTCTATAAGGTAGCAAACACACGCGAGCGGCCGTTCCAGTGGATTGGTGACCTTTTGCCTGTAGAAAGGTTACAAATAGGTACAATGTGTCCCTTGCAGCAGAAGGCGGTGCATCTCTTCGCATTTGCACCTCGTTTTAGTAACTGTCGATGCACGCTAATACATTCGAAGGTGCTGCTGTTGTGAAAAGCAGATCCAAGCACGCCCGATGGTGGAACCTCGTGCCATTTCCGTCCGGCATCTGCTAATCGGCGGGTGCGGACAGCCGCAGCGTTTTGTATTTCCCCCCCTCTGCTGCATCGCTTCAGTGCTCTACGTCCCATTTTCCACCACCGTTTTGACATCGTGCACTCATTTTCTATCGCCATTGTGTCAAATCGGAGAGAGGAGACTTCTGATGGAATCGTTTGAGTCTGAAATCACACGCGGAAGAGATTGGATTTTGATTTTATACGCTTTTTTTTATTGATATTTAAGTTTAAAAAAGGCCATTTGTGTGATTATTGTATTATTTCATTCCATAAAATGTGCAGATATTTAGGTCCTGATGCAGTTCAACATACGGTTTAGTACAAATAGTTTTAAGGGTTAATAGTTGCTGCTGTGTCACTCACAGATACTCGCAGACGATACGCTGAACTCAACTGAGGCTAAGGTGACTTTAGGCGAGCAGGGAGGATGGGAGGTTTCGCAGTTGCTTCTAGGCGGCGAGTAGCAGCTGTCGACGAGGCTTTAACACGAAGCATTGATAGGACGTCGCCCTGGCAACGGCGTGTGTCGATGCGGACTGATTACTCAGAACATACCGCAAGAAGAAAAAACTGTTGAAACTTGATGAGGGCGATATAAGAAAGGGTTAAATTGGTGAAATTTGGGATGAAAGACAGAAGAAAGGAACCTGTGTGTGTGTGTGTGTGTGTGTGTGACGTGGAAGGAAGAGCAGACTTGGCTGCGCTGTAGCTTCTCCTCCCACAGTTTTCTTCTGCTGTGCAGGAACTTCTAATTGAAAGTGTTGACATTTTTTTTTTTTTTTTAAATCAGCCGCAGCTTTTCACTCCACAATATTGAAGATAAGAAGTTTATTTTCTCGCCATTTTATATATTTTGTTTGTATTGTGTCAATTTTGATGTTAAGGGAACAGATGAGGTCAAAATTAACGCAACGATTTGCACTCATCCCTTTGGAATGTTTATTATTTGATGTTGCTCGTTTGCTTTGTACCTTTTTGTATTATTTTGCGTGGCGTTTCGGTCGGTGGCAGAGAAGTTTTTGTAATTGACGGTGAATTAATGTTCAGAAGAGACGGAGTGGAGTCATCCATCAGTTATTGCTTTGTAGAGACTCCAGAGAATTAATACCATGTGGCAGTTGTGATGGTTGAATGTGTTCACACTCTTTGACATTCAGGTACTTTGTATGTGTGTGTGTGCGTGTGTGTGTTAGAACAAACTGCTGTCAGAATGCTCAGCTGTGACGTAAACAGAGCATGAATCAATCTCATCCATCCTCCATCCATCCATTCCTTTGGAAAATAGAAAAAAATAAGTTCAACCAGGCTTGTGTGCTACTTGTCTTTAACTGACATGTGAAATGGGTTTGGTATATTTGCCTGTGTGTGTGTGTGTGTGTGTGTGTTCTCTCTCTGTACTTTGGGTGGAATCTTGTAATGGGATTTGATCACTGGAATCTTGTCTGACCGGACCGGTCTAGCGTTACACTGCAAATCCTGTGTGTATGTGTGTGTCCTCATGCTGGTACGTTAAGAGCATGTGTGTGTGTGTGTGTGTGTCTGTGTGCGTGAGAGAGAGACAGCGATGGCGTCTCTTTTCCTCTGTGTTGCAGGTACTGACTGTGTGCATTTGTGTAAATACGCTCTCACCTGTTCATGTGCGTGCAACAGTCAATAAACAGAAGAAGCCTGTGCTTTGGATTACAGCCTCACTGTAATGGCCTCCTCATTTATCTGCATGACATCACAGATCTGGATCGTGTAAGAGCTGATGAGCTCCAGAGAACTTCACCATCCTTTTGGTGAGGAATGACAAAACGTGTCCAATGTCACAAACGTGTCCTAAAGCCTAAACACCTTCAAGCTGATCCATCTCTAAATATAATCCACTCAAATAGTTTTAGATTATGCATTAGAAATCTAGACCTGAATCAAAATCATCACTGTAAATCACCTCCATCCTGTAATTGTAAGTTTATCAGTTGATGAGCTTTATGTGCAAGAAAACAGCATCACGCTACGGTCTATAACCAATACCATCCATTTTCTATAGAATATAAACATCTAGTATCTGAGATCTTGAGCTCTGAGACTTTTGCAGTGTTCATCCTCCAGACCAAACCTCCTTTACATTGTACTGCTTTACCTGAATAAAATCAATTTACTGCAAAGTTTTAGTCCATCAACTTTTGTCTTGGATCCACGGTGGGAACGCTACAGGATTCGCCACCTCAAAGGTCAAGTTGGTGACCTTTTGGTAAAACGAGATTCTGTTTTGCTCAGACATGAACATAACAGAACAGGTTTGTGATTTCAGTCATTTTCTGAATTTTACTTTTCACTGAATCTCTTTATGAGCCCTCAGTGTGTGTGTGTGTGGAGACTTTTGTATAATTTAATGCAGAATTTCATCTTTTTTTTTCCAAACTGATCTGCAATCAAAAAGAATTCTTAAAAATAGTTTTTCTATATTCAAAGATTTTTGACTTTAAACACCAAAGTTGCTAAGAAAAATTGTGTGAACCGTCACGACCGTTCCAAAAAATTAATTGGAATCCAACTTGTATTTAATTCTGAGATTTATTTCCACCGAATTCCCTATTTGGTAAATACCTCAGCAGTCTTGTCATGCCTTCTGAACTCCACATGAACATCATGATGTAATGACCCTGAGCTATTTTCTGAAAAGCAGCGATTATCAGACACTTTCCACTCATCCACGCAGGAAAAAGACGAGCGGCGTGAACAGGAAGCTGCAGCGTCCGCAGCCAAGAGTGACGACATGTTAGTGTGGCGGCCGTGACTTCTGCCAGATATCAGGTAACGTGCTCCTAATATGGACACAACTCCACTGAAGAATGCCTGTATGCTGGAGCTCCGGTACAGAGAGGAAATGGTAGTTTCAAAGGGCCACTTGATGCCAAGTTTATGCGTGAATAAATCTCTGCCTGTCTGTGTGTTTCCAAGTCTTACCCATTCTTTCGCAAAGACTAATTCATGTGACCCATGTGTCTGTAGAAAACCTTTCTAGTTTCCCCGTCATCAGAAACTAAATTGCCGATGAGGAATGGAGGTTGTAAGTCACAGCTGCCGTTTACAATACCTGCTGACTTTGTGAAAACAAACACACAAAGTGATCATAATGTGTCTGCCAGGGGTCAGAGATGTTTATCATGAGGAATAACTGCACTCTTACTCTGCTGAGTGTTTACGTTTGTGGCCTTTTGGATTCGGTTTTCAAAACGTATTAGAGGGAAGGAAAACTCCCCACACACTGGAATTTCAAATATGATCCCACAGCATCTGCAACCACAAAATAAAGCCAAAAATCCAGCAACAAACAAGGAATGTTATTATTATTAGTTTGCTGGGGTAACTGTAATTTGTGTGTGTGTGTGTGTGTGTGTGTGTGTTGCTGATGCCTGGATCACATTGGGGGTCATGTGATGCTCCCGGGACTGTGTGTGTATATAGAGTGTGTGTATAGGTGTGAGTAGTTTGCTTGATATATGGCCCATATAACAGCTCCACAAGTCCATGACAGGAGTGTATTGGTCCGGGGCCCAAACATGTGGCTCTCATCAAGCCTCACCTCCTCTCACAGCAGCCTTGATGATGTTTGTTAATGATGCCAACGGAGCCGTTATGTGTTTACATTCATATAAAGCTTCTTTATAAGGAGCCAGATGTTTACAGCACTTCCTCTGGCAGTTACATCTATGTGCTTTATTCCCTGAGTGTGGCAGAGGAGGAGTGGGATATTTACACCATCGATGAGCCGCTCGCTCATCTTCCTCCGCAGTAAAGTGGAGCAGCAGACATCCATAAAAGAAACACACAGTACCACACACACGCACACTTGACTCCCCTCCTCATTCTCTCTCTGTCCAAGCAAAGGCACCTTGTCACCTGTATTTTTGGAAATGCTGATCATCCAGCAGGTTATCTGTGTGTTTATCTCTTGATTGTAATTTTTCTTTTTAATTTTCACACTGAAAAATGTGCTTGTTTTCTGGAATTTTCTGAAATCAAGCCCTGCTGGCAATACTTCTCATTCTTATATTATGATTTGTTTTTGAATTATTCTTACTCATATGGATATTTTATTCCCTCGTGTTTCAATTGAGAATTTATGAAAGTGGCACACATTTTTATTTGTCTTGTAAAGTGTTTGCAGCTTTTATGTGACAAATGAAAGGAATTGCAGCTCCACTTTGAGGGTTTAGTTTACTTTCTGGGTAAAGAATGAGTCATCTTGTTCTCTTCTCTCTTACCAAACAAGGAGGTGAGAGCGGCCAATGCAGAATAAATAAAGATCGTGGTCGCCGGCGGGTCCGAGTTCGCGTGCGGGATCAAGGTGAACCCACATGCGGACTCCAAAATGTATAATCACAACTACTGCGCAGTATAATTGAGCCTTGTGTGTGTGCGTGCGTGTGAGGCAGCTCCATCGCTTCTAAGCAGTAGTGGATGGAGGGATGAGGAGAAGAAGAGAAGTGGCAGCTTCTTTCGCGCCGCGCGGCCAATAGGAGTTTAAACTCTCATGAGATCTTGTAAATTCCTGTCTGAGATCATAGTTTGTGTGTGTCCCCCCCTCTCTTACTCGCTTACTCTCCCCCTCTCTCTCCCCCTCCCTCCCTTCCCCTCTCTCTCTCTCTTAAGCAGCACCCTCGCTGCAGCTGTTACCTCTTGGTTGGACCCAGTGGACGCAGACGCTTCACGCAGGTACGCACGGCTCATATTCAGACTCTTTCACTATTCTAAGCGCAGAACGTGTTTTGTCAGGTGTCGTTCTTATGGATGGACTTCTAAACAAATAACGCGATAAAATTGGATTTTTTTTTTGGATCATTGGAACATTGGGATCATTCACGTTTATCTATGGTTTATTTTTTTATTTTGAGTGTTTTATTTTGAAATGTGTCTCACTTTATGGCTGTAAAGGGGCGGCACAACTGAAACGAGTGATGTGGGATGCACGAATTATGTAAATCAGCTGATCGCTTGACTTTTATATATCCAAGGTTATATCAAGCATGTTGGAAAGAAAGATCTTTGTGCGTTTGTGTTAAAGATCTTCAGCTCATCCTGTGATTAGACTGAATATGAAAGACTAAAAGCAAACATGTTGATTCTTCTTACAAGCTTTTTATACTTCACATAACAGTGAGCACCACAAAGCAAGCAGAGGAAAGTGTATCAAGATTAAGTTCACATATTGTCACATTATCTGATGCAATCCAATACATGTAGTACTGCAATACACATCATATTATGTATACGTGTGTGTATGTGTTGACCTGCAGATGGACTAAATTAGTCACATATTGTTAAGAAATGTATTAATTATTTATTTTAAAGACATTTTCTGGCACTGGTGCATTATATGACGCTAACGACGTGTAAACCTCACATTTTAATGCAGTTCTATACTTTATACGGTGATGGTTGCAGTACTTTGGTATTGAGATGCATCAAACCTATCTGTCACGTACACACTGGCCAATATAATGTGATGTTATTAATCTATACAGTGATGCTGCTGTGGCAAGAAACTGTTAAAAACACATCTCAGCTTCTCCTCCCTGCTGGTTTGGGCAGCTGCCAAACCCAACACATGATGTCATTACAGAGACCTGGAGATTAGGCTCTCTGGCACAGAGGACCTCTCTGTGGCTCCGTTATGACTTCACCATATCCCATAAAAAAGTTTTTTTTTTAACTTCACAGATGCAATAAATTTGCCGACTTTAAATTACTCCTTTTTTCCTCCATAGAAGTCACCTAAGAGTGTTTCTACTTGAACTTTTTTGATGTACAACCAGCAGCCACAGTTTTGGATTGTGCCCTCTCACAGTTCAACAAGTAGAGAGTGACATCTGCAGCTTTGATTATCATGGAGAGAAAGAGAGAGACAGAGAGAGTGAGAGGGAGAGGGAGAGTGAGAGAGATAGAGAGAGTGAGTGAGAGAGACAGAGCGCGTGAGTGAGAGAGACAGAGAGAGAGTGAGAGAGAGACAGCGAGAGAGTGAGAGTGATAGAGAGTGAATGAGAGAGAGACAGAGAGAGAGTGCGAGAGACAGAGAGAGCAAGAGAGAGAGAGTAAGTGAGAGAGAGAGAGAGAGAGAGAGGGTGTGTGTGATGGAAGGCATGAATCTGCGCTCTCAGCCACCTTTCCCTCCTCCAAAATAGGCAATGCTGCTTTGTTTGTGTGACCCCAGTGGAGGAAAAGTGCTCAACGTGATTAGTTTGCGACAACTGAGACAAATGCAAAGGAAAGAGTGAGTCCTTCGTATTCACCATGTGTCCGTGTGCACTGTGTTAATCTGTGTGCTTTATTTAATGTGGAAATGTTTCTTACTGAAATAATGATAATGAGGGAGGAGGCTGTGTAGACACGCCTAAGACCTCATGTGAGGTCTGCAGGTTTATGGCGAGAAGCTGAAGTTCAGCCACAAACACTTAATTAAACAATGGCCTGTTTTGACCTTTTTACATTTTTACTCATTACATTCTGCAGTTTAACGTCACGTTCGGGTCAAACCATGTGAATTAACCTCATCAGCAGGAGGGAATGAGAGCTGAAGTGCTTGCCGGCCAACAGCAACAGGCTTTATCTCAGAGAGCTAGAGTGTGTGTGTGTGTGTGTGTGTGTCTGTGGGAGTGTTACTGTGTTGTTATTGTTGTTGTCCCTCGCGGCCTTTTGTCCAGCCAGCGGTCACACATATTTGACCTCAGTGCGTCTGGTTGGTGTGGCCGCACCCTGACCTTATAGCTGAGTTGTTGTTATCCCTTCTCAAATTACACATGTATGTCTCTCCCATTGTCTCCTCTATGTGTCCCCAGTGTGTGCATGAGACACACCAGTCTGACTGATAAACAGTGTTGGAGAGTGACTGACTGTTATGTAGAAAATTGAGTCTTGGGTCCATATTGTTGTTAAGAGAGAAAGAGAGTATGTGTACGTGTGTGTGTGTGTGTGTTTATACGTGTGTGTGTGTGTGTGGCCACTTGTTCCACTGTTCCACGGCGATCTACATTCTCCCATCTGTTCAGGAAGTACACACCACACTTCCTGTTAGTCCAAATCTACCATTGGGGAGAGGCGTTAGGGCCCGAGCCATTGACTCCATTCCACACACTCCATGATAGGGTGTGTGGAAAAAGATACAGTGAGTGAGTGAGCGTGTGTGAGTGTGTGAGTGAGTGAGCGTGTTTGTGAGTGAGTGAGTGAGTGAGTGAGTGAGTGAGTGAGCGAGCGAGTGAGTGTGTGAGCGAGTGTGTGTGTGAGTGAGTGAGTGAGTGAGTGAGTGTGTGTGAGTGAGTGAGTGAGTGAGTGTGTGTCTGTGAGTGAGTGAGTGAGTGAGTGAGCGTGTGTGTGAGTGAGTGAGTGTGTGTCTGTGAGTGAGTGAGTGAGTGTTTGTCTGTGAGTGAGTGAGTGAGTGAGTGAGTGTCTGTGAGTGAGTGAGTGAGTGAGTGAGGGAGTGTGTGTCTGTGAGTGAGTGAGTGTGTGTCTGTGAGTGAGTGAGTGAGTGAGTGAGTGAGTGAGGGAGTGTGTGAGCGTGTGTGTGAGTGAGTGAGTGAGTGAGTGTGTGTGTGTGCATGGCTGTGAGTGAGTAAGTGAGTGTGAGCGTGTGTTTGAGTGAGCGCGTGAGTGAGCGTGTGAGTGAGCGAGTGAGTGAGCGAGTGAGCGAGCGAGTGAGCGAGTGAGTGAGCGAATGGGGCTTTTTATCTATCATCTATTTCCATTACTAGCTCAGATCCTTTACTGAAAGGAACAATTTCGGTTTGGTTCACCAGCAAATTATCACCTGCTTATTTAAACTGCATTCTCTTCTTTGGAAAATAGATATTTGTAGTGTTTTGTTTCTGTTCCTGATGATGGTGAGCTATTTCTGTTCTCTATCGGGGGTCTCTAGGGATGGCAGGTGGGGAGGTGGCGGCTGCATTCTCCAGCTTTATTGTCTACATGACAGCAGACTGCAGGACCAGACGGCTTTTAACGCGCAGCACTTGGTGTAAAACCAAAGATGTGTTATGGTTGTACTGTGACAAGGAGAATGAGTCAAATCAGAGAACTTTCAGAGAGTGTATCTCTATCAAAGCTGCAGCTGGACCAGGATCGGCTGATTTAATGGCCTTGCACAAGGATGATCAAATTTGAATCTTATCTTACTCATGATCCCCGAGTTGTTGTCGTGCTGTAGTGCCATCTATAGGGGAAATTGTGCAGGACAGTGGGTGGATTGTGATAGCGGGGAGTCATGGCGCCTTCCTCGTCTTCAATTAGTCTTTGTGGGTTTAGTATAATTAGGGGACAGATTATCTAAATGGACAGACATGATGTCCTGACCTATGGTAATGGACTGAATTGAATCTCAAATTAGAACCAGATGCCCTCAAACAACAGAGACCACACACACACACACACACACACACACACACACACACACACACACACACACACACACACACACACACACA
This sequence comes from Genypterus blacodes, assembly GCF_046128005.1. Classification (NCBI taxonomy): domain Eukaryota; kingdom Metazoa; phylum Chordata; class Actinopteri; order Ophidiiformes; family Ophidiidae; genus Genypterus; species Genypterus blacodes. The sequence goes on from NW_027466857.1 coordinate 8,725,268, forward strand.
CACAGGAGGCACCATGCAAACACAATTCCGTGCTCATTAAATTGATTGCTTTTGTCTGATTGATGACATTACTTAGCGTAGTTAAACGATGCGTCCTGCCGTTCATCTTTGAAAAGTCAAAGTATAAATTTTCGTTATCTAATTCGGCCCAATAACTCCCATGATCCTCTGTGTCTCTGTCTCTCGCTCTGTCTCTGCTCATTCCCCTGATGATCCTCATGTTTTCCAGCCTGCGCCACTCTAAAGGCCCAAACCAGTTAGAGGAAGGTGCTATTGTGATGAGGAGGAGGAGGAGGAGGAGGAGGAGGAGGAGGAGGATCAATACAATTTTTAGATTTGAGCAGTAATTGAAGTATTTATTGTATTTATTTTGTGTCAGATAAGCCCTGTAACGAGAGCCCTGTAATAGGACCTTAAAATCCTACATAAATTCATTAAAAATCATGAACTCCAACAAATCAAGTTTTTGTTAAATGTGTTTGTGTTTGTCAAATTTCTATTATAACCCAATATCACGTATACAAACAGCTATTGATCCTTAATCCTGGAGTCGGATCTCATGAAGTATCTACGTCCAATATTTAGCTGTACACTTTAAGACTTGTTGTCTTCTAATGACTAAGTATTGTCTCTCCATGATGCAAATGGTTCTAACTGGTCTCTTGTTTCTGAGTGTTACTTGGCATATATAAAGTAAACTGACTTGTTCCGACTTCGGTCATAAGAACATAAGAAGATACTTGAACCTTCGTCTTCTCTCCGTCCGTCCACAGCTGCCTCCTCCTGTGACTCATCCTCTTTTAAATCATGAGGTGAAGTGATCCAGCTTGTCCTCTCACTTGTTCTGAGCCGCCTAACAAAAACAGTTGAAGGCGGCGGTGCAGTGGGAGTATCTGTTATCCCCGATGGCTCTCACTCAGACGCTCCGGACTGTTTCTCTTTTCCTACCTTCTGATGTTACAGCAATGGCATCTAATCCCGATCACTTAATCTCCCCCCGCCGCATCGCACTGTCTCTCATCCGCCCTATTCGCTGATGTATCGCCTAAAAAGGGCAGGAGGCCGAAGGTTGGATGTGGTTATGGTTTTGGGGGGTGTGTGCGGGTCAAACCGGGGTATATACAGCCCTCCATACGTTATCAGGGTGTGTGTGGGTCTGTGGGTCTGACCCTCTGTGGATGCTACCGTCTCCTCCTGTCCTCTTCTTTGCTCTGCTCTCGCCCCGGGCTAGAACCAATCATGACTTTCTACAAGCACTCAGGTAAAAAAAACAAGATGTGATTTTGAATTCTGTGTAATGAGAAGAAGAAGAAGCATTTTTTAACTTGTGTGATTTAACAGAGTACAGATCTGTAAAGATGAAGAAGTGAGTTGACTCAAAATATCCCAAAACATTTTGATAAAGAAATAATCTAAAGAAAGATTAAAGATTAAAATTCTAAAAAGCTTCTTCAAAGCGTCTTCTGATTTAAAATTCTAGCTTTGGATGCAGTGATTTAATAATAACAAAATGTTCTTTAAAATGGAAAAACATGTTCAAATAGTGTTGACTTATGTTTGCTATCTAAAATAATTAAGACATTATTATTGGAAGGATGATTTACTTATTTCACTGCAGTCAAATAAAGGACAAATCGAGCATGATTAATAATTATGACATCATCAAATCAAAGTGTCATGTTGTGTTTGTGTTTAAATCGCATTTTTTCAGCTTGTGCAGCGTCATTAACCGAGACGGTGGAGCAGAAAGAAGTGAAACTCTGGACTGTGTGTGTGTGTGTGTGTGTGTGTTTTAGCTTGGCTGGGTCATTTTGACTTTGATGCAGTCTATCCTCTGACTCATCAAACAAAGTGGTCTCACTCTGACCTTTTCTTGCTTAAGAGAACTCCTCTCTCTCTCTCTCTCTCTCTCTCTCTCTCTCTCTCTCTCTCTCTCTCTCTCTCTCTCTCTCTCTCTCTCTCTCTCTCTCTCTCTCTCTCTCTCTCTCTCTCTCTCTCTCTCTCTCTCTCTCTCTCTCTCTCTCTCTCTCTCTCTCTCTCTCTCTCTCTCTCTCTCTCTCTGTGTTGGTACACATACCGTGACTGTGTGTCAGACGGCAGCTGTCACACTGTTTGTAATGTAAAAAAGATTAAGGGACTAAAACCACAATAGCTTCATAGTCCCAGTAGTCATGGTCTCTTCATTTGTCCTCTTTAGAAGGTCGATCCGCTCTAAATATGGAACCTGTGTCTAAAATAGATCTGGTCTGGCTCGCTTTCACTCATGACACTCAATTATTGTGTGTGTGTGATATGACAAGACAGATTGTTGGACCCTTTGGGTTTTCCTTGTTTACGTGCCATCAAATGCCACCAGCATGGAGTGTGTGTGTGTGTGTGTGTGTGTGTGTGTGGGGGGGGAGGTGTCGGGTCTTTATCCCTGCCACACAGCTGCCGATAGTCCTCCTGCTCCTCTTCCATCTATCCATCCACACACATACCGCGGGCCTGGAGGCTCATCTGTTTCACACGGCTGTTTACCACATCCCACTGAAATAGCTGCAATGCACTTTACTAAATATTTGTCTTGTTCCTATGGTTACTGAGACAAAATGCCATTCCAGCCAATGTTTCCCCCCCATCGCTCCTGTTCTTATGACTGGATTTAGGCCTTACAATAATATCTGTCAGAGTGGATAAATCACCCCAGGCTGCTCAGCTGACCTTCCTCACGTCCAAGGCCTGAGCTTCAGTAGCTGCGTCAGTGTCCGTGAACCTCAAACGCATTGCTCCAACCCAACGTGTAGATGTTCCAGGTGCAGGAATGTTGATGAATGCAAAAGCAGGGCGCTGTTTACACTAACAGCCAATAAAATGAGCAGGTCAAACGGTTAGGGTTAGACTCTGAGGATGCGTGGAATGAGTCAGAGCTTCTAAATATACGTCCTATCAGCTCTCCGGGGGAGCTCCATAAAGAATCTGCAGGCCAAGAAGCGTCCAGACAACCGTGGACATCTGTGGGCCGTCTTTCACCTCACACATTCCTCACACTTCCCTCATGTGTTTGGTATGCAGCTGGTAAATCGTGTGTTATTAAAGGGTCAATGCAGGGAGACGTACTGTACGCTGTTATAGTATAAGCAGAGGACATCAGTGTGTTAGTGACCTTACATGCACTGGGGCTTCATTGTTCAGATGCAGCTCCAGCTCTTTCCCTGAGCCAACACTGCCCCCTTCTGGAGTTGAAGGGAAACATTAACCAGGTCTTCTCTCACAGGTCCCAAGCACTATCTCACCTCCACCATGACTGACCGCTTCGACTGCTTCTACTGCCGCGACAATCTGCACGGCAAGAAGTACATAAAGAAGGACGACAAGCACGTGTGCACCAAGTGCTTCGACAAGCTCTGCGCCAACACCTGTGCAGAGTGCCGACGTCCCATCGGTGCCGACGCCAAGGTGAGAAAACAGAGTCATCACTCGTCTGTCTGGGCCTCCAAATGACAGGAGATCACTTCTTCTCGTCCCCGGCAGGAAGACATCTCGTTACATCTAATGGGGCATAAACACTTTCAAGCAACATCCCTACCATCTAACTACTCAAACTCCTTCTCAGCTCACCACAGCCGTCCTTGTCCCTCTTCTTATCCACTCTTATCCACTCCTGTCCCTCCCTCCCTGTGTACAGGAGCTGCACCATAAGAACCGCTACTGGCACGAGGACTGTTTCCACTGCGCTAAGTGCTACAAGCCGCTGGCAAGTGAATCCTTCAGCGCCCGCGACGATGGCAAGGTGATGTGCAGCAAGTGTGGCTCTCTTGCAGATGGTAACCGGTGCCAGGCCTGCTACAAGGTGGTCCTGCCAGGTGAGAGAGTGAATTGAACCATCATTAAAGCCCCCACCCCCTGTACAATCAACAAACACACAGACCTCCTGAGTCACTTCTGTTTGTGTGTGTTGTCAGGGAACCAGAACGTGGAGTACAAGAACAAGGTGTGGCACGAGGAATGCTTCACCTGCTTCGAGTGCAAGCAGCCCATCCGCGCCCAGAGCTTCCTGACCAAGGGTGACGACATCTACTGTGCTCCCTGTCATGAAAAGAAGTTTTCCAAGAAATGCTTCCACTGCAAGCAGGTAAGAACAGAGGGGGAACACTTTACTGTAGGTCAAGATGCTGTCAAACATCAGCAGCAACAGGAAGGGATGTAGGAGCGCAGGTAGGGAATCACTTGATGGTGAGGATGATGAGGATGATGATGATGATGCTTTGCCCTTCTCAGCCCATCACCTCTGGAGGGATCAGCTACCAGGATCACCCCTGGCACACCGAGTGCTTCGTGTGCCACACCTGCCGCAAGCCCCTGGCAGGAACTCGCTTCACTTCCCAAGAGAACCTGATGTACTGTGTGGACTGCTACAAGACCGACGTGGCCAAGAAGTGCCACGGCTGCAAGAACCCCATTACAGGTAAGGAGCAGCACACACACACCCACACACACTTGTCTTTGCTTAGACAGGGGGCACCGCGAGGGAAAATTTGTAAAGCAGGTACTATTGCTTGTGTAATCCAGGATGGTTTCCTCTCTTGACTCTCCCTTCCCGTCTGCCCTGCAGGGTTTGGCCATGGCACCAACGTGGTGAACTATGAAGGCTTCTCCTGGCACGAGTACTGCTTCACCTGCAAGAAGTGCTGCCTCTCCCTGGCCAACAAGCGCTTTGTCATCAACGCAGAACAAATCTACTGCCCCGACTGCGCCAAGAAGCTGTAAAGTGCACAACTGCACGGCAAAACGGCCATTAAAGATGTTATTACACCAAAGCTTTAAAACGACTAACTCTCACAACTTTTACTTAAAAGTCCAAACTGGGATTTAGTAGACACAGCTACGTAAAAGCAACTTTAGTATCAAGGTTGGATATTAACCATATGTATTGATGTTGTGGAATTGTGATGCACTATTAGTCTAATCTAAGGATTCTGCGCAGCCTTATAAGACTAAACCCTTTTCAGTGCCTTACTGGAATTGTTCAGAGTATAAAAGTATAAAGTGCTTACGACATGCAAACTGCTGCTTACATACAAGCTTTGATCAGTGCCGAGTTTCAAGGACTTTGTAGATTAACGCTGAAATATAAACGACTCATTTATTCAAAGCTTTTGCAGTGAAATTACCTAAAAGTTAAATACGAATAAAGAGAACAATCATAGGGAGTGTGTTTGGATTTTCTCCATGGCAAGAGAATAAAGACAGGTGGCAAAAAATATTTTACAAGACTTTATTGTTTTAACAGTTTGTATCATCTTAGAACACTTCAGATATATTTACATACGGAATTTGTGAACAGGGCTTTGTTAGGGTTTGAAAATCTTTCAGAGAAGTATTCATATTCACAAAGTCAAAGCCCTGGGTGGGGTTAGACTGATTGTCGAGGCCGAGGTAAGGACGTGACAAACCTTCTTAGTAGATGACAAATTAAAAACACTAAATCTCACTCTAAGGCACCATTCTATTCTACTGTTATAAACAGAGTAGAGGACAAAGCGAGTACGACCTCAAAGCCCTCAGACGTACAGCTGGGACCTGAAGTCGATCTGTTCAAGCAGCGGTTACTTTGCCCCCCAGCGACCCCACCGACACGTGGTGCTTAATGAATTATAGCAAAGCAAAGGCCCCTTCCCAACGAAGAACACAAGCTATCTTTGCCAGGGTTCCGGGTGGAGGAGAGGTTCAGGGGGGGAGTTATAGGCAGATTTGGGGTTAAGATTACAAACATTTCAAAGTCTAGTAGGAAATAAACTGATAAATGAACATCCTTCCATAACATCAGCAGCCCACGGGTCTGTACAGCAAAGAGACACTTCATTAATCATTAGTTATTCCTCAGACATAGCAGATTTCTGACAGTGCAAAGTGTCTCCTGTTTTCTAGATGAGTAATGCATGAGGCCTGAAAGTGGGAAGCGCTACGACATATCAAATATTTAAGGGCTTTTTGTTGGATCAGTTACATTCTTTTGTTTATTCCTCAAAGCTAAATTCTGAAGTTATTGGTCTTTATGTACAAAGTTGACTTTAGTTTGAGAGCCAGTACGAGGGAGGTACAATGCAACATGAAGGTCCACACACCTCTGGCTCGGATGACTCAAGCAAAGGGAATTTCAAGCTTTAAACACACTTCACCACAAATCTAGTAAAGACAGAAATCACGCAAAACAAGTCCGACCCAAGCTGCATTTGGTTTCCATCTCCTTTCATTTTGGTGGATGCACTACGACCTCAAACGACAAAGTGGAATGGTAGCAACCTGAGCTAAATTGCCTCCCCATTACTATCCCACATCCTTATGACCTTTGAGATAATTTAAATGTTTTACATGAGAGAGGATTTGAATGAGGCACAGTCACGACTCGTGTCATGGGGCCCAACACGAAGCTCTGGGCTCAAACGGCTCTGGGCTCTTGTGTTGTCTTTCTTAGGCAATATCCAGGGGTCTGCAGCCCAAACCCAACCTGACTGATAACAGTAGTGATGACCCCGGCACAGAAACCTTAACTTGCACTGTCACACACACACAGACACACACAAAGACTTCAATTTCCAACACCGTGTCACCGGTACACCTTACATATGGCTTCGTTGGCCTAATACTGATTCTATACACAAAACAATAACACTTAAATATATATATTTATAAATGTATTTTCATATATAAACAGACAGCCAAATTTATGTTATAAAAAATAGTTGAAATGTATTTTTTGCCAGAAGTAGCAGCTAGGGTGTTGGGAATCTGAGGAGGGCGGGGTTAGAGGGGAAGACATGAAATCAACATAACCACACAGACTGAAGGAGCAGCCAAGAGCTCTTGCACACACACGATTGGACATTTCTAGTTTTAGTAAACTAGTATGTAAACTCTAACATATACACAACCCCCCCAGGAAGCACAGCTCTAATGAAACAAAGGGACCTGTGCATCAAGTTCATCTGTTTCAATTAAATGGATGCAGTGTGATCATCATGACTTCAGACAATCTGTGAATTTATCTTCCACTGGATTCAACTCGGCCTGTAACGCAAGATAGAATGATGCTGACACTAACTTTACTTAAAAGGGACAACAAGCCTCTAAACAACTAACTGCTGAAGTTTCTCTGAACACATGAACGTATCACAGTGCTGTCCTGAGCCCCAACACCCTTGGGTTATAAAGGGAACAGTTGAAGTTGTGCTCTTGGCGCCCTCTGCTGGCCCAGACAGGAAAGACAGGGGAGGCGTGTGCGTCATGCAGGATTTAAGAAGACAGAGCGGTTAGGTTAAATTAAGCATGAACATAGAATCCTTTCCACACCTTCCGGCTCCGCAGAGCACGCACATGAAGGTCGTCTGCTACACCGACTGTACATCAGCTTCAGCACAAGCCGTTTCATGTGTGCGCCCTGTTAGAGAGGAAGTTATGGAAAGACGGTAAGGCCATATTGCTGGATGCTACAAAAAGCAGCCAGTCAAGTAAATGTATAGATGAATCGGGTGACAAGTAACATGTGACTCATCGTACCTCACCCCCCCCCCCCCCCCCCCCAAGAGAATTCACTGACACTCCTTCCATTAATTCACTATACAAACCTCACATATTTCATTAACCCTACATGTGCACGTTTCCTGGAATATTCTCATACAAGAGGGAAAGAAAAAAAGACTAGACATGTTATAACAATAATATTAACAAAGAAGCCAAAATTAATAAATTACAACAATGCACCCCTGACAAAGATAACTGCTTAAAAAAAACAACACAATTGGAAACAATTTAGAAAAACATCAAGAAGAGGAGGAAACAGACCTGAAGCGACTTTGATAAAGAATCTGCAGAATTTCCCTGAAGCATGAATTTGTTTTTCTCATCATGTAAAGGGTGCAATGTTAGCGCTTGGGTGGTCTTTGTACTTCAACTTGTGCTCCTCCTACAGTTGAGGAGGAAGGAGGAAGGAGGAGGAACCTGGTTGGAGGTGACGGGAGCTCACTTGTACAGGATCTTCAGGAGTGCAACAGTAAGTGACGTCTGGCTGGGGGCTGCAGCGTCAAATCTCTACAGAGACGAGAGGAACTAACTTGAGGAGGCTGAACGTAGAACCGGTGCGTCACTACAGAGAGTACAAGTAGGAAAGGGAAACGCATAAAGAGATGTGTTTTCTCACCTGGCAGGGCTTCTATGGGCTGACTGGAGGAGTGCAGGGAGTTCATGGGAGTGGTTCCCTTATCCTCAAAGGCTACCCTGCTCCCATCCGGGCTCCCGTCGCCGTTGATCAAGCCCTGGTTACAGTCCCCCGCCTGGATCAGGGGCCGAGACTTGGAGTGGACGTTGATGTCAATGAGTTCCTCAAAGCTCCACTGGCCGGTCTTACCGTTGAGACCGGGAACGAGCCCCACTTTGGCCGAGTCCTGCTCGTTCAGGAACTCCGATCCCTCTACGTGGCGACCCTTCGGTACAGGACTGAGGAGCAGGGAGGTAGACGAGTGAAAAAGGAGCCCACCATTTTGCAGCGAGTCGAAAAACAAATCTGTACGCTGTCCGATGTGTCAAAAACGATCTTTAGTTCATATCTTCACGCAGCTCAGAGAGACTATAGCACTCTTACAACAAGTTTAAATTTTCCTCTTGTACTTTACTTTTGAAACACAGCAGTTTCCTCAGTTATTGTTAGACTGAAAGCAGCTTTGTTGTGGTGCGTAGGACTTTAAAAGGAGCATTGTGTGTCTGCACCAGTCTTACCTAACTGACCGAGTCTCATCTGTGCTTGTGCCATTGTTATTCTCCTTGTCGTCGGTCTCTGGCTTTACAGTTACGCTGCCCAGGGGCTCCTCTCTTTGTGCCAACGGCTCGCCGGCGAACAGGTCACACCCATGTTTGTTCTCAAGGTCACCTGTCTGGGCTACACAGGCAGCGGAAGAGACGAATGAATAGCCACTAGCCACAGAGAATTATGTAAAGAGCATGCAAAGGCAAGGAAGTACAGGCAGGCACGCGAGGCTGCGCTGGGTGATGAAATATTCAAAGTCACTGAGATCCTGCCATCAGAGTGAGAGGAACCTACCTGTGCATTCACAGTCATTATCCTCATTTTCCTCATTGTCGTCTTCCCCGTCTTCCCCGTCTTCCCCGTCCTCTCCGTCCTCTCCGTTCTCCTGCATGCATTTGTCGTCGTCTCTCTGTACAGGACACAGTGAGTGTTTATGTGTCACACAGTGTAGATTTCTTGTCACAGAGACGTTGATGTGTTGATTTAATGTGAGTTCACCTTTGAGTCACTTTGCTCCCCCTTTCTTGTTCTCTTCATTATTTCGTCAATTCTCTGAAAAGGGAAAAAATAACATTACAATGCACTTATTATTGTTATTATTTTGGGATTGACACTAAGCAGTTACATTCTGAAACCATTCCTTGGTTGCATCATACATTAACTTCATAGAGTAGGCAGATTGATCTTGATTGGTTAGCTTAGTTTTAAAGTAGCTACAGTAAGACATTTTGGTCCAGTTTGTCTTCACCTTCTTCCTCTCCATGCGTTCGTGTTGGTTCTGCTGCATGACGCGGTCCCTCTCCTGACGGAACTTCTCCGCCTCCTCCAGGGCCTTGGCCTCAGCTTCCTCTCGCTCCTTCTGGAGTTCGGCCTGTTTCTCTGCCTCCTCTTCTGCCAGTTTCACCCGCTCCTCTTCCGCTTTGAGGGCGTCTTCCTCGTCTTTCTTCTTCTTCTCCTCTGCCAGAATCTTCTCCTCTTCCAATCGCTTCAGTCGTGCCTCTTCTGCTAAACGTTCCTCCTCTTCTTTTCTCAGCCTGAGTAGGTAATGCATGCAGTTTAACACCTTCTTTTGGGGAGCTGTTGTTTAAGTCAAAATTAGTGATTGGTTGAACATTTTCACTCCTCTCACCTCTCCTCTTCCTCCTTCTGTATCCTGAGCTGCTCATCTCTCTCCTTTTGTTCCCGTGCCAGCCTGCGGTTCTCTGCCAGGATCTTGGCTGCTTCAGCGGCTGAGTTGGTGCCTGCCGAGGCCTTAGAGTCTGATAAACAAACACAGATACAAATGAATGTGTTTGTCATTCCCTCACCTATTTCTCACTTAAGGGCCGCCCAGAGGCCACAGCACTTACTCAAGGTAACTACGTGGTGTGTGAGTGGGAGAGTCTAATAGAGAGGGATGGAGCCTGTTACTGCAGGCTTATAATGTATCTGCTGCTTCCAAACTATTGCACTGGACATCAGTCACCCTGTCTGGTGTCATTGAGCATCATCTTGCAGAGCATGATTCTGCCCAGGAGGTGGCAGCATCAACAACCCCAGTGGTCAAACAGGATGTGACTCCAGCTGGGAGTTAATGGGGCTTCTGCTCCACTGAGATTTAACATAAACTGAGTGACTGCCAGGTCAGTTTGCAGCTCATTCCGACCCTCATAAGATGTCTTACTTCCTCTCTGAGATACTTCTGAAATCTAAATTGATTAATTACTGTTACTCTGTAGGAAACTGCTCCTACAGTTACCTGCTGGTACACATCCTCAACAATATTAGCAGAAGATTTATGAACATAATTGGCTTGCTGGAATAATAATAGTATACAACTATTATTGGCATTCAGCAATGTAATAAATAAATATATATATATACATGTATGAAGTATAATCGTACATCTGATCAGAGAAAACACTCACCATCTTTTTCTTTGGTTTTGCTGGTCTCAGAGGACGGTGACCCCGCTGCTTGGGGGGGACACAGCTCCTTGGACTTAGAGTCCCTCTTACGTAAGGTAGTGGTCCCTGTAGGGGTGAGAGCTGGTTTCTGGATGGGTGGGGGTTTGGCTGACATGGGCTGGGGCGATGGGGGACGTTTCATTGCTCCAGGTGAAGGTGGGCGGTTCCTGGGACTTTGCCTTCACGAGGAGAGGGATATGTCAATTTGTGTTTTACACTCAAAACAAACTACAAGGCTCCAACAAAACTCTACCAATTCAAAGTGAAAGATTCAATCCTCCAACCTGCGCAGGGAAGGCTTGGGTACTTACTTGGAGGCTACAGGGGAGGGAGTCCTCTTTGGAATGGGGCTGGGTGCTGGGGATGGCGAGCGGTTGCGTCCCAGGGAACTGGAAGGGGAGGGTGGACGTTGCCCCCCAGGAGACGTAAAGCGCTTCTCTTTCTGTTGCTCCGAGATGGGATAGGAGAGTTACAGAGTCAGAGTTAGTGACCTTAGACTTCCATTCTGCGCTTTAACTCTAGTTAAAGTAGTCTTAACAGATCTGATCTTTCTGAAAACACAGAATCAGGTGTCACTCATGACACACACACAGGCAGACAGAGGTAAAATAGCAAAGCAGTCATTCGGAATTGTCGTACTGCAGTAAAGCATAAAAGATAAACTCTCCTTCCAGATATTAAATATGGCCACACAACTCATCAGGGTGTAGTACACAGTTTACCGCCACGCTCTCGGGAGGACGAGGTGGGAAAACAAGTCATTTCATATTCATGTCTATATAACTATATGGGCCCAGTGGAGCTGGGGCTTCATGTCAACGCTGTTCTGCATGGCTGTTGGAATCTATCTGAAAATTTAGGAGGCAACAAGAAACATCCCAGAGTTTATTTTCATATTGCTTTTACTATATAGCTCTCTTCCATAGCAATATCATTTAATAAACGAAAGGCCTGGGAAGCCAATTAAATGAAGTTAATGTTGAAAACCTCCACCTCCATCAGAAGGGAAGTAAGCCTGAGCCTGCTGACGTTAAAGAGACACTTTGAAGAGGTCTCACACAATGCCTGAGTGCTGCCTATGAGCCTATGAATATTTCATTGCAATCCAATCAGCACACATGGAGCAGAGAAGACGGTGAGAGGTCAGGAGAGTCAGAAGCTTTTAACACGTGGCCTTGAGGGTCAGGGTGTGGTCCGCTTTGCATGGCCTCATCTGGCCATAATCAGGCCACTGTGGATCCCATCATTTCAGGCTGTAACAATGACTCCCTTCATAAGCACAGAGGAGGAGGGCAGGCGGAAATGTGGTTAGGGAGACAGAGCCAGGCACTACAGGCCACCAAGGGAGAATGTCAGAGACCCCTCTCAAGACCGGCAGCCACAGCTAACACACTTTGTTACACAGGAGGATTCGTCTCTTTTGAGCTGAACACACGTCCGTGTTCAGGTTCTGTCATGTCACTCTCAACTTCTCAATACAACATCAGCATGCTAGATCAAACAGGTAAGCACAAGCGACCAGCAGAGGTAGAAGAGCAGCAGGAAGAACAATATTTCCTTATGATTAGCATCCTTCAGAAATGCTTTGACAGGCAAATGGAGCATCTGCATAGGAATCTGTGTCATCTACGCATTTTCTATGATCAATGTCACTTCAGGAAGAGTCATTTGTTATAATGACTTGAAGAAACATGCTGCATCACCATAGGTGTTCTTCAGGCTAAACATTTATGAGACCATTATAATTGTATAAAGTCTGTCAGGGAAAAAGACAACGGTTGCCTCTTCATTTGCCATTTAGTGAAATGAGGACAAATAGCCTCAGACACTCAAAGATACAACACAGCACCAGCACCAGATAAGCTACCAAACTATCCTAACGCTACAATTGCGAAAAACAAAAGCATTAACAATGTACACATTGAATAGCACCTTTTGCTCACTCCAGTCCTGTTATATTCCAAATAAATATTTCATATAACTCTCACCGCTGAAGGATCCAGGGCTCCGTCAGCTGAGGCAGATGTGGTCATGCCGCTCTTCTGCCGGTCAATGCTGCGGCTACGTACGGGTCCACGGGGGGGTGGCAGTGGGGTAGCGGAGGCTGAGCGAGGACACAGGTGACACTCTGGTAAAGGACACAGTCATCGCAGGGCCATGGCAGCAAAACCAACGGGGGGGTGAGAGAGTCGGGCAGCAAAGCAGTAAAGAGCAACAGAGAAGAGTAAAGACAGAGGGGGGAGTAGAGGGAGAGAGAGAGAGAGGGGCACACAGACAAAGGGAGAGAGGACAATGGTAGGAAGGATTGCAGGATAGTATTTTCGTAAGGGAACGAGAGTAGACACACACACACACACACACACACAAAAACAAAAAGAACATAGCGGTGTGTTAGATACGGGACTGCTTAGCAGGCAACAGGATGATATCTGGAGGAAGGGAGGGACACACTGACAAAAACCACTGACACTCCACATGTACCAAAGTTCCTGAACACAACACGGACCACATCTTAACACACACAGCACAGCATTGAGCGCACACATACACACCAACACATTAACACATACATTTACACGTATACACAAATGCACATATATACACACACACAACAAATTATCGATTAGTAAACCAAATGCAAGCTGAATATTGATTATGTCCTTTGTTGTGTTGGAGATCAATAACTTATAAATGAAGGCGATTTGATTTGTGGCCATTTCTGCCTGCACAACGATCGACTGGGACTTAAGGACAGAGTCGATCGTAAATTAAAAGGCAGAACCCATGACAAAGAATTCAATACAACAGGGGGACAAAAGAGAGAATAAGTAAATATATAAAAGGGAGCGACGGACTTGTATGTGGATGTATTGAAAGGCTTCATGACTGACGCACTGAAAGGCTCAATGACACTCTTGTTCTTCGAAGGGCAGAATAGATAAAAGCATAGCCTGAGTTTAAGAGTAGTCTATAGTTAGCAGGAAGAGGAAACAGTACAGGTCCGCTGCTTACAAGTTTGCTGTGTCAGATTGAGGGATTAGCCAGGATAATCCCAGAGGGCCCGGAGGACTCTCCCCCGTTTGGCTACAGCCAAGTCACAAACGTGCGTCTGTGGTTCATTCTGACTGCAAACTGAAAACTACAAAATGTATCCTACTGCTGCTACGCCTAATGTGGAGGTGTCGCTTTTCTGCCTGGGCTAAACTTAGCAGATGTACAGCCTCTAATGGTTTGGTAGAGTCCAAAAACCAACTGCATCATTTCCATCCTTACTTTGCAATTAAACAAATGGAAAGTCAGTCAGAAATACATACGACCCCACCTGGGTGTCTTCAGGGCATGTTTACTAAGCCCAAACTCCAGTAACCTGCTCACACTCCCAGGACACATGCAATTAACAGTGCAGAGTCATTGTCACGCACCAGCAGGTAAGCAGCTTATGGCAAATCTCTTAGCATGGACCCTGTGGCTCATCGGACAGAGCACAGCCTGCCTTGCTCAGACCAGCTCACCCCACAACGCCCTATTGTGTCAGAGTGTATGTACATACACTGAACCTGTATGTGTGTGTCAATATTTACAGTGTCTAACTATAATGTCTCACATGATTGTACTTAGTGGCAAATACTGCCTGTATGTAACATATTCAGTGTATCGTGAGGTGTTATGTTAAAGCTGCTGGAACCTTCCAACTGCTGTGTTTAGTTCTATGACCAACAAAAGGGACAACAGTGGTCACTTTAGCTTCAAAACAATTGTTCACACCACTTACAGAGGGGTATACAGTAAAGCACTGGGATGGCCCACAGGAGCCAAACTGATAAATAACTGGAAGGTACAACAAGTGGAGGTCTGCAAATAAGTGTGTTCCATGGTTTCATATATTCTACTGTGTACAGGCTCGTCTACACACACTAAGGGGGAGGATTGGGAACCACAAAACATAAACATTGCTATTACATACTAAATGTTCCTGGCTATGTCAGGACATTCCACATTGTGTAAAGCCGTAAGCTGTCAATTCGCAAAACTGCTATTCTTAGCTCAAGGCAAACGATAAGTCAGCTCTGATTCATTAAGCCTATTAAGATTTTGGCAAGATAAAGACTGTTCTGACTATAAAACACTGGCTTGGGCTCAAGCCTGATTCCGGGTTGAGACATTGTGTCAACTGTCAACCTTGAACATCAATAAACTGGGCCCGTCTGAATGCTTCAGACATGTGCTGTTGTCTAGGACCCGGGCTCTGTGTTTAGGGATCCTTCCTCTCTGTGAGAGTCTCCTAGGTAGAGGTTACCTGGGGTATCTGATCCGTCAGCCGACAGGGTGGCGGCGCTCTTGCTCCTAGCTAGTGAGGCCTGGGTGGGGGTGAGAAGGCGACTAAGGAGCTCTCCATCCACAGTGGTGGCCAGGGGCTTGCGAGCTACATGGCCAGAAAATCACCCAAACACAGTAGAGGAGAGTGAAAAAGGCCAAGGGTGGAAGAGTGGGCAAGAACCAGGATGAGGAGGCAAAACAAAGAAAAAGAATGGTGAGATGAATTCAGAAGGTCACCATGTGATTTAACCAACAGGAGAGAATCAACATAAAGAACCAAAGGTTATGTTTCAATAGTCTTACATGGGCTCCTAATCAATGCTGTCTCTATCCATCTCCATACATTCAGTGATATTCAGGACAATGGGGATAGACAGTAAAAGACAGCAAAGAATGGAAAACATGGAAGAGTACCGAGACAGGTCAAAGACTGATTGCCCAATAAATGAAGATCAATCAAACAGTATTCAAAGTGGACAATGAGGTCAAATCAATGGTTCCTTGATATAGAAAGGAAACAAACTGTTAGTGAACCTTATAGACAGCAGAGTAATACTGCTGGTTGGAAGGTGAAGAGCAAATCAGAACAAAGCCCAAAAAGAGCAGATGACAGTGAGCAGATACAGTAAGTGCTCTTTAGCTCCCTGGGTAAACCTTTCTACTGTTTGGATAAAGAAGATTCCACCGTTGATTTATCAAAAATTTGTAGATTGGTAGATTTGAATTTGACACCAGAAACAAAGAGCCCTCGCGAGCATGGAATGGAAGATTGAACAAATCCCCATTTGGGCCACTGTGGTGCTTTATCTAAAGCTACATAGCAGAAATGGCATGAGATGAAGTGTTATGGGGTTGATTTTGCTCCATGTCCCTGAATACTGATTCTTCAAAAGGGGGGGCTGCAGAGTCACCCTTCCTTTTGAGAGAACACCATCCCTTACTGAGAGACCATCTGCTACTGACACTGTTTCTATTAGCTGTTAAGAACACGGTAATATGGCTACCTGGTCTGTGCGCTCTCACCGAGAATCTGGGTTATAAGTCAGGGATATGTTTATGGTTAGGTAGAGAATGATGTGTGAGATTTGGTGTAACATTCTAACTGCAGAAGGGAGGTACAAAGTGTGTTGCATTTCTGGCAGTACTAATTACTCAGAACATATAAAAATTGTATCAATAGTAGGAAGAGGACCGAAACAATGTTACAACTTGTCATGTTCAGGAAGGTGACATAGCTAGACAAACAGAAGCATTGGTTGTTAATAGCAAAACACTGATTCTAGTGAGATCTGGTAATTTGTGTGCTGTGGGGGGTGCTATGGAGGGATGGCACTGACACACACCACACGAGACCAGCAACTTAAATCCAGCTATGACGTCATCTGGGTGAGAGAGTACAACAAACACTTTGTGACACAAAAAAACAAAAGATTGTGTTAGTGCACACATACACACAGCACACAAGACAATTCCTGTAGTGACAATTGAACCATAAAATGAGGTTAAAACAAGATTGTTAGTGAAAACATAAAAAAACGGCACAGTAAGGATGCGGCTGGACAAAGCAGCAGCAGGCAAGGAAGTGTGGAGCTTCAGAGAGACCTAAAAAAAAAAACCTGCACACTTGCCCAAGACTCTTGGGTGAAAGAGAACATGGTCAAAAAGAGGAAAGACAGAGAGAAGCATTAGTCAGCTGGAAGACCCGCAGAGCGTCGGGACACTGAATTGAGCCAAATGAGAATAGGGGTTAATATGCAAAACCTCTTAGAATAGCAAACAGTGATGTTAATGGCTCAAACAAAGTGGATCCATTACAAGTGAATGTTTAGCAGCAGCGAAGCATGCTGGTTATTCACAGAGGAACGTCTGAGGGATGCGGATAGGGCAAAGGAAAAGCAATGGTTGACTGTTCATGCTAGCCACCTGCATCATCCGTTGTCCCCTTATCAGGCTTGGCAGGGGTCTGTGTTCTGCCCACACTTACTCGCGTGAGCGAGGAACTCCTTTTCTTCACAGTACAGCCTACAGACAAGAGAACTGGGTTATGGTCGACCGGGCACAGGGAGGGAGTCAGCGTGGAAGTCCCCACAGTGGCTTTGCATGTCATGTGTACTTCATTATGCCTTATCATGTTATGTAAGTCAATAAGCTGAGATTCACAGCAGCTTATCTCTAAGTGTAATAGACAAGAGTTTCAATGTCACCGTCAAGCATTTAACAAATAGCATGTTGACTTTAAGAAGTGGTTTTCAGTGACAGAGCATGATCCACGATTGAACCTATTAAATGATGAGCAGATGGGTAGAGTAGTTAGTAGTAGTGAGAGCCCAGTGAAGGGTTAAAGGGCAGGTCTTGTGCACCTGTCTGTTCCACACGAGACTTTTTGCAATCTTCCTTAGTGGCCCGAGCAGCACTGTCATTGCTTGGCAACCGGTTGCAGGATGAACTCCTCTGTTTAACACCTGGGAGACAATGATGAAACACCCACTGTGAATTGAAACAACACTCGTCCTTGATCGGTACAGCAGCCTGGCAGCGTTAAATCAATACAGCATCAAAAAGAGCCAAACTTGCAGCTGCAGTTGGCTTGTTATTTCTTCACCCCCTGCGTAAGCACAATATACTGTTTATGTTGAGAATGAATTCACAAGTCTGAAGAGGGGGAAAGGGGCAGATGAATTATTAGACAAATGAGCAATAGAAGAAGGAAATGCACCGGCAGTCGTCTCCATCAAAGTGGTTGAAGCTGTGGAGAGATGTGATTCAACAGATTGTGCTCATTTCACCCCCTGCAGAAATCAAATGCACTTGTTGTAAATCAAAACAAGCCAAGGTTAATTATGACAGCTAAGAGAGAGAATTGATTTTGTGCTGGGGACCCCTTATGATTCTGCAAATGTGATTTCAGGTACATAAAGGAGAATGCGTAGTAATGGACGCAGCAAAATTGAGAGGTCATGCTGGTTTATCATTGGCTGGGACCAGAGACAGAGAGCTGAGGCATGTTTACCAGTCTGCCTGTGCTCCAGTGAGCGTGTGTGTCAAACCCTGGACATGAAAGGGAGAGGGTTCAGATGGGTTTGCTCCACCATTTAAATGCAATTAAGTCTGCAGTGAGACGTCAGTACATATTTAGGTATGAATCATTGGCATGAAACACTATCTGGCACATATTAGGAGAGTTAAGACACTCAAATAGAGGTGGGAGGAGAAAGGAAATCAAGGGAGAGCGGCGGGGGGGTGTGCGGGGATCAAGGAGACTTACGTTTATCAGGAGATTTGACGAGGGTGGCGGAGGAGGAGGACAGGCGTTTGCTGATGCTAGCATCGGATGGCTGTTTCAGGTTCATGGTGGACGTGGAGCGCTTGTCCACTATGTGGGGAGAGGACAGACAGACAGGGGAGGAGGGGTTTACACAGGAGGCTGGCTAGTGGAAGGAGGAAGCTGGGTAGACACAACAAAAGGTTCTACTACAGGATCCAAACTCCGCTAACCGGACTGTTGCTTCACATAAACACTTCAAAACAAAGCATTCATTTAATTCGTCTACCGCAGTGTACGTATTTTCATTTACTGTAAGCACTGTATGTCATTTCAATGTACATTCAGTTAGCAATAACACAGGCATTGCAGCTTTATAGCCAGGCATGTCAGTGAGAAAGCCAGGTATGCAGAACATGCTACTGAGGAGAGCACACCACAGAGCAGAGCTGGAGATCAAAAATAATAAGAAGATGTGGTCCATGCTGGAAGACACTGATGTAATACAAGCCCCGTGGACTTTTGTATGGAACCCATGTGACCTGTAAGTGAATGCATGTGTGAAGAAACATAAAGAGACTCAGTGAGCCCAAAGCACACCCAGAACAGTCAAATCATACAAAGAAAACAGTTAGTTGAGATGTGCGAGTAAAGACAGCGAGTGAGGGAGATGGATAGAAGGTAACCAAGTTATCTGGAGTGCCGGTGCCAGGGTCATGCTGTGCTACATGGGTGGGCAAATGATCAACAACCAAAACCTTGTCGACTCCTTGGTGGCTTTTCTGGCGAGGCGGGGGAGATTACTATAGCTACTGGAGAGGAGGTGCTGCCATCAGAGTCTCCTGTGGGGAAAGACAGCTCTCAGGGAGGAGCAATGAGATGCAGGCAGACCACACACATCCTTCATACAAGAGGCAGAAGGATGTGAAACATTGCTGGTAGCCATCTTGACGTCTGCAGAATCTACCGGCCTCATTTACAATTTTGGCAATGAACTTTTAGAAATCTACTAGTGTCTTACCGGTATTTCAATTAATGGTCCATGCATCTTGGTCATCACTGCTAGATTCCTTAAGAATTATGATCTTTGTGTGTAAATTTCTAAATTTCAAACAAATGATAGCTTCTGTGCAGAGTGATTAGTGTGTGGTGTTGTGAAAGAGTGACAGCAAAAAAGACTGAACTTACACTTTGGATGTCATTAAAAATCAGCGACTGTCCGGAATCTCATCTTGCTAAATTGTGCCAAACATTTGCTTAATATTCACATCATTTTCATGTTTTCCCGTAGTAATCGCTGTAAATCCGTGTAATCCATGTAATCGCTTGTAGTCCATGTGGTCAGACCGTACCTGTTCGTCCGTCAGAGTCTGTGGACAGTCCACCCCAGGACCATCGCTTCTGCCTCTGCTCCAATCGCTGGCTGCGCTCCAGTGTCCGCCGCATCACAGCCTCATAGTGCTCCTGCAGGACAACAGAGGGAAAAGAAAAATAGACATGTTTCAATCAAATCACAGTTCAGTTATTTAACACTTTCAGAGGAAAAGAGAATCTAACTGATCCGTGAACCTTAACTTGACTCTGGGATTCATTCCAGTAAATTTCAAAATTATTAGTTGGTTATTCATTCCATCATGATATGCAGGTAACTTTCTGGTTACATAATATTTCACCAAAGTAAAGTTTTCTAAGTGTGAGGCTATTTTGGAGATGTAGGGAACACTGCAGATAAGTGAATTCAAGTACAACGGCTAAACCTGTGACTGCATCTGCTTCAGTCACAAGAATCTAATTAATCAATAGGAGCGCTGCAGTGAAGCTCCCAGCTGCCCCAAAGTTACAGCAGTTACCTTCTCCTCCTCCTGTTTCAGCTTCCTCTTCTCCTCCACAGCCAGTCGTTTCTGCTCCTCCTTCTTTTTCTGTTCCTCAATTTTCTTCTGACGTTCCTCCATCTGACGCTCCACTTGCTGCTTGGCCTTACGCTCCCGCTCCAGGATTTGAGTGTCTCGTAAAGCTGAACCCACACACGAGTGAGTGTGTGTGCGAACAAGACATATATTAGTTTGTTTTCTTATCTCTGTAAATGGCCTAGATGCGATTATCTCCTTGTTGAAACCAATGAACCTACAAAGTACACAAACCAGGGAAGGCATTGCATCTGTAAAGGATAATATAACAATGCTGCTTCTAATGAGAAAAGTCTTTGTGGTGCATCTAAATGGCTTCCTGTTTGACAGGAAGTGGTGAAAAATGTCAGTTACCTCAATGCATCGAGTAAAAATCAATCATGACTGGGTACTGTTGGTTCTGGCTAACATTATTCTAGAATCTCTCCCACCTTGTTGTCTGTCTGCTTCCTCTCTTCTTTCCTTTGCCACTCTCAGTCGGTCGTCTATTCTAAGTGCTGCACCGTCGATGACTGCAATCACATACACACGCACAGGCACACACAAACAGGTTTGACACATACCACAATAAATAGTCAGTAGATTAAAGTGTTGCAAAAAGGTCTTTGTATTTGACGAGCAGATGTTATTGATGAGCTTCCTCTACTGTAACAGTATAAGACAATGACTGAGCATTACTGAGAGCGGTCGGAGGGAATCGTGCTCCATCAAATAGGCCACATTAGGCAAGACAATGCAGCGGTGGCAGGGCAGTGCCTGTGAAGCCTAATATGTGTCCAAGTCACAGTGTGGTGTCCATTACCTGGTCTACACCCCTGAGGTTTAGCTGCTGTGTTGGCTGTAGGTCCGGGGCTATTCCCTGTCACACTGCGCCGCTCCTCTGCTTGTGCCTGTGCAGCTGCAGCTATATGCAAAAAGGACAAAGACACACACACACACAAGCACACATTGTCATGTCTGAGACAGTAGGTATATTAAAGTATATAGTATATTTGAACTGGAGTGCGTATTTTATAAGTAAAGTAGTAGAGGAAAAAGCCGTCTTTCTCTCTGCATCGATTTCTCTACATTGTCGAGTTCTATACAGAATTTGAAGCGACGAAACAATCCAGCTATTCAACCAGCCAACACAACGTCCTGCTCATGGCAGAGACTGTGGCCTGCTATCTATGACAAGCTGGGAGGAGAGCTGCACTGAGAAACATGTCTGGACTCAAAGCTCTTGTGATCTTCTGGATATTGAGCAAATGCACACAACGACACGCCACACTGTAAACACAACCGCACAAAACAAATACGACACAAATAAAATCAATACAGGGAGATTTCTCACACACGAGTACCAACTCTCCATAGGAATTATAGGATTGGTTTCATTACCTATATGGACTTCATTTCTTTTCCCCGCATGATACAGAAAACGTTGGAAGGACACATTATATATCCATCCATCTATATCCATTACTAACAAGTTACCAATCATTTGTAGATGAAAATAGGGAATAATGACCAAGACGAGTACATCAACTCTCCAACAAGAGCTTTAGCAGCACTTTATTTATCCTATTCCCAGGAAGGTTATACTGAGCTGATAAAGAAGGAAAGAGAGATGGAGGCAGGAAGGAAGGAAACTGTGACGACGTGATTGAGCTCCATAAATCCTGGCATTAATCTGATCCCTGGTCTCTTTCCCCTGTGTGCTCAGCATTGCTAAAATGCTTACGAAAGACAAAAAAAAATTGCCAGTCAGGTGGTATTTGCATGATTGAGGATGACTTGGAAACTCAGAAAACAGCTGAGGCTGTTGTGACAGGCGTGTAAGTACAGCCCATGAGTCCCCTGTCCCCTGTAATCTGCTGATTCCAGGCAGAAAAAGACAAGAATGTTTTCTGTCAAAACCAAACATGTATGATGCGGTTGGGAATTATTTTCTGCTGCAGAATCAATATGAGATCGGTATAATAACAACAATCATCCATGGCAAAGACCGAAGAAGATACTTAGAAGTGAAGATACTTAGGCTCCAAAATGCCACATAAATGCATCTTCTGATTCTGCATATCAACAACAGAAACTCACTGGTCTAACTGGTGAAGTGTCACAGAGAAGCGAATCCCATGATGCACAACTGTACACAAAGCACAACAATGGTTGCTTCTCCCTCATGATACAGAGGGGAGGCGAGATGACAGGAAATGACCTTATATGCTCCCTGAAAAGCGGCAAGGACAATGGGCTCTCCTTACATGAGCCGACTAGTGTGGTAGTCTATATTGTTCATTCAGCTCGCTGACAAGTTTGCTTTGTTTGCACCTTTGAAAAAAAAGGGGGATTTATGAGTATAAACAAGAATGAATGAAAGAAGAATGTGATTCCTGGAAAGGTTCTGAGATTTGTTTACTATACGTTAGTCAGGGTGATCATGAGGCGATAAGGAGTGTCAGCTGTCAAACATCATCTGCCCTTAAATAAAATGGACTGAGAGAGTGGAGCTGACACAGGAAGTATTTGCCGACGCATTGATGCTCTCTGGTCAAAGCAGATTACAGGAGGTCAAAGTCTGTGGCTAATCCGATGGGAAGTGCAGCAGGTCGTCTCACTTTTGCTCTCAGATTCCCTGTCAAAGGCGCTAGGGGGTGAATAAAAGACGAAGAAAGGGCGATCAATGTGATGAACATTTGAACTCCGGCTCCAGCTCTCTTGTTAAAAACTCATTAAGCTTGCCATACAAACTACTGAATCATTAACAGTCACTGTGTTTCGCTCAAGAGTGCAGTGCTTGATTATTATTTGTACCATGACATTGGATTTGTTGAGGGAATTATGGGATAACATCAACAAATACACTGATCTAAACGTAAACAAATGCATCTAGTAAAGCTGCACGACATGCGTCTTGTATTTAAATCATCTATGGTGAATGCAAACAGCATTTACGCTACTGTGTGCAGGAGTCGGGGCAAGTTACCTTGATATGAACTAACCAACTTTCTCAAAACACTTACACTGTCTCTAAAGAAGACACTGGGAAAACCTTGCAGCAACGCCGAGTCCGATTTAAATAATCAAATAAAAACTGATTTATTGAGAGTAATGTATTAATCAAAGCAAAGTTTACATACATTTACTTATCGAGACCAAAGGCGACGTCCTGATGAGCTTTGGCACAAATTACAGAACTAAAACATATAGGGGATAGAATCTAGATCTGAATCTTTGGATATCATCTTTATCACTTTTTCCCTTCATTCCCTGTCTCTATCCTCTGTAACAAGTGTAGTCAAATAAATAAATAAAAATCTTTTTGTATAACAAGGCAACTGTTGCTTAGTGATGCACAAAGCAGTCGTAGATGGAGGACAAGTGCTTCTCAACAAAGCTCAAATAAAAGGAAGAATTGAGGAGATGATTCACAGCTAAGAGAATAAAACGGAAACACTTTGAAGGTTTAACAATCAAACAACATGGCTAATATATTAAACACTAGAAATGAACTTCTTCAAAGATGTAACAGATTTCAGACTAACAGTGGCCAGAAGAAGACAAACTGGGAAGAAGAAACAGAGAGGATTACAGTAGTGCATCTCCAGTTTTATGATCACTGTCTGTCATATCCCGTTTAACAAGACAGTTACTGCCGTTTTAATTGTTTTATTGCTTTCGGAACGATCGAACCGCGTTGGATATACTCAATCATCAAACATAATGATATGAAGTAATAAAACAGGCCAGTTCAGGAAACTGCACCTGCTCGGTTCAGTTCAGACCTTTATTGTCCCAAGGAGGGAAACTCATTTGGCAGTAAGGCAACATTGCATGCAATAAAAACAAAGTGACAACATTGGAACTCTAAATAGAAGAATAAAATGAGCAGGGAAACACAGCCTCCATCGACACACACACACATTAATGTGGTGATCAGTGATTTTCATGAGCTCAAAGAGGAGATTCTGTTTCCCTAACAGACCTCAAGAGAGCCAGGTGCCCTCATAGACGAGGACTAAGCCAATCAGAAGAGTTCTCTCATCACCCCATCACTATGGAGATTTGCATACATAAGCATAATTCATTTCTGTGTCAGGAAACTGAGCTGAATGTCTAAGGATCACTATTTATCATCATCACTGTGACTATTCACCGATTTAAACAAAAAATAAGACCTTAATGCTACAACTTTTAGGTAGCATGACATGCCGATTGCTTTGTTGTGTTGTGTTCCAGCCTCCAGGCCGTGGTTATTATGGATGCGGTAAAGACTGCTCTCTCTCACCATGGGGCTTCGGACAGTCCTGCTCCCGAGGCTAAGCAGAGCAACACTAAACAGGAAGCAAGCCAGACTCCATTAGATCACGACAATAATGCCTCAATGCAGAACACTGAACAGCTCGCAACAATAGCATACAAATCCACCGTATATGTAAACACAACAACCATACAAAACACGACACACCTTTTCCCATGGTAGAGAAGAGAGGCAAGATCAGACCTCATTTCTGGGCCTTTTGTTGTGCCTGGAAGCACAACACAAGCACAATGCCATGTCGAAGTGATTCCATTGCTTCAAGTGCACATAGAATCAAAAGGACGACCACATTAAACTAAATACTTTATGGGGCTGGCATACAAATGAAACTCAATTTAGCTTCTCTGGTTGAGTTCCAGATCAATGAAGTCTGCTGGTGTCGTGCTGGCTGAACGTACAACTTTGAACAGTCTGGGCCATGGACAGCACAGACCTGGCCTAATGTTTCAGGTCCTGTAAACACATATGCATGCATAACCAGACCCACCTTCCTATGGGATTACTTGAGATGGGGTCATGCAAAGGTAAGGCTTGGCTATTTGCAGTTCTAGAAGGACATAATAAGACGTCCCTGTTTCGTCGACACATTTGACCACAAATGGTTATGTTATGTTAAGATTCCTCGTGTCGTAGAAATCAAAATATGCGAGAACAAAAAAGCACAAACATAATAACATATCACAACAAATTACTGGGATTACTAGTGTGACCAATTTAGGGCTTTAGATCATTTAAGGGAAAATGAAAAACAAACCTAACAGGAGACCTAACAATAACTACATGCAAAAGTATCATAAGTGTGACACAGCAATTTAGAATAAGCTTCTGTATAACCAGGACCTGACACAACGTTACCAAACAATACCATAGACGGACCATAGTTATATCCCATACAAATAAACATGTTTTGCTATTCAAATGTTCTGTGTGAGCATTGGAATGTGAGTGAGTGTGAGTGTGTGTGTGTGTTTGTGTGCGTGTGAGTGAATAAGAGAGAGTGTGTGTCTAATTCGTAGTTTGTAGGAGCAAAATCGAAGTGGGCAGCTCCAGGAAACGACACAGTGAAAAGAAGGCCGGTCCATTTCCTCCTTTGGTCAAATGTGACCCAATTCTGAAATATTTCTCATGCTTTTAATTCTGCAGCAGTTTCAGAGCCATAGCCTTGCATATGAATGGCCTATGATCTTTCTTCATTGTGATAGGGAACATTTACTCCTTGCATTCACATTCTTGTAGAGATGACTACGCATATAAGCCAGATTCCAAGCATTACATTACTTTCAGTCTTCTGTTCTAATGAAGGCGGGTTGGAGCTTTTACATTGAACAATGTGAAATGTTCAGAATATCACTTTACACCACAGATCATCACAAAGCTTGGACTGCGGTGTTTCAGATTACTTCCAACAGGGTGCATATTTTCATTGAACCACAAAAATGGGCGGATGTAACTTCCTGACTCAAAAATCTGAATCACAAAGTTGAAAAAAAGCAGAAGATTTCCCTGCTATGGCCCAGTTTTTTGTTTTTAAATAGGCCTACTCCCACCTTGGGTATGCAGAAAAGTCCCACATACCATATAAAAAAAAAGCTAAAAAATCTGTCAGTCCATCAGCAGCTCCAGTCAAAACAACCCTGGCATTCAGGCTCCCGTAAGCAGACACAGCAAACATTCATGTCTTTAATTGTAGAAGGAGCCAGCTGACAAACAGGTGAGATGAGAGATGGATAGAAACTTAAACGCTGCAGGCCTACATCATATACATTTACAAAATACACATCACGTATTTGCCTTGAGCCGGTACAGTGGGAACTGCATCCTATGCATTACTACACCAAGACAAGACAGAAGAAACTCAACTGTGCTGCCTTATCCTCCTATCACAGCTCTGTGCCCGTGATATTCAGTGTCTGATACTGCTGCTTTATCTCAAATCCAGGTCAGACATTGTTATATAGTTGCCCTCCCCTGAGAGAGGAGGGGGTTATACCATATGTCAACAGATAAGCATAACAGTGGGTCAATAACAATAGAAAGAACACGTTGTATACCTTCTGCGTGGGACTGAATATGATCGGAGTCATTAACAGCTAGAAGCTACAAAAGTGCTGATGTGTAGCCTCACTAAACGTTGTTGGCTGCTATTGTTGGCATGAAACCAGAAGTACGTCAACTTCAGCAAGGAAACACGAAGTACTGACAGGGACGGTGGAGGAGCCTTATGACTTATTAATCTCCAAATGATGACTAATGGCGTTTGTCAATAAGTTAGGTTCATTTAAAGTTGCACCTTACTCGCCTAATATGGGCACACATACACTTGCTAGATATCGCGATTATGCGCAATAACCAAACGCGGATGGAACGAAGGTTATATTATGGCGCCCAGATGCGATATATCGCAATATGTCAAGATACGGAATCTCGTGTTACAACTTTAGCTAAACTACCTACAAACATCTCAGTTACTAAAAAGAACAACCGATATTCCCCCCGAATTTAGCAACACTTCACACAGCTACATAAAGCTACTTTAGGTGAATTCAATCCACTAAAGTCAGGGCTGATGTGGTGGAGTTCTCCCGGTCTATTGTCAGCACGATACCGGACAGAGCTAATGTTACTAGCCAGGGAGGATGACCGCGAACAGCCTGCGGCCAAAACGAGTTCAAGTATCCGGCCGGTGGGTAGCGGCATTGCAATTCGAAAGCATTTCAAACATTATTATAACATTGCAAGAAACAACCAAATACAGGCTAAGCGCGTTTGTCACGAGTTTCTCACCCAGTTGGGCTCGCAAGCCTTTGAGACTCGTCGTTCCCTCCGCCATTTCTCTCAAGTTTTCCGTCTCTGATTTTTTCTAAACAGGCGCGCGCCACAGCAGCTACCGGCAGGACACTGCGGGTACGTGGACATCAAAGATTATTAAAAGATAAAGAGGGCTCACTCCGCCTCGTTTCCGGGACACGGAAGCTATTTTGATGGCCAAAGAGTTTTTATTTTTGCAATAACCTGATTATTTATTGTATATGATTCAGCAACATATAGAAATTATACATATAATTCGGCAAGTGTTATTTTGGAAAGTTTCATTTTAATTCCATTTTCCCTCCTCTTTCCAAGGAAAGAAAAAACGAGGAACGCCTTATTAAGAGAGAGAGAGAAATTTTAATCCAATAATTAATATTACATTTTCCCGTTTAAGAAGTCGACTAATCTAAATTGTCTACAGAGAGGAGAGGAGAGGAGAGGAGAGGAGAGGAGAGGAGGTTGCAATGTTTTGTGTTCTTCGACTGGTCGACCAGTGATGCAAACCACAATGTAATGCGGATCTTATCAATAGACGATCTACGAAAACTAGCCAGGAAAACAACAGCCACGATTGCTATGATAGTCAACAACGCCTCCTTGTGGACCATCATGTTAATAGATCGGATGGCGAAGGAAACAAACATATATAGATTAAAACAGCCAGTTTGTGTGTTGCAGGCAAATCAGACAAGACTTCCATAGAACTATAAACCCAAAGAATACTTTTGTGATATTAAATGTTTTTACTGAATATCGTAGATGAAGATAATGAGCTCTACCAATGCCAACAAGTCATTATTTCAGCTTTTGCACTTGAGATGGTCTTGGCCCTTGATCTTGCCGTGTTTTGTAAGCTAAAATGAAAAAGAAAAGAAAGGAGAATCTCTTACCTTGTCTTAAGAATTGAGGAATCCACGGAGCCGAAAGAACAAGACAAATGCTCAGATGGGAAATAAATTCTTTTCTGAGGCTCTGTGTTCTCTCTCTCTTGCAACGAACACTACACCCTCTGTCCTGGTCTGTCTCACATGCATTAGCCAGCGGGCCTCTCATCTATTTTTCATTGTAAACAGGAAGTTACAACACATGTGGGGATCAGTTGCACTGGCCCATATGTGTTATGTGTCTTATTTACATGAAGAATACATTTGTCTGACACACACAACACAAAATAATGAACACTTCTGCATGTCTTAAAAATATTCAGTGCTTTACTCGGGTGGAATTGGATTAAGACAACAATCTTCATAATATATACAACAAAGGAGAAGTGAATATTGAGCAATATAACAACAGAACGCAGAATATCCTGTTCCAGTTAGTGTAAGGTTAACTGGCTGATCCAGCAGCATCCCTATGCAAAGTAGGTCAGAGCTGTGTAGTGGCTGGAGTCATGGTAACACATCCCCTGGGGTTTAAAGAGTCACTTGTTCACCACAGCTTGGTGTATCCTAGCAACAATTTCAGGGTTTGGCAAGAGCGCAGCAGCTTGGGCCAGTTGCGGTAGGAGTATGTAGGTGGAGGTACGCAGATATTGAAAGAGGTCTTGGAAGCATTGGAGATTGGCAACGACCTGAGGTGGGACACCCAAAGACCGACCCAGCCTCCTCAGTATGCCTCTGTTGTCAGCAGCGTCAAGCAGCAGAGACAAGTCCTGGACTGAGTCATAGTCCAGTATCTCAATACCCTGACCTGAACAGAGTCAGAGCAAATCACCAACATCAAAGTCAGACGTGAATATCATATCATAACAACTGTACACATCCTCAATGACACAATCCATCCGTCTGGAGAGGGAAAGATGCTGTACACACCTTGAGCCACCTCCCATATTTTCTGCAGATTTTGCTCCATCTAGGATTAGATAATACAGAATAAGAAAGTGTCATGTTAAATCAGGTATTGGATGGTTGGATGACTTTCATTTCTATTTCACTTCATCATTATTAATACCCTTCAAATATTGACTGTCAGTCAGCAAAAAACTGCAATTTGAGGACACAATTTCTGCAGATTAACCTGTTAATGGTATTTGACATTATTTGTAACATTTGTTTAGACTCTGAGCATTTTCTTTCTCCAGATTTGCTGACTAAGGTGTTTAGGATTCCTGATTTGATGCTGAACACTCTTAGCTTTCAACTCCAAGCTTCCAACCTGAACAATATTTCATCACTGTACCTCCTGTGTGGAATAGCAGCTGCTCCCCTGTTCCTCCTGTGACGTATTGGTTGTATTCTGACAGCCGGGTTTGATGTTGGTGGTGACATTAATCACAATAGAAGTAGGATGCACCTCGTTCTTATGACTAAGAGAGTTCAGGCAACTGTGTAGACACAATTAGTGGTTAGTCAGTTAAAGAGATACTGAATAATGATAGTAAAGTGTGTTTAGCGTCTGCGTGAAGCAAAGCACCTTGGGGGATCTTCAGCTGGAGCAAACGCCTGCGTAGGAGCCTCTGGTGGTTTCACTGCTCTGTCTGTGGGACTGGACAGAAGTGAGCATTGAAGATTTGCTCCAGAGGCCATCACTTCACTTCTATGGCAGTACTCAGCAACCTGCTCTGAACATGCACACATATGATTAATATGATAACAATCTAATGAAGCCAATGAAGAAATAGTAGAAAGTAAAGGTGTAACTTACTGAATTTCTCAGCTGTCAGCAGGAAAGCCCAAAGCAGCAGAGCGAGCAGGAACATGGATGAAGCTGTTGCCGAGCCAATCAGAACCGTTGAAAAAGTTCCTTCCTTCCCCCCTTTTGTTAAACAGAAAATGAAGTTAGTCAATTGTAGTGGAGCTCAAATAAAACAATTAAGGAATATCCATAAAGTTACTCACTCTTCTCTTGAAGCTCTTGGACATTTCCTCTGTGCACAGTGACGGCAATCTCTGCGAGTAAACAAAAGCCAGATCTTTACCTTGATAACATTTCTATAAACCTCCCAAACTCCTTGGAGAAGCTCATTATCATGGCAGTGTTGCATGAGTTCATCCTTGGATGTTACCTGCTTTGGAGCTTTGATGCTTTGAAGCCGCACATTCTTTCCGGATTGTGCCTCTATCGTGACAGGGCACACAAGATGGCTCCACCTCCCCCGTCATGCTTCTCAGTTCATAATACCTGTGCACACAAACACATACAATCCACACTGTTAAGCTAAAACAGAATCAATACATTTCACTTGATGTTGGTTGCTGTGGGTGAACTCACCCTGGGCGGCAGCGTCCACACAGGGCGTCACGTGTGGCCGAGCATGGTGTTTTCTCTAGGCGATTCAGGAGATAGCATTGGGTGCAGCGTGTGCAAGGAGCCACGTCTGTATCAGTGCTGAACCTCCCTTGTTCACACACCGTACACACACCTTCACCACCATCACCAAAGCCACAGTCCTACAGGAGAAGGTGTCCTTTTGAGCGATCACATGTTTGGTGGCAGGGAAAAGGACGCTACTTTATGAGTGTGTGCATGTGTGTGTGTGTGTAAGGGCGGGAGGTCACCTCACCTCTGAGAGCTGTTCTCCTGGACTACAAACAGGGCATGAGATACAGGAGCCATTCTGGTTTAGGAACTCTGTTTGGTCACAGCTGGGCTCAGATTGAACCAGAACACACCAAACCTGAGGACATACACATCTGAAATTTAGCTTGCGTGGACGATAGACTTGATGGAGGCAGAATGCTGTGCGAGAAAGTAGACCTACCATGAGCAGAGTGGCACAAAGACAAGCCTCCACTTGCAAAACCTCCATAGTCCTGCTCTTGAGATGTTCTCTAGAGAAATTAGATTGTATGACAGCACTGAAACTGGAGCTTTTGGACTTAACAGACAAAAAGTTCAATAATTGATATGAATGATAAATTAGACTTACTTCATCAGGTCCAGTGTGTTACTTGATTCATATATGCAGTGTATTTCTCAGTATTTCTCAAATTCAGTAAATCTCTGACAGCCTAAAATGAGCTTCCATCGTTGGAGAGTCCAGTTTGACTCTGTGCAAAAAGCTCCCGGACCAACTGACTGGTGGGAAAAATGGTCGGAAAGATCGAAGGGAATCCCCTCTGTGCTACATCACCAGTGACGCAGGAGAGATTCCCTACCAGCCCCATCAGAGGGTCTACGAATGCAAGACATCTGGTCCCACCTGGTTTGCCTCACGTCACAGCTGGTCTTCTCGTGTTACCTCTGGGGAACCCACTTCATTTGGCTCTGACTCTACCTTTTTAAGACAGGGAGGGAAGGAGCAGGGGAGTGAATTAAAACACATGAATGAGACCCTTGTTAATGATCCCGCTTCCAACAAAGAGAGTCAGTGTGTGAGAGTGTGTCTGGAGGCTAACCAGGAGGAAACTCTGCCCTCTGTACTCCTGTATACGCCCAGGTAAAGAAGACAGACGCACTCAAACTGAGACCCATGCTGTGAATTAAAACTTAATTTCATAAAAGGATTTAATAATCTTATATCCTGAGATATCCGGAACTATCCTTATAATCATAATCTCACAATCATAGATGTTATAGTTGCATTGTTGTGTATGACCACTGTGTGGTAGTAAAAACCCATAGAAAATGTCCCTCCATGGACACACACGGCTATTAAACCTCACACAGAAAAAACAATTAGGTTTGTTTGCGCAGTAATCACTCAGGGGTCATTTTAAAGCCCCACACTAATGAAGAATATTGGCGTGTCTGTTTGCATATATTTTTATGATGAAATCTGATACGCCAAGCACACAAACAGTAACACCCAACCACACACAGGTGCTTCAATGGTGGAATCTTATTTTTGCCATTGATGTCAATGTCTTATGTCAATGTTTTAAGTGTGAAAGGTGGCATGGATCGTTTAGACATTCATATCCAAAACATCTGATATTAATCACTGATCGGCAAAAGTGAATGGAGTCCCCATCAAAGTCAAGAAATAACTCAAATTAAGAAGAACAAAGAACTAAAATTCTTCCACACTTTATTCTCCGGTTATCAATTGTGGTAGGGAATTATATTTGCTATTGAAAATGTTTAACAAGATTACAAAATATTTCACTTGTTTCCAGTTAATATATGTATTTTTAAGCACAGATCTTTTGAATGAACACATGACGCCACCCTATGTTTTTAGCTGCCATGGTTACCATGAATCATATGCAGATTTTAGATTTATATGCATTCCCATATGGATGGAAACAAAAAACTTCAAAAGCTGGGCTTATATAACCACTATAAAGACAAAGCATGTTTACGGAGACCAAATACTGATAATACCACAGAAGCGGTGCATCTGCCTCAACATCTAGGAAACAAATGACAGCATGAGTCATCAAAGCAGAATAATACAGTAGGTTGGATCTTAATATCATTGAGGCTTTCTTTACACTTGTAAGATTATAAACACTGGACGACAAACAGAATGTTTATAATGCATTATGAATTCAAATCTAGAAAGTAACTTCTAAAATGTGTCTGGTGAATTTGCGGTTTAAACATTATGGGGTTTGTCAGTTACGGTATGTTTATTGCCTGTGATTAATGAGTAACTCAGGGTACAAAAGCAGGAGGGTGTGGAGGTCTTCTCCACAGGAATAAAGTCATACTAGTCAGCGGACTCACGGCTCAGTCAGCGGCTCACGAAGTTGTATTTGATTGTTTAATTTCTCACAATTGCTCCTGAACTATCCACTGGTTAGTTCAAGGACATGACTCTGGACAGCCTCAGGTAAGCTTGTAGCCACAGACAAATGAGTTGTGTTTTTGATTTACTTGTTCAAGGTGACTGCAAATGAAGTTATGATGTGTGTGACTGTCACCTTTCAGCCCATGATCCTTCGATCGACCGTTTTTGCTTGTTGCCATGACCTCCACCAGAAGCTTGTCTTCTATAGCCGTCTGTCTGTGTATACAGCTATCAGTGTGTCCTCTGGGGTCAGGTATGATTTCAGACCGCTTCAATCTTTCCAATGACTGTATATTCAGTCATGGCCATAAACATTCAGAAGAGTTATGACTGACTGAGCTCTATACAAACAGAAACAGAAGATAAATGCATAACGTTCATGTTACAGTGTATGTCTCTGAAGCTCTGAATGTTTTAGGCTTGATCTCATATTAGCACCATTTACGGTTTATTCACCTTTGCATCTGTGTGTTGTTGTCAACAGCCTCAGCCAGCCACAGCCTGTGGGGTAAAAAGCTAGTGTTCACAGCTCGCCCCTGCATGTGGCAGCTGCAGCCAGATGTTGCGGTACCAGACCTCCAGGAGCTGAGCGTGTGTTTGCTCTTGCAACGACATTTCACATCAGATTGGACGGGTTTCGCGTACAAAGCTCCCGGGGGCGGACACATAGAGCTGGGCCTCGGGGGCAAACAGTCACAGTTGGTAGCGTGGCTATTTGGAGAACAATGGCAACTGGACAAGGACCTTACGTTATACGAATGGCACTCTGTCTGTCTCACCTGGTCCGGCCCAGGCCAGAGGCTGCGGCTCTACCTCAATGGAACCAATCACCTCGAGGCCTCTTTGAATTCCAGCCAGACCCGGCATCTGGCCCCAAATGGCACCCTCACTCTGGGGGTGTCCCACAATGTGGATCCAAGCGGTGAATTGAAACCAGAGAGTCAGACTAACTTGCTAGGGGAGATCGGCCTGTTCAGGATGTGGGCGGGAGAGCGGAGCGGCGGGGAGCTGGGGAGACAGGGCTGTGCAGATGGAGACGTGGTGAGCTGGGACCTCCGGCAATGGAGACACACCTGCCCCCCTGTACCCGACGAAAGCCTGCGATGTGGTGAATGTGTCCACTTTCTATTGACTTCACTTTCTATTGACTATTGTCCACTGTGTTCCACCATGGAGCTGCTGTAGCCTTCCTCCGCCTACGCTAGAAGGTTTCTGTTATTACAAAAATGCAATTACACCCAGAGTTCCTTCAGCTATTCACGTCAGAAGGTAATCTGCTGAGGGTGAAAGTTGAACGAGTGGGCCGATAACATACTTAACTGATCAGTCACTACAGCTGAAGAGTGAAGAAATGGAAATATTAAAATGTATTTACAGGTTGTGCTCCATTCCATTTATATCTAACTTATCTAACTACTGTATTTTCTTTTCATTATTTCCAGTGTGGCCGATGTATAAGATCCAAATGTTGGCCTTCATTAGACCCTCGACAAAACCTGAAAACTGTACAGCACCACTGGAGGAAGTCACAAGACACTGGGTAATGAAGAGGCGAACTCAGAGGTCACATACATGAAGCCTAAATCCATTCGTCCACATGACAACTCACGTGTTTTCATCTTTTCTCAGCTGGAGAGCGTTTTTCCTCAGCACATTTACCTTCATGACATCGCCGTGTCATCACCAAGGTAAAGGGAGCAAAGCCCGAGTTCATATTTTCCTAAGTTTACTGTGATTGACGGGTGGACTCCTGAAACACATACGGCTCTGTAATCTGTGTTATCTGTGTTCCCGTACAGCCGGGCGTGCCGTGTGTATCGTGCCGCTGCTGCTCTACACTCACAGCAAGCTCAGGTACACCATTATTAACAGACACTCAGTTTGATTTTCCACAAGCAAGACACAGCAATATCCTCAAAGACAAGAGATAACGTGACTGAAGAGCAGACGACTGGGAGGAAAGATAAGGAAAGGTTTTATTTTTGTTTCCAGGGATCGAGAAGTTTCTTGAATACCACCTGTAACAAGTGGTAAGATGTGTTCAAGTCCCAAAGATGAAGCAGAAATTCATTGCATTTGTTCATCAATCTGGGTGAATTAACAACAACAATCATAGTCCTTTTCCTATGACATAACCTTTAGTTTCAGCAGTGAAGTCTTCGTCAGTGTGGATCCTGCAGCTAATGTGGGATCAGTTCAGAGTGACATCGCCGATTCTCTGATTCTGACCTTCCACACTAACTACCTCAACCTCACAGCGGACCCTGAAAGCCTCAGGGTGCTGCCCGTGGGTGGGTATGATTTGTACAGCACACACACGAAAACAAAGATATAAGTTTAATGAGACCTTAAGTTCCCATTTCTCTTCCACATACACACACACATACATAACATGTCTGCAGTGTGGCCTGTTGGTATATCACTGGATCAGTCAAAGATTAACTGCACTTTCATTTTATGACCGTTAAGCCTGAACAACAATGTTAACGTCACAAACAGCTGATCGTTTATTCATCTTCACTTTATTTCTATTGTCATGTAATGAACGAAGGGTTAATTTCAGGCATGAATACTAAACAGACTACGATTCTGATTTCCCATTGAATTCGAAAGCAGGGAGTTCATTTGTTTATTTAAATCCGGCAGCCAGAAACAAAAACTCTCTAAAGCTACATAACAGCGCACCTTTCTATTTTCTTTTAAACCTTTCATAAGGTTGATTAATGCTTCTTTGGTAAGTTATTGCAGCTAAATGACTTGTGTTGGTCCTGTCAGAAACACTCTCTGCAGCCACAGCGTCGCCCCCTGCTGTCCCCACTATCACCTTTTCAGGTAAGGAAACCACGCGGATTCAAACTAGGGTGCATGCAGGTGGGGCACTGATGCTTTGCAAAATCAACAACACTTGGTTAAATCTATGACGAGTTTACAAATGACTTACTCTTGAATTCAAGCACAGTCTGATCTCTGCCAGATTTGATTTACGAATATGCTTGGGGGATTTCTTGTAAATTATCTGATCTAATTCACAGACACAGATCCAACTCACATCTTTCCTGCTAAGCCCACTGTTATGTCCACGACAAGTGCTCCTATAGATGCCAATGAGACTGCCGGTCAGTCCACTGAGCAACACGGATGGATCAGTCCCATCCATCTTCTTCTTACTCTATAATGTTTCAATCCTTTTCTATTGGCGTGTGTGCACTCTTTCACCTCTACACTGTGTGTGGCTTTTCACTCGAGCAGTTGGAATGGACACATTCCTCCGAGTCAATCTAACTTTGAGTATGACTGGCACACCTGCAAACCCACATGGTGCCATTGAGAAATGGGTAAGAGCCTCACAAAGCTACACAATGACCTGACAACTGTTGACAAAACCCTTGACAACTGTTGCTT
Organism: Genypterus blacodes; assembly: GCF_046128005.1. NCBI lineage: Eukaryota > Metazoa > Chordata > Actinopteri > Ophidiiformes > Ophidiidae > Genypterus > Genypterus blacodes. The sequence continues at coordinate 8,761,675 of NW_027466857.1, forward strand.
CATGCTTCATCGATCGTTTTCTTTGGGGCAAAAGCTGAAAGAGGAGCTGGAGGTGAATAGGACCATGGAGGTGCTGAATCTAAAGATACAGGAGAGTGATGGAAGGTGAGCTTGTTCAGATTGATTTGTTATGGCATCACTTTCATGTTGCTTTCCTCATAACAGCTCTGCTTAATGTAGTATTCCTCTTTCACAGGAACATGGAGCAGTATAATGGAGAAATGGTCAGTACAGACTTCCTTATCTGTCATAGTTATGAATGTTTGGATTATTAATGTTTGATCATATAAAATATATCTCCTATAAGTTAATAACACAAATATTTAATGTGTTTTTTCTTTTGATCTTGTCTCTGAATTATATCAAAGGGGCCATGATAAGTGTGTGTGTTTAACATCAGTAAGGTCGCACCTGAATTTCAATCTCTGCTTGAATTAATTTGGTTTTCTCTCTTTTTAGAATTTCCTCGGCCTACACAAAGAGTAGGTGATCAATCCAGACTTTGGTTCGAAGCAGTTGATGTGACTACTAATCTTGTATTTCTGTCAGCAGATATGAATGCGAGTTCCATGTTCTATATGGTTTTAAGAACGTCCATGACATTTTGCAGTTTATTAATGAAACTTTGAGCTCAAAGTACGAAAACGGCCGCATTGTTATAGAAGCTACAGATATCTCCATCGGGCACATCAGTAAGAAAGACTTCCAAGTTAAAGAAAAAAGAAAAATATGTACTCATCCTGTAGAAATGTCACTTTTACAGCTGCTAATCTGTCTGATTTCTCCCTCAGTGCCAGAAAGCTGTTCAGAAGACATGACTTCAACAATCTATGGAAAATATATTTGGCCTAAAACATTTCCTCAGGTCCTACAAGAGATGATCTGCGAAAAGCCGACGTCAGGGAGAGCCTCCAGACTTTGGTGAGACATTGACTTCCTACTAATATGAGGAGTTTGTGTTTCATAGATCATAATGGACATTTATTGTCTACCAACCTATGAACACAACAAACACAGGCCAAGAGCTTTTATGAGTCACAAGATATAAATTGCAGGAGCGTGACGTCACTGCCTTCACACAGCTCAGCTCTGAGTCACTGGAGGCTATACTAATCTTGGTGAGGAAATATGGGAAGAAAGTAGGACTTGCTCTTCATACAGTACATGCTCAGATCAGTGCTGCTGGATTCACGACGATGATCTGTTTCCATAGAGACAGCTCAGCCAGACAAGAGAAACCTCTCAGTTACAACAATCTTTTTCCTGCAGGCCTCCCAACGCACACATGAAATACTGATGGAGCGCCGCCAGGCAAATATCAATTTCCTATAAGTGACTTATTAATGTAATAAAGGGCTCCAAACATCCTTACAGCATGTGTACCAACATAAATATTAATATCACTCAAGAGTAATATGTTTGATCAGTTTTATGGCCCCATGGGGAGACATTGTGTTGATTCATATTAAGACTCAAACACAATCATCAAAAGCAAACGTGGTTTATTGGTATTTTATTAAATTTTATGACTGAAATTAGCGATCACGTTTCCACCTAAGCAACCATGCATTTATGAGATGTCCAGAGTACAACACAGTGCCAAATAAGCTTCAGTGCAACACTGGGAAAACTACATTGTTGTTCTCTTTCTCCACTCTTCAGCAAGTTACACATTGAAACTGACGCAACAAGCTGGTCTGAACCTGTTATGACACAATGCAAACCTGTTGTAACCATATCAGACCTCGACAAGATGAATGTCACTGCAGGTAAGAGGACAGATCACACATATACATCGCCAGACCAACATAGCTGCCTAGGGGCCTGCATGATGGTCATCCTCAGGGCCCCAAATAGGCTAGAACCGGCCCTGCACATCCATACAAACTAGAAGTTCAACCTTTTCACTTCTTTGCCATTCTTTTATCTGAATAGTCATTCTTCCTAATTCATCATTCTTCACTTGTAGTTAATGTCGGTGAAATTGTGGACGTGATTGAGGAGCTTGTAGACGTTCAGTTGGGCAGCACTGCAAAGCTTTCGGCCTCTGACCTGAGCACAGTGATGGAGAAGCTGGACGCAGTGGTGGACACCGGTGCCATCACACCCAAGCAATGTGGCAGCATTGTCAATATAGTTGCTGATGTCCTGCTCTCCGAGACTGATGTCACTCTGATGGCTAACAAGTGAGGAAAATGGAATGAATCTCGGGGTCTTCTTTCTATATTTAACTGAATGAATTTTGTGGACTCTAAATTGTGTTCTTTTTCTGTCTGTGATTCTTTTTTATCGTTGGATAAAGTGTCCTTAATCTAACAGAGAGGATGGGGGATAATATGGATTTTCAAGGTGACTCGATCAGTTTATTGGCACCTTCACTTGCCATGTCCATGATCAACGTGGATCCAGTTGAATTCAGGGGCCTCACCTTTGGCGTCTCCTTTCTCTCCCCAAACCAAGACCCGAAGGTGAGAGAGCTTTGATACTCTGGTAATAGGGACAGCTGATTTGTTTGGTTTTGTTTTCAGTGAAATTATTGTTGTTTTTCAGATTTTTGTTAACCGGAGCTATGTGAGTGCACCACTACCCGACACAGTGGCAACGATATCTCTGCCCTCCGCACTCCACAACTTCTTCCCCTCTAGAGAAAGAAGAAACACTCGAGTTCAATTCCAATTCTACGGAAACACAGATCTTTTTGAGGTGCGTTCATGTAAATCTTTCTCCCTCTCATCTTCATCTCAGCTTTCTGTTCTTCATCTCTGCTCAAATCCGTAGCTGCATCTGTAGCTATTGTGATTACGTTTTAATTTCAATTTCAGGATCCACAAACAACCAACGCCACACAAAGCATCGCAGTACTGAACTCCTATGTGGTGTCTGCCAGCATCAATAACAGCCATGTCAGTAACCTCAGAGAGAATCATGTGGTGGTGACATTCAGCAATAAAAATGCCACAAAGGTGAGAAATTAATGCTCTTTTTCACAATTTATCTGCGACCAATTTCATTAGAAACATTAGAGTCTCACCTTCTTCACTCTCCCATCATAGGAAAATGACAAGATTCAGTGTGTGTTCTGGGATTTTCAGAAGAACCGTGAGTTGTTTACTCTTTATAACACCACGCAGTCTGTTTACATGTGAATTCATTTATTGGAGCTGTCGTGTGTGTGTGTGTGTGTGTCTTTGTATGTGTCAGAGGGCCTGGGTGGTTGGAGCGGCAGCGGCTGTGAGACGCTGAGAATTACTGATTATCAGACCGCTTGTCTCTGCGATCACCTCACACATTTTGGCGTGTTGCTGGTGAGTCACACCTGCATCAAACATACTGCACGCCATCTGCTCACACGCTGATTGCCTTTATCTTTTTTCTCACGGATAATTCTACACAACGCTAGTGTTAAATATAATGCCTGATCTGTTTGTGTCCTATTTAATGGATTGCAGGATGTAACCAGAGATCCAATCCCTGAAGCCCACAGTCAGATTCTGACAGTGGTTTCTTATCTCGGGTGCGGCATATCGTCCATCTTTCTGGGACTGACTCTTATCACCTATCTGGCCTTTGAGTAAGTCACTTGTACTCACATCAATATATACTGATATTGCATATTATAGATGAGATCGGCGTTGATACTATTTAATGAAGAAACAGTCATAGTTTAAACATTGTGTTGCAACCAGCTTAACTGCAGTAATGAGGTATGGCCACAAGGGGAATCAGCTCTTCTGCGCAAACTTGAGAGCAGTAATGATTTCAAAAGAGAAAAGTAATTCAACTCTAATTCTTGAATCAATATCACTTTAATGTTGCAGCCAGAAATATTTAGTCTGCACATGCCAGGTTAGGAGCAACTTGCAGCTTGACCCCTAGAGGTCACTAACAGGGCTTTGACTTGATTGTGTCTGTTTCTTTGTGTCATTGTATTTTCTGTGGTGTCCCTGCAGGAAGCTGCGTCGGGACTACCCCTCTAAGATCCTGATCAACCTGTCCCTGGCCCTGCTGGGACTGAACATGCTCTACCTCTTAGACTCCTGGCTCTCGTCCTTCTCGAACTACGGCCTGTGCATCGCCACCGCTGCGACCATGCACTACTTCCTGTTGGCCTCCTTCACCTGGATGGGTCTGGAGGCTGTGCACATGTATTTCGCACTGGTCAAGGTCTTCAACACCTACGTGCCCTCTTACATCCTCAAATTTTGCATCGCTGGATGGGGTAAAGGAAACATGATTTAGTCTGCTTACTTACTGTACAAACACTAATCTTCATAATACACTGAGCAGTACATTCACATATACCAGCAGTTGGTACACATATGTTACTCTAACTCTAAATGAGCAGCATAAGTGGAGGGTTTTGTGTTGTTGCAGGTATTCCTCTGGTCATAGTCGGTCTGGTGCTGGCCATAGATAAAGACGCTTATGGCGGTATTGTCACCGAAGACGCTGCAGTGATGCTTCAATCCACCGATGCATTGTAAGTACCCTACTAAGTAGCAGTAAAGTGAAGGGAAAGTTGATGAAACATGATGAACGCTGATGTCTCTCTCTCTGTCTCTCTCCCTGTCCCCTGTTGTGCCTCAGCTGCTGGCTACAGGATGATGTCTTCTATTATGCGACGGTGGTGGCCTTCATCCTTCTGATCCTGCTGTGCAACATCAGCGTGTTTGTCGTGGTCCTGATCCAGATCAGACAGATGACGACCAACAAGTCGTCAGGAGACAGATCCCTGCACGAGCTGAGAGCGGTTGCCAGTCTCACCGTGCTGTTAGGCCTGACGTGGTCCCTGGGATTTTTTGCACTCGGACCAGCCAGAGTGGCTCTGTTCTACCTGTTTGCTATCCTTAACTGTTTACAGGGTAAATATGAGTTGCTGTTGTTGTTTGCATTTAAATCAGTTACAGCAGAATTAGTCTTTCTGTATAAAAATTACTTTAACTATTCATTCGGTTTGATCAACACACACAGGTACACACTCAATGCTTTCTATTTCGTTCCTATGAAAAAGTTTGTGTCCTCAAAACTGCACCCAAAATGTGGAAATGTGAACATTCACCCTCTGTAGGCTTGAGAAGTGGCTCTGGAATGTTTGCAGCTTCCTCATTGGTAGAGAACACTAGGGTCAAGTTTATTTGTGTAGCTCAACATCACATCTCACTTGTGTACTTGTGTCCTTTTGCTTTCCAGGTTTCTTTCTTTTTTTGTTCCATTGTCTGATGAAAGAAAATGTGAGGAAGCAGTGGAGGATCCACCTGTGCTGTGGCCGATTCAGACTCAGTGACCATTCAGGTAGCTGTTTGTAATGGCTGTGGCTCAGCATGACTTCTGTCTTCATCTGTCATTGACATCAAACATCAAATTCTCGATAGTAATTATTTATCTGACAAGGCAGCCCGGGGACTTTTCAAAGTGGGTGACTCATAGTTTCCCCTCTGTGTTCAGATTGGAGCCGCTCGGCAGTGCCGGGGGGTCAATGCAAGCAGGGCCAGCTTGTTAACTCTGACTCAGTCGCTTCTAACAACACGTCCTCTATCAGGAAGATCTCAGACTCCTCCACAGGAATGGGACCAAACCACCAGCAGGGGGAGTGAGCAGGCCTCAGCATAGGCTCTGTTAAGACACTGGATCCTGGACTACACACTGGAGATGGGGTGGAAATAAGAAGATGGTGCAGCTCCCCCCTGTGTTTAGTATTATTCACATCCACATCTTTACACAGATAAATTGAATTCTTGCATTGACCAAGCATGGGGAAGTTGTTTGTGTTGTTTAAATTTAACTTACGCATCTTATATGTCCTTCAATGTCCTTATAAGTCCTTCATCGACTTTCAAGGTTAAAATATACAGCAAGTCTGTTCATGCTGATTCATTTCCCTGTACAGCTTCTCTATGTAAAAGGTCTAACCAAGTAAGTCATTGAATCAAAGTGTCACAAGATGTTTCAGAAGATGGAATATGAACGTAAAACACAGCACAGAACTGCATTCAACTACTGTATAAGACATAAGATGCAACATGTACTATAAATGATTTCTCTGAACAAAATGCATCCTTAATGGGTCTTATATGGTCCTGCAGTATGATACATTGCATATTCATACATACATTATATATTTATATGACATATTGCGTAATGTTGATGACTGATTTGTTGAAATATTGGTGTAATCTCAAATTAATTATAATTAATGAGCAAACACAAACGTTAAGAGAAGATAACAGAGATTTCTTTACCTCTTTTTCTGAATGGATGGTGTCCAGTGAAGTACACACATATTTGACTGGCAAAGCACCTGTGTGGTGTGTAAAAGTGTGTCTTAGTTTTTGACAGTGCGACAGAGGAATGTTTTCATAAACTGTCATCCAGGTTTTGGAGGAACTTGCTGGATGACATTCTGCTCATAGCTGCCTGTGTTCATGAAGGCATCACGCCCTTTAAGTCTCACACATCAGGTCGCTTTGGAGGAGCGCTGAACGAAATGAGCTACATTTTGTCCGTAGAACAGAGGACGAAAAGAAACACACTTGGAGTTTATTGTTAGAATCTAATGGATGCTTCTTATGCATTTATTCAAGTCAGGTGAATTTCGTTCATGCTGGTAAAAACATCAGATTTCCTCAACCAGTCCATGCAGGTCGCCACTCTTTGATCGTCTTTGGTCAAACACCAGGTCAGGTAAGACAGATTGATCTGATAATATAGGGAAACAATGATGACTGTGAGTTTGTAATTGATCCCCTGTTTGGATGAATGTTAGTCACTGAGGCCAATTTAATATTGTGCCATGAAAGGATACATTCATTATGTATTCAGGCGTCTCCAATGACTCCATTCAGCCATGGAGTAAATGACATGACTCAGATTTGAGTGTTTTCTTCAAGAGGATAAGGAAAGAGGCTAATCATCCTGTTCAACAGCAACAAACTGATACAATACATACTGCAATAAATCGAAAAATCAATAACCTATTTTCATTAGGAAGGAGAAAATGTCTCGTGTGTCTATTTGCACTGCAGACAAATCAAGCACTTATTACCCTAACCCTAACAAAGCTTGAAGGTGTCACGTTACTGTCATAATGAGTGGATAAACGTTCTCTACGCCCCCCTGTTCCCCCTCCTCTCCCAGTCTCGGCTGACCTCATGGCGGACGGCACAGAAAGCCCCAGAGCCGTGAAGGTGGAGGAGCATTCCCAGTGCGTCATCCTGACATATTTCCATGGAGACATCGGCACCATGGTGGACGCTCACTTCACCCGAGCTCTAGGTAAAATCTGCAAGGCCAAAGCACCGGCAGCCAAGAGCAAAAAAACACGAAAACCTGTCAAACTGGGTGAGTTCTGGAGAAATTTATGTGAGGTGAAAATAAATAAGAAACAATAGCTGCACTTGGAGCCTTCTGTCTATTCACATAATAACAACAAGTGATTTTTCTATAAAAGTGATAATTTTGAGTACTGAAAGATATCTAAAATCTAAAGTAAAATACACTCCACAATTCAACTACTTAACTTACTGATGGACACTGATCCATAATTTGTAGCTCACTTTACTGGGAAAGTCCCCTTAAATGAGTTTAGTGTTAATGAGTATAATAGGATATGTAAAAAATAAGATTAGCCCTTTCTTCTTACAGCAGCAAACACAGCTCCCTTTAGACACATAGACAATTAAAATGAATTAAAAACAAAAATAGTGAGCTCATAGGATGTAAAAAGATGTCCTGCAACGATACAAGCTTTCTGTTTAAGGTTACACCGACAACCAAACAAACAAATGTCCAGCTCCAGTTTGACTGGCATTAAGTGTATTGTGTGTTAAATACTCAATTATTGATCTGTATTTAATTACCACCCTTATTAGTGCACATCATGTGATTGAGAGATAAACTAGAAATCCTGTCTGACTGCCTCATCTCTCTCTGTCCCCTGCAGAAGAACCAGACTCCAGTCAGTGGCGTGCCACTAACCCCTGCTCTTACTCAGAGGTGCAGGTCCAGCCTGTGGCCGGACGCCTGCAGCTAAGCAGCTCCAAAGAGCCACAGTGCAGCCTGACCTTAAGCTCTGCTGATGACTCACCTGCTGTCTGGCACTCACTCCCAGCCAGGCCAATAGGAGGTCCTGGCCTGCAACCCATCCCATACTCCCTGTCCACTGATGGATTGGGTCTGACTGGACAGCAATACGCCACGTCCCTGCTCAACCTACTGCACAGTGACCGGCCCGAGATGGGACCCGGCATGGCCTCTGGCTCCAAGCCGGAACTGCTACCCAGCTGGCCGATGCCACAAGGGTTCAGAGACTCTGTGGACCCGGCTGTCAGCTTTGAACCTGGTAAACCCGAATTTGTTTTGAAGTCCCAACATGCATTTTACTGTCTAGGCTGAATCTTTCCCTTAGAAATAAGGAAGAGAATCAACTGTGTATAGATGATGTTTTATTTATTTACCTAACTTTATATGTGCTCAGTGTTACTGTGAGCTTGTATAAGAACAATCATTACAGCCGACTTGAAACTATTCCAAACTTCTGTCTTTCAGGACGGCATCCAAACAAGAAGGACCTGTACTGGTACTGAAGAGAAAGTAGCTGCAGGCATCAGAGCCAGAAACCCTTAACCAAGAAACATACCTGTGGCTTCATACAGTCACATGGTTTGAAGCCTGTCTGACTTCTGTTCAGACAGTTTCTGGTCAAACAGGCCTCTGAGCACTGCAGAGGGATGAGCAGCTTCTTCGCTCACTCTATCTGCCAATAAAATGAACTTACAACCCAGCATGTAATAACTGAAGGTGGAGTGACGTTTCTGAGAAGGGAACGCTCTTGGACAAACCTGTTCTTCCACAGTGGCAATCCTCTCGTAGAGCACTGTGGTAGTTGTTGGATGAGAGGCATTTGCTTGAACTTTAGCAGGAACTGCATGTGATTGGCCTCCACCAGTGAATGAAACAGTATTAAGTTAAATGTAATCCATGAGAACATCTCAAGTGTGTAAAAATGAATGTAAATATCAGCCTGCAGGTCACTTAGATGAGATGTATTTACTGTTAAAGTATTTTTATATATCCAAAATGAACATAAAAAGTTAAGGAGGTATGGTTATATTACTGTTATTGTTATTGTAGTAGTAGTAGTAGAAAATATATGTAAAAATAAAAATAAAATCTTGAATAAATATTTGATTTGGTAAAAAGGAAATGTGATTCCTCATATTAATGTGTACTAAAATATTCATGGCGACAAACCAGCCAGACTGGACAGAACAAACAATTCTGACACCAGACGGAGAGATTGTTAATGCCATCTCATGGTACACATGGTACAAATACATGCTGTGCAAATACATAGTGTACTCCAGCTTGAGATAATTAATGAGACAGTATCAAGGCCACGGTTGCATGTTCCCATCAAAGACGGAGCTGAAGTCTTTAAACTAAGTGGAGGTTATGGAGGGAAGCCATTAGAGTACGACGTAAGAGCGTCGGTCAGACTGTGTTATTGAGGCCAAGATGAGCTTTGAATGAATGCAGGACTGTTTTTGGCTCATGCTGTTCTTCAATCAGCAGCAGCTCTGATTTTTCTCATTCCATTTACCAGTTTCGGCCTTCAACTCTTAACGCATCCATGAAAGAGTAAACTGCAAGAGGTGATGCAACTGATTAAAGGAGGAAAATCAGGTCGAAGGGTGATTTTTGATGGAACATTAGGCTGAAATACGTGAGTGTTTTGACATCCTGACTCTTGACTTCTTGCTGTTTAAGAGGTACTGTGACTTTTGGAGTGTCAATCAGGGGAAGGTTGCTTCTTCTTTCTTTATTCAGAGCAGCATCGGATTTATCAGAGATGACGCTTACAGAATCCATTATTGTGAAAAATTCCAAATCAGACGTGAGAAAATGGTAATTTATTCCAAACATAAATCCAAACCACCACCACAAACAAGCTGTTTTAATTATATACAATCCATTTCTTTCGTATAACATTGCTGAAGTGGAAAACACAGGATAACTATGAGTGTGTTATGTTCAGCTGTAACCAGGGACACAACAGCATCTGCGCTTCAAAACAAAGGGCGCTGGTAGCCACAGATGGGAGAGTGGCCACCGCCACATGCTAAATGTGGATAATTGATGGTTCTGCATTAATAATACTGTTTTCCCATCTGGTAGTGCATAATGTGCATTAATAAAAGCCGTATTGGTTGGCACAAATGACAAACAAATGCAAATCTCCACATATGACGCAAACAAAGTTACATGTTGAGAGAAAAACCTACTTTCTTTCCTTCTTTCCTTGTGGCCAATTCGATATAAGATCAACAGTTATTGGCTTTATTGTTTAATATTTAATTTTACATTTATGCATCAGTCACTTTATGTGCATGTCAAACACAAAACGATAAAGTACAAGTAAGTAAGTCCCAATTATGGCGAATGGCAAACTGAATTTCCCAAGCAAACGTGATCCTGTCATCTTTGCGGTCCGCTGAAGGACGTGAACCAAACGTGGCTCTTCAGGGAATAGAGCATCTTCCTCACTAACTCAACCCAAGTCTGCGGAATCAATCCTGCCTTCCTGCCGGGACGAGCTGTGCTGTGTGTTCTACCTCACACACCTGTTTAGTGTTCCACTCATGAAGGGGAACTGCAACCTTCCATTTTGTTGTTGACAAGAGGCGTAGGTTGACAGGTTGTCAGTGACATTTAAGTTGTCACCACCATGATTTATATTAGTAATATACACATTCCATCTATGTGTGCCAGTGGTGACAGGTAAATTGCTCCCACCTGTGCTGCTTACATTTTGCATACATGGTGGATAATCTAGAGAGTTCATTTTGTAATCACTTGTTGGAAATTACTATACTTTCTGTTAAATCTTAGAATCTTTCAAGGGAAATTCTATACCATGTTTGACACCAGAACTTCAGAGGCAAAAGCAAGGTTTAAGGGAAAGGAAGCAAAGATTTAAAACACAATAACAACAACAACTTATTGGAAGAATGCTTGAAAGCTTAACACAGGATAGAAGAAGAGAGAAGGGAACACAGAGTCAACCCAGGAGGGAAGGAAGGATAATGAGGAACAGGTGAAAGTAATCAGGGCAGGGCAGACAATCACACAGGTGCAGGAAGTGAAGTGAGGCGAGAGGCGAGGGTAACAAAATAAAGCAGGAAATGATGAATGAATGACTGACATAATGAGAAACAGCGGGGTGAGATATGATGTGATATATGACACCGGCTGCTTTATCATCACTCTGCACAAACGGCTTTTGTCCGTTTAGAGTAAACAACGTTGGTGGGATTTGCATTTTAATTTATGATGTGACCTAAGCGAAAGCCAATCAATAAAGAATGCAGCTGGATTCCTCCTGTTTCCAAATGCATTCAAGCCTTTGTGAGTCAGAAACAATAAGTCACTTTTCATATGGTAATTTGTCTTTTCACAACATTGGAAACCTATTTAAAATGATATTTCACTCAGTTAACAGGTTATTATTAAGACAGCGATCTCTGCTAAATCTCATTACACCAGTGTCACTTGTAACATTAATGGAGACAAGAGAGATAATAGCGCCAATTTCAATGCATACCTGATAGAATGCTTTATCTTCTATTTATTACACTGGTATTTGAGCAGAATGTTGGATTTTCTTCTTGTCTTGAACTCTAATTCTTAGGTTAACTTAATAGTGGGGAAAAAAGAAAACAGGTTTGCAGCCAGGGTCACAACACATCGCACACACAGAATACAAAATACAGTTCAACTTAATATCAATGGGAAATAATCATTCACATGTTCCATCAGTTCAATATCGATACTTTTGATATAAAGGGAGGTGTCCCCGAAAAGAAGTTCCCTACAATCTATTAACATGTCTTCAGTTTTAGACACATTTCAAGACACCAACCTTCATCAACAGCTGGTCCATGACTCCTCTCCTCCTCCTCCTCAAGAAGACCTACAATCACATTCTTAATTAAGCACTACTATCTCTACTTCTAACCTCCACCACTGTTCCAGAGGGTCGCTCTCTATTAATTTACTCTCTAAGTGCACACAAATTGGAAAGAGTTACAGTCTCCACGCTGAGCTGGTTTGGTCATTTACACTAAAATGTTCTTATTGCGCAATATAGAGGAAAATCACTATCTTGACGACAGCCCATCAACCAAACTATCAAGGATCCTATTTTGTAGTGGCTATAACTGTGACCTGGATTCACATTTAATAATGAGCTCAGGGAAATGCAAATATTAAGCATTTGGAGGAGGACAAAACACTCTAAACTCAACTTAAACAAGAAGGAAAGAAAGAAAGAAAGAAAGAAAGAAAGAAAGAAAGAAAGAAAGAAAGAAAGAAAGAAAATAAATAGAAAGAACTGAAAGTGTAACTGGGGAGAGGAAGATAGGAGGGAGGGAGGGGGGTGTTGGTCTTTGGGGCTATGCAGGACTTGAGTTTCTCCTTCAACTGTCTGCTCTCGTCTCGGCATGGTCGTCAACGCACGCGGGTATAATGTCAGCACCACAGACAGCTCTCTCTCCCTCTCTCTCTCCATCTCCTCCCTCTCCGGTGCGGGGCTCCTCCGGGACTCCAGCCCGGAGGAGTCGCCGCCGGCCGCCGCCTCCGGGCTGAGCGCGACCGGCCACGCGGTGGTGGCAGCCTTCCTCGGCTTCATCTTAGTGGCGGGGATCCTCAACAACGGCCTCTTCCTGCTGGTCTTCGCGAAGTTCCGATCCCTCCGGACCCCCATCAACATCATCCTGCTCAACATCAGCCTGAGCGACATGCTGGTGTGCGTCCTCGGGACCCCCTTCAGTTTCGCGGCCAGCCTGCACGGACGGTGGCTAATAGGGGACCACGGCTGCAGGTGGTACGGTTTCGCCAATTCTCTCTTTGGTGAGTCTCCAACTACTTTGTTGTTGTTGTTGTTGTTGTTGTTGTTGTTGTTGTTGTAAATATAGAAAGTCAAATGTTAAGTACGCAGACTGATTTTGTGGGAAAACTGGAAATACACACACACACACACACTCAAGCTTTATATGTATAATAACAGCAGAACGATATGATATTTGTGAACACTTTAAGTCTTTCATGCACAATATAGTGCAAACATACTCTGACTGGAATTTGATATTTGCAGTACAGTTCAACACCAAAACTATTTATAAAAGATTTAAGTTGTAGGTTACAGGAATATAAACTTCGTCCTCGAAATCAAAGAGCAGAATTGCATAAATATTTTGTGAATGTGTTGATCCTGATAGCAATCTATAAACTGAAAGCTCTGAGAAAAAATGTCTGTCTGCAGCAACTTCTGCTAGTGTGTTATGAGAAAAACCTTTGAGCCTCTCAACAAAAAAGTACCATCATTCTCCACTAGGGGCCCCACCAAGCTTTCCCCCATACAATTTTACAGATCGCTACTTTAAGAGTAAATGTAATCAGAAGACTAATTAAGTGACTCGAATCAATTTGCCGATGCACGCTGTGATGGTGATGAGGAATGACATAACTCCAATGGGCACAAAATCAATTTGTGGTAACATTCGACTGATTCAGGGTTCAGGGTTCTGCAAAGTTAGGGCACCGTGATCTCTTCTTCTACTGATTTGAATCGGACCCTGAACTTAGACAACAACACCTCCACCTTTATACATGTCAGCAAACAAACACACTTGTGCCATGGCTCATATGCTGCTGAGCCACAATAATGATTAGAAGTTATGATGGCAAATATTTCTAGTTATAATCTGATTTAATACAAATAATTTAGGCAGCTAAAATCAACTAAACCTGTCACAGAAAGATGGTGCGTATGTGAGTGTGGATGCTTCATTCAAGGTCTCTGGGCCATTGTCAAGATAGAACCCCCCCCCCTACACACACACACACACACCAATCTAAATCCAGTTTTACCCAGCTGACACAGAGTCAGCTCAATCAGTGAAGGTAAGGCGCTATCAGTCAATAATAATTACTCCTCTGGCAGTCACAGGATAGAGGTTGAGTGTTAGATGCACTCGTACGGTCTCTTTTTGTTATCAGTCTAGATGTATGGCTTGTCTTTGTGCTCTGTAGCGTGGGTGGCGGAATTGCAGAAAGATCAAATTCTCTCCCAGTCTCTCTTGGTTTGCAGCCGGACTTTCCTGTGCGGGGATAGGAGACGTATAAATCCATCCTTATTATGTGTGTTAATGTCAACCAACCTTCTCTTTGTCTTCCCCTTTCTCTCTCTCTGTCTCTCTCTCTCTATCTCTCTCTCACACTCTCAGGGATCGTGTCCCTGGCATCCCTGTCTATCCTTTCCTACGAGCGCTACAAAACCATGCTGTGCTCCACCCGGGTCGACCTGACAGATTTCAGCAAGGCCTGGCTGTATGTGGGTGGATCCTGGCTCTACTCTCTGTTTTGGACCCTGCCGCCCTTGCTGGGTTGGAGCAGCTACGGGCCCGAGGGTCCCGGCACCACATGCTCCGTCCAATGGCACCTGCGCTCCCTCACCAGCGCCTCCTACGTATTGTGTCTTTTCATCTTTTGCCTGCTACTGCCTCTTCTACTCATGGTCTACTCTTACAGTCGAATCTTGATCATAGTGAGGAGGGTGAGTTTGTTCTTCAGTTCGTCTCATATGTCAAAATACAGCCATGTCGTCCTCATATGTGGACATATTAATCTTCCCTTCCCTAAATCTTACACATCATTGTGCTTAACTTAAACCTGTTGTCCTCGTGTCTGGACATTTTTGGCTGCCCCTTAATGGTGTAAATACCACTTTGGGTTGCTTGAAAACATAGCATACAGGATGAAATGTGCTATTGTTTTTGTGTTCACATGAAGTACACATATGTTCCCGTTCTTCACTTTTTTTGTTATATGCTTATTATCTCCCACTAATCCCAATTAGCAAAGAGAAATTAAACAATTATCTCTTAATAACAGATGGCAGGAAGTCGGCTTTGAAGCTTTGTTTTGACTACTTTTGAAACTTTGACAATCTATCGTGTGTTTTAATGCCGCTTCACAGAACATCCAGCCAGGTGATTGTAGAAACCACAGCACATACTATTTTCCCTCTAATAATCCAGCTGGTGTGTGTGTGTGTGAGATAGAGAGACGTTTTAGAACTAGGCTACATGGGGGCTTTGATCCCTGAGGTTTCAGTGACTCATCCTCAGCTCGGTGGGTCTTACATAAACCTGCTAGTCACAACCAGGATTGTTCATTAAGGGCTCGGAGCTCAGGTCATTCTGTGTGCCTTGCCACCACTATGCTATCAATAAATCCCCTTGTAGGTATTTTTAGACACTGAGCAGGTTGTTACTATTGGATACCTGCTTTTAAGTTCCTACATTTTTTTCCCTCTTCTGCCTTTCCTGATTGATCCATGTTCACTGTCCACCCGGGAGCCCGACTGGACGAATCACTCAGTTGCGTCATTTAGGTGCCTAACACACACGTCAGAGAGAGAGATGACATTTACTTTATCAGTGGGGCTCAAGCTTCCGTCTCTTATTTTTCTTTGCAAGGGTGCATATGTTAGAATTCAAGTCACAATGACGTCTACAGTTTCTCTTTCTTTCTGGAATGACAACGCCCCACATTTTCCAGTAAAAATTTCAGTTTTGCGTCAGTCTATCATCTGAGATTACATAAAATCACACATTTAAAAAGAAATTTGAAATATCAAACCAAAACAAACTGATGTATAGGTTTGTATAGATGTACGTATAGGCAGTCTATCTAAGATTCCTCCCTGGTTGCTATGGGTTTGTTCTAAAGTGAACAAAGTTTGGGTTAAGCCATGTGGGAATAAGATGATAATTGAGTATGATCAGACTGAGTGGGCAGGATGTCATTACCTTAACAATTATCTCTTCTTCATGTGAAGTGTAATTAAGGTGTGGTGTGTCCTTCACATGAAGCACCAAGCAGGAATCAGAGGGTTAATTACACATGAGGGTGACCATTGCCATATGTAATCATTAACTACAAGCTGTACCCACTTGGCTTATAATACATCTGATCTAATTTTGAACCACAGCATCACAGTCCATCAGGTTTAAAAGCTTTCAAAGGTCTGTCATTTTCTCTTGCATTATAGCTTTACATAATGCACCGCATTTTCAGTCTTTCCCTTGTCAGATGTTGCTTTAATGTATATTTCTTACATCCTCCTCTCCTCCTTTTGTGTGTCCAGGTGGGTAAAATCAACCTGCTGGCAGCTCAGCGGCGAGAGCAGCACATTCTGGCCATGGTTTCAACCATGGTGTCCTGCTACCTGCTGTGCTGGATGCCCTACGGCATCATGGCCCTGCTGGCCACGTTCGGTAGGTCAGGCCTGGTCACCCCCATGGCCAGCGTGGTGCCCTCCGTCCTGGCCAAGTTTAGTGCTGTTATCAACCCGGTCATCTATGTGTTCTTCAACAACCAGGTGAGGCTGGGAGTTTTTTTCACGAACATGCACACACACAGATGATGATATGATTAGTGTGACGTCTGAATGACATCTGATGAGAACTTTGATTTGCTGCAGTTTTATAGATGCTTCATGGCCTTTCTGAAGTGTAGCGTGGAGCCTGAGTATGTTTGAAAGCGTCTGCACCGCCCAGCAGAGCAGTGAAGAGGAGCACGGAGCAACCATCTGCCTCTCTCGACCCCTAGCAGCCTCAGACGCTCAGCGCCGCCCTCTGTGGCCAGCACAAGGGACACCACACCCTTGTTGTCATTGGGAGCTCTGTGACGGCAGTGAGGGTGAAAGGTTACAAAACATCAAGGGTGAAAGGTTACAACACATCCAAAATCCAACGTTGATCAAAATGCCACAAATTTGTTTTTCCATTGCTTCTCAGCACTGTGTTGTGAATTTTACATCTGATCATGATAAACTGCCTGGTTAGAACTCTGAGATCTCTGACACTGTTTTTTTACATATATTTATAATTCCATACAAGAGTGAGTGTCGATGTATCACAAGTATGTATGTCAAAAAACATGTTATAAAAGTAACATGTAAAATTTTATGAAACTGTATGATGTGATTTATAAAGAGAGAGAAAATAAAACATACAAACAACAAATGTGTACATCTCACCATTTAAAGGGAAATTATGATGACTCAAATCATGTCTTGCACTACATGAAAAATAGAAAACTAATTCAATTTGGATAATACAAAGATTCAGCCATCTAGAACATTAACAGTAAGTGTCTGTGTGTACTGTGACAGACACACACACACCTCCGACACTAACCACCACTGATGTAGACTAGATTAGAGTGTAAGCGGCTTCCTCAGTTTCATTAAACAGAGAAACTGCAGTGTAAGCTCTCTGGAGAGTATCTTCAATCACCATACTAATCATTTTGTTACATCTTCAGGCAAACTCGTCACTTTTAACCACGAGGGGGCGCTGTGAGCCATGACAAAATGTGTCCATGTGGGCTTCTCATATGCCATGGCATTCACGTTCACACACTACACTCTATCTATCTATTTTTTTTATTCATAATAGCTGATATGGCTGAAGTGTACAGCTGATTCTGACTCAAACCAAGCTCATCATATGACACAGAGGTCTGCAGTGTCTGTGCCGTCTCATGCATGCATGCAGCATTCTGTGGTGGTCTCTGTGAAAACACCACAAGGAAAGTTTCGCAGCAGTCTACGAGACAGTGCGGGTATGATTGCAAAACAACAGAGGGTCTCAGTTCCGCGAATCCACCACAAACAACAAATATTGTAATTAGCGTCGCAACCTCGGCTTGCACCTCAGCTGAATTGAACAAGCGAGAAGATCCCTGGTATGAATCCAGCTGAGGCTAAATTGGGCCTTCCTGTGTGTGACTTTGTAGATCTGAATTGGTCTGATGGATTTCAACTGAATCTGACTGATTGTGTTTGAATCCAACTTAATCCTGTTGAAGTAAATATATTAAAGTTAAACTGATTGGGCATGAAGTAAACTGAAATAATTGGAAGTACCTTAAACTAACTAACAACATCAGTTTTACCTGAATTTAAATGATTTACAATTGAACTCAACTGAAAAGCATTGAAGTAAACTAAATTGAAATGACCCGGGCTGAAAACAATTGTCGTTAAATTGAAGAGAAACTAGTTTGACTCAAACTGCATTGAATTGATTTGGATGGAACTGTAAATCAACAATAAACTGAAAACAAAACTGAAATGAAACACAAAGGAATTAGAATCATTACCACTGAATTAAACTGTCAAACCAACTCGCTTTAAAAGAAAAAAACTATTTAAATAAGAATAACATAGAAATAATAAACCAATATTGTAATGATTCAATCAATATGGTCATCATTTGAAAAAAACAAAAACACTTTTTGCTACTTTTTCCTATTAAAATGCTTCTTTAAAGTGTCAAACTGGTCAGATCAGACAGCTGAAGTTCTCCTGCTCAGTCAGTGAACATTATAACCGAGTGTAAAGTTCAATGTGTGATGTGTTCTTCTTCCGCTGTGGTTGTTTTATATCTGGAGTGAGGTTTAGCCTCAGGTCGAAACAGCACAGAAACATTGTCAAGTTGCTGAATATCTAACACACGTACAGGTGTGATCTATGTAGTTAAGTTCTTTCTGCTAAACTGCAATAAAACATACAGTAGTTGTAGCAAATGATGAAAGTGAAGATGAAAGGATGTTGGATTGCCAAGGGGTTGCCAAACCCGTTAAGTGGCGCTTTCAGAATACTTAGAGGTGTATCACCCACCCACCCACCCACACACACACACACACGCACACACGAGAGGTGAGAGTGAGTGAGAGACAAACTCAGCCTCTTAAGTGAGCAGCAGTTCAGACGTGCAGGGGATGTGTTGGACGTGAGGCCTCTCTGGGTCCCGCCGTTTCTCTCCGCCATGATCAACACGTACCACACCAGCATGGCCCCGCCGCCAATCCCTCCGCGGATGAACAGGTACCCTTTCCTCATCCCAGCTCCGGAACCATCCCGGGGCTACAGCAAGGCTCTACTGCGGTTTCTGGCTGCAGTGGTGTTGCTGCACTTCTTGCTGTCTTTGGGAGGGTTCGTCTATCTGCTCCTGGTGCCCAGAAAGGTAATGACCTTTTCCCTTTTTTTTTTGTCTTAATGGGTTTGGGTCAAATCGGGTTTGGGTCAAAGGTTAAAATGATTTTTGTTGGCACCGCTGCATGTCTTACAGGTCAACACAAGGTCGTCAGTTTTTTCAATACTGTTTTGCTCATTTTATAATCGGTCAAACTCATTTACCAATTTGTAAAAATAGAAATAAATATTATTAATTTGAAAACATGGAACAATTGTGCTGTACATTCTTGTTCTTTAATACATTTTTGGATGGATCCTTTCATATCTTTCATATAGATATAATGTAGCTGCTGACTTTAATTTATAGATCAAGCATTTTACGAATAATAAGCAAAAGTTACTTAAATGTAGCAATGTGATGATACACAAAACACTTTATATATCCATTGCTGATGTACTGTCTTCATTTCTTCTCCAAAGGGGACAAATTCCACCAGCATCGCATCTAAAAAAGGAAACAATCCCTCAGATGAAGGAAAAGGTATGATTGGATCAGATGACTTCTACACAAAAAGTTCAGAAAAGTTCACAAAATCCCAACCCTGCAGTGTCGCTGACCAGATTTGCACTCTTGTTTCCAGTTGCTTTCCACACATCAGAGAGAGAGAGAGGCTCAGACAGAGCCATGGCACGCATGACAGTCATGAAGCATTCAAACCAGACAGAATGTGAGTAACTACCAACACCACCATGAAGGATGAAGTGTGAGTAAATGTACTCTTCATTAATGGTGTGTAAACATGTCTTCCTCCTCTGTAGCCGGTTATCTCCAGTGGAACATGGCCCACTCATCTCTTAGAGACATCTACTACTACAAGAAAAGCTGGCTGACTGTGGAGCTGGCTGGGGACTACTTCATCAGCTCCCGGGTGACCTTCTCCAAAGGCAAACCCGAGCAGCCCCTGATCAGCTGGGTCAAGCTGAGGAAGTATAAGGAAGCCAAGGAGGAGGATGTGATGAAGGCCTACTGCAGCCTGGGCAGTCGATCACAGGTGTGCACGGCCTCACAGGGGGAGATGATCACGCTGGAGAAAGGGAACCAGCTCAGTGTTTGGGTGGAAGACCTTTCACAGGTGGACTACGATGTCAAAGCCACAACTTTTGGAATGCACAGACTGTAGCACTCAAATCGAAAGACGCTGAGGACACCTGTGAAGGACAAATTTATCTTTTAAACGGACTGGATCCAGGATGAAATAGATAAAAAGATAAAAGTCCTGAGATATAATTTATTGAAACATTATTGTGTTATTTTTGTTTCTATGGCAGTGTATTTATTTACTGTATTATTTAGAAGGAAATGTATAGCCGGAGAAATGAATTCTTTATATTTAATCCCAAATTCGTACTCTAGTCTTTGTCCTCCACCTGGGCCACACCAACAAAGAAGAACACAGAGACATAATACTTAATTAAAGTACTATGTATTGAGTGTGTCTGTGCAGGGGACACAGCCAGGAGTCCTAAAGTCCAAGCGGTCATAATCGTTACGTTTATTCGCTGAAACGGCAAATGGGCTACAGCGCTGAGATGCTTGACGAGTCATGACAAGTTGACACCTCTGCTTTGCTCCGAGCCCCCAAGCAAATAGTCAACACAGGCCGCTGGGCATTTTGCATCCAATCAACAACAATTGCTTCTCTTCGTGTTCTAACCCCAAACCAGTGCAACCCCAAAAAATGTAGGACAGCAGAAACCACTCGTATACCTAAACTTTCCTGACAAGACTGAGCCACAACTAACAGGCCTACTTCAGATCTATGAAGGGTGACTGAACTCCGAAAAGATGGTTTGTGTTAAAGCCATTGAAAGGATTACATGTGGTCTTTAGTGGTTTTAAAGATAAGATCTCTTAAATTCAGCCACAGGCACCTTGGGCCCTTTATAGTCATTCTCAGCTATGTAAACAGTATTCAATATTTGATTCAAAAACATATGGAATTGATTAAAATGTATTTCATTGAGTTTCAAAGCTTTGACATCCGATGACTTCACTCCCCCGAGTCTCATAGCTCGCCTCAGATACAGCGGAGGAACCTGCGACAGCACGGAAAGTGTGAATCTTGAGTGTTGGGTGTCTATAGTTGCAGAGGCGGCCTGCAGTCACAGGAAGTCATCTATTCTAGTCTCCTTCCATCCTGTGAAAGGTTTCTGGCTACCAAATGAGAACAACCTACTAATCCCTGAACCACGCAAAAAAAGCCGAGAAGATAGATTTTCCGGTTTGAATGAGTGAACGTTGAGTTTATGTTTGACAAACCGTGACCTCAGTGTTGTAAGGTTTTATCAAAATGAGATAGTCAGTGAAGGAGGCTACAAATCATTTCAAATTTCAAAGGTAGGTTTAAGGAAGAGGTCGAACAGATTTTAAAACCTTCAAAATGTGTCAGGGAGCAGAGAGACAATTAAAGTAGTTCACCACATGGTTAGGATTTGAACTCTTAGGGATTCTATGTGATTTAAAATGGCTTGTTGAAATCAGAAATCGGCTTAAAAGGATTTATTATATTAAACTTTTAATAAAAGAATGACAATAGCAAACATAAAGTACAGCATATCTAGAAAAAAAAGCATTACAATACTTGGAACAATGATAATTGCATAGAACAGCCTTTTGACAAACAATACACACAGTGGTCTGATGATGTCATCTCTGATAAATAAGATTGAACCGGAAACCCACCCACCGCTAAGTGCTCACTGAGGCTATCGGGCTTTGAACACTAGAGGACAAGACGCCTCATGAAAACAAGTCAAGAGTACAGCAACGTCCATGTTAAATGTGAGCAACAAATGTATGAGGAGACAAAGTTACATCTGTGCACGTGATGACAGACAGCGATTGAAGATAACCTGGCTTATAACGGAGAGGATCATTGATTATAGATCGGCTCCAGCACTGGAGTCAGACAGGAAATTGGACGACGCAGAGGAGTCGATGCTGCTCAGAGGAGAGTTATATAGTATAGGTGTTGATTCAATCTCTCTGCTTGACAGTGGGACTTCGAGCGTCCCGTCAATAATCCATAACACGGAGACATTTCATTAAATACATGCAAATGGGTTACAACAACAACCAGCCCGACCACACCATCAGGCTCATTTTTGGTTAATAAATGGGGTTAAAGTCATTTATTATTGCAATTTCTCCACATCTGACAAACACGCCAGTCTGTCAGTAAAGCATTCATTTATTGCATTTCCATAACAGCATCCAGGAAAGATTTAAAAAAAATGTACCTCGATGGGCCTTGAGAGAAAGACGCTGCAGCTTTAACTAAACAACAAGTAAAAGCCCTCTGAAATGTTATGTAGCATCCATGTGTTTGATGTTTGCCCAGCAGGCTCCAGCCAATCCTGTCTGAAATATTGCAACAATACACAAGTGACTTTCAATATGAATCATGCATTTTGTCTGTAACGTGGGATCTCTTCAGGAGGCACTTCGATTTTACTCTCCACCCTTTTTTTGCTCCGGGAAAAATCACTCGATACATTTTCCACCGTCTGCATCGGCTACACCTGCTTGGAAACCACAGAGAGGCTACATGGGCCTAAGGAAAGTATTTCTTCCTCACTTGAAATGAAAAACGTCCACCTGTGCCTCCACAAATTTAGATTCAGACAAGGACGTAAAAAGGCATCCGACAATATCTATATAAGGCTAACACCGCAAATAAATGCTTGGATGAACAATAAATAAAGATGATCGTCTTTTTCCAAAAATCCAAAATTAAGCAAGGTTACGCAATGGATACATATTAAAATGTTATTTGTATACATTTAAGTAAGTGTAGAGTAGAAGTGACATTGTCGTTTTTCTTCTATTTTATGAAGTACCTGCATCCCTGATAGCTTTTGGACTGTATGTGACTGACTTAACCTCTTGATTGTTACATTTCTAATGCAGAATTCATATGGTAGAAACACTGTACACTCATGCAGGTTTGACATGAACAGGGCTGCAAAATAATCCTCTGATATCCTATGATACACTCACCTGTTTGACAAGACACTTTGTTTATATATTTCAAATATGCCAAAAGCTTAAACATATACAAAACAGGCTGGAAACGTGTGATGTAAAGTGTAGAATATGTGAAAAAAAAACACGTCGTGTCACATCACATCACACGCTCGTCAGTCCTTTGTGACGAATCAAATACAAAATGGAAGAAAAAAAACCGAGGTGAAACTCGCGGGTGTCAGAATTTCATGCGAGAGAGAGAGAGTGTGTGTGAGCGAGAGAGAGAGAAAGAGAAAGGGAGAGAGAGCGTGAGAGCGAGCGGGCGAGAAAACGCCCACGGGACAACGATGGCTTCTGACTCCTGCTGAAGTTGCTGGTTTGCCACGCCCCCTCTTCTTCTTCTCGGGGAGCGCGTTGGTCATTGTCGCGTTCAGGATTGTTTTTTCCGTTGGCCCGGGGGAAACGTTCACAGTCGGGCAGCATGTCTCACATTCACACACGTTCCGAGGAGTTTTGTCCAGTGATGCCAGAACAGGAAGGCAGATTGGACGTTTTTTATCAGAAAGTCCAAATGGAAAAGCAGAGCGAGCTCCGAGTTTCATCAAGAGGGAAGGGAGTCCAGCTGCACTACTGGACGGGCGACGGGAATTTGGACACATGACGACGGAAGAGAGAGAAACAAAGACACACACGCCGAGCACACACACACACACACACACACACGCGCACTGCCACGCTGACGTCGTTGTGGACGTAATCAGTGGCCGCCGTCGTCCCAGGCACAGTCGTTCTTCTGCTTGGCCAGTTTCCGGACGGCTCTCTCCAGCTCCTTGCGAGACTTCTGCTCCTCCTCCAGAAACTGCTTCATCCACTTATTCTCCTGGAAATCACACACACACACACAAACACACGTCGGTGGTGTTGAGCAGACGGCGTGGTCAGTTATGCAAACTGGATGTGTGTGATAGAGTCTGCACGGGGGAAACGCCACTTACCTTTTTCAGTTCATACACTTCGTCCTTGAGAGCGTAAACAGCATCAACCAGGCTCCTGAGAGGAAAGATCACACAGGAAACACACATCATTCTACACACACAACACACACACACACAATATTTGTACCTTATCATCCCCAATATAATTTCCTGACAGATGATAGTCTCACTTTTCCTCAATAACCGTCTGTCCGTTGCTCTTCATCTCCTCTACGATGATTTTCTCTTCCTCTGGCAGGAGCACCTGAGGGACACACTCTTTCCGCACGGCTGCACACACAAACAAATAAAGACCGAGTCATTCAAGGCTATGAATACATATATCGCGCGCGCGCGCACACACACACACACACACACACACACACACACACACACACACACACACACACACACACACACACACACACACACACACACACACACACACACACACACACACACACACACACACACACACACACACACACACACACACACACACACACACACACACACACACACACACACACACACACACCTGTAGTGGTCTGGTGTAAGCTGGCCCCTGTGCAGTACGCTTCGATCACCCTCAGTATCTGTGCGTCCTCCTCCAGAGCCACCGTGCCTGTCACACCACGTCAAAACACACAGATTAACAGTGTGAACATGTTATGGGCATTAGCTGGAACTGATGTGTGGTGCTTTTCATGTCATTTCATAAAGTAGAAAGATAGAAATCCTACTTTTCCTAACTTGAACCTCGTCGTCGGAGTGCTTCCGCTCCTTCTTCCTGTTGCCGGGCAGGAACTTCTTCATGGGCCGCGGACTCTTGCTGGAGTCCTGAGTGGGCGGCCAGAAGCATATTTTATTTAGTTGGTGTCTCCACCCCACAACACAACCGCTTGCTACACACACCTGAGCGCCAAAAAGCTCCAAACTGAATAGTACGCAAGCTTAACAGGGTTACGACAAACAACAAGGAGCAACAATTCCATAAAACGAACAAGGTGGCAAGCATGTGGTGAGGATCGGAACTTTGAATGGGTCACGGTCAAATGATCAAATTCTGGAGTAATGAGGAATAAAGGAAACTAATACAACCTGAGTGAAGAGTTAACTAATCTCATCATGTAATCTTTAATTCATACAGTCAGTGTGTGTCTGTGAATTAAAGTTCTTTATCCTGACGTCGTCTGCCACGTGTCCCTGGCTGAAGACAACACTTACATGCGTCGTCCTCAAGTCCATATGATCGTACCTCGTACTCGATAGGAAGGAGTTTAATGGAAATGTTTTTTGGTTTTTCTTAGTGATTCAGTGATCTAACACACACACACACACACATGCTGAGTGAAACCTTGACTCGGTACAGGGAATAAAAGAAAACTCGACAGGCCACAGAAAACAGGAAACCAACAAGATGATGATGATGGAGGAGGAGGAGAGGTAGCAAACAGAGCAACAGCATGCCAGCTCAGCTCAGCTCAGCTCAACGCACACACGCACGCACACACACCGACTGTTACCCACACAGAGACACAAACACGTTGGGATCTAGTCTTACCTTCATTATATAAGACATCCTCTACAGAGGGCAGAGAGGAGAAAGGGGAAAGAGAGGAGATAGAGGAGATGTGCGTGAAAAATACGATGAGCAAAGAACGTGATGGTGAACATTTCTACACCCCCATTCTGCCCCTCGCCTATGTGTGTGTGTGTGTGTGTGTGTGCAAAATAAGAGGGACGACCTGATATAGGGGGGGGGGGGGAGGAGAAAAATACGTGGAGGAATTAGTAGAAAGACGTAATGCATGCAACGTTTGCGGCACATTCGCCCTGATCGCGTTTGAGCTTCAAGAAACGTCCGAATCACCAACCACGTCCGAACCCCTGGTGGTAAAAATGGAAAACTTTGCACGCGCTGAGCTGACTCAAGGCTTGAGCTGCACCAGATGAGTCCCACGCCCGGTTTCGACCACGCGGATATAGGTCGTGAGGTGGACGTGGCCTGGTTTTACAGTCGCCGGCTCCCGTACGCTGATGCAGCTGGGGCGAGGAGCGACAGTCGACACGCTAGAGGAGATTTCCTGTTGTCGAGACTGTGACCACTTTGACACGCGGGCCTCAATCAAATAAAGTGGTGATGATGAATAAACAGCTAAGGCACCAGGAGGTTTCTCAGCTAAAAGAAGCGCTTCTCTACCGAATGAGTCCAGTTAATGGACGAAGTGTTGGTATGCAAACGTCTCTTCAGTCGGATTGTGAGAACTTTGCTTCAGGTGCAAAAAGGGGGGAAAGACGTGGACTTGTTTTCCGATAAATGCAACGTGGGATCTTGTGATAACAGTGTTCTCTCTCGGGCTCAGGGTTTCGAACCTCCTACCTCTTTGTATCCGAGCGCGGCCGAGGGTTTCAGGGGAGGCGCGGGCCGCAGACAGCTGAGGGACCACGGTTTGCTGATCTTCGGTGGCTCCAGGGGGCCGCGGCTGACGGAGCTGAGGCTGCCCAGGTAGGACAGGTGCGAGGGCGTGCCCACCATGCTCACCGGCTTTCCCTCCGCCGTCTACGCGGGACACAGCCGGGAAGAGGAGGAGAAGAAGAAGAGCGGAACATCTGTTGGTTAACGTATGTGCCAGGAAAGATGACTGCAAGGTGTGAGTTTCTTTAAAGGTTTCTTACGCCACAGCTCTTCTCAGGGTTCACTGCTGCTTTTGTTTTGACTATGTACTGTGTGTGTGTGTGTGTGTGTGTGTGTGTGTGTGTGTGTGTGTGTGTGTGTGTGTGTGTGTGTGTGTGTGTGTGTGTGTGTGTCCTGACCTTTAAGATGGTGCCTGCAGGGCTTCCTCCTTTGGTAAAGGGTTGAAGGTGCTCGAGCCATTCCTGTAAGTCCTGGGGGCTACTGCAGAAAACCGTAACACGGTCGATCATGCTTCCTGTTATTTAAACGCACACAAACACACGCACAGGGATAAATGTACAACAGTTTACATAAGGCCACAGCCACAAGTGGAACAAGCAACCTAGAGGCTACAGGTGCACCATAATTGAAGAAGAAGAAGAAGAAGAAGAAGAAACTTAATTGGGTCAAATCACATGAGAACACATCAATCTGACACTTGTTTTGCGTGCCCCTCTTACACACACACACACACACACACACACACACACACACACACACACACACACACACACACACACACACACACACACACACACACACACACACACACACACACACACACACAACTGAGGGGTCAACGCATGTCAAGATATGACTTTAAAGCACGGCATTTTCATAAAGGAGGCATAGTTATAACAAATGTTAACTCATAATTGTAGAAACGAAACTGATGCCAACATAGGAATGAGTCAAAGTTTCCAAGCCACAGTCCCACTCGCAACCTGACGCACCTCTGACTGGCTCATATATGTAATCACTGAAAAAATAAGAGGTTCTGCTCTCCGAACCTGTGACGTCAAAGGCAAAGTGTGCGTTCTCTGAGTCCTCCGCTTGTCTGGTGACGGTGGCACCAGTCAGCGACAGTCTTCCCTGAAAGAGAGACGAGAGGGGATGAGGGGATGAGGGGATGAGGATGTTAGCTCCTGAGGAGACGAAACACACACGGCGCTGTAGCTCACCTGATAGATGAAGCCGCTCATCCGTGGGCTGGCAGACAGCATGACCATCATGTTAGGGAACAGCATCAGGTAGCGCTCCTCTTTTTCCTGCAGGAGACACACAAAGTTCAGCTTCCAAAGTGACCGATTAGGAAGTCAGGCCGCTTCTTGGTCGTCAGAGTTGAAGCCGCCATGTTTGAGCAGATGTTGTTGCGCGTTAGGCGACTGGAAAATTAAACAAGCGGTAAGAGACAATAATAATCGCAGATGCTGATACGGTGGTTGGAAGTAATTAAATGAGGGAGAGTCAAAATGTCGATCATGTGCCTTCTTCCAACCGCCGACTCTGAGTTGACCCCCACACAGAAACCACACAAACAGAGCAGAGGGCTCCTCAGCCTGCGTGTGGCCTACTAAGGTTTCAGTTTACACGCTCAGAGTGGATCCTGAATTTGCATCCGACAGGGGGGCGAGGAGGGGGAGGAGGGTGGGGGGGAGGAGCACAAAACCTTCATGGGTACTTGGGAGACAGGCTGACTTGTTTTGGTTGGTGATGAACTCACAACAGAGCATCAGTGCCGGGGAGGGAACTGACATTTTGACATACGTCGATCACCCTTCACTGACTGAGGCCCTTGGGAACCTAATCCATAGATCTTTAACCAACCACCCCCCCCGATCCCTGGTCCCCCCCTGGAGTCCTGGTCCCTCTCACCTCGCTGGAGCCGTTCCTCATGTGGACCTGGGACATGTAGGTCACATGACCCAGGCTCTTCATGCTGTCGCCCTCCCAGCCCCTCACTGGCTCCGACAAGATCTGGAGCTCCAGGTTCTTGCGCTTCCTCAGTTCTTGGCACTGTGCCTGGAATGGGACACACACACACACACACTCATTTAATCGGGGATGATGCATATTCACATTGCACTGAAACATGTCTATTAAAGCAGCTTGGCTAACACAGAAAAATGACACATGTACATTTCCTTCACACTATTACGTTTTTAAAGTCACACATCGTTTTTCCAGTGTGGAATTTGTGGATTGTCATATTTCTATGAAGTCACCTGCAGCTTTAGGTGCTGTCAGGTGGCAGGTTGGTGTTTTCCCTCCTCATGCAGGGAAAGTGACAGCGCAACATTGTCATTTTCCACTCCGCTCTTTGAACGGATTCTGTAGTAATTTACACGCATGTGCTGCAGAAAAGCAGCAAGCACTTCCTGCTCACACAAACCACACACGCTCTCCAAAAGAAAACCAGACTTGCCGATCTCACTGCTTGTACTATTACGTGTATTCTGTGATGTTTTGTGTGTGTGTGTGTATGCTTCTGTTCCCCCCCCCCTCCAATGTGCAGCTCAGCTCGACTAGACGTGTGTGTGAGTCACATCGTCTCTTCTCTTACGAGGAACTCTTGAACTGCAGGGTGGAAACTCTGCGTCTCGGCATCCGATGCTCACTCTCCACTCGCTGTGGTTGTTCCTTTCAAATCCAACTCCTCTAAAGTTGGCATTTGAGTTCACACCCACCATAGGAACAACGGAATCATTAAAGCCGCGGCGGAGAAAGCCGCGACAGGTTCACGAGTTTGTGTTCCAGCATGGATGAGAATTAAAAGGTGTGAATGACAGAAGCATGACCCCAAAAAATATTGGAGAAGTCTGTCGGGATCCGATAATTAAGAATTGACACGAGCCACTTACAGGTTTGTTAATCAGGCTCATCCCCAGTTAAGATTAAGCTGATAAGTTTCTTCCTCCATGGCCCAGACTTACCACTAAACTCCGAAACACTGCCGTTGCCTTGACGATATCAGCGTAGTCCGGGTGGGCTTCCTTGTTGGAGATAAACAACACAACGCATCAGATCACAACACGCACAAAAGAAAACTTGACGTCTTCATGTGAATTTTGTGTATTTTGTTTCCTAACTTGAGATAAATGTAACATTCTAAAGGTTCTTGTGTTTTTCTGTATGTTCTGTGGCCTCCTGCCTCACCTCCACGTGTCTCTCCAGCTCCTGCAGCAGGGTGGGGTACTTGTCCAGCCTCATGAAGGGCTTGCTGAGGCTGGTGGTCAGGGTGAGGATGCCCGGCGTGCTGGCTCCCTGGCTCTCCATGAACTTATCCAGTTCCTCACTGAGAAGAAAAAAAGAAAAGCCCACACAAGCAGGATAAGGGGCCGCTTTAATGATTCCTACGGGAAATCTTCATTCTACTGCAATATCACAACAAAACATGTAGAATATGTCAATATGGAATTTAAAAATCCATTATTTGTGCCACGTCTGATACAAACAAGTTGTAGTAAAAGTAAAAGAAGTAGCATCGGGAACAGGAATGGAATCGATTTGGATTTCTTTTTAAACAAAGCTGCGGTGTGTTTGCAAACAGAGGCAATGATCTCAAACTGCAATGAAGGAGACAACCCACATCCTCATGCCCTAAATATGACTCCACTTCACTTCTCTCTCTTTAAAAGATAAATTAAATACAACCTCTAAGTTATTTAAATGAATAATAGTTCCAAGGTGAGCTTCCTTATAGGCGGCATTGGATAGAAACCTGCTGTAACTGTGCATATAAGAGAGCACTACAACTGTAACGGTGTGTTTCATGTGTAACTTGTAGCACGAGCAAGGTCAGCGTAAATGTCTTCACTGAATGGCCTCCAGCGTTATCAATTTACAACATTCAAGGGTGCCCATGAACGCATCACGGAGCAGGCAAATACGAGCGATCACACCAAACACTTGCACAACTGAAATTCAATTGTGTTAAGCGTGAAGAGAGACCTTTCCTGTCAATACAACCGCAAGTGTACATATCCTGTCAACTGCTCACTTCCTGTGTTTAATCCAGTTAAAGCTGCAGCTCTGTGTGTGTGTGTGTGTGTGCGCCACAGGCTGCTGATACGAGACTGTAGCCTTTAAATTACACAACAAGTAATTTGCTGTTTTACTTTGTCACATAAGCAGGTTTCCAGAATTGAGAGCTTGATTAAAACCTGCCGTTATTCATAGATAATGGATCCGAGCGCTGAAGAACGGCTGAAACTCAGATTAGCTTCTTGCTCGTTTAAACAGAGAAATCCTGACACCTTGTGGCTCAACGGTGAAACGCAACTCAATCCCTCAGACAGTCTATAGAATGACAATAGTACTGTAGCAGCAGTACTATTGTCCCACACCTGTGTGTGTGTGGGGTGGGGGGGTCTGACCTGTGATCGGTGAGGATGCAGACGGCCGATGGGTGGCTGGAGCAGTAGGCCAGGTACAAGGTCTTGATCTGACACATCAGGTTCAGATAGCAGCCAGCCACTCGCTGCTGGCCCTCTGGGACTCTGGGGCAAGCAGAGAGACAAGAGACAAAAGGTCAGAGACGTCCATTGTTCTGTGCTTCAGTAGGTTTAATACAGTTAGAGATCACTTGAATTGCATGTAGAAATGAATCGAGAACACAAACACTGGAATGCAGAAATAGAGAACAAGCATGACTGATTTCTCATGAGGAAACCAAAACACTATAGACAGTTATGAATGTCAATTTCCCTAATTGTTCTTATTCTACAGGCTTTCATAATGTACACAAGGGTCTAAAACGTCAAAATTCTCTTACGGAATATTAATACTTATACAGAAAGCTCTTATGGTAACTCAATGGAGCCACAAAGTGAGTGAAAGAGGCCCAACATGACTTACTTTGTACATTCCTCCAGAGGGACACACAGCCCCTGCTGGAAGGTGAGGATCTCCTCCAGGTTTCCACACAGGGTGGCGCTGTCTGCACTGCTCAGTCTGAACACAAAACACATCGGATTTGTAATCGGAGAAGACGGCGTGAGTGAAAATCAAGTTAGGCAGATACAGTAACATCTTCCCATCAACTGCCTCGTACGTCATCTCGGCAAGCGAGGTTAAGAATTTCATCGGAGTCGGTATATGAATTGGATTTGCGGTGATGGAACACATGACATCGGTGATCTGCTGTTTGTAAATGGGACTTGCACATTAGTGGTCTTCCCTCTCGCCCTCTTCATCACTCTTACTTGTCACTGGCTTGCAGGGGTCGAAGGTAAGAGCTCAGCATGGTTTGTAATTCTTTGACGAACTCGCGCTCATGCTCCAAGATGTCCTGCACCACCTGAACACACATCAGCACAATTAGAATACATAAATGCAAATGGTTCATGTGTTGTTATTAGTTTGTGGATGACGTGTTGATTTAGAAGAGAATCAGCTATGTTGCAGGCGTCATGGCTTTGAGCAAAGTCCATTACCCATGCAAATATAGTGTTAAATAGTCATTTGTTAATCAGATCAGAAAGAGCAACGCATCATTTCCTAATACAGCAGAGTGGAGAGCATCTAAACATGTCGCTACATACGCCATCGCACAGACCACACACGAGACAATGAGGTTCATTAAACAAACACAAACATTTCATCATCAAGATCTGTATAAAAAGTGAAATTAGACAGTTTTGTTTTTTTCCCACTCACCACGCTGAAGTAGTTCTTGGTCAGCTGAGTTCCTTTAGGAGACACTGGTTTCTCTGTAGAGGAGATAAGACGCAAACAAAGAGAAGAAAGAAGAAAACATCTTATTCACGCCCAAAGAAACCTCAGTATTTGTGTATCATATTTTTTGTTTTTTATTTGTTGTATCTTTTCTTGCAGACAATTTCTCAATGTTCGATCAAATGTCATGTTAAAGTCTTCTGAACCGCATTTGACTCCAATTACTACTACATTTTGGGATTCTGATCCACCTGCTTTACTCACCACAGGGTTTGACATCCCGAACGTAGTTGCTAGGGAACCAGCCCGTCCTGCTGTTGAGCGTTCCCTCCCACCAGCCCCCGTCCTCCTGCCGCGACACCATGATCAGGTCGCCTTTGTTGAACGAGAGCTCGTCTTCGTTGTTCTGCTTGAAGTTGAAGCGCGCCTTCACCAGCGTCTGCCCGCCCCCGCCGCCGTTCTCAGACATCTCCTGTTATTCCAGCATGTTAAAGTGTGTGTTAAAGTGAGCGCAGCCATAATCGAGGAAGTGTTTGTTAAATGAAACAGAATAAAGGAGATGTGCGATGACGCGGACGTACCACTGATTTGGATTGTCTGCGCAGAGAGCCTTTGGACTTGGCGGAGGACAGTGTGTGTGAGGAGGTGGACTGATTAGGACTTTGACCACCGGACTGTGAACATGACCTCTCAGCACCACAGTCTGCACACACACAAAGAGAGAGAGAGAGAGAGAGGGAAGGAATATACAGTGAGTGTGACAGACAGCTGTCATTTGAGTGAAGTTATGTGTCAGGGGAACAACTTTAACACACACACCCAACTGAAACATGTGTAGACACCTAACAACGCGGAGAAAAACACACACGCACACGCGCGCACGCACACGCGCGCACGCACACACACACACACAACTGCATCATATCCGAGGCCCTTTGCAGCAGAATAACACCGATGGAGGGTCAGTGTGTGTGTGTCCATGTATCCGCCGGTCGTCCTGCAGTGTGAGAGCTGCGTGGTAGAGATGCACTGACAGAGCTTCACTCCGCTCCACTGCCAGCACTCACCCAGAGAGCAGCACATGGCCGCCCTGCAGCCTATCCTCACACACACACACACACACAACAAGCTCAAACACATCCACTGAAGATGAGTCTGTGCTGGCCTGCTTTTCCTTAGAAACATCTAGAGGACATCAGAACTCACACACTCCCGTTTCCACATGTTTTTCCAGTACTATGCTGACATGAATGTACATATTGGATGGTTTGACAGGTTGGACGCCAGGCTGGAGACGACTCACAGAGAGAGAGAGAGAGAGAGAGAGAGAGAGAGAGAGAGAGAGAGAGAGAGAGAGAGAGAGAGAGAGAGAGAGAGAGAGAGAGAGAGAGAGAGAGAGAGAGAGAGAGAGAGAGAGAGAGAGAGAGAGAGAGAGAGAGAGAGAGAGAGAGAGAGAGAGAGAGAGAGAGAGAGAGAGAGAGAGAGAGAGAGAGAGAGAGAGAGAGAGAGAGAGAGAGAGAGAGAGAGAGAAGCCCAAACAGGCCTCTTCTTCTTCAGCGACATAAACTCTGCGGCTGCTCCTGGTATTTTTGTACGCGGAAAAAAAACCCATCTTGCACTTTCTCAAATAGAATTATAGATTCTCATCGGAGCATTGAAGCTCCACAGACATGAGAGCGAAGAGAACACAATGGCTGCCAAAGGATCATAAGCAGCAACACAGACGTCCTTTATGTGTGATCGTATAAAGGAACTTGAAACCATGAACTGATTTGCAGATTTATTATTCCTCTATTTGTAGCTGCAGTAAACATCCTGCCCTTCATCAACACGCAATAAAGAACGACCTGGATCAGGTTCCATATATGGCAAAACACACACACACACACACAGAGGGGTTAGTTCATGTTCCAAACAGCCTGGAACTTGCTTAATTTAAATAAATGCTTTTATTGTGAAGGACTTGACTTGCAGAGGCAGCAGGTCGGACTTGAGACGCTGACCAAATAATTATACGGCTGCTCAGCTGAACACACACACACACACACACACACACACACACACACACACACACACACACACACACACACACACACACACACTTTACATTGGAGCTGAATCTGAAACCAAAATAAAGGCAAAAAGATCAAGGCGGTAAATTAGTCAGCGTGTGTGAACCTTTTGATACACACGAGCAAATATGGCACTCAGCATGACACAGGCACACACTGCCACGCCAGCTGCCCATGAGCAACACACCCAAGCCTGATTCAGAAGAGCTCCAAGCACCAGCCGGGCAGATTGAGACAGAACGTTAAGACGTAATGTAGCCGTTCACTTAGAATGCAAATATTCTCAATATGGATTCATTCATTCATTCATCTCCAGAACCAGAACCAGAACATCTTTACTCTCCAGCGTTCCGTCTGTCTGTCCTGTCAGAATGAAACAGAGAGAGGAATCGCACGGCTCTTACCTTGCGTGGCAAAGTTGACAGCCAGCAGAGTGGTGAGGA
This sequence comes from Genypterus blacodes, assembly GCF_046128005.1. Lineage (NCBI taxonomy): Eukaryota > Metazoa > Chordata > Actinopteri > Ophidiiformes > Ophidiidae > Genypterus > Genypterus blacodes. Next base: position 8,796,370 of record NW_027466857.1, read on the forward strand.
CTTTGCCAAAGTTGTCCCCCGTGTACAAACACTCCGGTTCAAATCCCTGTGAGGAAGAAGAAGAGGAGGAAGAAACATGAACGTGAAACCACCAACGTGTCTGGAGACCAGCAGACGAGTACAAGGAGTCGATCGAACACACACACACACACACACACACACACACACACACACACACACACACACACACACACACACACACACACACACACACACACACACACACACACACACACACACACAGGAGATGAAAAATGGGCATGTTGAGCGTGACCTATATTTCCATCATGGTTTGGTAATGAAGCAGACAGTGTGCGACTTGTTCCCGATTAGCTGCATATTACAAACACACTCCAACAGATGCCCCGACACACACACAAACAAACACACAGCTCGCTCTGTCACTCGCTCGCCCTCTCTCTAACGGCTCAGATCTGCTTTCCTCCGGGGGGATAACGTTTCGCATTTTAAATAAAACATCTTTACTATAGAGTTTGGAGTGGTACTTCCTTGGTAATGGCTCCAGTATGACCTCATTCGGAGCTAAAGCAACTGTGACCATTACATCTGTAGGCATGAGCTCAGCCCCTCAGGTTTACATGACAAATAACTTGTGTGTGTACAAAGCAAAGAGTGTGGGCAGGTTCAACAATACGTATAAAAAGATCTGTTAGAATGAAATACAAAGTGTAAATGAATAATAACCATAGCAGAAGTCATAGTCTGTGGTTAGGCCCTGTGTGTGTGTGTGTGTGTGTGTGTGTGAGTGTGTGCGTACAAATCCATCTCACTCTGCCCGTAACACATCAAAAATCAGAGATCTTGGGCAGCTATGGGCACTTCCTCTTTCTGCATCCCAGTGCAGAAGTGAAAGCGGCGAATGACTGCTCTCTTTGTGTCGTCACAGGACAAATGGAGACCATTCTCTGTGGTCCAGCGGGAGTTTTCTATAAGCACGATCACACTGACCAAAGGATGGGCTGGGCTCGTCGCAGCACACACCACGGAAAAACCTTCCGGGCCGATACATTTGACAGCGACTCTCCAAAAAAGCTCCTGCCCATGAGCTACCCGGCAGCCACTAGACGTCTAATTATGGGCTCAGGGCGGGTTTGGTGGATGAAAGCGAAGGGGACCTCCCAGACATAACAAGCCAGCTGGGCACAACTACTCAACCACTTGACTTTGCAGCGAGCCAGGCTTACTGACTCGATTTACTGATGCAATCCCCCCAAAAAAAGATTATTTATAAAGCAGAAACAAAGCAGACCAAGAAAACTCCCCACATCTGCATATTATTAGCTCCTTTCTAATATAAAAAAGGGCATATTTTCATAACATTAGGTTGTTCTAACATGCAGCAAGGAACAAACCAAACCCGAGTCACAATGACTTCAGTAAATTGGAGAATGCACATTTACAAGGAAGTAAATATTCTAGTAGAGTAAGTTGTGAAAAACAGGCATCGGTCATATGGACCAACAGTTCCCTATCTGTGTGTTGAGGGGGAGTGACTGAAAGCATGCCAGTTTGTGTAGCTATGGGAGCGTGATGAAAACATGTCACAAACAAGCAATAATGTGTGTATGTGTGTGTGTGAGAGAGAGAGAGAGAGAGAGAGAGGGAGGACAAGATGGACAAATATGGAGAATACCGTTCCTCTATGGGCAACAGTGGCAGAGAAGGGTCAGATTATGGGAGCACCATCTTTCACACACACACACACACACACACACACAGCTTTTAATTTGATATGAACAACTTACCTCCACTTTCAGGGACGCACATCCTCTCAAAAACTCTCGAATGTTTGAAAGGCAGTCAGCTTCGGTCCTGGGATCCTGACAATACTGAGCACACAGACACGAAATAAATATATAAACACATAGCTCGGCTTAGTGTGTGCCAGACAGCAATATGACACAAGCACTCAGCAAAAAAGGTGTTCGTGTCTGCTGCTACTGGTGTTAAATGGGAGTTCAAGAGCCACGTCGTGTTATTATCCGAACGTAGTAACCCAGTTCACAAAGTAACTGTGGATTCTTCCTGCGTCTCCTTCATAACCATTAGCACCACTTCAGCAACAAGCTAGACGAGATTAAACAAGAGACATCCGCTGCAAAATGTCGAATTAAAAGCCCCATTTGGCGATTGTGTTACAAATAAAGGAAATGAATACAATAAGTTCTAACTGGTGTTTTGATGTATTCTTTCAACTTTCAAAATGACGTTCACCGGCTACTGTGCGTTGGTGATGTATAAATTGTGCAAAACAAGGCACAAAACAACGTAAAAAGGTTGGACAGTCTGAACTTTATTTTAGAAGCGACGTTGCTTTCTCTTCCGCTTTTATTGCGGCTGTTTCCGGTTGTGTTGACGCAGTTACCGGAACTTTTCACCGGGAAGAGACGAGCGCTCAGGAGGAAGTGACGAACTCTCAGCAACTGTTATTTATCACCATCAACTTTTGTCATCTCAACAGATGGACGTGTGTTATTGACGTTTATTAACAGTTACCATAACACAAAGTTGTTTATAAACTCATCCCCGTAAGATCTGGTGCTTCATGGACTCTGCGGGTCCAGCTATGTCCAGTATTAGGGCGGTTTTACCCCCGAGTGTGTTCGCTGTTGGTGGGTGTTCACATACTCACTCTCGTGTCAAGAATGCGGAACATTTTTGCTCGCTTCACAGGAAACCGCATCTTTATAACTCACATTTTAAAATTTAATTCGCCACAAAGCTGCAGCGGATTCTGCACTACTCCCCCTTAAACAAAACGAAGCGAGCTTAACAACTCTAAAAGTGAACGCAAGCAAGGGAAATAAAAGGCCTGCAGCACCGAGAACTTCCTGACCGTATCGATTTCAACAAACCCCTCCCGTTCTCTCTCCGACAACAACCGCCCCGATCAGCCGGCATTTGTTTACTTAAGATAACTTAAACCAACAAAAGAATCCGCTCACCTTGGGAGTAAAGCCAGGTACGAGGCGCTCGGTGAGCTTACACAGGACGACCCCATCCTTCAGCGAGGTTTTCAGAAACTCCTCCGGGTCCGCTATGTTCTTCTTAGGCGAGCAGAGCACACCTAAGGAGATGAGCCACGTTACGGTCTGCTCCTCTGGATTCATAGCTCCGCTGAATGACCATTGCCTTACGCGTGCATTGCTACAAAAAAAACTGGCGGCCCTGTTCCGTATCAATATGCAACTCACATCCGCACTTCTGCCAGAAGTTAAAAAAGCGGCGGTGGGTGGGTAGAGAAGGGGGAGGGGGGGGGGGGGGGGGGGGGGGGGGGGAGAGAGAGAGAGAGAGAGGAGGACGGCGCAGTTCCTATCTACGCCACCGATGATGATCACCCCTACTGGCAAACAGGAACCTCAACAATACTGTACACACACACTGACACACATATCACCAGCTGGAAGCGTCAGGGTTGATTCGCTGTGTGCTTCATCATGCTTGGTGATAAGAAACATGTCTCGCTCTGAGCAATCTATTTGTCTATGGGCCTACTAGCAGCCAGTGAAACAGCATTAATCATGTTGCAAAATAAACCTCATCGAAGTTTCCTCATACTTCAACTCATGCTTAACAATGATCAACAATGACTCAAGGTTCTTACTAAAACCATAATGAACTCAATGTATCTGAAAATGGACCAAGTGGGTTTATATTAGCAGTAAATCCGTAAAGGTATCATTACAAAATCTACCAAACACACCTAAATCAAAATCACAACACAAAAAAAATAGGTAAAAGTTTTTTCTCATCTTTATTGAAAACACCATCAATAATGACTTCCTGTGAAATCTTCTGTCTGCGTTCCGCCGTCTTGCACGCCGTTCCGAATGCAAGGATCCACCTCTGTCAGTCTGCAAACAGAAGCCGGGACCAGAATCTGGAAGACAGCAAATATGAAAACATCATTACAAATGATTTGAAAAAAACATGGCCGAAAAATTTGATTCCCGTTCTCAGTGCATACAAGATGTATCTATCAGCCTAATTAGTCTTGGTATACACACCTGCTCTGGTATGCAGTGGTTCCATTGGTGCACTAACTTGAGGACACAATACTCTGGGATGGATAAGTTGCAAAGGCAGTTGCCTGGAAAGGCCGTTCATCCTACAATAAAAAAAACATCAAATTACCATGTTGCCACTCTTAATCATGTATTCACCAGAAATATGACAATGTTCCTGCAATCCACGGTCCGATAGTGTTTTGGCTTCTGTGAGTGTATCCGGTTTTCTCGTTAGGATGACGACGTTCTCCCAGAGTCTCCATTGTTTGAATTGGCATGCTTGTGGAGGGTTTCCATTTTGCAAAAACGGCTCTTAATTTAAGAAAAAGTCTTACAAAAAAAAACTTCAGTAACATACATTACCCCATTACCCAATGTCTATACTTAGGCTTTCAAAAGCCACTGATACCAATCACTGTTAGTTAAGTTGAACGATTGGTAAGGCACAAAAACATCTTCAGCGACGTGTGTTTTCTCAGTCGGTAAAATGGCCGTGACAGATTCATTGTTGGCAAAGGACGAAACGTCTTGGGCTGTTGGTGTATTTTCACAATATAAACTGATGAAATGAACTACTATGAAATTGGCACAGTGAGCAGACCTTGTCTTTTTTGTCCTCGGAGGCAAAAGCTGTCGTGAACATCAGCCTTTGTGTGGAGATTGCAACACAGGACATTGAGAAACTCAGAGATGAGAAACAAAGAGGTTTGCTTTGCTTACCAGCTGTTGACTATCGGCCGACTTGAATAGAATCTTGCATTTGGTTGTTGTGGCCTTTGGTTAAGTCGTTGCATGCCACCATACTTTGGCCCTAGGGATCCATTTCCAAGGGAACTACATCGGAAAATGTTGACAGTAACACTTGCCTTATGCCCCTAAAACAATAGGGACCAGTTGGAAGCACATCTGTGTTCAGAATGAGGTCACTTGACGACTTAACCGGCACGAGCAGGCTCGGCTAAGTTTCACAAAGCACTTCGGAGAAGATTGTGTCATTACTTTACATTTATGTCACCGCTTCTTGTCTTGTTTCGGATATCGATGAGCAGTGGTCAAGATGTCAATAAAACCTTTATTAGAGTAGGAAAGCCAGACTTTAGGGCATTGCAGATTCCAACAGCACTGAATGTACAAAAACTAACACTCACTTGGTAACTGTACCATTACATGAGCAAGTGAAATACTAATTTAAAAAAAATGATTACACTTAAAAAATAAACTGGGAAAGTCAAGATAAACAGTTGAAAGGTTAAGCTTCATATTCCACAGAGTTAGAAACCATTTGTCTTGTTTTCAGATTTCTCCCAAGACATTTGTTAACGTAGCGTACAGACTTGACGTTTGCGTCGATGACATTTCCGTGTCCATGTTTAGTATCTGTTGCGAGCCATTCCTCTATCGGCTCGACCGCCGCCGCGGGCGCCGCGGCCACCACGAGGCCCTGCACGACTCGAGCTGCTGTATGAATCACGTGGAGGGTAGCCTCTATCAACAGGGGGAGCTGGCCCCCTCTCTTGCCTGCCCATTCGCTCACCACGGCTAGGTGGGTATTGGTCACTCCGACTGCTGGGGTAACTGTCACGACTGCCATAGCCATCCCGGGAACTGCTGCCATAGTCATCATAACGACTGCTTCCACTGCTCCCACCATAGGATGGTGGGGGGCCCCGTGAAGGAGGGGCGCTGCGAGAGTTACCTGCAGGGTCAATGGGTCAGGTAATTGGCAAGGTTCAATTTACACATTTACTTGCACGGTCAAGTGCTCATTTTGTTTGGCCAATGAGAATTGTACCTTGTAGCAAACTCTGAATGACACATCTATGTCCCCCATCTTGTTACTGACATATAATGTTACAGTTTAGTTATTAAGGGCAATAAGCAATCCATTCCTAGGGAGCAAGGGGGCAATGGTACCCATTTCTGCATGCCATTCGATTGAGAAGCCATTTCTCCTTTCAGAACTCCAAGTGATAGAACTGCAGGAAAGCACGTGGGTTTCAAAGTTGTCTTGATGGTTTTGTGATGCTTACTCCTTGAGGGAGTGCTTTGGTAGTGCCACAGACACTGGGTGCTCAAGTGAGGTTTCCAAGAACATTTAGGGATTCCTTACGGTTGACAGCTCCCTGGGGCACATAAAGTAGTTTGCTCTATTTATGCCGATATTGCCACAAGCGCCAATTCTTGCGATGAAGGCGGCAAAAATATGGATTGTCATTTGCAGACACTGATGTCCAATAGAATTTCGTGGATCAGGGCTTGGGAATTGAGAGACCAATGCTGAGTATTGCTATGAATATGAAGATTGATGCAACTTGATTGGCTGGTCAGGGATTTGCTGAAGGACTAGAAAAGGTGTTTGAGGCTGCCTGAAGTGCCATTTCTTCTGGGTGGGGGAAATATCTGCAGCTTCTTCTTGAGATGTGGCAGTCAATGCTACACCTTGGTTGGCAATTAACTATGCATCTCTTGGGTGCACCACGGTGGTGATCTTCTCTTATTACACTCATGTAATCATGTCTTACCGTAACCATCATATGAGTCTCGATAGGAGCCACCGCTTGGACGGTCCATATAGCCCCTGGGCTCGCGGCCGCCTCCATAGCCGCCATCACGGTCACTGCACAGCGGGGACGGTTGTTAGTAACAACCCGAGATCAGATCCGAATCAATCTTCTTACTCAATGGAACCAAACACACCTGTATCCTCTTGACATTGAGCCGTAGTCATCTCTGGAGCTAGAGTTGGAGTATTCTCGATAAGAATAATCTCTTTGAGGGGGTCCATAGTCTCTGGACTCCCTGGAGTTATAGTCCCGCCCCGAGTAGCTGTGAAACAACCAGAAATAAATGTTCAGATGATTACAATTCAATGCGTCTAATCATAGGTTTTGAAGCCAGTACAAGTGAATACCAGTAAACTTCTGCGATGTTCACTAAGTGAATCAACTACTGGATCAACATTTGTTCGCGTATGAAAATAATTCAGATTCCTACCTTTCTTTTGAACTGTAATGGTCGTCTCTTGGTGATGGATAATCATCCCTCCTGGACATCATGGAGTCTCTGCGAGGTGGTGGACCATAAGGATCTCTGTCTCTTGACATGGGTGCTAGAAAATAAAATATTTTTATTAAAATAAAATAAAGAAAAATCTTCATAAATTGCTTTACAGATTACAAAATGCCCAGAGAGTTTGACAACTCTTCTAGGTACATGCAGACAACAAACTAGTATTAATTTGGGTTTGTTGAGACTTAAAGTAAGAACCTACAGTATTTGTTCACACTTACGCCTGCTAATAGGACCAGACGGTGCTGATCGCTTTGGTGGGGGGCCTCCATTATGAGATGGGGGTCCTCTCTTCATTGGAGGGGGTCCTCTGGATGATATCCCTTTAAAGAAGGGCTCACTCCCGCCATTGTCATAGTAGTCTTTGAACAGACAAAGAACATATGTTAAGTGGGTCAACAGGTTAAACAGGTATTCTAATCACAAAAATCAAGCAAACCAATTGGTTTATACCTCTGGATGGTGGCCCCCTCATGCCACCAGGACCTCCCCTGGACCCTCTAGGTCCTCTGGGTGGACCCCTGCTACGGGAGTGTGGGGGTGGGGGTCCTCGTCGTCCTGCACTCTCAAATTGAGGTTTGGTAGCTTGCTCCACTTTGATAGGCTTTCCATCAAGAGACTACAGTGAAGAGTCACAAATCACATTTTCAAGCACATTCTTTTGGAGATTAGGGTAAATGTTTGCCTACTGAATCAATAATACTCCTTACCTTTCCATTCATCTCATGGGCTGCATCTTTTGCGTCAGCTGGACTTTCAAAAGTAACAAATGCAAAGCCTCTGGATTTGTTTGTTTCGCGGTCTTTCATCAAAAGAACTGAAAGAAAGAGGTAGTTTATGAGATTAGATTGAAGATTGAGGAGACTTCACTATGATTTGAAATTGTAGAAAAGAAATTGCAAGAAATGCAAGAAATTGCAAGAAATGAAATTGCATTTCATTCATCATGGTACCTAACTTATTGCACTTCTACTCTAGCTCTAGTTATGCTCTTAGCTGTTGGTTGAGAAGGAAATGCGCTTACGGTTTTTTGTGACCTGAAGTTCTTTTATCTACCTTTGTTGAACACACTTATTGTAAGTCGCTTTGGATAAAAGCGTCTGCTAAATGATCGTAATGTAATGTAATGTAATGCAAGGTTCTAACTAATTAAACAGCCTTTGTTGTGACTACTGGTTTGGAATGAACCAAAACCTCACGAGACAACTGGCTCAGTTCTCTTATTTCTAACACACTTATGAGTTAAATCTTGACACCAAAGGCAAATCTGAGGATCAAATGTTTGTAATTGCTCCGTTCTCACCTTCGACAATCCTTCCATATTTGCTGAAATACTGCTCCAGGGCCTTCTCGGTGGTTTCGGTGTTAAGACCACCGATGAAGAGCTTCCCTGGTCGGTCTGCCTCCGCCATACTGCTTTAAACACCACCTACAAATAAAAACAAGGCTGGTGTTAAGAATGGCCACTGGGAGACATTTACAGGGGGAGACATGCGTGTTGCATTGTTGTTGTAAAGGCGGCTATTTTGATGTTGCGCTGCTAAAATTCGCAAAATGGCGATAAACGTGAAAACACAGTTGAAGCTATTTGGCTAACGCTACGCAGCTAATGCTGTAGCTACGGGCAGGCTATTGGCGCGTCAACAGCAAACACAAACAAATGATTTCATAATCGTTATTGCTCGGTTCACAAACATGTATTTACGGCGTTACCTGCACTGCACGCTGCTTTGTGTAAACTGCTGAATGGACGGTTGTCTTCCACTCCGTCGCGCCGCTGTTCTTATTCACCTTTTGAAAGTGCGGAGGCGCAATGGGCGTGTTGACTCAGTGCTGCCCTCTAAAGTACAATTGTTGTCTTCGTCTCTGTGATAAGTGTAGTCTTTCTCTTCACCGGGAGTTATTGGGCTCATACTAGTATTTTTTCCCCCCCTTCCTTTTTAACACTTACCACAAAAACAATTTAACATTCCCTAAATGTAAAAAGGACACACACGTCAGGCCCTTTGTTGTCCCCCGAGGATGGACCGCTGGGTTTTAGGAACATGTTCAAGTGGCATGTTTTTGTTCTCATCAGCATAACGCACTAGATGGAATTAGATAACCTCCCTTTGTATTCTTTATCCAGAAAACATAAAATTAAAAAATCAAATCTATGTTCAACTGTACTGTCTCATGTCTGGTAGAAAAATGTTCACTTGGTGTAGGTTACAGACGACAGCATCAACAAACAACGTGATGTCATAAACAATGATGTCATCAAAACTAGCAAAGTTACAACAATAATGTCACACTTATACATGAATTGTTTATACATTTCATTACAATATGAGCCATAAGAATCATATAGTTCATCTTACATTCCGGCTCTGGATCAGGCGAGGAGATTATTATCAACCTTCAACATTAAGAACACGAAGGAACATTAAGGATTAACTACTTACTATGGCCATGATATAGTAAACTTAAAAACATGTTCCTTGTAATTCCTCTTTTTATTCATATCCTTTTCCTTGTCTCCCTTATTCTTCTGGAATTTTCTTCACTCTTATGAACCAGTTGTTTCAGAAAATCTACATTCTTTGCCTTGCATGAATTTGTCCTTTTTATCAGTGTTCCATCTTGTACCAAATTCTTGTCCTGATGTAGCGGTGCCATAGTGGTGCAGCTACAGTCGGAAGGTTTCAAAAGCTTCACCTTGAAGTCAGAGAGGTGTACTGTACAATATCTTCTAGGCAGCTTTTCAACCATCAGTGTTCTTTTCACCAATGCTCATGTTGCTCTTTATAGAGATCTTTCAGCAGAAGTTTAGCGCGCGAGAGGACTGGTGCTCAGACGCCAAGGTAGATGCGAGTTGACTGCTTAAAATGCCTCATCTGGTCATTGTCTTGTCTTGCCATTTCATGTTGTATGTGAAAGTATCTGCTTCTATATTCCACTGCACGATGACAGCCCTCTAGAGCATCATAGTAAAGATCCAGGTCTTTCACCACAAAAAAATAAATAAATAGTCATTAAATTTGAAGGAACCACACGTCAGGCCTTTCGTTTCCCCCGAGCAAGGACTGTTTGATTATAGCCACACATTCAAGTTTTCCTAGGTATAGTGGCACAGTGTTGTCCTTTTTGGCCTCAATGTGTCACTTTTTGGGTAAGGAGAAATCTGAAAACATTCCCCGGATGCTCTTTTATGGTTGTACATAGGTTTTGACGTTTCAGGTAATGTTATGCTTTGAACAAACAAATCAATTCATGACAGGAAAGTTTGCAGTTTGCAGGGTTTTACACCAGAGTGACAGCTATTAACTTTTTTCTGATAACGTGATTTATTTAGTAACATCATCAATCTAAGCACAGCAGTGTGTCCTTCAAACTATTTCTTTAATATGAGATTTTTTTATTATTATTTATTACTTAATATCAAACTAATAAGGGCCACATTTAGATTTACTTAAAAATGCATCCATCCTCACCTGGAATTGATACACAAACCACTTGTTCAATCTTGATTTTCAAGTTGGACTATCCTCGCCTCTCCCCTTTGCCTCAATGGTCCGCCAAACAGGCCTAACAGGTATTGCGTATTTGCAGTTGTTGTTCTTGTCTCCTGTGCTTCTTTTGCATATATTGGCACAAAGAGGATTCGTCCTGTAGGTTCCTGGATTGACAGCAGGCCACGAAGCAAAAGTAAAGGGAGATCTGTGACCTTTTATAGAACTGTCGTATTTATTCTAGATCACACCTTTATGGCGTCACGCTTGTGTGCAATGTAAATGTAGATGTCTTAACGTAAGAGTACAAGTTTAAGGAGGAACTGATAAGCAACGTCACTCTTAATGCTACAACTGTTAAGTCAAATAGGAGATCAAACATAATATCCGAATTGAACTTTCAAAGTAAAATTCTGACATGACGCGATACCAGGCGGGAAAATGCATTTTCAACAATTGTCCTTGCAATATATATCTACCATGGTTGCATATAAAATATACTATAGCATTGCTCGTTCATAAAAAGTCACACAAATCAATATCGCAAAACACGCAATCTATCATAACTATCTATGACCGCTTTTACTCTGAAGGAAATCCGTACAACATCCGATCCTTCCAACGTCACAAAGCTAGCTGCTGAATGTTATCCGCTGGTTGCCATACAAGTCAGCCCAGTGGTTCTGCGTTTCGACAGGAACACGGCGAAGAACCCCAAACGCTCACCTCTGGAGAAGGAAAATACCCACGGGTGACACCAGAAGACCGAGCTGCGAAGTACCGGGTCCGCGATACAATGAAGAAGCGGATACACTTGAGTTTCGTGCTGGTTTACCTCCTAGTCTCATGTTTCCATTCGTGCTCGGCGTTCTATCTTCCGGGTTTAGCTCCTGTGAGTTTCTGCGAAGAAGGCAAACAAGGAGAGGATTGTCAGGTAATGTACGGCGAAATTACAAGAGTGACGTTGTTCCTCTGACGCAGTGGCTTTTCTGAACACTTTTACATGGGTCATACCCCTATCTGTATGATGTTTCCTCTCCGTGCTAGCTAGCCTCCCCTCCTCCTTAGGCCTCCATTACTGCACGGGACCGGAGAGCTCTCAAAAAATGTTGTGATGCATAGCTAATGCTTTGTGTTTACGCTGCTGGCGACACCAAAGACAAACGAAATAGCTGTCATTTTACACCTGACAGCTCAAGTTAATAACGGCGCATGTGTAATTTAAAGTGCGATACAAAGATTGAAGGATTACACGCCTTAATGATGACGTTTCCTGGTCAACTCAAGGTAACAAACTAGTTATTATTTATCAGATGTCAAAATCCTGCGCACTCTGGGGACACAGATACAAAAGTCTTCGTTAATGAGCTGATCGTTTATTCCGTATTACATGATATGTGTCGATATGAAGGACACCCAAACAAGCGCTACCCGCCTCCTGGCTGCCTCTGGCTCATGTTCGCCCACTGATCATTCTCCAGAAGTTCGACGGCGGCTTATGTAGACTAACTAAAGTGTTGCTCCTTTTACAGACAACAATCGAGCTGTTTGTAAACCGCCTGGACTCTGTGGAATCGGTGCTGCCTTACGAGTATGACGTGTAAGTGATGTCCCATCTTCCAAGTGACTTAACTGAATGGCTTTTAACTCTTTGTCAATATCATCTTCTAATGCTGTATGCCAAACCTTCAATTTGTTTAAAGGTTTGACTTTTGCAAGGATGCCAAGGAAAAGAGACCATCTGAGAATTTGGGACAGGTGCTGTTTGGTGAGAGAATTGAATCTTCACCGTACAAGGTGGGAATTAGCAGAGAACACTTTTGACTCTAAAGAGAAACGAAATTCTTTCTTGTTTTAACTCTCCCTTTTCCTAAACCTCTCCGCTTTTCCAGTTCACCTTCAAGCAAGAGGAAAAATGCAAAGCAGTATGCACCAAGACATACAAGAAGGGCAACCAGGAGGATGCCACCAAGTTGGACTTCCTCAAAATGGGAATGCAGCTCAACTACCAACACCACTGGTCAGTTAAAAGATACACTGTGTGTGTGTGTGTGTGTTTACTTACTGTGTGGTTGAATAGATGAATGGAACCGGTAAATTAAGAATATTGACTCACTTTTTGTTCAGGATCATTGACAACATGCCGGTGACGTGGTGCTACGATGTGGAGGACGGTCAGAAGTACTGCAACCCGGGCTTCCCCATTGGCTGCCTCGTCACTGCAGACGGCCGTCCGAAAGACGCCTGCGTCATTAACGTGAGTTGCGTGCCCGTCCCTCGCAGCAACAGTGTGTTTTATCGTTAGGTTTTTGCTCATTTGTCACTGGGCAACACTAATGACTGTGTAGTGATTCTTATTCTGATAATTCAAGTTATCAAGCATCCACAAAGTTAGTTAATTTTACCCAAATAAATAGTGGAATGTTGCATTTTGTCATTAACCTGATGATGTAATGTTTGATATTCCGCAGTTAAGTCCACCAGTAACTCAAGAAAGTTAAAATTGAATGTGTCATCTATACTTGCAAGTACTTGCAAAGATGTCTCTTCAGCCTGTATTTGTGTTTTTCTTCCCCAGTCTGAATTCCACAACAAGAACACATTTTATGTCTTCAACCACGTGGACATCAAGATCATGTACCACAACGGCGCAGGAGAGGGATGGAGCGGGGCTCGCCTGGTGACCGCCACCCTGGAACCCAAAAGGTAAAAGTCAGCCCCAATCTGATTTTGCAACTCGTCATCTGAATGTCACCGTAGATTCTTTTATAGACACGTGTATTCATTCTGAGTAAGAATGTTGTGTATTTTGCACACAGCATCAACCACCCAACCACCGGCATAAATTGTGAGGGAGCTGCTCCAATGGAGGTCCACGGGGACTTTGATGGTGACGTGACAGTAACGTACACCTACTCGGTCTCATTTGAGGTAGGCGTCCCACCTGTATGCATCAGATGAATGTGGTCAACCAAAAATATGGAACAAACTACATTTCGCCATTGGAAGGAGGCACAATATTTGTATTTTTCTTTCACAGGAAAACGAACTCATCAAGTGGGCCTCCAGGTGGGACTACATCCTGGTCTCCATGCCTCACACCAACATCCAGTGGTTCAGGTAAGAGGCGACCTTTTCACACTGTCCGACCTTTAACACACCGGCTTCCTTCACGCCCGCTGATTCACGCTGCGCTTTATCTCCCGTGTCGTCCAGCATCATGAACTCCTTGGTCATCGTCCTCTTCCTGTCCGGCATGGTCGCTATGATCATGCTGAGAACCCTGCACAAGGACATCGCCAGATACAACCAAGTGGACCAGGTAAAGGCCGTCACAGTGCACAAGCTCACAAATCTCAGTCTCATTGTTTCCTCGTCTCCCATCGGGTTCCCGAGTCTACACGAGTATCGATGGAATTCGCCTGACGTCTCATCTTTATCACACTTCTTTGGCATATTGATACATTCTGCACACTGAAGCCTGCAGCCTTCCCACAAATGTAATCATTTTGTTACATTTCACAGGTAGACTTGATAAAGGTTTCAACGACTGAAAGGAAAACCGCTCTCCTCTATGTAAGCTCATCAAAGGCCATTTTGAGCAAAGCAATATGTGGGAATTAAATCAGGTGTTTGGGTATTTTGTTTTGTTTTGTTTTGTTTGTAGTCGCTAATGTGCCAGATTAGCAATAGGAGCTTACACACTCACACCAGATTTTGCAGCTTTTTTTGTAAACTTCAACTCACTTCAGATCATTGTGGGAGCAGGTGTCAAGTCTGTGCGACCTCCTTCACTTCCTGGTGGTTGGCTCACGGTTGACGTCACCATTTACAAACGGTGACCTCATCCGCACGATTGTAACTCGCCGCGTGGCTTTGTTTGCGCAGGAGGACGCCCAGGAGGAGTCCGGCTGGAAGCAGGTGCACGGGGACGTGTTCCGCCCCCCCAGGAAAGGCATGTTGCTGTCTGTGTTCCTGGGACAGGGCACCCAGATCTTCATCATGACCTTCATCACACTCTGTAAGGAATGTGTTAGTGTGTGTTAGTTTGTAGCGCATACACAGTGTAGCATTTTAATCGCACCACCGTGAAAGTGGCGATATTGAACTATAAAGGGATAGAATCAGTCAAAACATCTCACCTGCTTACAAGCACCTTCATTTTCAAACCAATTTCATATTTAAACTGCGAGCGATCTTCATGTACAGCACATGTTCCCCCCCGAGTTAGGAGGGCCGATAAAGCCGTCTTTGTATTTATATTTCGCCCGCTTAAAATGCAGTTGCGCCGACCTACTGAATGAGCGCACTGATGGCTGTTTGTCCTTCCCGTAGTCCTGGCCTGTCTGGGTTTCCTGTCTCCAGCCAACAGAGGGGCTCTCATGACGTGTGCCGTGGTCCTCTGGGTTCTGCTGGGTACTCCTGCCGGCTACGTGTCCGCCCGCCTCTATAAAAGTAAGCCTTAAGCAAAAAGGCGATTGAAGTCTTCACAGCCTCAGTGTTATTTTGACCTGATTCTCATTCCTCCTGCTCCTTTTTTGTCCACAGCATTCGGAGGCGAGAAGTGGAAGACTAACGTGTTGTTGACGGCGCTGTTGTGCCCGGGGTGGGTGACCTCGCCTCCTTCCTGTTTCGTAGTTTTATAGAGTATCGGATTGCTGAGCGCTTCAATATTATGTGTCTTTCCGCCTCCTCCTCTTCTAGTATTGTGTTCGCGGACTTCTTCCTCATGAATCTGATCCTGTGGGTTGAGGGCTCTTCGGCAGCGATCCCGTTTGGCACCCTGGTGGCCATTTTGGCTCTGTGGTTTGGAATTTCCGTGCCTCTCACATTCGTCGGTGCCTACTTTGGATTTAAGAAACACGTGAGTCTGGCACACGCCGGGTTGTAAAATTTGTACGCCATGAATTATGCACATTGCTAACAGATGAGGAAGACTACGCTGCATGTTGACTGTGTGTGTGTGTGTGTGTGTGTGTGTGTTCTCTGTTGCTGTGCAGGCAATCGAGCAACCAGTGCGAACTAATCAGATCCCTCGTCAGATCCCGGAGCAGTCGTTCTTCACTAAACCCATTCCTGGTATCATCATGGGCGGGATCCTGCCATTTGGCTGTATCTTCATCCAGCTCTTCTTCATCCTCAACAGCATTTGGTAAAACCATAGGAACGCTGCCTCTTGCTGATTGCTCAGAAATTTCAGTTTTTCTTCACAGAAGCAGGCAACATGTATTGATTCCTTCTGTTCCTCATGTTTAGGTCTCATCAGATGTATTACATGTTTGGCTTCCTCTTCCTGGTTTTCATCATTCTTCTCATCACCTGCTCCGAGGCCACCATTCTGCTCTGCTACTTCCACCTCTGTGCTGAGGTACCTGGATGTTTTCACAACAATGTTATTACGTTGAACATAAAATGTGACTTGGAATAGTACCTGATCCTCCTCTGTGGTCTATTCATAAATGAAAACCTGTTTATTGCAGGCTCCATTTTAGGGTAGAGTTTTCCATTGAACATTGAACCTGTTTGTTTTTAATGAGTGCATACCTGAGCTGCCACGTCAGCATTCCTGGATCTTAATGCGTGTAATGTTTGTTTCCAGGACTACCACTGGTGGTGGCGTTCCTTCCTGACCAGCGGCTTCACCGCCGTCTATCTCTACATCTACGCCGTGCACTACTTCTTCTCCAAGCTGCAGATAGTAGGAGCGGCCAGCACCATCCTCTACTTTGGCTACACTCTGATCATGGTGCTGATCTTCTTCCTCTTCACAGGTGAGGCCTGAGACGACACACACACACACACTACTTAGTCAGCATTAGTGTATTTTCCTTACGACAAGAGTATGATGTGATTAGTGGAGGAGCTGTAATGGACGGGTGTGCAGGTTTGTTTGCATAGTGTGCCAGTAAACCAACCATGTAAGTTCCAGTGCCGTTTCTTAAGTTCCAGGATCCCCATCCTGCTCACACTGATCCTCAAACCTTTTGTTTGCTCCAACACTACACCAAAGCCCAACCTATGCAATCAGGCATAATGCTGTCAGTTCAGCAACACTGTTTGCATAGAATTGTAACTTTCCCATTCAGCTCTCTGTAATCTGACTGTGGGATATGAGAGGAGAATGGAACATCCAGCAACTTAACACACAAATACAAATGTAGCTTTTCAGGTTTATTTGGGTCGGATTGACTTGTCAACTGTTTTGCCATCAGTGTAGTTTTCTTTCATTAGCTTTTTACCTGTAGATCAAAAAGACTCAGCGGCTACATTCATTCATTGCTGCGGATGATAATACGCCTACACACACTCAGTGTTCCCGAGTGTTGTTCTTAGAGCAAATTCTCTGTCCTGGCACTTAAAATCTAACCGTGTCACTAATGGTGTATGCATGAAGAACAAAAGGGAGGGGACATCCAACACCGTCAACACCGCCTCTCTCTCGTCTTTGTGTCCGTGTTAATAAAGAGTGATACAGGTCGACATGGTAACGGCATTCTCTGGCCCTGTCCAGTTTTTTTTCGCTCGCACACCCACTCAGATGAGACTAGGAATGTTTTGAGTAAAGAGGATAATAAACCAGACGTGATAACAGGGAGCATGAGCCGCCGGTTTACAGCCGCCCCAGAACCCCGCACATCTCTGCTCTGCTGGATAATGAAACACTTTGTGCCGCTCTACTGTCATGCGGCCCGATGAGCGTTAGCCCGTAGCCCCGCTCGTCTCTGCAGCAGTCTGACACTATCTCAATGCGGAGCTATGAGTCGCAGCGGGAGGAGATGTCACAAGGTCATCACCCGCAATATAATCCACAGATTCCAAAGAAAGACGATCAGTTCCGCGCCCTCCCTCCACAGTTTTGATCTAAATAATCCTAATCGTATTTTTTTTAGCATTTTCTTTGAGCGGTCTGATAAACTAATCTAGGGTTTCTACCAATCTGGCTTTGCCTCAAACACGGCTCAGTACTGCCGTGTTTAACTGCTCCCAGACAGACGGCCGTACGTACCAAATGGGAATCTTTAGTTCGTTCAAGCACTTGGTGGAGTGTTTCAGGTGGTAATACTTGCGTTCCTTTTTATGTAAGGAAATACGTAGCATTGTTTCAAGCGTTGTCTGCTCTGGTTGGTGCACGTTTGCACCAACCAACCGTATCGGCCACTCCCAACTCCAAACGTGAAAAGGTCACATACATCACACCCTGTGAAGTGTGAACTGGTGTATGTCACCTCCCTGAGCCGGGTGACTGATCTCCTGTGCCTCGGATGTTTTAGGTTCTGTCAGCATGGTGCCTTGTGTCGTTCTGATCCTGTGTAATAACCCGACTGTCTTCTCCTCTCAGGTACCATCGGCTTCTTTGCCTGTTTCTGGTTTGTAAATAAGATCTACAGTGTGGTCAAGGTGGACTAGAGGACTGCAGGAAAGTCTTGACTCCCAGGTTGTCCCAGTACTGGCCTCTCCAGTGCTGGCTTTGAGAGGCAGTTGTCCAAACGGACCCGAACTGAGACACTTAAGTTATCACGCAACAGACCTGAAGAGCAGAGCCCGTCCTCCTTTTGTGCTTTAAACTTCTTTTGCCCTTTGTTGCTGATGTCTTTTTTTTTAAATAAATCTTTGTTCACTGATGACCTAATAGTTTTCTGTGGCACCTTGAACATCAGTGTGTGTTCCAGTGATCAAACCGTCTTGGTGAGCAGCTTGTTCTTGGGGGGGGCTCGGCCCTAATGGAAGAAGCTGATTGGTTAAAGTTTTGATTTCTAATGAAAGTAAAATCTGTATTTTTCTTTTATATTCTCCTGTGGCTACATGTCATTTTTTTCAACTTCTGTATTTCTGTAATAATGGAATGTGTGTGTGTGTGTGTGTGTATGTATATATATATCTATAGTGTATATAGACAGAGAGCGCGCAAGAGAGAAAGAAACTTGATGATTGTCACTGTCATTTTTTTCTTAGAAGCATTTTGTAGGTGAAGGCAGAGCTTTAAGCCCATGAATATTAATATCCTGCATTGTAGCTCTGAAATGGCATAACATTGACATTGTTATGATACATTTCCATCCTCTCATATTTGATGGCTGCATTTTTAGTTTGCATATAAGTAAAGGGCACACGTAGCTATGAAGCACACATGTTTCATACAAGACACAACCACAGCTGCACACACACTCGTAAGCTGATCATCACGACACGGCTGATTTGTTTGTCCACAGTCCAGATTCTCACCAAGTTAATCACAACGGAGACCCAAGAATTAACCGATAAATTACACAAATCAATGCACCCTTTTATTAGATGCTAATCAGCGGTCTACTGAACTGTAACTACATCAAACACTGCTGCCTTTTGCTTTAGCAGTGTGGAGCCGTCACCCAAGGTGATAACATTTTTACAAATAAATGCATTTATTTGAAATTGGAGTTCATTTCTTTGAGTAGTGGAATTCATTCATGATCATTTTGTACAATGTCGGTGACATTTTCCTTCTGACCACATGACCATCGGCATCTGTTTCCATTATTTATTTCTGCTCTTAATAAAGAGCTTCAGCCTCTCTTTAAACGAACATACTAATACAACATGCTGTGGTAAGCAGAGTGGGATGAGTCCATGAGAGGACTCATCAGAGGAGAAGCACAGGAGTAACTTTTCTTATCTTATAATTGGATAGCGTGTGTGTGTGTGCACATGGAGTTGGAATGAGCACCATTCCTCCTCTCGCCTCCAAACGTGGCAGAACCAGTGTTCAGTGTTCCAGCATGTGCATAGGGGGCTTCTACATTTACATTTTAATTTTAATTTGCAATAAACTATGCAAATGTGGGAGATGGGAGACATAAATGGATGACATCGAGACACAATACTTGATAGTCATGAATGATGTCACTGCATGTCATAGGGCTTTTAAGAGCTAAGTCATTATTTGATGTTTATATAGATTTGAATGACAGTCGTCTTGAAGAAGCCAAACAATAAGGGAGGGGAGAGGGTGAAACTAGGAGAAAGAGCCTTTGGGTGCTTTGTTCTTATCATATTAACCATGAATCCATTACATTTAGGAGATGGAAGAAAAGATATGTTCAAATAATAATAATTGTGTTTAGACCGTCATTGTATTTCAAATGAAATGTGTCCTCTGCCTTTATCCTCTTAGAGGAGCAGTGGGCAGCTTCAGTCCAGAGGCTCCAGACCTTCAGGTGCCTTGGTTCAAGGGCAGTGGCAGCAGATCAATCTAACATGCGAGTTTTGTTGATTGTTGTGGGAGGAATCTGGAGGAAAACCAACATGAGTCAGACTTATATAACCCATCCACGTGACCAACCTACATACAAAGCACATATCTGTGAAGAAATAGCTTTTTAATTTTTTTACTTCATATAACATTTTACACGTTTCATACGTTTTTTGATAAACAACACAGACAACCTGATGTTGGACAATCAAACTTGAACTAATACAAAAGCACAATAGAATTCACAAAAATATGTCATTCTAAAGCACTTATGAAACATTGATCATTTTCTGTACTTGACGATACGTTACATTACTGTACCCCTCACAGAACAGCAGTCTGCCTTCTTAGTACACATTTTGATTGTCAGTGAGTATTAGAATGTATAAATGCTCACTCTCACACACGCACACACACACACATATAAAACAAATAATCAAAACATTAAACATTCTTTAGCCACAGTCAAGAGAAGCGTACAATCCTCCGTGTCCTTCATTCTGTTAAAGGCCTTGCACAGCCATGGAACACCCACACAGCTGTTTTCACTCATGTTGGCTGATTAGACTCCTTCCCACTACTGTGTGGGTGTGAACAGACTCTTCCTGATGCTCATCTCACTGCACACCATAGCTCTGCTGCTCCTTCTTAGACCTCAGTGACATTAAACATCAGTTCCAGGTCTAATTAGGAACAACCTGTGTAGGTTTGCAGGGAACCGTGCTCCACACGCACACACGCGCGTCATGCAGCCGCTGTACATTGTAACTGGCTCTTGGTGTCCAGTGGTTGTGTTATCTCACAGAAAGACACTTACAAAAACAGGAAACACTGAGTAAAAATACAGCAAAACACTGGAGTAAGAGGCAGATTTCACACATCAACTTTAAAAGATTATTTTTTTCTGTGTGTGTGTGTGTGTGTGTGTGGTCACCCAGTCAAGGAAAGGGAGTTGCCAACTGTCTTGCTTTCTAAACAGGCACAATAATTCAACCCGATGTTCGTCTATTTCTCCGAAGGCGCTTTGAGACGAAGAAGACAAGCAAAGACAGGGACGCACGTAAACACACAAATGCTCTCTTGGGTCAGAAGAGCGAAGAATAGAAATGTTCCACCTCACGTTTTCTACACAACCATACCCTGAGTTCGGCAGATGAAAAGGGACGGTACATCCTGTGCCCTCAGGCGGCATCACTGAGTACATAACACCACTAGATACAATGTTTAAAGGAGGTGGTTGTGCAATTTACAACAGATCTGCAGACGGACAGGACAAGGAAATACAATGTATGTTCTAGTTTTACCGTTTGGTCCTTTAAAATATGAACTGAGATTCACATATAAGGTGACAAGGTAAAGGAAACAGCGAAATTTGTGAAAGTAAACAGATTTAGATATCTAATCATTTACAATTACAACTGAATTTACATATAAAACCATTTATAAATCTATTTGGTTGTCTTAGAAATGTGACCACCTGGTGAAAATAAGACTTTCTTTTGAGTGATGCAAACTCACACAGCTACTTTGATACATTCATAATTCAACACAGAATGGATCAGGCCCCATTTTCAAAGAGAAACACTAACGTGAATAACTTCATTGAGGTGATCGAGTCCCGTAATGTTCACTGGGATGCGGTTGAAGCAGCTAATACTATTGTTCCAAACACAATGTCATTATGAACATTCCTGCCGCCTACAAAGCATATTTGCTTAGATGTGACCACACTGTATGCCATCTCATCAAATGAGAGCAAATACCAGCATGTGACCTGGTGAAACATCCGCTTGTTCATGTGCTTTGCTTGCTGTGGACCGTGAGCTCCTTGTCAGAGCTCAGGCTAATGGACGTGGTCTCTTTCCGGCTGTCTCTGGACTTGCGGTCAAACGTCGGCGAGGAGGACGTGGTGCACTCTTCCCACGTGCGCAGAGGGAAGACTCGAGCCGCCAGGCTGGGCAGGTGAGCGGGGGCGCCTGCACGCCCGTTGGTGGCCGTGAAGCAGCTCTCCACCGCCGAGCTCTGGTTGGGACGACCCTGCTTGCAGAAAGGCGCACAAAGCAAAGCCAGGAACTCTTTCCTCACACTGCGGTGCATGTATCCGTAAATGTAGGGGTGTAGGCAGCACTGCAAGAAGAAGAGCACAAGGGCAAGGGAGGACAGGCAGGGGGGGACAACAGCCCTGGAGTTCATGGAGACAGTATTGAGTATACTGTAAGGCCCCATGCTGATGATATATGAGGCCATGATCACAAAAACTACCCGAGCAGCCTTGCAATGGTAGTGAAATCGTCTGTGTCTGCCTCGAACAGAGTACCCCCTGGCTGAGGAGGGGCCTTCAGAGGGCTGGGCGTGTTGGGGTGGCCTCTGGGGGCTGGTAGGACAGGGTGCCTGGAAGTCCTGCGGGTGAGGCTGGACGTGGGACTGCGTCTGGATTGGGTGCACGAGGGCGTTCTGTCTCCGGGCCGCTCTGAACACCATCCAGTAACACCCTAACATGATGAGCACAGGCAGCCAGAAAGAAAAGGTGGACACCATAGCAGAGTAGGACAGACTGGAGGACCAAACCACCGAACACACGTTGTGACGACGGTCGAAGTCGATGGCCCCCCAGCCGTAGAGGGGAGGCGTGCTCTGCAGAAAGCTCAGCACCCAGGTGCAGATGATGAGGTTGGTGCCTAGGTGAGGGGTCATCCGAGTGGGATAGGACAGCGGGTGGATGATGGCCAGGTAGCGATCCACAGAGACGACTATAATGGTGTTGACCCCGGCGAACGCAAAGAGATGCATGAGCACCACCAGGGCCTGGCACAGTCGGGCATCCAGGGGCCACACGCCCGGCGCGGTCGCCGCAATCGCAAAGGGCATGACCAGTACGGTCTGGAGGAGGTCTGCCAGGAGGAGGTTCAGAACGAAGCGGTTGGCCACATGTAGGAGCTGAGGCTTCCTCTGGAAAACCAGCAGAACCACCACATTCCCAAACAAAGAAACACACACGATGAGGGAGATGAGCACCATCTTCACCACGCTGTCAGCCGTGGAGGACCAGAGTGGATCCTGACTGCCAGGCTCCCAGGGAACATGGCTGAAATTGGTGCTCATGCTGGGTGCCTGAGAGCTTGGCATGGTGATGATCCCAGTCAGTGTGTGTGTGTGTGTGTGTGCGAGTGTGTGTGTCTGTTCTCACATCCAGCTGGCCTCACCTTTAGTCAGTTTAGTCTCAGAGATGTGAAAATATAAACTCAGGCGTAGCTTTTTGGCTCCTTCAGGTGCTAAAGTGAACATGCATCACCTCCATCTCTTGCAGCCACAGCAGCACAGCAGAGAACACGGATCGATCATTGTGATCAGTGATTAAATCCATTATGATTCTCCTGTTCACCAGGGGGGCCTTTATTGTACTTGCAAGCCTCCATCTAAGAAGCGGGCTTGGAAAATGGCAATTTATCTGCTGGCGACAGAAATCTCACAGCCGGATCCGTCACCACTTGGCTGCCCAAACGGTGACAAACATCGCATATGTCTAACGTGTAGATGGCGCATACCTCGAAATGTCCACAGATGCGACATTTTGCCGGAGGTGGAGGAGGAGATGAAGGAGGAGGAGGATGAGGTTGATGATGATGCTGCTGATCCTGATCCTGCTGCTCCTGCTGCTGCTGCTGCTGTTCGGTCTCCGTCGCTCGTCGCTTTTCATCGCTTTGCTCCCATTTCATCCGCCGCTCCAGTCAATGGCAGCTTTCACGGCTCAGCTAACATACGCTGCGTGTCTTCACCCAGCGGGGGTCTCTCTCATCCACACCAGCACATCTCTCTCTCTCTCTCTCTCTCTCTCCCTCTCTCTCTCTCTCTCTCTCTCTCTCTCTCTTCCCCCTCTCTCTTTCTCGATCGCTGCTCTTTCGTGGCAGATCGAGACGTTTATTATTTCATCAGCTCTGATTCATCCGACGTGTCTTAGTCTCATACTTACAGTCTCCGAGGTGTCAGGGAAAACCAAGGGTACCTGCACCTCTCTCTCTCTCTCTCTCTCTCTCTCTCTCTCTCTCTCTCTCTCTCTATCTCTCTCTCTCTCTCACACACACACACACACATCCTCACAGCCCCCCCCCCCATCCCTTTTCTCTCTTTGTTGTGAATGTGCCCTCACACATGTTTACATGACCACCTGATACATTCTATTATGGGATATGTTGATATGGAGAGAATGATGTGGGCAAAATACTGTTAACAAGTCCATAATATTACACACACTCATGTATATATACTGTATATATATATAGACTGTATCAGCTCAATTAGCCTGTAGGGTCCTAATCACTTACACACATCTCCTTAGTGACAAGTGATTCAATCAGGCGGTTGCTTATGTGATCTGCACAGTAGGATGGACAATATGACCCCAATCACCCTCCACTGCAGGCACCACACCTGCTTCACCCTAAGGGGCTTTTCATTCCAATGTAGCAGCCAATCAGTGGCCTTGGTTATGATGTATTTTTGGTTGTTTCTGCTTCATACATCTACGTTTGCTGCTATGGAACTGCATCCACGTTTCACTGGAAACTAGTGTATTTTGATGCAACAATGTCATCATGGAGAGATTTATATCCGTTACGACATGATGTTTCCATTTATAACTGCAGTGATTGGTCAGATTGCCTCCCCTGCAGCACATGAGTGTGTACTTGCTGCTATCTGGGGTTTGGCTGCCGTCCCGCTTTCTCACACTGCTGTCTGTCTTTCTCACACTGCGTCCAAGTCATTACATTCATGCACTTTTGCTTTAATTGACACACAGTTTGAATCAGCAAATAAAAGATAAATATATGAACGGTGAGATGTTTAACAGCAGGAAGCAAAGGATTTACTTGGTATCAAGCAATTTATCTCATTTCTGTTCAAAATATTTGCCTCACTGCAGAAAAGGAAGTGAAAATTACAAAAATGTTCTTGGCCCCAACCCATTATTGTTATTATTACTTTTACTCTTTCAGGTTTATTTAAGTCTGACAGGAAGTAAAACTGAAACCTAAACTATTCTTAAATATAAACACACACACACACACACACACACACACACACACACACACACACATACACACACACACACACACACACACACACACACACACACACACACACACACACACACACACACACACACACTTTCCATCATTACAATTTCTCATACAGATGGGGTTTCAGTCATAAATAGATTCAGATCAACATCATTGTGTGGCTGGAAACACAGACATGATTTGAACATCTCAGCATTTCTGGTAAAAAAAAGGCCTCATTTTGAATCACAGAGGAGGAATAAAGCGCTACATTGTGCAGTCCAATTAGTCTGCAGCTCACTTTGCCTGGTAATCAACGGCGGAATGAGTCATTATCTGTTTTATTTTCAAGTATTTTCCATATCTGAGGTAGAGCTTTGATGTGATTCACAGACGCTCCATGTTTTAGATTTAGACTGCAAATGAAACACTGGCGTCCACAAAGGGAGACGTTTGTTGTTTGTCTGAATGCTATATTGTGTGTTTCAAAGGAGACCCACGCATTTGCTGCATGGGATTACACAGGCCATACAGAATAAACGCTTACAGTGGACACACACACACACACATACACACACACACACACACCGCCCAAATGAGCTTTGCCTCTCAGTTTGTCTCTCACACACTGTCATTCACTGACACCTATAGGCCAAATCTGCCACACACACTGGAAGGATCAGCTCTATTATAGCACCATCACACTCCAAGAACATTTGTGTCACCTTTTCTCTCTCTCTCTCTCTCTCTCTCTCTCTCTCTCTCTCTCTCTCTCTCTCTCTCTCTCTCTCTCTGTCTCCCTCACACACACACACACCCACACACACTGCAGCTCAACACCAAGTCATGTTACATTTCTGTTGTTACAGAAGCCCAAAGGCCGACACAACAACAATTCCCTATTTCACATTTTGGTGGAATTTATGACAAAACAAAGTAACAACAAAGTGCCCGACATCAGCACAAAGACGGGCAATAGAAAACCACAACACACTCAAATCATGTCTTCTTTCCGACATACATCTGAGGCCATGAAGGCTCGGGTGATTAGTTGGCTTCAGGTGGGAACAGGAGCTGGAGTGGATTTGACATTAATGCTTTGGTACTTTGCCAGCTCGGTACAATGCAGCTATAGTGGGAATAATCCAGTATGTTTACATTTATTTACATAAGGGGGTGGGGATTCTTTCTTTTCCATTAGATAGGAGGTTAATTTACCTGCTAGTGCTGCTGGGCATCATACGTGACAAAAAGCCATATAGCTTATATAAAGAATCATGGGCCCCTTTAGTGATATTTGGATGATATATTACGTTGTTATGTTCAGGAGGATAAAGAGCCATTGAAGTGTGAATAAGTTTTAAAGGCAATTATGGTTGTTGGAGGATTCACAATGTCCTTTGTTGAATTATTATTTTAGGAATGAAAGAACCTTTAATTGAAATGAAGAGAAGGTGATTTTGTGTGCTTAATGAGTGTCCTTTCTCTGGTCAGGCACACAGACAAAGAAGTGGGGGGACAGATAAATGTAGACACACACACACACGGAGGGAGCAAGAAAGAGGGAGAGAGAGAGCGAGAGAGAGAGAGTAAAGCATGGGTGCAGTAGGCAAATGCAA
Source organism: Genypterus blacodes (assembly GCF_046128005.1). Classification (NCBI taxonomy): domain Eukaryota; kingdom Metazoa; phylum Chordata; class Actinopteri; order Ophidiiformes; family Ophidiidae; genus Genypterus; species Genypterus blacodes. The sequence continues at coordinate 8,822,863 of NW_027466857.1, forward strand.
ATAGAAATCTCTGTAAACAAACAGATGACAAACAGATTGAGAGCGAGCATCACACCCGCGCTCTCTAAAGGGAGCCTTTCCTTTTATTGCACAATGGCAGTTGTTTCAGAAGGCCAAACAGTTTAGAAGTAATTACTAGTGTTTTCCCCAGAAGGTGATTACTTTGCCACACTTGGCAGCCATTGTCACCGGCCGTGCTCTACACTCACCAGCCCTACAAAGGGGAGAAGTGCTCGATTGATGATGAGCACCCAGTGGCTCGGGGAGAATTTAAAAGTACTTGTATGAGGCTCTTTCAGGAGATTAACTTGCAATAAGGGCTACCTGCCATGGACACATTCCCTGTATTCATGGTGCTGGCACAAAGAGTTTTTTAGGAGGGGCACAGCTGCATGAAAGCAAATGGTGAATGGGGATAATAGTCACAAAAGACAACAAACCTCAAGTGTAAAGAAATAAAAGTGTTTTTTAAGATGGGAGGCTTCCATTCAAAACCAGACCGTTCCTCCTTTTGACCATTGAAGATCTGGCCACTCCACCACCCAAGGCCTCAATCTAATTATTTTAGGACAAGACATGTTATGGTGCAAAGTGGTAAAGAGAGAGCACCAATCTAGACCAAAGTGCACTTTAATTCAATCATTCTGTTTGGCAGAACTCCCCTTTTAAAAGGACGTCACACACCAGTGGACCGGCCCCATTGGTAGGCAAATCTGGCAAAACGCCTGTGGCCCCTTTTTGCCCGTGGTAAATAAAAAAACAAATTAAATGCACGAGTATTAGCATGTGTATTAATACACATGAGTAGATGGCTCACTTTATTGTGTATTTTTGTGCGCATATATGGGGCAGTTTAGGTTTTTTTGTGTGGTTAAATTGTAGAAATCTTCAAAGGCAGATTAGATTGGAGCCGCAGGGGCCAGATCCTATCCCATTCATTAAGCAGAGAGAGAGGGGGGGGGGGGGGGGGGGGAGAGAGCGAGAGAGAGAGAGAGAGAGAGAGAGAGAGAGAGAGACTGTCTGTGTCCCTGCTTGCTTAAATGTGAAATTGCTCATACCATTATTTCAGATGAGAAAGTGGGAACTCAATGGGTTTGCTTTAATATAACAGACATGGGATACCACATACAGAGAGAGCAGGGCGGGGGGGCAGACGTCTTTGCTTTTGCTCACACAGTGGAAAGGCCCTGACAGGTGTGCTTTTGTATGCACATGCCTGTGAGAGGGCCATGCAGACTGTGCACGAGTGTGTGTCTATGTGTGTTTGCACACGTAGGGGATGCAAAAACATAGGGATGAGATGTGTATGTGTGTGTGCGTGTGTGCGTGCGTGCGTGCGTGCGTGCCCGTGTTAAGCCCGTCTACGCTGTGTTGCCACTCCTGGGTGAGGAAAGGCGGCCTTCTCACTTCTTCTTGTCCTGGTCTCAGAGCAGGCTGGGTTTCAGAGCTGACCTGACTGATACTTAGGGGGAGAGAGAGAGAGAGAGAGAGAGAGAGAGAGAGAGACAAGTGCACAGAGTAAAACCATTAGCAGACAGAATAAACAAGTTCTTGGTTCTCTCTCAGTCTCTGGTGTGGATTGGTTCCAAGGAAGTCTTTCTAACCAGCTTGTTTCTTGGATTGTTGGTAAGGAACTTTTCTAAATTTCTGCTTTTATTCTTAAAAATATTCCCTTCTTACATTTATTCTGTTACAGTAAATAGACAAACTGTGTTTCTGTGTTTGTGATGTGATGAAACCTTGTGTGTGAACAACGCCACTTTGCCTGCACATGCCTCTCTGACAAACTGGTGTGTGTGTGTGTGTATGTGTCAGTATCACTTTAATTCTGATGTCAGTGTCGTGCTCGGTGAGGTAGAGAACATTCGAAGGTCAGAGGTCACCTCACCTAATTTAGTGATCAGGGATCAGAGATCAAGGAGTAACCCCAACGCTGAACCTGATAGCCTTTAGAGTTAAAGTAGAAGTGTTTTGAATGTGTAAATCACAATTGTTTAATATATCAGTAACATAAACTAAGTAAAACAAATAATAAGTTTGCTGAATAGACTTCTTAAGCTGTAATTGTAAAAAGTAAAGATATGGATCAGTGTAGTTTCATATGTGACCACTAGATGTCAGGATTCGCCTAGTAACAGTGCACTACCCACCTCCCCCCGCCCCCCGGTACCTGAGGGGGAAACTTGTGAGTGGCCTACACATGGTGTGACAGCTTCCCCAGGAAGCTCGGGTGACATTTGCCTCACTTAATGACACAAGCTAATTAATCATTAGCTGTCCCAGAGGTATTGCTGTTAGAGAGGCTTTGTCGTCCCTCTACCCAGCAGGGGGTCCCAGCCTCAACATGTTATGTGTGCGGAACTGCCTCATCCCACACTGCAACATCTTAATTCTCACCCGTTTAGCTAGTTTGCCTGGAAAATACGCTTTGGTCCCTTTCAACACTACATCTTGTGTGGAGCGTAATGTGCCGAGAGGTAGAACAGTTGTCATGTCTCTCCCCGCCATTTATTGAGTTTAGGGAATCTGCTTCTGTTGGTGAGGTGCGGCTTGGCCTTGGTATTACCGCTTGATTGACAGTCGCTTCATCCCCGCTTCATCCACGTCTCTTGAAATGAAAGAAGGACTCGAGATACTTGCGTGTTTTAAGGTGATCGTCCCTCATTGCGGTTGTTTTCGAAGCCTCTAGTGGCGAGGACGAGGTAGGTTTGAAAACAAGCGTGTGTCGGTTTCTACGATCAAAAGAGACACGATTTTTCCCCAAACTCAGAAACAAACAGAAATGTGGAAGTTCTGTTTGAGTACAACTAGCCTGATCTAAGGTGATAGTACAGCTGTGTGTGTGTGTGTGTGTGTGTGTGTGAAGGGGTATACAGTATGAACTCGAGCTAACAAGGTCATGTTGGTTATGAGTAATTATCTCTCATGGGATCAAACCTTTCTAGATGGGCTGTGAGTTGGACAAGAATGTGTGAGAGGCCTTTGTGAAATATGGAGAAAATGAAATCTGCCCTCCGAATGTGTTTCTGCCCTTTTAGCATCATTAACCGCTCCCCCTACTGTGTCTCGGGCTGCTTTTGGAGAGACCGGGCCTGGTTGTCACGTACTGGGGGCTCCAGGTGATGCACCAGGTCTCACTCCCCCCCCCCTTCCCCTCAGCCGCCCACCGAAGAGGAGCGTGGGGTTGTGAATATGTGCACGGGGGCATTAGGGCACGTTCTGATGAGGGGCTGGTCTGCAGGAGGGCTTTGAAAAATGGTAGCGGTTTTGGGATGAGACTGGAGGTACCCTTGGGAGACGGTGACCCCTGCGACCTCCTAGCTGGCCTTTGCGCTTTGTTCTGTGACCTGCGAGTGGTGTGTACACGTGGAGGGATACTGGTCCTGCTAAACCAGATCTTCATCTGGATGCAGGCGGCAGAGCTGAATCACCAAATGATTCTTACACACTTACAGCACCTATGTGTGTTTTTCCACTGCCATTATCAGCGTGGCTGTTAGGCACGGTGTCGCAATTTACCCAGCAAAAATAATATGTTTCTTTCGACTTGCATACAATTTTTCACAATCATCCGTGGCCATCTGCGCTAATGGCAGCCATTACGAAACAGGCAGCAGCTACATACATATTTGTCTTAGTGGTTAGAATGCCCAGCTAGTGCAATCTTGTCCTGCTCTTTTTTCTTTATTGTACATCGGTTGACGTAGTCTGCAGGTTGCGGCTCTCCATCAGAAATAATGTTGGTCGTCCAATACGAGCGGTTAAATTATTCCATTTCACAGGGATGTCTACTTATTGATATGCAGCGGAGCACTGGGTGAGGCTTTAACGCCCCGGCTCTGCCAGGTGCCATTTAATATCACTTGGATATACAGAAGATCCTTCATTTCCACTCTAATCACGGGCAAGATTTCACTCTGCCCTGAGAGGCCATTGTAATTCTGCTAGTACAGGACAAAGTAGAAAGCCCCTTTGCCGCGGCGAGGATGTTAAATAAACTTGATCCGCAGTGATGGGTTAGAAGTCCGTAAGACAAACACAGGTGCCTAAGTCGTCTCATCCTGTAAAAAAATGAGACGCACATTTATACGCTTCTATTACATTCCCACTGTGTCACCTTGATGAAGCACTATGGGATGGATTTGTCTCCGCCGCATTTCACATGAAGCCTACGAAAGGAAATCACGGCTAACCTTTGATCCCGTGCAGTCGGAGCAGGGGGTCTGTGGACGTGACGGGCGAGGAGACAACCTGAACTTCTACTGTTCTCTCGCTTCAACATTGAGACGCAAAGATGGAGATCTGCCGCCATCTTTTTGCGCACAAAGCCTCTCCGTCTCTGTCTCGGAAAAGGAAAGGAAAAAAAACACCGGGGCGTGTCCCTCCTGTGGGAACTCCATCTGTGGGCCTAAAGTGGTGGCACCACCCTTTCCTCTCTTCCACACCCATCAGCGTTCACTGTCAATAATGAGACTCGCCGAGCGGAGGCAAAAGGCTGCTAGAAACTTATCCGCCTCGCCATCAGCGGCAGCGCTGTGCCCCTGCAACACATTTGGCAGTGCACGCTCTGTGCTCGTCCCATCTCAGCGGGAGGCCACAGGAAACAGATGAGGACTAGTCAAGTTGATCGGGAGAACTACGGCCTACCTGTACCTGCCGTGCACAGAGCTCACGCTGCCAACTGTCGGGGTTATTAACAATGAATAAACATCATTTTGTGAGGAAAGCGGTGTTCAGACTTGAAAGAGCCAACCATGAAGCTGAAGGCACAGAGAGAGAGAAAGGGGAGGGGAATCACTTGTCGCTCAGTGCCGTCTCCACCCTTCCTGGTTTCACATGGAAAACAGCGTCTCTAAAGTTGCGTGCGTGAAATTGCCGTTAGGAGGCGGCAAGCGGCGGATTTGAACCTTAAAGATAACTTATTTACTCTCTTGTTTATTGTTTATTGTGCATCAAAGTGAATCAAACTTTTCTGCACACCCCCCCCCCCCCCCCCCCCTCTCCCACCTACCCGCCCTTTCAGCAGTTGAAGCTTCTTAGCCGCAGCCCTTTCATGGTGTCAGGGGCGGAGCTAAGCATTGCATGTGATTCTCTATCTCTAGGAACCCCGCAATTACATCTGGCACAACTCTGCATGAAGTAACGCTTTATAAGCCTTTGTGCATCGCAGCTTTGAAGCGCCGCAGCCTTCTATAAGTTTGCTTTTTGTCCCCCCCCCCCACCACCAATCCCCTCCTCTGTTCTACACCCGCCACCCCCCCGCCCGCCTTCCCGTCCACCCCCCCTCCCTCCCTCCCTCCCTCCGACCCCCTCAGTTCGGGACAGAAGACAGAATGTGATGTGTCGTCTCCCTCCCCACACAAAGGCCCAGTGCATTGGACACACCTTGGACAGCACAAAGGATGAAAAGCACGACGAGGCTTGGACACGCAGGACCACGCTGCCAAGCCCGATAAAGACGCTTCAAAAGTCGAGCAGCTTCTCCGCCGCACTTTCTCCTTTTTCTTCTCAGGGCCTTGCAGAAAGAGAGAGAGAGCGAGCAAGAGAGAGAGAAAAACAGAATCAAAATCTATTCTTGTTTTGCATATTTTTACCAGCACGCGGCCTGTGACTGCGATTTTCTGTCTACAGCAAAACAGAGGAGTGTAATTTTGTGTAAACGCATAGATTAGCGTTTGGTATGTCTGCTTTTGATAAGAGTACGGGATTAACCAAAAACATCCTGGCTTTGAAGCAGGCGACCCATAAATAAACTCTGCTGCCCCATCTCCAATCCCCTTGTTCCCTCAGACGTCTGCTCACAGTGGCACGTCGCAGCTCCACTCCAGTCTGCCATGGAGCCTGGAAACGGGAGCCGCTTTAAGGAGTCACAGTCACATTTGGCCTGTTTGCATATTCACTCCACTCAACTTTTTCGGTTTTGTGAGACGCTTCATCTGTCCACTTTGGTTTTTGAATATCACCAGAGATACTAATTGTCTTCATTACTTATTTTAAACATATAAAGAACCAAGGCCTCAAAGCTTTGAGGTTCGGACCGAGGTGCACATTTGACTTGCAGATTTTGTTAAAGCATCTTTTCAGACTAAAATGACTTTAAAAATAAATCACCATTTAGCGTTGCTAAACTGAATGTGGAGACAAAATTGCAAGTAAAATGTGTACGAGGACGGAATAAATAGTAATAAACAATATACACAACTCGTTGCTTAATGGGAACATGTGGGTTAGGAGGTGACTGACTCTGATTTTAACGTTTACATGTTGGAGTGAATCAAGTTAGAATAAAATAATCTGTGTTTACAATAGATTTATCACCTTAATGTGAATAAAATCAAAGTTTATAGAGGATTGATTGTCAATAACAGCAATTTAATCTAATTCTTATGTCCACTGCCACAATCAGTATCATTCATTCAGTAACATGATTTATTGTTTTGTATTTGTTATGTGTTCATGTCTCATTTCATTTCGTTGCTAGTTACGTTGAAAGTTTAAGTTCTGTTCTAAATTCTACATACAAATTAAGTGTGAAACTGTGACCCCTTAAAAATGTAACATGACACCTCTGTTGTCCTGAGTTGGAACTTTCTATGTTGTTTGCTGTTTCTCTTATTTCTCGCATGGCTCCATCTTATATTTAACACAAACATGAGGGTTATAAATACAGCTGTAGGTTACATTCTTTCTCTCTTAATTTGTGTGTTCTTCCCCCCTATTAGAGCACCAAATTGTCCAGACATCATAAAACCAATGACTTTTCACCGGTAGTAGAGCCCAGTCCTCATGCCTCTCTCTCTCTCTCTCTCCCTCTCCCTCTCTCTCTCTCTCCCTCTCTCTCCCTCATTGAAACAGATGGCGTTTTATGCTGGGCACAATCAGGACTATTCAGCGTCAGGCTGGGCAGGCCCTCCCCACCTGCGCTCAGCCCAATCACAACCTAATGAACACATTGGGAGCAGTCTGTTCCAAATTACTCCCAGTTGGAGCCAGGGCCACAGGTAACCAACCCCATCCCCCATCACCACCCCACCCCCCACCCCCCCACTGCCATCTTGCTCTGCCCCTTCCCCTCCACCTTACCTCCACAGTCCCTCTGCCCACCCCATATTGGCTCTGGCGCTCAGACCCACAACTTCTTGACTCTTAATCAAATCAAGATTGGTATCTGGGTGCTGTCAGCATTCCAGCACAGCTCAGAGCGGCTGAGTGTGAAGCGACAAGCATATACGTTACACGTGGGGCGATATAGATTGACAGCTAACGTGTTTATGTGTTTGAGCTGAATTGGTTCTTTTTGATATGGTTCAGGGAGCTGTTTTGCCACATGGGTGCAGAGATTTATGCTTTTGCTCTTAACTGTGTCTCACCTGTACACACACACACACACACACACACACACACACACACACAAGTCCCACAGTGTGGGACTTTTGCAAAGTTGTAGCACACTCCAACTCGGATCTCTATCCTTGTTAGAATGTGTGTGGAGGGAAGGGGTAGTTGTATATCCTAGGTAGTTGACACCAGAAGTGTGCTAAAGCCAAGAGCTCCTGACATTCTGATACAACCTCCAACATCCCCGGGGACAAAGGAATGAAAACCGGGGCGCCTGCCTCGTCATGTCCCATCAATCGTCATCGGACCTTAGAAATTACAGGCCAACTACCAGCCCCCGAGTGGGTGTCCATCACTGGATTTGACAGGAGCACACCCCTGCTGGCTGTCCTCCTTCACTGTCCCTGTGGTCAATCTGCACCTCAATCGGCCCGGTGCTGGTGGGTGATGCCTGCTCCTTCTGCCGCATGTCAAAAAGAGCCAGGAGCCACAGAGGAAGTGCAAATATCCTCTAATGGCCTTGATCCAGATGGATGCGCCCGTGACAATAGGCCCCCATGCCTGTGGTTTGGGTTTTTTGTCAGCGAGCAACACAGAGGCCACCACAATAACACAGCAAAATTATGCATGCGGGCCAAGTACCATTGACATGTTAAAGAGCACTGCCAGTTGCTATGATAATTAAGTTAGCCCATTCCAAGGCAGAGCTCCTTTCTCTCAACATGTCTTTTAAAACCACTTTGGGAACATAAGGCAAGTTAAGACAATGGCTTTAAGAGGACACATAATGGATTCAGGTGGTCACCATTTCTCTGCCCATTTACTTAACATAAGCTTATACATGTGTAAGAGAATGCTGCTTGATGGGATTGCCTTTAAAGGGCTGTTCTGTGGGTTTTTGTACACGCCTCTATCACTCAAGTGATTGACATATTCTATGAAGTCCATATGGACGTCCTCAGGAAGAAGAAGATTAAAGAGCAGAGTATGAAATATTCAGATAACCTCTCTATTTTATGACAGTGACACATGAATTCTCTTTGTAGAGGCCTCTGGGTTGAAACCGTTGCGCACAAGTATGGTATTACACAGTGTGAGTAATATCACACTTGCCATGAGTGAATGCCGACCTGTTTAAGCAAACAATAACAGCAATGGCATCCCCTCTGATCACTTGGCTTTCTGCTGGGATGTTTGGTTACGTCAAGGGGTGTCTGATCTCCCTCTGCCTCCGTAGGGTTTCAATGAGAGTGGCCACTTTGTGTACAGCTGGGGCCTGTTTGGCCAGTAACGTAAAACCAGGAAGCCTTTGAAATTTAACCAAGGCCTTCTCAGGAAGAGGTTGGAAGTTCACTCTTATTTGGAGACTCCAAAGCTTTCTCTCTGGACACACAGGGGTGGGTTAGGGAGACCAGGAGCCTCTTTTTTCCCCCCGTTGCATCCACACAGCTGCAGAACGAGCTGAGAGTCTGTCAAAGTGGCTGTGTCTGGCTTACAGCACGGCTCATTTTCTCTATGTCTCGCTGGTATTTGAGTAAGTCACATTTGTTTCAGTGTTTTTTCCGCCTTCGCATCCAAAATAGGCCATCAAAATTACCTTCAGCGCTGAGGAACGCATTCATTCAAACCAGATACTCATGTGTGAGGCGTGCACACGCTGCCACGTTAATTTTTATATTTCCCCTAAATGGTGCCAATCAGCCACAGCAGACAGGCGCTGAGTGAAAGGATTTTAAAACACGACTCCAGCACTTTCAAGGCAGGTCCTCTGTGTTAACAAGATGGTAGTTAATGGTTCTGCTTTTGTGGTGGTGGTCGCATGTATAATTAAGCTGCTGTTGTATTTGTCATAAAAATCACTCGGGGTGCAGGAAATGTTGCAGCAGCCATTTTCACGTCGAGCAGTGGAAAATTAAAACCGTCAAAACCTCACAATGTTGTTTTGACATCATTCCAATGTTTATGGATTTTCCTGTGTACCGTTGAGGTTGTGGCAATAAAAACACTTAGGCGTCTCACCTTGTGTTTGTTGGAGGAACACAGGTTGTGATGTTTGCACAACGCTGACTTTCCTTTCTGGGAGGTCTTGCCTCCGGTGCTGCATTTTAAGAAACAAGCTGCTTGTTGACAATTAATGGTTTAATGGATGCCCGATTGTTACCTTCATAGTTGCTGAATCAGGCCCATTTTTTATCTTAGCATTCAATCTGTTAATTGTGCTAATTCATAACTCTGCCATAAGGATTTGTTGTCATCAGTATTATGATGCCAAACCAACTATTTACTTGAAATTGGGGGTAATCTCATCAAAGCACTTTTTGCAACACAAAACTGATAATCTCTCACCCCAGATATCACCTCATCTTGGGCAGATTTGTGTTCATGCATACATTAAGCCAACACAAACTCTAAATAGCCTCTTCAGGATTAACCATAAATCCTCCAGTTTATAGAAGCAACTGTCACACCAACAGCGCCGCCAGGGCACGCGCACATTCCAGATCAATGATTTTAGAAGGAGGTGAATTTTTAAAGGTGGTGCTCCTCGTCTTTGTTTTGGGTCGCAACCAAATCTGTATTACGGATGAGTTGCTTCCGAGGACTGTGAGGTGGCAGGATGTTGGCAGAATGTCACGCACGGCAGACACATCAAAGATAAGACAGATGTATGATTTACCTACTTGGCCCCAGTGGTATCTATGGAGATGAGTGAGGGTGTGACGGCCCCGGTGTCACCTCCACCACACGAGTTCCCTGCCATGCTGATGACTCTGTATCTATGCTAATATGGGGATCAGTGGGGTGGCAAGCTCGTCTCATGCTCGTGCTCCCGCTTTATCTTATCACTCTACTCCCCCTGGTCTTTCTCCTCTGCATCGCTGCATACTTGGCATGCTGCATACATGAAAAGAGCCCTGCCTCCTCTGAGTCTTCCTCCGTCTCTTACCTTTGAGCTGTTCCAGTCTGTTGAGATACCATATTTTACCTTATTGTCTGTCTCACATAGCTGCATTTACTGCAACTTTTGATTTTGCTGCTTTGCCAGCTTTAATAATAATATATTTTGATTTATTTATCACTCACTGATACCTAGTTTTAGGTGTTTGACCTGGTATTGGAATAACAAGTCAAACTATGTCAAGGAAAAATGTATGTAAGATGTATACACGGATGGAAAACATAGGATTCCGTATATATGACAGGTTGCATAATAGAGGGTCTGTCAGGTGAGGGAGTTCAGGCAGAGGAGGTGACATTTACCTGATTGAATAAATCGTTTAACAGTCGCACAAACTCAGTCTGAGTAACTATATTCTGATTTGTAGCAATTCAAACCTAATTATCCAAGATGATATTTCAAAAACAAAAAAGTATTCCCTCAATTGGAGTACAACTGAAGTTTGAACATGCATGTATAATACAAAGAGGAAGGAGAACACAAAGAGCCTTAGGTAATGTGAAGGGACAAACTGAGCAGTCAAACCTTAAGAAAATACAAAACTATGTCGCTGCGTCTTTCATTTATTTTGGTCAAGAATGGGCCCGTCCAGACAGCAAATCCTTTCTGACTTAATTTACCCCCCTTGTTCCCCTTAGCCTCTTTGTCTCCATCAAGCCCCCCCCCCCCCCCCCCCCCCCCCCCCCCCCCCGTCCCTGGCGTGATTATTTCTTATCATGTATTTATTTGTTTAATCCACCCCTCCCCCCACCAACTCTTGGCGGCCCTATCCCTGTGCACGAGCTGGCTGTCTGGCAGCGAGGCCCCCTCATCCTCCTCCTCCTTGTCCATATCCAGTCCTCATCCCATCCCCACCCACCTCCAGCTCCAGCCACAATGAGCGGATGTTGCGTCCAAAGCCTCAAAGCTTCATTCAAGGGGAAGAGACCCCCACCCTCTTTGCTCCACCCTTACATTGCTCTTACTTGCATGTGGACACCACCAGTCAGCCTCTGTGCACACTATAAATAATGGATGCATTAGCATGCATGAATATCTTTTTTAAAGGGGTGGGGGCGCCTTAATTCATTATTAATCCCCTTCAAGGCAAAAAGGGCTGTTGCACTTCTGGAGCCAGGCCCCGGCTAAACCCTGCATTTGGATCCACACTGTCCTCTTCTCTCTCCCAAAATTGGTCACCAGCTCCACCCACCCATCTATACCCAGCCTCTTCTTCATCAAAGCTCCTCCTGCTGTCCCCTCATGTCGCCCAAAACACATCTGCAAGGGTGGGATAATCTGTCTTTTTTTTATTTGGATAGGGTGGTTAGGGGAGTTGAGGTGTGATCTCAGGCAGACCATCTCCAAACAGAACAGATTGAATTATGGGTGATTGATTGAGAAGAGGTTGACATCACATGAGGTGTTCAGTCTGCTGGTGTATTATTCTATAGCAGAGCCACGTCTCACCTGGAGGTTCTGTTTTTTTTTAAGGTGGAATAGTCATAGAGTTGCCGACTTTGAAATTGCCATCAGTGCCATTTGGTTCAAGAGGGGGGCTTGGCTGAGGAAGGATGGCAATAGGAGTGGGGGGTTGGGGGTGGAGGAGGGGGGGTCATGTATGTGGGTGGGTTGGAAGGAATTGTGTTATTTTTATAAATGGAACACTAGGTGGAATAATGGGGACTTTAGATCAAGTACTTGGGTTACAGGTTAAGAGCGTGTGTTTCAAGGAGATAAATTATTGTACAGCAAATTAACAAAGCATGTGGGTTTGATTTGGAGTATGTGCGCGTGCGTGTTTGTGTGCTGCTGCTGCTCAGTGCACCCCTCAGCACCACACGTTCCTCTTCCACCACTAGGTTGCACTGCCTGCCTCCCTGCATTTCCTTATGCCACGGCCCATTGACTGATCCAGCCAATCGTAGCTCATCCACATCTCCTCTCATCCTATCAAAAATACTACACTTACACACTTACATGCCTATTTGCGCAGAGACTGTTTGTACCCGCAGAGTTCTACACATACTGGATATTTGCTCGCCTTAGTCACATTAATACAATGTACATAATCCTATTTGTCTGAACCACCGTGACATATAAATATAACTAATCCAGATAACAATGTCAAACTTGATCCACAGCACATATTTAGGCTTGGATTTGCAACATGTTAATTCTCTCGTAGAATATGTGCTATGGAAAATACATAGATGTTAGTTACCTCTCATCTAGTGTGAGAATTTACAAGGAATGATATAAATGATATTAAAGTAAGTTAGTTATATCATTAGTTTGGGACGATTGTAAAGTATTTCTTTACAGGTTTGACATAGAAACTGTATGTAGCTTTGGTCACGGATAAACATCTGATGTTCAGTCCCAGGCAAATGTTGGCCTAACTGTTTTGTGAATCATACTCAAATGTGGACAGAATATTCACTGTGACTGAAAAAAATGATGTATCTGTTAAATGTTGCACTCACAGAGGGTGTTGGGCCTCCTGGCACAGTCCTCTGGGCTGTTGTCTGTCAGGCTGGATGATGATGGCAGGGGTTGTTTTGTTGACACAGTGATGGCCCAGTTTCTGGAATGTTCTCAGCTTGATGTTTGGGTCTTGAGTCTTCAGCACAGGGCTGGGGCCTGGTTGTGGGCTGGAGGCGCCATGCTGTGCCTCTGAACTCCAGTCAACCCCTAAAATTCCTCTTTCTGAGCAGGAAATTGAAATATTGTGCAGTATTGGCATGCCGATGGTCATCTATCACATCTATCACCTCCTCCCCTAGAGTTTGACCACTGAGCCTGGGTTCAAAGGTAAAGTTGGGAGACCTGATAGTGCACTTGGCTGGAGTCCAAGCCTGAAAGTATGCAGTCCAAATAGGCCGAGGAGCTGATTTCAAAAAGAAAAATAACAGGAAATATACATTAACTGCAGCAGATTGTCAATCGAGTCATATTTTGCTTTAATTTGACATCAACAGGTGCCTCACTGAATGTGTAACTGAGCGATAAATTATATGTTTCAGATTCTCCAGCGTGTTTAATGATATTCCAGGGGCTCATATTATATTTGGATAAAGAGCCTGTGATGATGCTGCCTTCACGGTTACAGTAAATGCGCACAGCCGACCAAGAAATGTGTGGCAAGGAGGAGTGGAATGAATCGTACTTGTGTGTGGTTATGCAAAAGTACAGCAATATAAATATGATAAGTATTTGGGTGTTAGTTCATTTTATACAACATTTGCAGTCCTCGTCTTGAATCGTCACCCCTACGTGACCTTATGAACTTGTCTGTGTCGTGACCTGGAGATTTCCTCCCTGGCACGGGCTCCCTGAACACCCCTCCGCATCCCTCGCGCTCTTGGCAGGAAGTGACATCAACGGGTCCGAACTATGAAAAAAGAAAAGAGGAAAATATGTCGCTGGACTTGGCTGCGTTTGGATGTCCTGCCTGCCCCCGAGTGTGTGTATGTGTGTCACAGGAGGACGCCTCGCTGGGGGGGATGCTCAGGGAGACGGAGGAGACCAGGAGGCTGAGTGAGTCGCCAGCTGACCGAGTGTAAGTTAGTGTTCAGGTGCCATACTTTGCCCACCCCCCCACTGTCTGTCTGTCTCTCTCCCTCTCTCCTGTCGGTGACGCAGCGTCGTTGCGGCTCATTACGCGATGCAGTGAGAACCGTAAAGCTCTCCGCGTTTAGCACATTAGCGCCGGATTATGACGTGTTACAGTTCCGCCAGCCGTGAACTTCACCAAGTTGGACGCTGTGTGGCGAAGCTTTAAATGAATGGCATCTATTTTTATCCGTGTGTGTGTGCGTTTGAGCGCGCGCGCGTGTGCGTGTGTTTGCCGCTGTCAGACTCTGCGTGCGTCCAGACAGAAAGTGCTGCAGTCACGTGGTGTCTGCTCACGTCAGGTGGAGGCTCATTGTTCCGTGGCACTCACATCAACATTCGCCTTACAGACAAAACACTGAGTTGTCATTTGTATTTGCTTCATAAAGTTCCTGAAAATAAGTCAAAATATTTGGAAATGGAATAGAAATCGTAGTAGTCTTAACCCAGTGTAATTTTTATTACCTTTTACAATTAACTCAAACCTCCTCATTTGCATATTGATCATTCAAATCAATGCTAATTATGGTTCCTATGAATACTCTAAGCATGTACTGTCTCTCTCACTATTACAAGTAGTACAAGCTTAAAAACAACTGTTACTTGTTAGTAATCAAACCAGTCCAGGGTGAAGCACTGCAGGCTGCTCACTGTTGTTTTGATGGTTTGATCGAGTCAATTAATTTGCGTGTGTAGGTAGGTTATGTAAACGTGGATTAATCAATTTCTCCCACACACTGGACTTTTATGTGTGCTAATTGTTCCCCCAGCTGCACAGAAAGTAACATGTCTCTGCACAGACACACACAAACACAGCACACACACACAAGTCTTGATCAAATAACGTATCATTGCAAAATTATACAAGACGGCTCCAGCTGTAGATGAATGTTCCTCTCATTAGTTTATTAAAATAGGAACATTGCAATTTAAACCAATTTTTAGGTAGTGAAACCAGTAAATATGTTGAGATTATAACAAAGTAATCTCTTTAAATAGGCTTTTTTGATAACATAGAGACGTATCCACATAGAATGACTGAATCGAATCTGTGCGCCATTTGTTGTTGTGTGAGTCTGTCTGCGGCTGGCTGCATTGCCTCACCACCTGCTGTGGCATCCTGACCACCACTTCAACTGACGTCAGGTAGAAAGGTCACAGTTACAGGTGATCATTATTTATATGGACGTCGCTTTCAGCCGCTGAGCAATGAAGCCCTGTCAAGTTATAATACCAGTGTTGCTGCCGGCTAATAGGCCATTTCGCTGTCAGATGATACACTTCCATCGCCGCGGTCTACGTTTAAATCATTTGTATTAATATCTCTGTGGATTTTGAATTTAAAGGCACTTGGAGCTACAATAATTATGTCAGCTTTGCTATAAGTCGTCATTTTGATTGACTTTATTGAGTCAATCCATCCTTTCCGCCTTATTGTGAGATCGTAGTGTAGCTGACTTATAGATATTTTAATATAAACGTTCATACATTGAATGGTGTGGTAGGTGTGTGAAGAGCGCCACTATTTAGTCCTGTACAAGTGTGAAATAATGTATGAGCCATACAGTGGTGCTGCTACTGTATCTGCGTGGCGCGTGTGGGCAGCAGCCTGTGGGATTATGGGTATATATAACTCGCACTGCTGTTGCCTGCCTGTCTGGAGTGATAGCTTCATTATTCATGGTTGCGTGTAGACAGCAGTGCTTAATCTCTGCGCCGAACGAGGCGGCTGGGGGACTCCGGGCGTAAACGCTCGCGCTTGGTCAGCCTTATCCGGCCCTCGACGAGAAGCGGAGGGGGCACCGGAGACACGGTGACCGCTGAGCTCGGGGGCAAAGGGTGGCAACAGCAGCTGAACGGCCTCCATCCTATCATGGCGTTTGGGGGGCCGGTTCAGGGGGGGGAGGGGGGCGCAGCGGTAATTAGCCGGACTGGACCAGGGAGCAGGGCTATATATTTTGTGTGGTGAAAAGGTCTGGGCAGGGGGTCTATTGGTGCTCAACAGGTGCAGCGGGGAGGAAGGCGTCAGTGGTATAGGGAATCGAAACCAGAGACGGGGGGCCAAACGACGGCGTCTCTGGCCCCCGGGGTCAGATGCTCCCTCTCACCCCCGGGGTTTCCAAAGCATATCAAAGATGCTTCCCTGACACCATATTTTATGAGCACTGGCACATTTGTGCACCGTTGTCCTCGTATGTGTACTGGCATGAGTGTATGAGTCTGTCTGTGTGTGTGTGGAGGGGGGTTGGGGGTGTGTGACACTGGGGTGAGAAGATCAGTGGGGCATGTTTTGAGCTGTTGTAATCATCTGTCTTCCTATATCTAGCTCACACACGCACAGGGGGACTTTGGGAACTTTTTGTTTAAACAGCCATGTGTCCACTACTATCATACAACAGGCGATGAAGAGCTTTGATCACTCAACTGTAAGAGCGGCGCTTAAAACAAAACAAAAAACCCCTCCTGCAACGGTGTGTTTTGATGTACTTGTACGACACAGAGAGTTGCAGCATTGATTTGAGGAACAATCCGGAGCATTCCGCACCACAAAGGGCTCTCCACACGTGACTCACTGTAAGAGTCGTTAGCGGGAGGAAAAGCATTGTTGTGGACCATGTCTTGTTTTTTTTCTTTTCTCTCTCCTCGCTTCCTGGCTGTTCTGCTTGAACTCCATAATCCCGGTTACAGCCATTACAAATCCTGCTGTCTTGACTGGAGACCCCAGACAGGAGACAGGATCTGCAACTTGGTTTCATTTAGCATTCCTCTGGGCTTTACGGGCAGGTGTTTAACATTACAGGCAGGATATTTATTGGGAAACTTTAAAGGCAACTTTTTTGCTTACCTCTCAATTAGGCACACACGCATACGACGCGTATACTGTAGATGTGTGTGTGCGCGCAGGGATGTTCCGCACACGCACGGCTCCTACGTTTGCTTAGAAGAACGCGCGCAGCTTCCTCAGACTCTGTCCACACTTTTCCGCTCTTTGAAGCAGGGATCTGCATCAGGATCCACTCCTGACCCGCGAGTGTCTCTCCGCATTATTCCGGGTCAGCGACGCGCTCATAGAAACAGAGTCGGAGGCACAAGGGGATGTGCGGCCTGTAATTATAGCGGCTTAACGGGGGGCCGGTGGCTGCGATTGTGATGGGCAATTCTCAAATCAAGGTGCAGCCTGGAGACGCGGCCGGCCCTCAGCCACGCCGCTGCTGCCCCTCTGCTATTTGATGGCTGGCAGCTGGGTGAGCCGTGTCAAGTGGCAGGCTGGGAAATGTGAAATCCCAGATAAAGCACAGAGCCCTAAAAAGCCATGAAGCTGCGGTAATGAGGAAAGTGATGGGGTTTGGGGTTTGGGTGTTGCTTAGCAGGCAGGCAGGCAGGCAACCAGCGACATAAACCCTCTCCACCTCTGCCTGTCTTCACTGTGACTGTGTGTGTGTGTGTGTGTGTATGAGAGAGAGAGAGAGTGGTAGCGGTGGTTGGGTCAGCACAGCTTTAGATGTACTCATCCTAAATCTTCTTGGGTCAACCTCAGACATAAATCATAAATCCACACTACACACCGCCTCTTGCTTCCTAGGCTCCCCTCTCCCCCCCGTCCCCCCATTCCCCTCGTTAAAGACACTGCAACGCTTCCTGCTCAAAGGCGAAGGCAGAATAATTCCACAATATTCCCAACGACACATTCTGATTCGGAGAGATTTCCCGAGCTCTCGCGGCAGTTAAACGCATTCCTCGTTTTGTGGAGGCCATTATTCCTGCTTCTTAATCACCACCTTGGCTTTTATAACCTCCCCGGGCCTTAGTGTGTGGCTGATGGGGGGGTTGAGGGGGGGACCACATGTGGGTAGAGATCAGGAAATAACGACACTGCAAGGGCCCTCCCCTTATCTAAACTAACCACCGCTAATAGTGCTCAAGACACCAGCTCGTATATAATCCAGTTTAAGTGCGTAAAATAATGATGATGATCAAATAATGGCGCTTTCTTCATCCTCACGTGCACGCCGCTCAGACTAGTAGTGATTGAGGTGAGTGATGGCTGTACTGTAAGCCTTCCTGTGTAAACCTTGATTTAAGATATTAAAAAGTCAGTTTGCCTGCTGAATAGCAGCCGAGAGAAGGTGGAGACGGATTAGAACATAGGCAACCCGTCTTGTTTTTGAATAAATAATTGGTTACTTGCCTGGTATGGAATGACCGGGCTCTTTGTTTCATAATATGCTCAATGAAAAAAGCAATAGTGAATAATTGTGATGAGGAGAGGCAGAAATAGATCCGACGCACGAGGCGTCACGAGAAAGACGAGAGATCTGCAATTAGCCGGCGACAGTTTTTCCTGTTAAACCGACGCGACACGATCCTCCACTTAACTCTGCGCTAACAGTTTATTTAATGCTCCGCGCCTCCTCGTTGACAGTGTGTGTGCAAGTGTGTGAAGTGTTGGTGTCTGGCCTGGTGGGCGAGTCAGAGTGAAGCCAAACAGCTGGGTGCTCAGATGCCAAACAAACCCAGGTTCACTCCTGACGGGTGACACGCTGTCACGCCGGGCTTGATGGCATCGTTCAACCAGGTCACAGCCATGCGTAGGGGTGGGGGGTGGGTGGGAATGACACTAGGGTTGAGGTGGTGAGGCATGGGGGGGGGGGGGGGAGTCATTGCTTGTTTACCCTGCGCCTGATGGCCCCCCGCCAGCAGCTACAGCAATTATCACCTTAGAGGAATGTGGGACCCTCGTGTTAAATTCCCTTTGACCCCCCTGTTGGAGGGGGTCAGGAGGTGGGTGCTCTCCCCGGGTGGGTGGGTGGGAGGGGGCGCTTGTAAGTGGGTGCATGGTGAGTACTGTATGTGATTATGTGTGTGTGTGTGATGGCCCCAGAGAGAGACAAACCCCCCCCACCCCCACTAGATCACCGCGCTCTGTCATCCCAACCAGACCCCCAACATGGCAAACAAGATTTGCATGGTGTGTTTACAATGTAAATTGGTTTCTGAAGGTCTAATTTCACTTGGAGGAGCACCAAAGGTGGTCCCAGAGCACACGTGGGGCCGCGGAGAAGTTATTTAGAAAAGCAGTTGTTTGGTGCAAAAATAAAAAGGGAGAGAGAGAGAGCGGGCGGGCGAGCGAGCGAGCGACCGCTGGCACGCAATGAAGACCTCAGCATTTGTGATTGTAATGCGTTTGTTTGTGTCAAGCTGTTTTTAGTACACATGTGTAAATCGCAACTTTACAAGTCGGTGTAGCGCGTCATAAAGGGTGGCTGTTAATGTGCATGTGTGTGTCGATGAGAGAGAAAGAGAGAGAGAAGAGGGCGAAAGCATGAGAAAGCAAATGGCAGAGAGGAGTGTGTAGTTTTAGAGAGATGTATTTCGTGTGATGCCATTCGCTTTAGAAAGGAATTACCCACACACACACCTACACACGCACACACACAGACAGACACACACGCACACACACAGACACACACGCACACATGCAATTTCTTTATACTTCGCCCCCTCTCGCTGTGCCCCGTATCAAATGTTTTCATGAATGTGAGCAAAGTAGTTATGCTGTCGGGATTGAAGGCGGCGTGGAAATCGATTGCGTATGGATTCACTATTTTCTGACAATGATTGATGCGCCCAGCTTACGCATTTTTATCTCTTTTTTTTCTCCTTTTTTTTACAGGTTCTCCATGGAGCCGCTGTCTGCTCTCCAGGTTTTGACTGAGGTGGGATATCTAAATCACCAGCCTGTCCACCGCCGCTCTGTCTGCTCTGGATGACAGCGCCGGCCTGATATATAGGTGTGTGTTCATGTGCGATGTGTAGTGTCTTCAAAGCCAGTGTGTGTAAGTGTATTCCCGTAATGTCTGGTGCAGTTTGACCTCAGTTACCGCAGGGGGAGACGGGCCTCTGCACCCCGTCTCCAAGTCTCTATGCATTAAAGAGCATTAACTCCTCCGCCAGGGCAGCCAACATGCTGCGGCCTTTACACGTTGTGACAAATCCAAAGTGTCCCTGCAGCGTCATCAGATCACCTCGCCGCTTCCAATTAGCAGCGGTGGCTGACTCCCCGGCCCCCCTGTCCCCTGTCCCGGCCCCTGTCCTCTGTCCCGCACCCCGGACGCTCTCATCACTTATATACCGGCGCGGCGGGCAGAGCAAAACAACAACAACGCCCATCTTAGTCGGAACGAGACGAACCGCAAATCATCTGCTTTCTCTCGCCAGGAGTCGGGGAACTTGCTCGGCAATTGTCATGGCAACGTCCACGACTCCTCCAAGAGGGGCTGTTCTTCTCCGTTTCAAATTGCGCTGTAATGTCGGGCTGGGGGAAGCGGAGGAGCGGGGGCAGGTGGGGGGCGGAGGCGACCGTACTGTGATGAGGGAGAAGGCCGACGCGCTGAACTCGACAAAGCCTTTAGATCTTAGCTCGTATGTTAATGAATGGAGTCTGATGTCAACGTTGTAAAGCAGCTCTGCCTTGTGTTTTTATCCTCCAGACATTTGCATTACCCTCGTTACAAACATAATTGCAGCAGCTCCTTCTATTTGCCCGTGTTGTGTATCTGTGTGTGTACAGAGGCCAACATACAAACACGACCTAATCTGTTTGATAGCCTGACTGTAAGCCAGACTTCTGTCTCCCCCGGTGCACTCTGCTCTGCTCTGCTCTGCTCTCGCTCGCTCGCTCGCCCACCCCAGCACTCATCCACAGGCACACATTCATTCACACGCACTCTCGCATGACTACACAAATGTACAAACGGGACTCAAGCCCTGGCTGGATCACGCACACGAGACACACTCGCTCGCCCGGTCGAGATTATAGCTGTAGTAAGACGAGACAGAGCGAGGGAGGGAGGGAGGGAGAGAGAGAGAGAGAGAGAGAGATGGATGGAGGAGAGAGATGCGATCATAAGTACATGGTTACTGTAGTGATGTGTGCTTAAAGTGAAACGCCACTCACAACATTTAGTAAACTGGATGTAATTTAGAGACATTTGTAGTTCCCTTAGTAGGTATGTAGTCTGTAGACCTGACCCCTATGGATCTATGGAAGACATCAAAGAGCCTCTAAAGGTGACGCCACGTTAGGTTTGAGGTTTAGTTTCATAGTAATATGTTCACCAAGGCCTCAGGAAGATGTTGTACCTTCAAACACGTGCATGTTTGTCACGGCTCGCTCTCCTGTAGTGACTCCCACCTGGTGCCTCCTCACATCACTACACAGATTACGCAAGGCCGCCCCATGATGTGTTTGTGTGTGTGAGATTGCGTGTGAGGAAACAAATGGTAAACGTTTGTAAAGTCGCTTGCATGTCCCGACTCTGTATGTATTTAGAATATAGAAGATTTAATTCACACTACCAAGAGCAAAACAAGTTTGTAATGTCAAAGTCTGAGCTCAGCCCTGTTGGTGGCTTATTAAAGGCTCATGTTGTGCTGCAGGACTTTAAAGGAAGTGACAGACACATTCTGGAGTGTGTTTTCCTACTGTCTGTACTTGCACTACCCAGGCTGTTGTGTGTGTGTGTGTGTGTGTGTGCACGCCTGCGTGCGTCTGTGTTCTCTCTGGTCCGCTGCTTCGGCACAAAAAGGCCGACCGGTGCTGCCCCGTTCTTTGTTTTGCTTCTTGTAGGAAACTAGCAGCAAATTGTGGCTCAATGAGGCGTTTGGTGTTTTTGTGAGGTCTGATAAAGTGCAAACCAAACCGTCTGGGCCGCACCGGCCTGCTGCTGCAGCGCCCTCCATTGTGGCCCAGTCTGTGAATGTAGGTCTGTGTAATGCTTGGTTAGTGTTGAACATTAGGTAATGGGGTGTGTGTGTGTGTGGGGGGGGTCGGTTAGGGACCATTCACGCGGTTTTAAGATGTGGCCCAGTGTTTGGAGCTGCTGTCCGTAGTGTTTAATTGTGATGAAGGATGATTAGAGCTCTGGCTAAAACTGGAGGAGAGTTTTCTATCCGGTTGCTTTCAAAGGTCCCCCCTTCCTCCTCCCCCCTCTCCCCTCCAAAATCTCCAAATTGTAGAGCTCCCAGAGAGCATCAACATGACAACACTTGTCAAAGCAGGGCATATGTGTGTGGGTGTATTGACGCCGTGTGCAGGAAATATTCCAGTTTTTTACTTCGACGCATTCACCCGACACCTGCAGTAAGTACTCGGGTTTCAGACGTGACAATTATGCACTTCCAAAATTGAGGCAAGCCAGGGATCGGGAAGCAGAACGACGAGCTCGCGGCACAATCTCCGAAATGTGTCAGTAATCCTAACTCCTGCACGCCGTGTCCTCCATCCACAGTTGTTTTCTTGCATCACAAAAGCAAAGACGCTGGATTTTTCTCCCGAGCTTTAAACGCAAATAATGAGTCGTCAGTCGTTCTCCCCCCGGCTTTGTTTAAGCATTTCTTAACGCCTCGGCGACGCACGGCGAACAACAGACAAACAAGCCTGCGAAGATCCACAGATCAAGTTCATGGAGTCAAGCAAAACAAACACATGGTTAGGGAGAGAGACAAAACAGGAGGGCCATGGGAGTGCTGTGGCCCTTGTCTAAAGCGGTTATGGGGCCCGCACGGGTGTTGTGCTCTCTGGAGGATGTTGGGGTAATTATCTGCCAGGGTGCACGTGTGGGAAAGTGTGTGTGTGTATGTGTGTATGTGTGTGTGTGCACGCTTGCAGATGTCTGCGAAGTGCATAGTGGGATATGTCCAGGCATAACAAGCTGCCATCATACACACACCTCTTCTTCCTCATGTGATCTATATGTTCAGGGCCATCTACTTCTTTTTTTTTTGTCATACTGGAGAGTTTAGAAAAAGGGGGTCTGGGAGTCTTTGGAGGAGGTGCAGTGCTAGGACGAAGAGGGGGTGAGGCAGAGGAGCCATCTTTGAGGGGTTTGGGGAGGGGGGCGACGGCACAAAGCTTCTCCCTGCTCCTCCATGTGGAAAATGGCAGGAGAGGGTGAGGAGAAGGAGGGGGGGGGGAGTCGGTGAAAAAATGCGGAGGAAGGAGGCGGAGGGAGCGAGGGAGAGACAATTAGTGGGATCTGCTAATCACCAGGGCAACACTCATTTAATTGACATGTGAAATTTGGTTTGATCTAACAAGCCGATAGGAGGAACGACAATGGAGCCCAGCCCGACGTCTGAGGTCGGCCGGCAGGAGCCAACGAGGCCCGGGACCGGGTCTTTGTTCCAAGTGGCTGTGCTGATGGGTGGGGATGTTGTCCACTGGGAGATTAAAAGCCATTATGTTCATTGAACTCTACAACTGCTGTTAAACACCAACACACACACACACACACACACACACACACACAAACGCGGCAAAGCTGTTTTTGTGTTTGTGTGCCGTCTTGTTTTTCCTTCTCTCCTCTGCAAAATTGCACCCAGTAAAACAGGCATCTTTCATCCCACAATGGCCCCGACCGCTCCACTGGCTCTAAATGGGGGAGGGGGGTGGGGGGGTGAATGGAGGGGGGGGTGCTTTTAGAGAAATCAATAAGCTATTTAAGGTCATCAGGAAGTAGCAACACAGCGCCGCAGCGTCTTTACACACTCTGCCTGGACGACGACTGGACGACAAAAGGTGGAGGGAAAAAAAAGTCCCTCTCATTTTCGACCCCCCCCAACCCCTACACCAAAACCCCCTTCTTTGTTTTACATGACCAGAAATGGAATTAGAATACTCGATAACAGGTTTGGTT
Organism: Genypterus blacodes; assembly: GCF_046128005.1. Classification (NCBI taxonomy): domain Eukaryota; kingdom Metazoa; phylum Chordata; class Actinopteri; order Ophidiiformes; family Ophidiidae; genus Genypterus; species Genypterus blacodes. Next base: position 8,846,452 of record NW_027466857.1, read on the forward strand.
AAAGGAAGGCCTATGTGTCCTCCGCTGGCTGGGTCCGTCCCGCCACAGACCATGCCACAGACCAGAATCCCCCCCCCCCACCCCCAGTGCACCGCAGTCACGCTCTCTCTCCCCTCACGCCTTTTGCACGCCTGCCGTTGCTAGCGGATACGGTAGCTTCCGTTTGTCAGGGGTGACTTTGTAGAAGTGGCAGAGACTCGGAGGATACTTCTCGCTCTTTCAGCCGCTCTAATCCTCTTCCTTTATCTGTCTGGCTGATCCAGGCCAAAGGGTCTGTGTGTAAGGGCGATCCAGTGACTGGCTGCTCCTCTGTCTCTCTCTCTCTCTCTCTCTCTCTCTCTCTCTCTCTCTCTATCTCTAGCCCTCTCTCTCTCTGAGCCCCGTTCTCTCCCTCTTCCTGTCTTTATTTCTGACACGCATGTTTGTTGTCTTCTTGCTGTCTTCCACAGTGACCTACATGCCTCCTCTGTGTTTTGCCTTCCAGCCACAGTGATCTCTGATACAGCGTTGCTCTCTTTGTACAACGGCATATCTCTGTCGCACACAGACAACACACACATGCACACACACTGGCCAGACAGGCATCTTGGATTATGGCCAAGACTCACAGCTGGATTGTATGCTTCTGGATTGTATCCTTCAAGTGTATATCTGTGTGTGTGTGTGTGCGTGTGCGTGTGTGTGTGTTCCTGTGGGGGTTGGGGAACGGGCTTCATCTGGGGCGTCTGATTGGCGCGCTGGCACGGGAGCCAGGCAAGATGCTGATTGGACAGAGGGGATGGAGACTAGCGTGCCGGGTTTCCGTGTGCCATGTATGCTGTGCCTCCTCCAGCGCTGGCCAATAGCTCCACATATTGGATGCATTACAGATTAGAGCCAATGCATGCCTGTGTGTGTGTGTGTGTGTGTGTGTGTGTGTGTGTGTGTGTGCGTGCATGTCTGTAAGTCTACACAGCTCCACATCTGTGCAAGAGGACTTTTATCCTCAATGAACAATTCCGCACCGTCTCAGTTCAGCGAACAGATCACGGAACACATTTGCCTCTCCCAGACTAATCATTAATTATTAACGGCAGATTTGAGTTGGCATTCCACATCCATGCTGTATGTGCCCACGTGAGAGCCACAGACTGCTGGGTAATCACATTTAAGACGCATTATGCATCAACACGTGAGCTTTAACTGTCTAACGTTCTTCATGAAAAAGGAGGATCTGATCATCCTGTGTTGATTTACTGCAGAATTTGTGAACTCGTCGAGAGCAAAGTTGAAGCTCACAGGGACTCTGAGAACTTCCACCCAGTTTGCATATTTTAGATCTTCAGTAGATTGGAGGAAGAACGCCAATACACTCTATTTAATTTTACATATGTTTTACACTTGCATACTTTTTGTGCTGGTGTGTCTCCAGATGTGGACGAGCGCTCTCAGCTGATCGCAGGTTGAGGCTTGAGACCAAGAAGAAGCCGCTGGTTTCAATTTGACTTTGTGCTCCACAGCGGGTGGAGGCGGGGGTGGGACGAGCCTCCACCAGCAATGTTTCAGTCTGGCTTTGCTTATTGATGTGGCAGCGGTATCGTCACGGCGACGCCTGCGCTCTCTCCGTCTCCCCGCGTCTCGTCCCTCTTCCGCAGGCCTGTGTCATATCACACTTATATGACACTTGGACCTGTGGGTCTTCTGTCATCCGCCTCCTCACCTGCACAGCTGCTCCTAACTGACCCATTAGCTCCCCGCACAGACCACAGCGTCGCCAGATTGTCTTATGTCGCCGCGGCGCTGTAGACCTCGTTGCCCGTCTGTGGCTGACCGAAAAAAACGCCTGCGATCATACTGGCGGCGGCTTAAGGCCCTTTCGGACCTGAAGTTCAGGAATACGTGAGCAAGCATTTTCCACCTCACTGTCATCCCCACCTTGTGTCTAGTTCTAAATCTCCAGCACCACGATGGATGCTGGGTAATATGTACATGCACTTCATACTCTTCAGCAGTAGGAATAATGTGATTTAGCTGTAAACATGCACAGAATCAACAGGAGGGCACCGCTCCCCATGCACACACACACGATGTGTTGCGTAATCGCACTGTGAAGCGAATCTGCCTGTTGACAAAAAATGCACACGGAGGCGGCGTGCTGGGATTAAGACGTTTACACGCCTTAATGAATGGATTTACCCTCTCATAATCCAGGTTACTGTTGCTACAAGGGAGCAGACTTTGATTTGTGCCAGTTTCGTGCGTGTTAAGGCACACGCACGGACCTTTATGGCAGTATAATAAAGCACATGTGAGCACGCTGGTGTCATGCTGAGGACTTGTGGAAAGGCGAGGAAAGAACTTGATGGAGGAGCGACTGAGAGGGAGGAAGAGCAGATGTGAGGAGGGCTAATGACAGCAGCTCAGGCCTCAGTGTGACAGCGTCCGGCTTATTAGAGAGCCCAACGCCGTCATTACTCCTGTCAACACCATCCGCTGTGACTGGTGCAAGTGCAGGGTGAAACCACAGAGGCTAACCATGCAGCGTAACACACACACACACACATACTCAGAGAGAGAGGGAGAGAAAGTTGCCAGCATTAAGAACAAACGAGATGTAAGGACATTTCGACGTGCATGTCCACACACACACACACACACACACACACACACACACACACACACTGCCCATATGGACACGCAGGAACAGGGTAACAGACACACATGCATATTCACACACACACACACACACACAGACAGTCGCACCATCAGCACGGGTGCACATGTTATGAGGATGGGACATGGAAAACATGGCAACGCTGTCGCCCCCCAGACGGCTCCACGCTGCCCACCTGTCAGGACGAACAGAGGGGAAACATTCACCTGGCCGGGATCTCAGACGGGCTCGGCTCGGCTCGGCTCTGACCAACCATCTGGCCCCGCAGCTCTCCCTCTCTCCCTCTCTCCCTCCCTCCTTCTCTCTCTCTGTCCCTCTCTTAGTCTTTTTAGAGCGCGTCAGCACTTACCCTCTGCGGTTGTCTTAGCAAGGCTGCTAACGTGGCTAAGAGTCCTGTGTTTGTTTCTGTATGTGTGTGTGTGTGCGTGTATGTGTGTGCGTGCGTGCATGCTCGCGTTTCACAGATGGCAACTGGGAGGGGAGGGAGGGCTGGAGAGGGTGATGGAGAGAGCTGTCTGAGGCTCCGGCAGCTCTCGTGTCTCTCAGGCGAGGCGGTCTGTCTGCGGGCATCTGCACTGGCACCCCCCCCCCCCTCTCTCCCCATCCACCGCCGCCACAGCCACCTCACCGTCCAACGCGGTGGTTTTTTGGGCGACGTCTCGCCAAAGGCAGAGCTGCTCCCCAAAATATGACTCCCCTGACCCCGAATGTGTCACTTCACCGCCTGCCTCTGTGGGATGATTAGTGCCATGATTGATTGGGTAAATGATACATCTGCATATGTGTGTGTGTGTGTGTGTCTGTGTGTGTATGAGCGCTGCAGACGCACGTTTGGCGTCTACATACACACATGAGCCGGTCCCGTGCTCCGTGTTTGGCCGAGCGAAACTTTGAAGGCAATTCCAGGAGTTGTTTGCTTTTCCTGCTGAGGTCTCTCTGCTCCCGGCTTATTGATCAGCGCACAGTATGTCACAAGATTATACTTAACAGCATGGCCGCGCACTATAGGCAGAAAGGTCAAAATGTCTGCGATTCTGCGTGAACTTTCTGTGTGCGTATTTCTATTGAGTACAGCTCACACAGTTTGCCATCCACCACGATTGAAAACAAACCACCTGCTCAATTTAGAAACATCTGCAGAGGTTTGATGTTGACAGTCTCGGACACACTGTAAGGGCCCTTTCAGAGTGTGTGTGTGTGTGTGTGACTGTTGAACCTCCTTGTACCTACACAAAGACAAAAAAAGAAGTTGTAGTCATTGGACAGTTCACACTCTCAGTATGCAGTCGGGTTTCTTTCGAGCGAAAGAAGTCAAAGAAGAGAAAGGAGAACAGCGATGATGCAACCAGCAGTGATATTTGGACCAGTTAGGGCTTATTGGTTCTATTTAATGATGATACTGAATCAACCAGAGTGTAATCAAAGGCACCATGTGGCTAGTTGGAATCAAACGAGATATAAAATAATAATAGGACGAGATGTTCTTCGTCTGCAGCCTCCATTCACTTTTGCAATTTTTCCGCAGTTGGTTGATTTTTCTTTTGTGTTTATCATCAATTGTTAGAGATGTTGCTCCTCTTTGTCAGGTAATGTAATTATGAGGTTGGGATATTGAGACAGATCCCCTGATTTAGTTTCATTTCCACTTGCAATCCCGTGATTCGCTTGACTTCTGGAGGATTTGCGACCCGGCACAGAGACCCCAGAGAGCCTGGATCACAGCATCCTCCAACTGGTGCTCGGCTGTTCTACTGTAGTCCGGAAGGTTGGGACTTCAACTTGGGACTTGGGACTTCTCAGGGACTGCAGTAAATACAAGTTTACGAGTTCTCATTTCAGCTTCAGAGTCTGGGGGAGCCTGCCACAATACACACACACACACACACACACACACACACACACACACACACACACACACACACACACACACACACACACACACACACACACACATCTCTGCCATTTTTTTTCAGCCATTGTCACGTGAGTAACAGAGTGATATAGTTTGGGAGCATCAGCGGACACCGAGCTGCCACATCTGTTCCCAAGCGACTCGTGGAGGTTTGAACACGTGAGGCGTCGGTATGCAGTGATTAGCGCAGGGCTGTCTTTACCCGAACACCAGGTTTCCTACTGGGCTCCCATAAACTGTTTTCTAAGGAGCCTGTTGCCATGGTTTTCAGCAATCTTCCAATCAGTCATTTTGACCAGTTTTCCTTTATTTATTCCCCCCAAAAAACCCAAATGCCTTCTGCATCAACCAACTGTCGCGTCCCCTAGACCAATTGTTCTCAATCATGTCATACACAGTATTTATGTGCCACGCCGGGACGACTGACTGCGAGCGCGCTTGGATGAGCTGTGGAGAGTCGTTACAAGCTGACACCTTTGGCACGCCGGCGTTTTCCAATCAGCGGCTGTGATGAGCGACGCAGAACGCCATGGTAATAAGTTAATGATAACACCGCGCTCCGCGTTCGCCCCGGCGCTGTCGTTAGAAACACGCTTTGTGCTTTTTCATCTCTCTGGAAAATGACATTCTCCCACGAGTTCACCTTAATGGCACCCCTGGGCAAGATGGGATAAAAGTATTAGAAGAATCTTTACTGTGATTCTGCTCTCTCTCTCTCTCTCTCCCGGTGAGTCATCCAGCTTTGACCCCTGGCGCCTCTCCTGACAGGAAGCCGTATACAGTCGCGGCTTAATCAAACGCTCCACGCAACCGGGTGGTGTCAACAGGCCCCCAGGTGTCGCACGCCCCCTTTCCCGCGTCTCTCCCACCTCTCCTACACAGCTGCTGTAATTGTATTTGCACAGACATTTATGATACTAAGTGTTTTATAATGCCAAGTGTTGCTTTTGATACGTGGGCTTTTTACTGGAGTGCTGCTATTTTCAAGCGTTAAGCACTTGTTTTGGTTTATCCAATTTCCGATTTGTACCTGAAGTAGGAAATACTCCTAACCTACTTGTACTTGATGTGAATTCTGCCTCTATCCTAGTCTGGTTCCTGTTGTCCGTGGCAACACAAGGTGATGTGTGAGTGTTTGCAGAGTGTAAAGGTAATCATTGGGGCAGTTAATAGCCACCAAAAGGGAGCCATTAGCCACGTGTTAATTTGTGGTACCAGCTCAGTATGTTTGTGTGAGTGTGTGTGTGTTTGTGTGTGTGTGACTACGGGCTTGGGAGGAGGTGGAGGAGAATCTGAGGAGGTTATTCGCCGGGAAAACAAACTGGGAATTTGAATTGCGGCCGGTGTGTTTGTTAATCAGCGGCTTCATGCAAATGCGAAGAATGGAGATATAAAGGTGGCGTGTTTGTTTATCTGACAGATGATGGCAGCTGCAGTCGTATTCTGACACAAATTGTGGCGCCAGTTGTTGTGTCGCTCTGACCCAAGCAAAGTTTTCCAACCATATGCGCAGAAAAAAGTAGTTAATAGATCATAAAGGACTCTTATTCATCTCCACTAGTGTTCCTGCCGCTCCTTACTTCCTCTTTGTAACGTCTCTCTCTCTCTCTCTCTCTCTCTCTCTCTCTCTCTCTCTCTCTCTCTCTCTCTCTCAATCAGTCAATTCGGTCATTCTGCCACAAATTCATTCATTCGCCGCTTTAACGCCACATTTTCTCTCCTTCTCAGTGAAAGAGAGAGAGAGCGGAGATTGATGAATAAAGAGAGAACATGAAATAATGACAGGAGTGAGGTGGAATGATGGACCGGAGCAATCTGTTCTCCCTAGCAACAGGCAGCTGTCACTCCTGAATCACTGCTGGCCTCTCTGTGCCATAACAGTTGTTGGCGAATGTTGTCGTCGCTGCAAATGCTTCTGGAAAATCTTTTCTTTTTTTTTTTAATTTCTTTTTGCAGTGAATGGATGGAAGCAAGCCGGCACCTCTGGGATCCAGCGCAGGGGGGGAATACAGAGGCATGCTGGGAGCCTGAAGTCTCTCATCCTTCCCTCTCCTCATCCGTGAGTGAGAACCATATGCACACAAGCGCTCATGTGATCTCACACAAACGCTCGCAAGGTTTTGAAAGACTCCAGATCGTTTCATTTCCCGGCGTGGACTCGCACGTGTGTATGTATTCCGCCGCAGTCTTAGGAGACCCATCGAGAGGGGGGGGGGGGGGGCTTTGGAGTTGGGGCGGGGGGGCTGTTCTAATTACCCACCATGGCGTTCTCACTGACACCTCCATCTCTGGCAATATCTCTCCAACTTCCCAGCGTCCTCACTGATTGAGACAGGAGTGGCTTTGCTGCAAATAGGACAGGAAGGCGGTGTGTGTGTGTGTGTGTGGTGGGGGGAGGGGGGGGGGTTGCAATTCAGGCAGGCAGGTTGCCACGGAGGGGAACTACACACAGATGGCCTTGACAGACTGACAGACAGAGGATGAGACGAACAGAAAGACAGACACAAAGACGCAGATACTGTGTGTGTGTGTGTGTGTGTGTGTGTGTGTGTGTGTGTGTGTGTGTGTGTGTGTGTGTGTGTGTGTGTGTGTGTGTGTGCTCCAACATGTGGACATGGCTGTGTGTTGTAAAGAAAAAAAGAAACACGGGGGGGGGGGGATCATGCATGTGGATGTGCGGCCTACTTTATTATGAAAAATCATCATCAATCAAACACGTCTGATGTCATGCAGAGCGAGTGAGAATTTACGCAAAATCTTAAACAATTTCACTTTTTAGAATGGAAGGCTTTGTTTTTTTCTGGCGACACAACAAACCCCCCCAGCGTATCAGCAGAGGCGGCATGGGCCTCGGCGAGCTCGCAGCAGCCATTAGGCACAAAAGCCCAGGTTGGATGCAGCAGGCGGCGCTCTGCTTGTGGTAGCTGGTGCTCTGCCGGGGTGAGGGGGCTGCTGGGCCAGATCCCGCTGGGTCCTTTGTCCCCCCGGCTAATTGAGTGATCCCGACGACCCTGCCTCGTCCCTCCGCCTGGTAACGTGTTAGCAGAAGCCGCACTTTCTCTCTCCCCTTGCTTATAAAGTCATAACTGGGCGTCTGCTCCCAGCGGCTGGAGGACGAACGCACCGCTGCACGGATGGATGAAATGATGGAAAGATAGATGGATGGATAGATGAAGGTCGGGTGGGCAGATGGCTCAAATGAAGGATCAATAGACTAAACGGTAGAGTCGGATCAGAAAGCACACGTATAGATGTTTGGAAAGTTGCATCAGCAGAGGGAGGAGACGGGCGGTAATTAAGTTGAATTCGACTGCGGTTCCGTGGCCGCGGTTTGGCATTGACATGGTTGTTGTTCCTGCTTTGTTCCTCGGCGCACTGACAGGGTGAGAATTGATTGAAATTGCGGTTGCTTTAAGGCAGATTGAATAAAAGCATCCATCCAGCGGGCCCGTGAGATCTGTGGACGCGTAGGTAGGTGCCAGAGTACGAGCACGGAGGGGAGGAATAATAAAGGGCCTATTTTTCCTCGAGGAATTCCTCTTCTGCAGGTATGCCGGCGTGGAAGAGAGAGCGCGGATGAAGGGACTGTTACACTGTTCTGAAATGAATATGCTGTGAGCATATGAGAGTAACACTTGACAGATGCTCACAGGATGATATCGTGGCCCGTCTTCAGATTTTCCTTTGCTACATGTTACAGCAGCTGCACCCGTGCAGCTCGGCGCCGACAGCCGGAGCACGCCAAGTCTTTAAAAAATCACTCATATTTCAATGCATGTCTCCGCCATCTCTTTGAGTGAACATGTGACAGTTTTTCAGATAAGTGTTTTTGTGTTAACAAAATGGAAATCTTAATTTTGCTAAGCTAATTATAGCTTGTAGGCTGTTGCTAAGCAACCTAATGACAGGAGACAGCAGGGAGTCAAGAATCTAACCTTTGGCTGGATAGAGCCAAGAGGTGACATTTGGATTTCCTTCATATCTTCCTCGTTTCATGTGCTGCACTCTGTCTGTGGCTCTGCTGCACTTCACAGCTCAAATGATGCAAAATGTGCTTTAAAGGGACTGTTTTTTATTTTAAGAACCTTTAGAAAACATGCAGCCGAGCTCCACTAACAAGGAGCTATTGTACAAACTCCAGCTCACACATATAGAGTATAATATATGCGCTCACTCACGCTGCTGCTGCTGAGTTTAGCTTTCTACTCACAAGGCAGAAAGATCACCCATTTATAGAAAGTAATACATCTTTAATTGTCTAAGTATGGGATGATGGGATTCTGAATCATCAATGTGATCATCATCCATCCATCCATCCGCCCCCTATAGCTGTGAAGCGGACTGGAGCCTTTCCCGGCATTGACTGGTTGCATCCTGGACCGGTCCCCAGTCTGTCACAGGAGGGCCAGCCGCTGTAATAACCCAGAGCGACCACACTTAGCAGGAGTTGTGTTTCAGCTGCGTGTGTTCTGTGTCACACTCCCAGATGGATTTCTACACGTCTGAGTTTGGTGAGGTTGCACCTTTTTATGGGCTCCTGATGTCACCGCAGTGCAGCACCAGCCACATCTCTCCACGGTGACCACCCAGAGGCCCGAACTATATGCTCTAAAAATTTCTTTGTGGGTGTCTTCTTATGGAGGAGGAGCGGGGGGAGTGGGCGTGTGTGTGTGTGTGTGTGTGTGCGTGGCTCAGCGCCAAAATAGTTTTGAAGTATCTTTGAAAAGACCTCGTCTTAATCCGTTTTATTTGCTCTGCTACCTCCGAAACCATTTGTCCACGCAGAGCTCCCAAAACCGGGGGATTTAGTGTTGGGTAGAGCAAAGGTGCAAGAGCCCACAGACAGTTAAAAAAAAAAAAAAGAAGCCATCTGGCCAAGGGGGCGGGGTGAGGCGGGGGTGAGGGGGTGTCGGGGCGGAGGAGTCGTGCTGGGCAATCAAAATGACGGACAGCAGCGAAAAGTGTTTTGTGGGCTCCCATGTACATGCAAAGTAGGCGGACTCGTGAGCTTTCACAGCTCCCTCCGGCCTCCAGGTAAACACCCGGCGGCCAAGGTATGCGTGGTCTTCGCCCGCCTCGCCTCGCCTCGCCTCGCCGTGTGTGTGTGTGTGTGTTTGTGTTTGCGTATGCTAACAAGGTGATTGTTGGCTCGCTTGTGAAAGGAAAGCGTGTATGTTTTTTTTTTTTTTGTATGTGTGTGTTTTATGTCTGTGTCACTGAGCTTCGTGTGTTTGCAGAGTTTGCGTTGCCGTTTTTTCCCCCCGTTTGCCAGCATGAAGGTGTTTGGTCGGAGGAGTTGGGGGGGTCAGCAGGTGAAGCAAACAGCATCCATATTTCATGAAGCGTCAAAAAAGCGGAGGATTGGACACAGACTGGCCTCTATGGACGCTGTGAAATGGGCTCACAATTGTCCCTCTCCTCCCTGAGTAAATATTATAATCCTATTCTCTTATGCTTTCCATCTTGCCCTCTCTCTCTAATGTTCACCCCGACGGCGGCCCCCTTTTTCCCCGGGTGAAAACCCCTGCGAGTGTGTGGAGGCTTCATTTTTCACTCTCCCTTTGGGGCTCTGTTGTCAGAGAGCAGAGCCCTTAGGAAGTCTTTATTTCTAGCAGGCAGGGCCTCTTGCGTTCCTCCACCCTCTCCCTCCGTTCTCATGGCTGTCCCCCCCACCTGCTGGGATCCTGATCCCAGCCGGGGCAGGACTTCAGCGGGGGACAATTACTGCTGCTCCCCAGCTTTGATCATCTGACCACATGGAAGCACAACAGCTGACCACATGTTTCAACAGACAAGACGGAGCAAAGGGAGAAAGGAGGAAGAGTTAGAATAGGGGCTAGAAGAAAAGAAAAGTCCCCCTTTTCATTTCAGGGGCCGAGCGCAAAGCTGTATGCGAAACTGTGGAAGACGCTTCGGGGAGAGAGCTAGTTAAAGCGGTCAGATCTGTGTTTCGGACACTTTGAGGGCCATTATTTATTTGGATCACTTATTGGACCGTGCTTCATACTGATTGTGTCTGACCGCAGCGACCAATAAGGTTCAGTTTGGGGGAGAGAGAGAGAGAGAGAGGGACAGAGGCAGAGAGAGATAGAGAGAGGGAGGTTATTAGAGGCAGCGCTTGTAAAAAAGTGAGTGCTAAGTCTGCTGTATTGTCGGCCAAATTGTCAGGAGGCCAACTGGGCTCTGCTGTGTTGCCTGGCCGCTGTCTGGATGGGTTTTTTTCTTCCTCTACCTAAGCCTCCATGTCATTCACACAACTTCTCCTGCACGCACGCACGCACGCACGCACGCACGCACGCACGCACGCACGCACGCACGCACGCACGCACGCACGCACGCACGCACGCACGCACAGCTCAGTGGGATTCTCTGCATCCTAAACCCTCACCTCAACTTTAAGTTTGTAAATCTTTTTTGTTCGGCATGTAAACACCACAATATCATCGGAATTGTCGTAAATCGATGTGTGTGTACTCAGAGCAACAGACGCAGATTATTCAAGTGGAAATCTATTCACTTAAGCGTGTAAATGATCCACTGTGTGCAGAGTGTTTATCTCTCCTGGTGCTTAAGGTACGAGTCACCGTCTATGTTGTGGATGTTACTCCATTTTTTTTTTTTGCTTTATTCACAGTACACAGAAATTGGAGTGTAATTTTCATGTAATTGTACTTATTAGGTAAAAATATTCTTATGCTCAGACTAAGGCAATAAATCAGTCAAACATCTGTCACTAACACTCCAAGATCATACGAATGTAAGTTGATTCATGCCTCTGTGTGCATTCCCTCAACGGGCACACTCCGATTACGCAATGTGTCCCATATATGTGGAGAATGTATATCGGTCCTTCGGCGTACACAGCTCACTCTCTCCGGCCTTCATCGCAGACAAATAGAGCATTGAGTGTGTGTCAATCAGTGCAGTGTTTGTTTGGCTTTTTAAGTGTCTTAAGTGCAAATCGGTGCACAAATGAACAAGTCGGTATTGTAGACACGAGCGCGTTGCCGTAACTTTTTGTGTAGTTTCCGTGTAATCCCCCCCCCCCCCCCCTCCCCCTCCTCTCTCTAACCTCCCCTGCTGGCGGAGGACCTGGGCAGAGGGGGTGAGACGGACACCGGCGGGTGCTGAGGGGAGAGGGGAGGGCGTTTGCTTTGGTCTGCTCGTCGGGGATGGCCTCTTGGAGTGTCCCAATTGTGGAGGAGATCACTTTACCGCATTAAGGGAGCCTCAAAAGAACCTCTTCAGCAGCACTTTGGCCCAGCCTGGAGGAGCGCTGCATGTTTTGACTGCTCCGCCACCTTTCATTGTCGCCGCTCTGCCGACCACCAGCCACCACTGCCTGCCTGGGATACTGACACTCGCACAGGAGCGTCCCCCACAATGCAGCAGGAATGCAAATAAGCACACACACACATACACACAGACACGTGGAATCACATATGCACCTACACACATAACAACCCTGAGGCATACTGATTAGATTAGACCAGAGCTTTGAAGGTAGCACTGGTCAAATAATGCTTCCAAGCATCACAAGTGTGTGTGTGTGTGTGTGTGTGTGTGTGTCAGAGAGAGACACACTTGTTATCTATGTGATGTAACATCTCTTAAACAACAAAAGAGCCATGCAGGGCAGATTATGATTATCTGAACATTTACCACATAACACTTGACATCAGTTATACGCTAAATACTTAAGCAGAATTAAATGCAGAATTAATTACATACAAACCTTTAGCGATCTATGAATGAGCTTTGACCATTTTCTTTTTTTAAGTGAATACATGTATGCACAGGAAACCAGCCCGTTTACCTGCTTTATTAGAAATAACAATGATGAATGATGTCATTACCGCTGTAATTAATTTATCACATGAGACTCGATCGAACAAAAATCCCAGCGTGAACAAAGCGGAGCATTTAATGGCCGTTGTGAAATTTTACGTACATCATTTTTTAATGATGTGATTTTTCTTTATGGGTTCAGACACGACAAATTGTTTTGCTTTATTCTAATTAAATAGGAAATGTGTCATTTGTAAATGTCAGTGCATAATGTTATTTAATTGTTTGACACAGATGAAATAAAGTGGATTTCATAAGTGGACCTCATGTTGTTCTGCTCTGTGTTTGTGTGTGTGTGTGTGTGTGAGAGAGAGTGCATTTCCTCTCTAAAACCAAAGTTATTCTTTCACTAAAGCGAAAAGGTCACTTTATGATGTGGCTTTGGCCATTTGTGTATCCTACCTAAGTTCATAATCATTTTTATCCGGCAGTTAAAAATAATTAACAAGTTCTCATGCTCTCTTGTCGTCCACCATTTTAGATCCCCGCTCCAGCAATGAAAGGCCTCTCCGTCGGCGCGGTCACGTAACGCTGTCGGGACGCGTTTTAAAGTGCTGTAACTCAGACCTTTTACACGGCCTCGTAAAATACCAACATGCCCTGGTAATGAGAAGCATGAATGGAAAACTTGGAAGTTCCCCCCGTGGGCCGCTGTGTGTTTTGAGCCGAGCCGGGGGACGGAGAGAAAGAGAGAAAGAGAGAGAGAGAGAGAGAGGGAAAGAAAGAAAGGAAGATGAAATGAAAGAAGTGTAATATCTCCAATGACTCGGGTTCTGCTCGGTTAGCCGTCTAAGGAGAAAGAGAAAAGATGGCGGCCGATCTTTGTGCGTCCCTTAAAACGCGGCTGGTGAGCGAGCGGTATGCGGGTTCAGAGTGGCAGGGTTGGGACTGAGGCGTCCCGTGGTCCCCCTCCTCTCTGAGTGATATCATATGGACAAAGCGGCAAAGGTCACAGACAGCTCAAGCACATAACTCTTCATCTTTCAGCCTGCTCTGACACTCTTTATGGTGCCTTGACCTACTGACAAGCTGTGTGTGTAGGTGTGTGTGTGTGTGTGTGTGCATATATGTTAGGACCTGGATAAAGGTGTGAAAGCCTCTGTTTGTGTGTAAAGCGTGTATACATTGCACATGCAGATCTCTTAGCAGTTGCACGTTTCCAACACGTGTCTCCGTGTTTTGCTCCATCAGCTGATCGATGTCAGACTACATCTTAATCTTACGGTTCCCAACCCTTTTTTTTTTTTCTTCTCCTTCCCCCGACGCTGTGGAATAAATCATGATGCAGCGTGGAGGTGGTGGCAGGCAGCGTGAGTCAGTGAAGCAGTCTGCCTGACTTCACACTCGCTGGGGATCTGGTAACTCAGCAGGTAGTCCCGAGTACAGATTGAAACTAACTCTGCCCTCCTGCGCTACACACACACACACACACACATATCGCCCAAGCTCCATTCAAAAGCACTACTGTTCCTTTTATTGTGAGATGAATTGCAGCCGTTCTTTTTTTATTGTGTACAGATGGGGGGGGGTTCGGCGGCGTTACTTAGCTCCTAGGTCGTTTCCTCCAAAGGTGCGTGCAACCAGTGGCCCCTGTGTCAAAGCTTTAAAAGGGGGACTTAAATGAGGGTCGAAGTCATCCTAGAAAGGGGGCGGGGCATCCATGAGTTGTATTAGTGGAGAAAACGGCGAACGCTTTCCGATTCAGTCTCTCCTCAGAGGCGTTTGGTGGCGTAACGTTGGGGCTGAAAGCGACCGCTGGTTTGCCCGTTTCCAAAAGTTACACGTTGTTACAGTCGTCACGGTTTCCAACGCTATCGATCAGCGGAAATCCAGAGGCCTTTAGTCTCTGATGGTCAGTGGTCGTTGGCTAGCTGAGCCTCTCTACCTCCCCGCCCGTTTCTAGCTTTGTAACATTCTACCAAATCCCAGTGATTTTCGGTTTACGCATTTTGTATTTGCGATTCTGCATCATATCGGTCGCCCCGTCCAGTGTGACTCAGCCTATCAAAGCTCCTGTTCTAATATATTCTATTGCTGAGCTAGTGTGCAAGTCAGTATTTCTGTATAGCAGGCAGTTGCCGGGGCCAGTGCCAATGAGTGTGTGAATTACACCCGTGCATAAAGCGCTCCTTGTGTCCTGCTGGCCAAGAGCTACGGGGAAGCTGGAAATGATTGTAAATTAAGCAGCACTTGGCTAAGGAAGTCATACCAAATCTGGGATTGAAAGGAACATTTGGAATGATTACTGAAGGGCCGTAAATGGAGTTCCCATAACGCGGGGAGGGCCGGCGGGGGTTTAGAAGGATGGTGGATGTGCGGGACTGGAGGTCAGTTTTTGGAACCCCCCCCCTCTCTCTCTCCCTCTCTCTCGCTCTCTCTCTCTCTCTCTCTCTCTAGTAACAGTAGTAAGTCCCAGCTGATGCCTGCCACTAGCAATGAATTATTCACTCACTTGTCAAATCAATAATGATCCGGTCTTTAGTGGCCTACACTCCCCATGCCCTACTTATCAGTTTGGGGAGGGGGGGGCGGGGGGGACAGGAGAGAGGATGCATCATTTTGACAAAAGCTTATTCTGCAGGCGAAGAAAAAAAATCCCATATTTTAAGGTTTTACATTCATTGTAGTGGACACGCGGCCCCTCGCTGAGATAAATTGGCTGTCATTTGTTGTCATTTTAAGGATTGTTTCTGGAAAATTGGAACTTTGAACAGAACGTCGCCACAGAAACACGCACACTACACACCCACACACACACACACACACACATACACACGCGCGGTGACGGCGGATTGGAGCGAGCGCACATGATTAATATGGCAGTTTTGTTGAAATGGAATGTGGCAAATGGAGGTGGTGGTGAAAGAGGGGAGGGGAGAGGGGGGGGGATGTGCGGGGGAGGCAGGGGGGGGGGGGGGGGGGGAGTGGGGTGTAGTCTGGCAGGGATGGGGGGGGGTTGGGGGGTGTTGCCATGGCTTTAAGGGCACGGGCATGTTTGGATGGCACGACCCACCCCCCCTGCCCCTCCGCCTCTGTTCATGTGTCACTCACTGTCTCCCAGCCTGTAATTTTCCATCTACTGTAACAATCTGGGCACATCGCCACCCAGGGAAGTTTTAAAATAAATAAAGAATTCATTAAATAATTAGTATCTCCACAACAATCTCTTTTGTTCCGTCAATCTCCTATCGCTCAAAAAGTCACGCAGAGAGATGAAGGGGGGGAGGGAGGGAAAGACAGAAAGGGGGCGAGTGAGCGACGGAGAGAAAGAGAGAGAGGGAGAGAAATTAGTGGAAAAATCAATTAGAAAAAATTAAAGGCATTGAATTTTTGAAATGCTTTTTTTTAACTTATCCACCATTGATTACATCTAATTGGGCCTCATTTCCTGAAAAAATACTCTGTGTGTGTGTGTGTGTGTGTGTGTGTGTGTCAGCTTGTGTGTTTGTGACATTTCCTAATGGTTGGGTGCATAGATGATAACCACTTGGCTTGGAGACAGACAGATATAAAAGGCTGTCACTCTGTACAGAGACAGCCATAATGGCTCAGTGTGTGTGTGTGTGTGTGTGTGTGTGTGCGTGTGCATGTGCCTGTGTGTGTGTGTGTGTGTGTGTGTGTGTGTGGGGGTGATGATAGGGGCCCACACTTGGTGCCCAGCCATGCTTCCTAATCAAAACCCATCCGCTCACTCAGTGCTCCAGCATCGGTACTTGTGGTATGATGTTTACATTGAGAGAGATGGAGCAGAACCTCCTCTTTGTCCCCTCACACACACACACACACACACACACAGACACATACACACACACACACACCTGCCACTCTCCTGTGTGTGAGCTCAGCAGCCTGGAACATCCTGGTATGTGCGGCAGCTTGAGTAACAGATAGACAGAATCATGTAAACTTAAACTCTGATGTATAACTTAGTGGTCGCTTAGTGGCCTGATTTTCAAAATAAGAGCCTCCAAATTTAGTGGTTTGGCATTAAAGATGATAAGAAAATTTTCGAGGGGAAGCCTAGAAAATCATTTCATCATATTTCAAACAAGAGGAAGGAAGTTCATGTTTTCTTGCACAGTGTGTACGTAACATATCTGTGTGTGTGTGTGTGTGTGTGTGTATGACATGGCCGAGGCTTCAAACATAAACGAAACACTGATGCCTGACACGTTATGACCTCTGTGCCCCCCCCTTGTGTGTGTGTGTGTGTGTGTGTGTGTGTGTGAGAGAGAGAGAGAGATGCATCATTCTTATTCTATACTTTGAGGACATTGCAGTAACTAAGTCCGTCTCTGCGTCCATCAGCGTATAGTGACGTCCTGCACTTGTCGCTCCTGTCTGTTGCGCCTCTGACTCCACATTGACTCAACGTGATGCGAGTGTGTGTCTGTGTGCGTGTGTGTGTGTGTGTGTGTGTGTGTGTGTGTGTTTTTCCCTCCCGGATATTAATGGGGAATTAATGATTCCGTTATTCCCCCACTGAGCGCCGGAGGGGGTGGATGAGGAGGAGGGGGGCTCGGGGGGGTCGGTTTGGTTTGGGATTCTTTTTTTAATCGCTCAAACCTCTATGAAATGATTGGAGCAGAAGTAGAAGAAAAAATGGAGGCCGTCCCCTTCTGCCAGGACTCACAATGGAGGTGCAGAGTTATTTATTTGATGGGGTTCAATGCTTGTCAGGGGGCCAGATGGAATTAGAAGTGGATTAATAATTTTAAACAAGGCTAAACCGCTTGGACTGTCCGTCTGTCTGTCTGTCTCTGTCTTCAATACTTAGAAGTACCGTCTGCTGTCCGAACCACCTCAAAACAATGTGTCCTTCTACTGAAGATGGGACATAGGAGTTCTTCTTCGGCTCTTTTTCTGTCCTCGTGGTGTTTTCTAGCGTCCATCGCTGTTTGGTGTTGGACTGTGCGGTCATAAATAAACACAAATGTCCCCCATCGCTGCTCTGCCCAGAAAGAGAGTCGTCTCTGATCAAATGCAGCTTTGATGTGGGACAGAATGTTTGAAGCTGTTTCAGTCCAAAAAATAAATAAAAAACATGTTGGTCTGGTGGCCGGGATGCTTAGAGCCACCAGGACGGTGAGCCTGGTCACGGGGTGATTAGGTTCAGCACCAGCCGGGGAGTTTAATGGTCAGCTGGAGGGATCGCAGCGATGCAAAAGCAGATGTGTTTGCAACCAAATGTGAGTTTGGTTAAGTCAGACAAACCACCATGTCTCATTAATCCCCATGTAAAGTGTGTGTGTGTGTGTGTTACACCCCCCCCTTCTTTTGAGCAGGCAGGTTTGTGGGGTCCTGCAGGGGCCTCAACGGAGAAAAAGAAAACGTCTGGCCTGAAACTTAGAATTAAAATCAATGTAGCAGAGAATCCACACAGGCCGAACATGAGGAGAACCCAGACGCAGCAGACCAGCATCAGGAGAATATGACAAAAAAAGATATGGACTATAGCATAAATCCATACTCCATACCCCCCCTCCCCCTCCCCCTATTTAATTCAGTCATTATAAAAATGTTCTGTGAATGTAGCAGGGACATTAGCCCCCTTCTGAGCCATTATCCTGCCTGTCTGGTGTTGCAATTTCACACTCCACTGATTCCGACAAGCAGCACAGTCTCACATGGCCCAGATTTCACCTTATTTAGGTAATGTAGTCCCCCAAAAAAACACAACAACAAAACAATCATTCCCCAAGACAAGACAAGGTAGATTTAACAGCACGTGTGCACTGTTGCCTCATCAACAGAATTATAGAAGAAGAAGAAGAAGAAGAAGCGCGAGGAGGAGGGAGTGGGGGAACATTGAGTTGCAGAAAAGCACATTTTTATTTATTACATAAATAAAATCTGGATATAATCTGGCACGGAATCAATAAGTTTAATACGTTTTTTTTACTGATTTATTCACTGTAAAAAAAAAAGAAATCCTTTTTTTTTTTCTTCCTGTTCAAGGTGTGAGCTCGCGCCGCTGCAGGTCTTCTT
The DNA here is from genome assembly GCF_046128005.1 of Genypterus blacodes. Taxonomy (NCBI): domain Eukaryota; kingdom Metazoa; phylum Chordata; class Actinopteri; order Ophidiiformes; family Ophidiidae; genus Genypterus; species Genypterus blacodes. Next base: position 8,864,853 of record NW_027466857.1, read on the forward strand.
CTCCTTCTTCCGCTTCCTGTCCTCCTCCTTCTTCTTCTCTCACCTTTGACGACACTTTTGCACCCGCTTCATTCTTAATGCATGAACGGCGGCGCATGAAACGTGAGCAACACACACACAGAGACAGACACCAGAGAGTGATCCATTATTGATGGCGCGCGCGGACGGAAACAAACCGTCGACTTTGCGGCTGTTTTGTCGCGCTAAAAGTGCGAGTTTGAGGCCTGCGCCATGTTTTTGCGTTGATATGGAGCAGAAACTGCGTCACGTCTATGCGTTCATCCTGCCCGCGCGCTGTGCTCACAACGAAACAAAACGTTTAAACCGTTAAAAAAAAAAAGGAAGAAAAAAAGGGGTGTCTCCATGTATTTATTTTTTTATTTTTTTAAGTTTGGATTATTTCGTTCCTTCACGGTGACATTTAAGCGTAAAGAGCGAGAGTTGCGAAGGAAAATAAATAGATTTTAAAAAGAGGAAGGGGGAGGAGGGGCTGCTCTGTTTTTAGAAATTGGCTCAGATTTACATTTACATGACTGAACTCGGGTTAGCTTGACTTTGACTGCCCCCCCTCCCCAAAAAACATCATTTCAAGGACAAGATAAGTGAGTCGTTAATAATAAGAAATGCGCACAGTTTCATTCTTTTTTCCTTCTGTGATTTTTGATGTGTGTGTGTGTGTGTGTGTGTGCGCGCGCGCGTGTGTGTGCAGCAGGAAGATTATTACAGCTGTGGGGGGAAATGAGGCCTTTTAAGTTCTTCCCCCACTTTAAATGTCTAACATGAAGCAATTAAATAAGGCACAAAAATGAAATGATACCAGTGTAGTTTATTTACTGCAACATTTAATAATAATATTAATTAATAATAACAATTAATAATAACAAACAGATTGTGATGACAGAAAGTAATACAATACATTTCTAAGAACATGTTTTTTTTTCATGACTGTTCTTGTTTTTGGTGCAACAAGTCTTAAGTTTTCACAGCCGTGTGTGTGTGTGGAGCTGTGGAGAGAGGTTTAAGGTTTCACTGGGCCCGCTGAGCTTCACTCCTTCCATCAGGAGAGAAATATGTCATCGGTCATCATAGCAGGATGGATAGAATGTCTCAGACACACAGATGAAAATATTTGGCAGCATTACGCTTTGACAGAGAGATTAGTTACGAGCTGTTATGGAGACCTCATGCCAATCACCCTGTCATGTTTAAACTGTCTCCACTTATTTATGAATCTGAACTGAAGCCCTTGTAGCTTATTGTTTTCTGCAGAAGGGCGGAAATTCTAGCCTACAAGCCCGAGAAATGTATGTGTGTGTGTGTGTGTGTGTATATGGTGAATAAAATGGCTCCAAATGCAACACGCAAAGGCCCTTTGGCAGCGCTGCTGAGAAACAAAGTCCCTTCTTTTGTTACTCATAATACCGGTTCCCAGAGCAGAATTGAAACAGGAAAAGCAATTATTGGAGAGATTGTCCCACCAGCATTGAAAAGCTATCAGCATGAGGGTTGGGATTGGCTGGAGGACACCTATGGCCCCATGCATTATCCTGGCATGAGGTCGCTTTGGCAATCGCCTGCCAATTTCCACCAGCACCTGGCCTCCCCATCCCCCCCATTCACCAGGCCCTCCTACCTGGTCCCTCTTTTCTCCTCCCTCCCTCCATCTCTCTCTCTCCCTCTCTCTCCCTGACCAAACCCCCTCCCCAGTCATTGTCCCAGGATGGTGACCACCGTAGGAAGGAAAGATTAATCCCTCACCGTCCTGTGTGAGTTGAAGGTGGGCGAAGACGCGGTGCGGTTTCCCCCATCGTGAGACTGATTGTCGAGGCTTCTTAGAGGGAGAGGAGTGGGGAGGGGGGAAGCGGGGGGGAGAGAGAGAGCTGGGCCTGAATGGTGGAAATATCCCCCCAGACACCTAAGACAAAAAAAAGCAGCATAGCCACAAAATAAAGAGTCTGTGTCTCTAATGCTGTTAAAATATGAGCTGGTGGTGTTGGAGTGTGAGCCAAAAGGTACAGATACAATGTAGAAGAGAGAGTGTGCGTGCATGTGCTTGTGTGTGTGTAGAAATTAGGTTGATGCTGTGTCAGCTGCACCGCAAACTATTTTTATTATGGCTGTTGTAAACCTGCATAACACAGCTGTTGAATATCACCCTGTTTCAGGCCTGTGGGTCATCTGTGGCCACGGCGACCATGATGACCAGACCACAATACACTGACCCCACACACACACACACACACACACACACACACACACACACACACACTGTACATCCTGAGAGGCCTCGTGTCCTGTAGCTGGTTGGCCTTCAGTTGTTTGGTGCTGGGTTGCAAAAACAAAGGCTGTCATTATTGTGTTTTTCTTTTTTAGCTTTGTTCTGTGTTTGTATTTCTTCATATTATGGAAGAACTTATTTGTCATGAAACAAAAGGAATTTCACTGGAGCTCTTTATTTATTTATCTATGATCTGAGTTTGAGTGCTTCTCCACACACATGGACCGATTCCCGGTACTTTAATGTTATTTTCTGCTTTGACAAACGACTTCATACTTCCAGACACCCGGGCAACTTTTGACATCAGACTCACACAGATTGTAAAAGTAAAATGGAGTTAAATTTGGCCCCTCATTTTATCATAAACAAATGTAAAATAAAGAGATTTCACTCTAGTGTGGATTTCACAAAGAATATGTGACTGTATGTAGTTCAGGTATAAGAAGCTCAGCAGGGGCCAACCCCCCCTTGTGTGTGTGTGTGTGTGTAGGAGGAAAAAAAGAGAAACTTCAATGTATAGACCGGTTTAGGAGTAATTATGTTTCATTGTTTCTTTAGCTTGAGTGATGCCAGGAATGTCACACACGCGCACACACGCACAGTGGAGGGATCAAGCAGATTGTTCTTCCCGCTCCTCTCCCGCCTCATGCATGCATCCATAACGGATTAAAGATTGCGCAAAAACATTACGCAATCACAACTCGTCTTAAACCCCCACCGCGCGCGCGCGCACACACACACACACACACACACACACACACACACACACACACACACACACACACACACACACACAGCTGATTGGCATTTCTGGGGCAGCGGTGTGAAACGTGCCAGGACTGTTTGATTCCTCACACCGCTTTGTAACATAACAATATAATAATCTAATCTTATATTTACTGCTGGTTTGTTTAGTTGTTTATTGTTCAGTCACCCACTTTTCGGCGCATTTCTGCTTAATTGGGACATAATTAATCGAATTCGAATGCGCGTGCGTCTCTGCACCCGCATTCTGACGCTGCATTCTGGCCAATTTGGACCTCGGTAGTGCAAGTGTGTGAGGGCGTAATGCGCAAGCGCGGGGGAGCGAACGCATGAAGTGTTTAAATAATGGTGAAGCGGTGGAGCCTTTCTGATTCATAGTCTTTTTCGGGGGGTTAGAGGACATTAAGGGGCGGCATTGTCCTCTTTATTTAAGGGGCGATGAATATTGGATCACCGGGCTGCTTCCCCCTCAGGCGAGCCCAGTCCTGTGCGGGGGACAACGCACACACTGGCGCTCAGGTGAAAAGTTTATGCAAAGTGCGGAGCCCAGCACCGCCACGCAGCAGCCACAGCCCCACTCTGTGATTGGCTCTGTGCTGGATTTGAAGCCGGGGCACCAGATTGATAATGTCTCGCTGAGATTGATAGTTTCCAATATAAATCTTTTTTTTTTTTAGCACAATCTTAAGAAAACCGCGCACCTTCTTCTCCAATAAGACGCAATGGTGCTTCTGAGCTCCATAAAGGCGCGTCTCCTCTTCCCTCTCTCCTCTTCCCTCTACTCTTCCTCTTCCTCTGGGGGGCTTTTCAGTTACGGGCTGTTATTGCAGTTACGTCAATTACTCATTTATCCATTTAGCGCCTCTCCGACGTGTTTGCAGATATATCTGTCACAAGACAAACGCAGCGCGCAAGTGGCGAACATCTGCCGGGCTGAGTGAGCGTTTGCCGGGGCCCTCACTCCGGGGACCCATTAGCATTGACTCCTACGCCCGCGCTGATAAGGAATTCATCAAGCGCCTGACACCGCGCCAGATGTTGGAGAATTAAGCGCTGGACGTCCCACTGATGGCACGACTATCTGCTCAGCTCATAAGAGAAATGTTATCAGAAGAGAGAGAGAGAAAGAGAGAGAGGGAGGGGGGCGACCAAGGTTGGCGTTTTGCTTTGGGGGGCCCCATCAAGCTACCAGGACCCCCAGTAGCTACAGAGCTACCGTTATGTTACGATAGAATCCACTTGAAAGCAAAAATGGTTTTATTAGAAGTTGTATTATAATTTATACCTCATATAGTTCATTCTACCACAGCGTGAAACTGACTCAATTTGACTTTTAAAAATGACAAAATGTGAAAGATTGACAGAATTGACCCATGAGATGCACATGAATAGCAGTCTAATGTCAATCAATGTCAACAACAAAACGATGAATTAGATTACTACTTGTTGTCATGACTCGTCCAGAACCTTTGCAGGGAAGGTTTTTTATTTTATTTTATTTTTTGGTGGAGGCCAAAGTTAGGAAAAGGGCCCAATACCTGGTTTTACCCATTAATCTCTAAATCCGCCCCTGGACTTGAAACGATGGATTTAAATGAATAAATCACACTGGGAGCCTTTAGGTGAGGAGCTGAACTGTAAACTCAGCAACTTTAAAAACTTCATCCAGTACTTTCACTTGTCTTAGGGGGGTACTTTGCCTCGGGGGTCGCTGTGTTGCTGCGGGGCCATGGAAATGACAATCAACGAATAATCGAAGTAAAAAACCCAAACGACAAAGCCATTGTGTCGATCAGTTTGCATCACAAAAGACACCGAGCACTTTTTCAAGCACACATATAAAGACATTGTGGATGAGCCGCTGATGCATATTCAAAGCCCCGCTGGAGGTGCAGAAAGCGGCGATAATTGAAGAGCATCAACATCCGCGCAAATAGACGCGTTTGATTGGCTCATTATCAGACGTGTGCTCGTGTGTTTATGTGTGTGTCTGTGTGTTAGCTCTTACGCAACATTGTCTCCATGTCTTAACATATACACTTTCCTTATCGTGATTCACATCTCGCTTAGTAACGAACTGATTGTCACGGTGCGTCAACAACGTGACGGTTACCGGCATTTCAGTCACGCACTGCACGCAGATCCCCCGCGTCTGAATCCATTGGTGGTCATTCAGTGTTTTGCAGAGGATCTTGTTTGTATATAGATCAGTGATGAGTAAACACAGGTGTGTGTGTTTGTATGAGTGAGAGGCGTCAGCGTTTTTGCGTTTGTTGTCATGATGCCACATTGTGCTGCATGTGACTTTACTTTGGTGCAGAAGAATTATAATCCTTCCAATCCAAATCCGCCCCTGGGTCTTTAGTGTCATTGAGCAAGGCATTATGCGAGCCGGTTTGGAACACACTGAGATCGACCGCGCGCCTTCCATGTCATATAATTGCTACATTATTAATTGTAGATTAATTAGCCACGTGGGTCATATCTGTAACCTGGCATGGGTTGCGTGACCAAAAACACGCCGTGGACCCTGCGTGTGTATGGGGTTTATCCTCTTACAGCACGCAAAAATAAACCCCACACACTACTCTGCGGAGCGGGGAGAGGAGGAAGAGGAGGGAGGCGAAGGTTTGGGTCGACTGAACTCCCATCCAACCCGGTATCCAAACTTTTTCTGCACGCACGGCCACAAGCGGCGACCCCCCCCCCCCCCCCCTCTCTCTCTCTCTCTCTCTCTCGCCCCACACACACACTCCCCCCACCCCTCCTACGGTCTGCACGCAGCAGCACCTATAGGCGCGAGAGGAGAGATTACCGGGCTCCCGATTCCGCGCGCGCAGCCCGCAGTCCCAGTATAGAAATCCATATGATAACTGGAGCTGAATGAGGCGCAAACTGGGATCGAGAGCCGCTGCAGTCTGCGGCGGCATTGTTGTTCTTTACACTGCACCCACGTGACCACCAGGCGCTTTCTAAGCCATTGAGGACCCCCCCCCCTTCTCACCCCCTTCAGAAAGAAGCCTTTCATGTTTGCTCCTTCTCGCTGTATCGCATCCCCTGCCCCATTTTCTCATAATCTCGCCCATCCACGACTTGTGTTGCTCATCAGTGTAAATCACGCGCAAAATCCCGCGTTAATCACAGAAACTTCAGAGTTAAGCAGCGGGAGAGAGTTGTTTTGTTGTTTTTTGCAGAATACGTTGAGTTCACGATGGCACATATCCATTTTGTGATCGATACGAAACGTAGGAGCTGGCGTAGTTTGGAAGTTCATTGGGTGTTTATTTCGCCACTTTTCGCCGTCACGGTGCTTCCGTGCGTGGACTCTGGTCTGCATGTGAGCTCGAACAAGAAGAGCCTGCGGTCTCTGTAATTTGACGTCACCGCGTCTGAGGGGGAACTGGAACTGTGCGACTCTGCTGCTGCTGCTGTGTGGAGGATGGAGAGAGCGAGAGAGAGAGGGAGGGAGGGAGGGGAGAGAGAGAGAGGGGGGACGGAATGCCCGAGCGCGCTTGCGCAAAAGTCAAAACAGAATTTGAATCAATATTCCTAAATGTGTGTATACTTTGTGGTAGGGGAGGGCCGAGCTGTAGGTAGGGTGCAGGTGGTGGTGGGGGGGGGGGGGGGCGCTGTAGAGGAGATGAGCGCTTATTCACTTTTTATCTGTGCTTACCCTTCTTCTTCTTCTCCTTCTTCTATATTCTATGAAACATTCGCCTATCGAGCCTCTTACTTATTACTTAAGAGGTTTTTCATAACATCGTGCAGGTTTCTGGTGCGTGTATTCTCCAAGTGGATGTGCGTGATCTGCGGTTGTTTTCACTCAGCGCTGCGATGTTCCTCCGGTGTGAGAGTTCGGGCCAGAGCAGCTTTTTGGCAGCCCGCTCCCCTCCACTTTCACGGTCACACAGTGTCCTCAGTTGCCCGTCTTCCAAGTCTGCACATAAACCACTTCGATCATTTGTATGCGCTCACACACACCAACACACACACACACACACACACACACACCAACACACACACAATAAAAAAAGATGCACGTGTAACTTTGGGAAACATAGGTGATGCTTTGAAAACCCCATTTTTTTCTTACTCTGTGCCAAAAAAGTGCCAAATGGTTGTCAAACTCCCCCCTCTTCCACCCTCCCACGCGCACACAGACACACTCACACACACAGTCAAGATCTTCAGATACTAAGATGGCGCCCTAATCAGTGTCAAGTTCAAGTGACTCCCACCAGTCTGATACAACTCGGTACATGTGTGGCCTATGCGTGTACGTTTAACACAGAGCACAACAACAGTCAAGATAAGAATCAACCTCGCAGGCCGGAAGTCGCTTTTCATGATGTTTTTTTAATTTTTCAGTCAAAATCTCCGTTCACATTTCGTCATAAATAGTTGGTAAAAACAAATCAACCAACATACAGTAGCCTAAAAAGTACAAGGAACCTCAGCCGGTGGCCGCTGCGGGAGGCTGTCACGCGTGGGCCCGCTGCGGTGCAACATGGGTCCGCCTCATCGTGGCACAGTGACACAGTTCATCAGGATAAAACACTTTTTGCTCTTCAGGAATAACTCGGAATATTTCCCCCAGAAAGTGTTACAACATCACATTCTGTCTTTGTTTTCTATACAATTTTGTACTCGAACGTTGTGGATATGGGGCAGAAAGGTGGCGGGAATAAGAAAAAGTACTTCCTTTTTTAAATTAAGGTATAGAAAATAGCATATAAAACATATATTCCTTAAATTATTTAAATAAACTTATTTCATATATCACTGTCACGAGGTACCGTTTTTTTACATTTTTGTTTTAAAAGTAGTGCTGGTGGTCTGAAATTGTCCTCGTATGAGTACAATATACTTTGTGTATGCATAATATTAAATTCTTGAGAATAGGTTACAATGCAATGCTGTAACTCTTTTCGCCACTGAACGTATTCTCCCCCAACCCACATAGATCTTGAATTCCATCCACTAAATTTCCTCAACAACAGAAAAATGTCATCTCTTGACAGGTTATTCACACAAAACAAGCAAAATGCGTCATCAAACTGCTCTATATGCAACACCACAACAAATAGCACGCTTAGTTTCACAGAAGAATTACATTTAAAACAATGCAAGCTGACAGACAAAAAAACTTTTTTATTTTTGAAGATACTGTGTTGTGACAGTTCCATTGTTGCCGATGCACACATTTAAACATACTTGCACAAAGACATTGCTGGAACTATAAAGAGAGCCGGAGTGGCGCATATATGTGGGTGCATGACCCGAATTTGAAATACTCAAAATACTGTCACCTTGATTTGGAAATCATGAATGAATCTTGCATACTCGTCTAAAAACCTGCATACGAGTACAATAGGCTGCTGATGGGTTTCATTATTATTGTTATTATTATTATTATTTTTTCCCCCAAGTTTATGCTACGAATTGACATCTATCACTGATTCTATGAAAGTAAAAATACACAAAAAGTTTAAATTGAACCAAAATAAGGATATCAACAGAACCGTTTTATAGCTTCTCAGCTCAACTGAACTCATTTCTACAAAGTCGATGATTTACATGTCAATGGTCTCATAAACAAAAATAAAAGTGACGGAGATATCTGCATTATATATAGACAAATCCATAATATTCATATAGATGATTTCTTCAATCCAAATAAGACACATGTAGGCCTATTGGTTAAAAAAGGGATACAATCGCAATGTTGGAGCTTTAGAGTTTATCATTTGTTCAATGTTAAGCTGGTTATGACCAAAAACTGTACAGTTCTTGTTAGAAAACATTTTCCATAAATATCATTTAAGTTTCAGAACTTATACCCATAATTAAATTACAAATTGATAAATATGGCATCATGGATATGTATTTACAACGGTATTAACAAAAGGCAACGTTATATTCAACGGTAACAATCGTAACCTAATACCACATTTCTCCACCTGAAAACGGACGTTGACAACAGATTCGACCCCATTAAACAAGGAAATACATTCACGAGTATAATATTTATTTATGATTTTTTTTTTCTGTGTTCAAGTTCATGACAAAGACTTTGGCACGTTTATTAAGACTGTCTGAAGTTCCAACAATCAATTGAAGAGGCGACAAATAGCGCGTCACCATCATATAAAACAGCGTGAAATAATCTGCCTTTTTTCTGCTTTTTTTAAATAAAAATTTGAGAAAATACATAAAAAGAAAAATAAAACAATTTTTTTCTGAAATCTGTAAACTAAAGATAAAAAGGAAAAAAAACATTTATTTATATTTAGAAAGTATTACTTTATTCATTCGTGATTTTTTGTTTTTGTGTTTTTTTTTTAGGATTTCCTCAAAACTCTGGAATAAAAGTCAAATTTCGTGATCCTGAGAACGGACGTGGCCTGCTTGTTTGCTGGCTTTTGCTCTCATCTTCCTCATGTTGTCCCAATTCCATCTGTGTGTATGTGTGTATGGATGTCAGAGTGTGTGTGTAAGTGTGTGTAAGTGTGTGTGTGATCAGGAATAGTTTTTAAGGGTTATCCTCCGCCCCCGTGGTCCACAATCAAAGAGTTTATTTTCTTCTTCGTCCCTCAAACGTACCATTCGTTAAAGTTGGGTGCCAGTCCTTCGCCGTGTCCAGACGTGTTTTGCACGGCTGTCGGCGGTGTTTTTGTCGGATCCTCCGCTCCTGCTGAGACCAGCACGGGCGGCGTGGACGACTCGTATCCGGAGCTCGCTGCTGGGGACGACTCGGATCCTTGAGACTCGTGTACCTGCGAGTGGAGGGGGGAGAGAAGCAAGAGGGAGCGTGTGAGTTGTGGAGACGCTGACATGTCACCCCTAGCACAGAACTTGATATCGAGCAGACCTGGCAACCCAGTGTGCCATTTGTAAATAAAGAGGCTAAGCAGCTCAGCTTCTGCTCTCTGTAACACGTTTCTACTGCAATCGAAGCCTAAATAAAACGTGACTACACAGAGACCGGAAACGAGGGGAAACACATCTTACTCACTTTAAATAAACGTGTTCATTTAAAGCCAAAAAGCATAGTTTAGTGTCGCTAAAAGCCCAAAGTGTCTAATCAAGAGTGACTGCATCACTTTGAGCAGCAGCCTGAAGTTGTGATCGTCTCCCCCCCTCTGTCTGATGATGATGATGATGGTGGTGGTTGGGTAGGGGGAGGAGGGGTTTGGGTTAATGTGTTTAAGGTGTAATGAAGACGTTAATTACCTTCATGTGTTTCCTGAGAGAGCTGGGGTGTGTGTAGGACTTGTCGCACACTTTGCAGATGTACGGCTTGTCTGACGTGTGGACGTGCATGTGCTTTTTCCTGTCGCTGCTGTTGGCGAAGCGTCTGTCACAGCCGTCAAATTCACACTTAAACGGCTTCTCACCTGCGGGGATTAAACACACACACACGCACACACACTGTAAATTACGCAAATAAAAAGACGCACAGCAAGACCAGAACTTCCCCTCCACACACACACACACACACAACTCTCCAGACGCAAATACCTGCATTTTTTAAATAAATATAAATAAATAAAAGAGCAGCAGATGCGGGATAGACTCACTGCTGTTGCTACACACACTCACACACACTCTGTCAGGCTTAATTATTCAACAGGCCTACTGCTGCCCTGCTTTGTGCGTCTGATCTTATATAGTAAACACTGAATCAACAGGGCATTTCTGCTTTATATGCTCCTGTTCTATCAGTGATAGAACACACACTCTCTCTCTCACACACACAAACACACACTCTCACACACGCATCTTGATTTATAGTAATTGTTTATGCTGCACACAAAGAACCACACATCCCTGTGGTCTGTATAAAAAAGGAGCAACAGAGCCCCAAACTTTTTTCCCTCCCACCCCAAACACTTTGAGTTCATTGGCTACACAAATACATGAGTTTTAAGAAAATAAAAGAATTATATCAAAGTATAAATGAGGCCACGTGATGTTCTGCTACACATCGTTGCATTTAATCTGAAATGAGAGTGGAGCTGTGAGAACTGTGCGCCCCCTGCTCTCATCCTCCTTCTGTTCCCTAACACAACACACACACATGCCCGCTTGTATTTCACACACTCTCAAAGTCTCGCTCCCTTAAAATGTAATTTCACGCGTGGAAATAAACACACACACACATACACACAAACACACACACACACACACACACACACACACACACACACACAAACTGTCTTACCTGTGTGCGTTCTTTTGTGTATTTTCAGATTTTCCGACCGGGCGAATATTTTCCCACATCCGGGGAAAGGACACGGGAACGGCTTCTCGCCTGTGTGCACTCGGATGTGGTTGACCAGTTTGTACTTGGCCTTAAAGGACTTCCCCTCCCTCGGACAGTCCTCCCAGAAGCAGACGTGGTTGCTCTGCTCGGGCCCGCCGACGTGCTCCATGGACACATGCGTGACCATCTCGTGCATGGTGCTGAACGTCCTCTCGCAGGTCTTTTTGGGTCTGTTCATCTGGTTCTCGTCGATCCATTTGCAGGAGAGTTCTTGTTTGATGGGCTGCCGCATGTATCTGAAGAAGGCCCCCGGGCCGTGGTGCGTCGGCACGTTCATCCCCATGTTCATGTTGATGGGGTGGTTGTAGTTGTGCAGCTGAGCCCCGTACGGGTCCGTCCGGGGGCTCGCGACCGGGCGGTAGGGATCGGGTCTTCCGAAAATGTCCCCCCGTAAGCCGAGGTGCATCTGGCTGTTAACAACATGTCCACTCGGCGAAGTGTGGCTCACCCCCTGGTCGTGAAGTCCTGGAAACAACAGATGTCCCGGGTTATCGGTGAGCCCGGGCGGCCCGTGGAGGCTCCCCGCCGAAGCGGCAAAGATCCCATGCTGGGCGCTCGGCGCTGAGGGCTCTGCGACACCCCGGTTCCGGAAGAGAAAGTCCCGCGTCGAATTGAAGGCTCCCCCGCCGTACGAGCCCACCTGCCCGCCGTGAGAGTGTCCCAGGGCGGCCGCGTATCCAGTGGCTTGCGGGGTGAACGCCGACGTCTGGCTGGAGGCGATGTCGTGAGCCACGGGGCTGATTTTGAAAGCAGCGGAGTGGGACGAGTCGGAGAAAGGGTTCAGTCCCAGGCTCGGGTCTCTGTTCCCGATGTCGTGGTGATGCCGCGGTGTCCCGAAGCCTCCGACTCCTAGCGACGCGAACTGCGGACCGCTGTCAAGAAGCATAGTCATGAGCGCGAGGCAAACTTAGGAGACGGGAAGGAAACGGAAAATACAAATAAAATCCAGTTTAGCGGAGCGCGCGCGCTGCTCTCTCTCTCACACACACCAACACACACGCTCACACACAGTGCGACGAGAAATAACCGCGTTCGGACTAAAAGAAAATTCCTAAAATAAAAAAAAACAAACCAAGCCAAAACAGGGAAAATCCTGCGCGTGAAAGAGTTTGGGAGAAAAAAACTCCCGTTGAGTTCGGATCCGTGAGAAAGAGGATCAAACTTCCCCCCCTTTCCAGGCGGATGATGTCCTTGGACTGATAAAGTCAATCACTCACTCCCAGAACATAAATGAACTCGGGAGGCAGTGCTACGGCAGCCAATCAACGGCCGGCTCGCGCTGAGACACGTGACCACGATAGAGGGAGGTAATTGGCTAGATTTCCGGTGATTGGCACCGTTCGGTATTGAAGATGGCAGCTCGTCTCGATTGGCCGCGTGTGATTGGTTAGATGGCGCATTATTTCGCAGGTAGAGAGGAGCTCCCGGGCTCAGATGCTGCGAGGCGCGCGGAGCGCAGGTCCGCTGGAACGCAAACGTGAAGTTTAAATCCTTAAAGTGGTGAAAGTATACACGCAATACAAATATATAAGGTTTATAAGTAAACACAGGGAGGTTCAAACTCTGCTCACTATCTGCTGACCTGTTCAAACTTCTAACGGACAACTATTTTATTGTATAGATTTACATCGTATAATTGAAGTTACCGTACATTATTTATTAATTTTAATAAAAAATAAACCTTTAATTAGTCAGATTTTTTATTTTATTGTACACTCAACTAAATGGAAGTAGTCAAGTTGTGTGACAGGCATCTATCTATCTATCTATCTATCTATCTATCTATCTATCTATCTATCTATCTATCTATCTATCTATCTATCTATCTATCTATCTATCTATCTATCTATCTATCTGTGTGTTTTGTTATTAACTGAAAACTTCAGTGTACTTGGCACGGTTCCAAAATGTGGCTTTTCTTGAAGCCGCTTGAAAGGGGGGGGGGGATTTTTTCTCTTTCTCTCTTTTTTTTTTTGCAAAGCTCTATAGGGCGTAAGACGGAGGAATAAAAGACAGAAAGAAAGATGGCAGTAATTGTAATATCCTGAGAATTTTTTTTTCCTCCTTCTTCTTTTTTTTCTCGCTCAGCGCCCCAAAAAACTCTGTGCCATTGAGCAAGTTTTCACAGGCTCCGCCGCTGACTCGCTGCAGGACGCAGCACAATCTGATCAAGTTCAGAGACGCGCTGAGTGCTTCAAGCGGCGCTTTTTAACTACGAGCCTTTTCACCATCCAGACCCCCCCTCCTCCTCCTACCCCCCTTCCTTCAATCTGTCCCAGGAAGGAGCTCCACATTCTTTATTTTAGGGGATCTGGACCCCCCCCCCTAAAAAAAAACACAGAAAAATCTTTCCAAATCACTCCTTCATTCCGCTCTCATCCAACATCCGCCCTCAGTCGCACAGAGAACATCATCACTTCCTGCGCAGAGGTGAGTTTATGCTCCATTCTGTCATATATGCTTGTGTGTGGTGGCCTTGTCATATATTTGTGTGTGTGGTGGCCTGTGTGTGTGCGTGTGACGTGCGCGTGTCTCCATCTACACCCTTTTCTTCATATTTGCTCTGCGTGCGTGTGTGTGGAGGTCCAGCTAGACATTGTGTGCTTGTGCTGTGTGTAAATGGACATTACAGGCCCCGCACTTAGGCGCTTTTTGCACAAACTTTAACTTGGCGTTAAAAACTCCACAAGCCGCCCCCCCCGCCCCCCTCTCTTTCTCAGTTTACTACCTCCTTCACTCTCTCTCTCTCTCTCTCTCTCTCTCTCTTACTCACTCACACACTCACACGCACACACACACACGCACACACACACACACACACACACAGGGAGAGTTAAACTGCAGCGAGTTTGCCTTTGCAGTTTTCTCTGTTAGATTTATAGCGACCTTAGTGAACTTCCACAAGTGACAGGCCGTTAAATTTTTCCTCTATTCCCTCCATATTTTATTGGCTCGTTGAAACGCGAAGGCTCCACACACGCACACGCACACGCACACGCACACGCACACGCACACACACCGCTCTTATAACCATATTTGCGGTCGCGTTATTAATAATTAACTAACGGGATGTGGCGCAAAAACGGGTGCGCGCACGGAGGGAGCGAGCTTCCCCCGCACACACTGGTGCAGAGCAACTGTTGCTGGGCCGAGCGGAGTTAAATTCCAAACTCACCTCGACCTCCATCTGGCATCAAACCTCCAGCTGATCGCTTCCTTTCCTATTTCCTTCCTTCCTTATTTATTTCCACGTGTCTGAATCTGGACGATTAGGGATTCAAACCCACGCTGTCTGATTATGCGTCATTCCCTGCAAAACTACGTGAGGGACGCAGTCAGAGACTCAGCAGTGCAAAGGTTTAGGGTTTTATTTAATTAATATTATTATTCTTTTTTTTCAAATTTAATCTCTTTTAAAAATAGAGCTTAGAGAGCATCTGACATTTATAGAGCATAAATACATAGAGCGACAAAAAAGAGGAGGAAATGTATTTTATCAGCTTATTCTTATTTACACTTTTATCACCGTTTGGCACACACACACACACACACACTCTCAGACACACACACCAATACACACACACACACACACACACACACACACACACACACACACACACACACACACACACACACACACACACACACACACTCCTATTTACTATCGCTGCTTTCATGCCTTCAAATATATCAAATCTAGTGAATTTAATTCTACTTATTTCTAGAAACGTCCCGTCTCCTTTTTAAGCACAATAATTAAAGTATTTATTTGTTTAGCTATATTTAACATAAGGACCTCAGTTTGGTTGTACTCCATCATGTGTAAACGGTTAAAGTGAACGAGTGTGTGTGTGTGTGTGTGTGTGTGTGTGTGTGTGTGTGTGTGTGTGTGTGTGTGTGTGTCATTTCATGTGGTTCTTCTTCTTCTCTGCCAGGAAGCTCATTGGTTCGGGTAAAGTCTCCTTCTCACTGAGCATGCGCGGTATCTTCCCAAATGTCCATATATTGTAGCTTGTAGCGTCGAAAGCTGAAAAAAGAGCAGAACAGAAGCAGCAGCTCACCTTTACTCTCACCGGGGATGTATGTGTGTGTGTGTGTGTGTGTGTGTGTATGTGTGTGTGCGTGTGTGATGTGATCCAGAGTCTCAGTGTGTGCGTGTGTGTGTGTGTGTGTGTGTGTGTGTGTGTGTGTTTCCTCGTTGTCTGGCCTGCAGGAATGAAAGTCAACAGTGTCCAAACTAAAGTACTTTCTGTGATCTCTCTGAGTAAAACACCTCCACCCGTACTCTGACAGTATTTGTGTCAGTGTTTTTATCCACTTGTATACTCGTTAATATTTCAAATAAATAGTAAATATGCATCAGGACAATAAACAACACTTTTACTTGTGCTAAATTAACTTTAATGTTTTTTCAGTGTGTGTTAATGTGGTGTATGCAAACTGTGTTAACTCTGCTGTGATTTAAGGAGAATCATACTGATGGGGTGTGTTTGTGTGTGTGTGTGTGTGTGTGTGTGTGTGTGTGTGTGTGTGTGTGTGTGTGTGTGTGTTCACGGCCAGACTTTTACACGTTTACACTCAAAGCTGTAGCTGCACATATTCATATTCCCTCAGTGAAACAAGTGCACATTCATTTCAGTGGGATTTCTGTGTGAGTGGAACAAAATGTGTGTGAGATTATCTCCACTAATTTAGCAGAAACACTTTGTTTTCCTGAAGTCAATGTGTTGTTGGTGAGATAGGACGCGTCCCCATCACCTGTGTGTGAGGTCTGTCCTGACCATGACTCAGGTTTTTGTCTCCGGGGGTTTTTACATGACGATTGATCACGTGTGTGTCACAGCATATAATCCTCCTCCTCATCCTCATCCTCATCCCTGCGTCACACACTAGCAGGTACATGTCTCTGCTCTGTGTTCGCCTCATTGGGATTCATCTCAGCGTTTTGCAGACATCATGACTGCATGACTGCTGGTGTGTGTGTGTGTGTACTCAGACCTGGTGTGACTGATGTCCCCGTATGTGGACGATGCAGAGGCCTCATTGACATCTGGCTGTGATTTCACTGAAGCATCTGGACTCGTCCCACATCTGTTCATTCATCCACATTTCATAAAAATGTGGCAATCACTGAGCACTGCTGCCCCTCATCAATTATAATATCTAAACACACACACACACACACACACACACACACTCCTGCTGGTATCACACAGTACTGTACATGAAGACAGCATTTATTTCTGTCAGACACACACACACACACACTCAAACACACACACACACACACACACATTCCCTCTACATCTCCCTCTTTTTTGCACTGTTCGATTGGCAATACTAGTTTAATACAGCTGTGTGTACAAGTGTGTGTTCTTTGTGTGTGTGTGTGGTTTTCTGACAGTGATGTTTCATAAAAAAAAAAAGGATTTTACTAAACGGCGTCCAAATTAAAAAAATGTTATCAGTCTATGTGGTCCATACAGTGGTGGAGTGTGTGACCGACTGACCCATATGAGCTTTTACTACTCACATTTAACAGGAATATAAAGAAACAGATTTAAATAGTTGGGATTATAAATGTTATGCTTCTATTTGTTCCTATAATCTGAGGTTGTTGATGCTTCACAAGCTGCTATGTTGTGACAGACGTGGCTCTATTAAAAAAAAAGAAATTCTGTAATAATGCTGGACAGAGGTTAGAGCGGACCGATGAACAATAATAATAATAATGCAGTAAATATAAAACCTTTAAATCATAATATGTGTCAATAATCCAACAAGTTACAAGTGTAAAATAGAAACATTAATCAACACAATAATTATTTGTAAATATTTGTAATTTTATGTGTACACAAATTTGATTATACAAAAATAAACATATATGTACACACAAACACACACACACATATATGTTTAATTGTATAACCTGAATTTATGGAAAAACTCTTATTACCTTTAGACTAAATCCTGACTGTTATGAAGTCATAAACACATTAAAGGCAAAGTGAACATTTCCACCACTTTACATGTAAAGACTATTTAAATATTATTCTATATTAAATCATATATATATCTGCTCTTTGGGCCTCATCACTGCTTGGATAAACTCTTACTTACAGTTTACGGATTAATAGAATCACAGCAGCATTATGCATCATAAAAGTAGATTTATTTTCCAGAACATTTCACTTTATTTCAGTCCCTTTAGTGTAAATGAGGCTCTTGTGTGTGAGTGTGTGTGTGTGTGTGTGTGTGTGTGTGTGTGTGTGTGTGTGTGTGTGTGTGTGTGTGTGTGTGTGTGTGTGAGACAGATTGTAAAGTTTGGGTTTATTGGCCTCTAACCCTCAATCATTTTCGGAAATGCATCGGGTTAAAGGTTGACAAACATGAGCGTCCATTACAATCATGACGGAATTAGGCCAGTTCTGGGCCTGTCTGTGCGCCACTTAATGTCAAGTGGGCCCCTTGCTTTGTCTCTGCCCAGGATCCACTGCAGGTGACGTCAGCATAACAATGTGGAGAGAGGGGTTGCAAAGAAATAAAGTTTACATTTACTGCCAGGTTGAAAATCGATGAAAATCGAGGGAAATAAAAGAGAATTTTCACTTTTAAATACTGGATAAGCTTCAATCTGGATCTCACGGAGGTTCCACTGGAAGTAAGAGATGAAAGGAGTGAGTGTGAGCCGGGCTTCAGTGTGTGTGTGTGTGTGCGTGT
Organism: Genypterus blacodes; assembly: GCF_046128005.1. Lineage (NCBI taxonomy): Eukaryota > Metazoa > Chordata > Actinopteri > Ophidiiformes > Ophidiidae > Genypterus > Genypterus blacodes. The sequence goes on from NW_027466857.1 coordinate 8,882,942, forward strand.
GTGTCAGTTTGGAAGCTGCTGTCCTCACAGCACCCTGAAGGAGACAAGTTTCATAAGAGGAGCAGAGCCCAACCACTGCTGTCTGTCACCTTAAATACACGTACACGTACGCGTGTGTGTGTGTGAGTGTGTGTGTGCAGCGCGCTTCTCTCTCTGTGCAGATTGTTATTGGATTATTTTAATGTTAGGATGAAGCGTTGACTTGCAGGCCGATATGAGGCTCAGAGGTGAGATATGACCGCAGATCCTCCTGTGCGAGTTATGAGTTTGCAATTTTACTGCAGCAAAAACCGTCTTAATTAAATAGACTTCACAATAATCCAGGTGATTAACGTTTACAACCACTACTTGTTGCTTTACCAACGTGTAAAGACGCAAAGAGACGAAAGAAATTAAACAGAAAATATACAAAATAAATACGTCACGCGCCTCTGTGATGCGTTCAGGAGCATCAGCGGATATAAAGTAAATGTTATTGATTTATTTATTACTTTTTCCGGACTTTTGATTGTAATTGGTCCGGACGCGCAGTGGCCGGTGCGTCTCTATTATTCCCGTGGGGCTAAATGCACTTTGCGTGGGGGGGTGGGGGGGGGACAGAAGAAGGAGGACAGACCGGTGTTCCTGTGTCCTCGCCTGATCGAACGCGTTCTTCTGCCCGTATTCGTCTCTTTATGTGCAGCGGGTCTCACGTTAAGGCGGTTGAAGTTAAAGATTCGGGCGCGTCGCGGCACATTTCAAAGCATTTTTCTCTGCGATATTTGAAAAACGGAGTCGTGCGGTGAAAGCCTGCGTGTCCCTTTTAAAACAAACCCAGCGCCTGTCAATCACGCCGCATTCCAGCCAATCCCAACGCTCCCTTTTTTAAAAGCACGTTTGCCTGCTGTGCTTTTATATTGCACCATGGCCTGTTTCGAAGCATTTTTACTACCACGGTTATTGCCACAAATCAAGAGGGCAAAGTGAACGGCATGGGACTCAGACCAACTTTAACCACGTCGAGTCTGGGTCTCACTCCTGCCATGTTCACGTGCAGATGGTGCCGCTCAGGGAAACATGGGAAGAGGATTTCTAGGTGAATCCTGAATGGTTCTGCAAACTCATAGAACAAACTTACAACAAAACATGACAAGCCTGTCGAGGTTTAGTGGCTGCCCTCTCTCTTGCGTCAACCCCGGGGAGAGCAATACTGAACCCAGCGTGGTGCTGCCACCTTTGGCAGGAGAGCACATGGGACACCCCACTGGCACTTCCTTAAAACTCTGCCCCTCGCACAATTTGCGAGACTACCCAGAGACGAGGTCCAGTGCATATGTTGACCACTCGGTCCCCACTTTTTCAGACTCTGGATACCCCAGCCACCGCTTAGAGCACAGCCCTAGGGGCATTATCATTGGAGCCAATCTGTCTGGAGCCGGCATGCCACCCGTCACTGATCAACTGGCATCAAGAGCAAACCAACATGGCGGGATTGCAAGGTATCGGGACTTTCCGGGCTGCAGGGACAACAGAAGTCACTCTTTTTTCACCAGCTACCAGGAGCAGGCCCATGGCTCCTCCGACGCTACTCGAGAGCTCGGCAGCCAGATGATGCTGGGTCTACCTGGAGACCTGCTCAGCCGGACTCACCACTATGGCCAAGCCATCAGTCCCAAGGGGAACAGCCAGCAGCTCGTCACCCAGTTTCTGGGTCTCTACAAGCCCCTCAACATGGCGATCCAGCGTGGAGGAGGCGACGCTTTCCTCAGGTGCTCCAAGCAAAGTGTGAAACACGAGCTGGTGTGCAAGTGGACTGACGGCCAAGAGGGGGCTGGGAAGCTGCCTTGCTCCAGAGCCTTCGGGAGCATGTATGAACTTGTCACCCATGTGACAGTGGAGCATGTCGGGGGACCCGAGCACTCCGAGTATGTGTGCCACTGGGAGAGCTGCTGCCGGGACAGAAAGCCTTTCAAAGCCAAGTACAAGCTGGTGAACCACGTCCGGGTGCACACGGGGGAGAAGCCGTTCCCCTGCCCGTTCCACGGCTGCGAGAAGGTGTTTGCACGATCAGAGAATCTAAAGATCCACAAGAGGACTCACACAGGTCAGTGCATGATTCAGAACATTTAAATCATCTTAAATAACGCTCATAATAAATGGGCAATAACAAATACATTTATACTTTCGATTCGATTTAATTTTAAATGTGTTGTCAAATCCTTTTATTATTATTGTTATTCTTTGTTGATAAAAAAAGTTCCCTTCGTTGCTGTGTGTTGTTATTGCAGTTGGCTTTGCAGGATTAAAGCACGCGCGCACACACACTCTCTCTCTCACACACACACACACACACACACACGCACACACGTGCGCGCGCGGGCCGCACGCTGTGAGCAGCAGCAGCGCGCGCTGTGCAGGCCCATGCGCGCGGGGCGCCTCTCCCACTTCATTCAGCGAAATTAATAAATAAATGCGGGGGGACACCGGAGAGTGGTGACGTCACCGTTACGCGGCCTCAGCTGCCTCCCAGGGCTTCATCTCCACAGCGCGCGCTGATGGAGCTGGAATTAATGGAAAAAAATGCGCGTAAATGACGACCAGCAATAAAGCAACCAGCAGCAATGTATAGACAATATATCAGTAAAATATTGAAGTTAAAGTCTAATTTGCTTGTAATCTTCTTGTTGATCACTGTGGCAGGCCTGCGGGTTGTTTTCATTTGGAAAGAAGCAAATCATTGAGTTTTTGTGAGCTTTATTACACTGCTGACGAGCCAGAACGGAATCATTCCATTAATAAAAACGATTTTGCAGCGCAATCTCTTTATTCTCACTTTGACTAAAGTGTAATTGTGGCAACGTGTGTAATTATACTGCAGCGCGAGGCCTTAAAGTGAACATAGGGGGAAGGAAGCCAGGAAGTGAAAGGCCTTTAGAAGAATAAAGCAGAATAAAATGATTTTTATCAGGCGCCCTCTTCTTTTTATTCTTCTTCTGGTGTAAATTGTTCCACTAATTAAAGCAAAGGAGCGCAGACGGAGAAAAGGGACGATTAATGACATCATTACATTATACTACTGCGTATTCACCGAGCTTTGTTAATGAGACGTAATTTATGACAAAGAAATACATTAGAGGTATTTTTGCGTGGATTATTTTAACGTCATATTTCTGCGTCCTGCTGCTTTACACGCGTGATTGAAACATAAATACACACACGACATCTTTTATTGCAGAAAAATGTATCGTTTGTTGTGGACGTGCACGCGCTCAAGGGGCAAGCGCACGTGCTCGGTCAGGGTGTGTTGCGTTTACGGGACTGTATAAAAAAACAAAAACAACAACAACAACAAACCCAACCATCTTCGTCATTTCTCTCTTTGCACGTTTAGGTGAAAAACCTTTTAAATGCGAGTTCGAGGGGTGCAACCGGAGGTTCGCGAACAGCAGCGACCGGAAGAAGCATTCGCACGTTCACTCCAGCGACAAACCCTACATGTGCAAGGTCAGGGGCTGCGACAAGTGCTACACCCACCCCAGCTCCCTGCGCAAGCACATGAAGCTGCACTGCAACAAGGCGGCGGCGGCGGCGAGCGGGGCCAAGAGCGAGCCGGGTCACCTCGGCGAGACCAGGTCGCCCCGTGTCACGGACGGGTCCCAGATCAGCCCGCCTCGACCCCCCAGCTCCGCCCAGCAGCAGCAGCAGCAGCAACATCAACAAGAGCTCCCCTTGTCCCCGGAGAGCCGAGACGAGTCCACCTCGAGGTCACGTTTCCATCACACGTTTGACAGCAGTTTGGACTACTCGACACACAGGTCGCAGCCCCTGTTGGACCCTTTGTTGCTGCAGAGGGGCGGCTACAGGTCCCAGTCCTCCTCCCAGTACCCCTGCGGACAGACGGGCCACACGTTCGCCCAGAGCTCCAGGACTTTCCACTCCACGTCCCCCTTTCAGAAAAGCCTCGTTAACGGATGGTACACGTGCCACAGCGGCGTGGACTCCTTCCCGCCAAAGCAGTGTAGCAACATCCTCTGAGAACCTAAAAGAGGACTTCTCTATTCTCTCTCTCTCTCTCTCTGTGTTCCTATGTGAATGTTGTTCAAAAATATCTGTGACTCATCTTTATTCTAATCGTGGTGAGTTTATATGTTCTATCTGTTTCTATGGGGCTCGTATCCTAGGTTACGCCCCATTAAAAAAAGTCTACATGACATATTGTTCTCCGTATTGCGTAATTATGAAATATATCTAAACATGTGACGGGATTATTAATGGAAATGACGTGTGGAGTCTTGAGAGTTTCCGGGTTTGCGGCTCTTTGTTGAATGTAAACTAGCTGTGACGTATAGAAACATGACTCATATGTTTATGTTATTATAAATACCCGACAGAGGGGCGTTATTGTTTATTTGGACTCCTTTTCCATTCATAAATAACACTCCTGGGCTCATAAGTATCGTGTTCATTCGTGGAAATGTTTAAGCTGCGTGACGAGGTCCGTTATAGTTTTCATGACGCGTTCAAGTTCATGTATATCGCCGTATATTTCCACTCTGCTGTGTAAAATAAGAGCAGCGTGAGCACAAACCAGTATTCGTGATGGCATTAAAAATGTTTAATTAGCATAAAGTCCCACTGTACATACGCCTGCTGTATAATTAATTATGTATTCTATATTTTATTAAAGTGTCTATATTCTCTTTGATCAGAAATGTGTGATTAAACCCAATCAATGCTTTTTTTCTGCTGCTGAACAAATGTGCAGGTTTGCAATATGAGGGAATTAGGAGGAATATTCTGCCTGGAAACGTTGAAACAGGCCCCAGAACAGAAACATACGAGTATAAAGAAGCTAAAGGTTCAAAATGAGGTTTGATATTGATCATGAGGTTATTGGTTGATGGATCATTATCACTGTGATTGGCCTCTATGAAGACATTTATAAAAACTAATAGTCTGGTTTTGTTGATGCTGTTTGTGTTTTGGGCTTACAGGTGCAGCTTCATTCATGCTTCTCCTGCTTCCGTTTTATTAAGCTGATCTAATATTCTCCCTTTCTTCACACACACACTCACACTCACACTCACACTCTCTCTCTCTCTCTCTCTCTCTCTCTCTCTCTCTCTCTCTCTCTCTCTCTCTCTCACACACACACACACTAATCAGGACTTTGTGGAATTGCTTTTCTGTAGAGTTGCAGCAAATAGGAGTGAAGTGACTCGGCCGTGACCTATATTCTTTCCCTTCCCATTAGTATTTTTGAAAATAATGTTCTAACTAAACTGTTTTATCTCCATCGTGAAGTCTATTTTCCCTCTTTTGACTCACTTCTCAGTGTGAATTCCGTCTTCCTGGACATCATTATTAGAGACACACTTCCACCCTGAGAGGACAAAAATAACCTGAAGCGATGCGACCGATTACAATCAACTGGACAAAGATGAAATCAAGATTTTGACTTCCTCACACTGCACTTCTTTCTTTTTTAAATGCTCGATTTTTGTTCACCTTCATTTTCGTCAATTTTTTCTTGATTTTCTGGACAAACACTTCAGAGAGAAGCCGAGCACCTTCCTGTCTGAAGCCTTTTTTTCCCCCTTTTTGCTCGGCAGATTCAGTGTCACTAATAATCCTGGTGAAAAGGCTAATTTAATGTCTGAATACTTATTATTATAGTGCAACTCTTATTACCTTATTTCCTCTGTCACAGATGATACCTCTGGCTAACAACATTATTACCCACTTAAAAGGGAAAAATGGTGACCAGGATCAACCACAGCTAATGGAACATTTAATGGCGTGTAACGTGATGTATAGCCAGTGTTTCGTCTTTGTTCTGCATTGGCGAGACGTTGAATATTGTGGATGCTGGATGGGTCAAAACGATGATGAATAATATTCTGAAAAAGACGAAACCGCTGCCACTGGTAAAGCATTATACCCAGCATCAGCATGTATGGATGTCAGGATTTCACACCATTAAACACGTGGATGAAGCCTGACACTTATAGGCCTATATAGCAATTTGCTTCACGTATTTCAAACGGAAAGCAGGTCACAAGTGCAATAGTTTTACATCTCTTTGAAATATCTACTTACAGCTTGCGTGGCGGCTAACTAGCAGTAACAAGGATATGCTTTATTCCAGGGAAATGACTTGATTGAGGGGTAGTTGTGAAGATGGTGGAAACACACACACACACACACCAACACGGGGTGAACGCAACAAGAGTGTATCAGGAGATGTTTCCCCACCGGTGCCGATCACAGGAATACATTTGAGGATCATTAAAAGGTTCTGTGTTGTTATTTGCATACAACTCACGTCCGTCTACGTTCAAACTTTGCACGGTTAAGTATAGAAGGAGGCCCGGGCCCGACAATCTGCTGGTTTTGTCGCATTATTTGCCATTTTGTATAGTTAAAAAAAACTGCATCTTCGCGGTGTAATTGTTCACAAGGCAGGCGCAGAGATCTAATGAGCTTGTTTGCCGCTTTCAAAGTTGCAGTCGGCTGGTTCGTTGGTTAAAAATGTATGTTTTACTCAAGGGAATGCATCTTTTAAGAGGAGTCGGGTGTTTTGAAGGTGCATTTTGGAAAAATCCCTCTGAGTTCGACTGAGGTTGTAATGTTTTCACTCACACTGTCTGGATTTCAGGTATCATAAGAATCCACGTTTGTGTGTTTGTTGGGTTAATGAGTGTGGAAAGTTCTGCTGCTGTGAAAGTCTACAAGACGACGCAGAGATCAGTTAAGCACTGGATGTGTTTAGTTTCTTCCTTGTAGTAAACTGGGATGAACTGGGTTTGCTTTGATCGGAATAATGGCTGGAAATGATTCATCCAAGAATCCCCTTCACAGGTCCACATTCTGCCCTTAGCTTCGTCTGAAAACCTTAAATCTTACCCAGAGAGAACAGAACAGAGATCCATCCGTGCTTGACCAACACAAGGAAAGCTGCTTTAGCGTTTGTTTCGACGTTTTCGTCCGTGAACGTGCCCCTCGCGATCGGGCAAAAAAAACGCAGACGTACGCTGTGAATTCCTTTCTGTAACACATCCTGACCAAGCAGCAGTGATATTCCATAACCACTGAGCTCTGCCACACCCTTCCCCCCCATTAATCACAAATGATGAGACCCCCACTTCTCCAGTTTACCACTTGTCGGGCGCCATCTTTACTCCCGCGCTCTCTGCCTAGCAACAAGCAGCAGGCGCCATTTTGGACGGGGGCGTACGGCAGCTAGTTTAATGTAAATATATCAGTTTCACCTTGGGATGCGTTGAATTGCCATCTCGCACCCCTGGGTCGCCGTTGCGCCGCGCTTTTCCAGGCGGAGCCCCCAGCTGTGTATCAGGAGGTGGGCTGCTTTGCCGTGCCAGGTCTGTTGGCTTTAACGCATCATGGTAACCGCGGATGACATCTTGTGTAACGGACGCGGCGCGGCTCCCGTACTTTGGTCCCGGGCTGCATCAGCACTTAACTCCGGCTGATGCTGCTCATGCTGCACGGCGAGGCTGACCAAGTGTGATTTTAATTGGATCTCTGCCCCCCCGTGCCCACCTCCTGAGGTCAAGCCAGTGGTGCTGTTGCTCCCCACCTTGTTCTCTATTCATCCACCCCTCTGTTCCTCCTCCCTTTCTTTTTTTGTTGCCAGGTCCTCCTTCCCCTCTGTCTCATCTGTCTCTACCCCTGCAGCTCCTGGCTATCTTCACCCTCTATGGCTCCTTCATGATGGGCCCCTAATCTCTCCCAGTGTGCCCCCATGGTAGGTAGGTTTACTTGTCTAGCTTCTCCCCCAAACATGCATGGAATGTGACTTGTACGTACTATTTTCTCTGCGTGTAACCCCTCTCCCCGCACTGTGGTCTGTTCTGCACTGCTGCTTTAATTTCATTTGAAATCTCTTTCCAGTTGGAGCACGGTAGCTGCTGATGGGCTTGGCACCCGGGCATCACTGAAGCTAACTGTGCATAATGAGGACAGTGAAAAATGACTGATTCTAAAGTACAGCATTGTGCGATACATAATACGACCGAATGAGCCGAAAATGCCGGATGTTTACAGTATTTCTTCAGGAAAAACAGCAGCGAGTCACGTCGCTTGCTGGCCCTTAAGAACATTAAGAAGGTAAGCCTGTGTTAATTTGACAGCTTGACAATTAATAGGCTCTAAAACACACGCACGGAAGCCAGACTCTTATGTAAGACAACGCAATCATTACCGTCATGCACACAGGCACGTTTGCGGAGTGTTTTGCAAGCCATTCCCGATCATCCCAGAGCCACGTGCTCGTGACTTTAGCCAGACGCATCCCTCAGATTTTCTTCTCATCTTCATCTGCATTGCAGTTTTATGATTTCAGCAGCTCCAGCCCCCCGTGCAGTTATTAAACCAGGCTCCTATTCACACTTTCCAACTGGGGTTCCGCTGTCAACTTAAGCCCAAAGCCCCTCCAACACCCGGCTCCTTCACTATTGTTTTCAGAATTCTCTTAAAGAAATCTGTGCACAGTGGATATGCAGCAGGATAGAAGCAAAGGCCCCGTCTGTCCTCATATTTAAAACACATTTGTCCTTTCCCCTGTGGATGCTTCTTCTGAGGAAGTCGTCCCTATTTCCCCCCCATTCATCATTCACGTCTCACATAACAGATATATTTGATCGTTTCGGATGAGCCAGTTTTGGGGAAATCATAAAATCTTTAATGGACCCCAGTGAGACAAGAAGCTCCGTAGGTCACCACGACTGATGATGTTTATCTCATTTGAAGTGCAAACAACAAATTGGATATAAAAATTTTAGATGCTGATTGAGAGATTTTGTTTCCCGTTGCATTGCAAAAGGGAAAAGAAATGTTTTGGAAACTCAGATCTTACCAAAATTCATACTTCTGGGGAGTAAGCAATATAAGATGATAAGATCTTTGAAGGTCTTTCAACTCCTGCAACCGCCAGGCCTATCAAACGCAATGCCATTTTTTTTATGGAGGGAATGACCATAACCTTGACCCCCCCCACTCCAGAGGCCTTTGCCTATAAGAGTAGACGACATTAAGGCTCCACATCAGATCACAGGTGGAGCCCTTATGTCGTCTCTGGTATCTTTCATATAAGTCAGAGACAAGTGAACAAGCATAAACTGCACCTTTACAGCCTCTATTTAATGCCATTTAATTTACATTGTGCATCATGTCTTGAGAGCGCTTGGCAGAGAGTATTAAGGTGTCTTTGATCCTCATAAACACAGGCACAGAGTCAAAAAGTGCCTGTTGTCTTTGCTGTCCGTCAAAAACCGTTTTATTAATGAAAGTGCATTGGCTCTATTGTGAGATGCTGGATTGAAATACTTTTTTTTTTCTGCTGTTTGAGGTTGAACTTAAAAAAGGGGATCACATTGATCACAGTCCAGGATATTTCAAAGCAGTGAATAATCGTGAGTGTTTAATTTGATCTGTTGCAGTATGCATTGCAAGGCGCTTGTGTAATCAAGCCTGTGAACTCAACATCTGAAGAAAGGATTCCGTTTCTGATCACATCCCTATTGAAGTCCATCCATTTGCTGTACACGGATACAATGACGCTCTCGTGCTCACTCGCATTGGTATGTGGCCATTAAGAATGCTGTATGTTGTTTTCAGCCCATGATTGGTGTTTATACCAATACGGAGGACCCAAGGGACCACATTTTAGACCGCTGTATTCGGGGATGCATGTCGATCTTGTGGTTAACCTCCAGTATTACAAGAACACCCCAGGGCCTAAGTCTACAATGATAGATGTAGGGTGGTGGGGTTAGGGGGCCCCCTCACAGAGCCCAGGAATTCCCCTTGGGCCTTTTCAATTACAGTTAACCCAAGCTCCACACTGTGCTGATATGTCGCTTTAAGCCTGTGACATTAATGGAGGGGACAAATGTGATTTGGTGTTGTGTTGACACCAAAGTGCAGGACACACACAAACTGCTCTCACACACGTTCCACAAACCTCCTGTTGCCTTCTTTATTTAGTCCTCAACGAAGTAAACCCCAAGAGACCACGGTGTCATTTCCAGGCTTTAAAGAATATTGATGAAAATAGTTGAAAGAAAGAGGAACAGGGGCATGAGAGAGAGAGCAATTAGCCAAAAAATCGCCTTTGAGGAGCTCAGGTAAGGGATTTAGCAGCGTCAGATAGGAAGTGATGATGGACTGTCCTTCATCTTTCTGATGATCAATAAAGCAGACTAACCTTTTAGTGGATGGACACTATGATATGTTAATGAGCTGTAGAATACGTGTGTGTGTGTGAGCGCTACTGCACATTAGACATGAAAACGGTAGCAGTGGATTAGTCACCAGGATGTTTGCAGGACATATAACCAAGGAAACCTGACAGCATGTGCGTCAGTGTTCTATAGGCTTCTCAGTATGGCAGGAGATCAAAACTCCATCCCAGTCTTTCATATGGTTCCGTCAAGCCCATTATTAAAGTGGTACATGGCTGAGGTCATTACAGTTTGTTGCTGTGATTGCCACATAATAAGCTGTATAATTGATCTTACCTTGAACATGTATAGATTTCAGTATGTAATATTAGGCCGAAACATTGATTTCTGCAAAAAGTTTCATGAAAACACAGAAGACAAGTTCTCTTACTGTCTTGATCAAATGCATCATTCACTACACTCCGCCACACTGCATGTATCACAAATGTTGCTCATTTTGTTCCTTTAATTACCACATGAAGAAGAGATCCCAGCCAGTTATGTAAAACAGAGTAGAAAGGCTGTGGAGCCGGCGTGGGCTCACATGTGAACGACGCCACAGGCAACAGGAAGTCACTGACACACTTATGTAAACATGTTTTATTATACTGCTTCATCATAAAACAGTTTTCTACTGTTCAGCCAGGAAGTGTAAAGCATCTGTAACATACATGTATCACATATATCATAACATATCCAAGCTTGGGGAGAAACAGAATACATTATGATGGCTTTACAGAATCAGGATACAACAATGTGAAGGTTTGCAGAGAAAAAAACCGTAATCAGATTATGGATACATTTATTAAAAAGGAGAGTACAAACAGGGTTATATTTTAAAATGAACAATGTTCTGCCAAGCACCCAATGCTCACGCAAGTATGTTTCAGCTGCCAGTTCACTAGCTTGATGGTGTAAGAAGGCAGCCTTAAGAATTTCCCTTACATGATTCTGACAGACAAAGCACAAACGTAGACGTGCTTCCCGGCTGGTAAACGTTCCTCTTCCTCTCCTGGGGAGACACAAGTCAAGAAACAACAACAGCAAATCCAAAATCAGCATTTGAATGAAGAAATAAATAGCTAGCAAGTATGCTAGACAGATTTGGATAAGCAGACATTAGCTTTCACAGGAAAACAACAGCTACCTTTTGAGACACAGATGTTAGTTTTAAATAGACAGACATTAGCTTTTCACAGACAGGTGTTAATTAGCCTCAGACAGACAGACATTAGCTACATTTTGATAAATATGTGTTCCAGCTACCTTTTGAGAGACAAACTTTAGCTATAAATAGACAAACATTAGCTTTTGATAGACAGGCGTTAGCTAGCTTTTGGGTAGACAAATATTAGCTTTTGATAGATATTAGTTTTAGATAAATAGTCTTTAGCTAGCTGTATGACTCAGCTATGTGTATTGGACTGGTTGTAGGAGTTTTATTCTGTTGTGGCGTTACTAAATAATAAAAATGAGTCACAGCATGCAGTCACTTTATTCCTTGTTGAGAATGTGGGCATTTGCGTTTGTTCCCATGGTTGTTAATTTGTTATTGTTAAGTCCCCTCAGTGATATTGCATGTTTGACAATGAGGTAATCCAAAAGCAACGCAAAGTAATCAGTTTACACCACTTTATTATGTAGCTTACTGATGACATTTTTAACAGTTAATTTGTAATTGCGTCAGAATGTTTCATCATATCTCTTGATTGGAAACAGCAGTTGGGATTAATTGCTGTTGTTTTTCCCTTAGTTGCGTTTAATTTGTTGGTAGCCTGTGCAAAGATGGAGCCTAATAAATGTCTTTTTATTGTATCCTGTGAAAGCCAGATGTTGGGGGTGGAGCAGTGTGTGTGTGTGTGTGTGTGTGTGGCAGTAATATTAAACAGCGTCTCCCCTCCCTCCAAAGTGAAATTGAATCGTAGCCCGCAGGTTGACAGACTGAAATCTCTGTGTAATGTAGCTCACAAGTTATTTGCAAGTTAACGCTGCTTTTTGATCGTGTACATAACAAAAACTGCTTTGAACATTTCCAATCGCTCCAGCTTTTATTTATCAAGCCTATTAAGACAATCAAGGAGTTAGAAAATAATTAGGCCCTCGTGCACGAGTGTGGACACGTATCCTTTTTCCATCAGTTCAAACCAGCTTGGTTAATTAAAGTTCTAAGCTGTTGCTCTCCCCTATTAATTCTCTTAATAGTTAGTGGATTCCTCAGATCACTTGTCAGCAGATTTATTCTTTCTTGCTCCTTTCCATTCTTCTTCACGGAAACCCCACTGCCCTGCGCATTTGATCTCATTTTTTAAATGCATTATATCAATTCCAAAGTTAAAAGAACGGCGTTGCTATTATTAGACTATTTTGAGGCGTGCGCCCTCACTTTCTGCTGTTTAGTTGAATTCCCAGAGTGAAGGCATCACCGTCTCATCTGGGCGAGGACTGTGATTACCTCACGGAAACCTCATCACAGCAATGCATGCAGGGAGCTTAGCCGTCTGCAGACTGTTTACACGGCGAGCTGAAGGAGCCGTTCCTGATCCGTTTCACAAACATCACACGTGACAACTTGTGATGCCACCTCACTGATGTTTTCCTTCAAAAGGTCTCTCACCAACACCAACATCCTATTGATCCTCGGCACCCATTTGTAACAACCTCCTCACACCCTCTCACACATACACACCTGAGTGGGCATGAATTGAAAACGTTAGCGGTTAGCTTCGCCGACAAGTCCTGTCGCCGAGCTGTCAATTGGGCCCCTGTCACGCTGCCATCGGCCCCAGAGGGAGCACACGCGCGGTGGCGAGGGAGGATGACGGAAATCAGTCGTGTAAATTACGTCTCGTCCCTCAGCGCTCAATTAACATGCAATACTTACATTTGTGTGCTGATTAAAAGGCTGTGGCACGTGATGAACTATCAAAACAAGAAATAAACTACTTGGATTAAAATTCCGCTTTTAATTGGACAGATGAAAGAAGCAATTATTTGCAGTTGAGGAAAGTCTTTTTCCCCCCCTAAGTCAGCTCGTCCTCATATATTAGAAATGGGGAAAATAAAAATGCATACTGACCATACTTCAGTGTCGGTCTCCAGTTTTAGCACAACTTGTTTATCTTGACATCGTGTCTAACTGCTTTGACCTTTGGTGACTGCCTCAGTTTATGGTTTCCTGTTGGCATGAAAAAAACATGGTTGGTGATCGATTTAGAAGTCGGAGAAGCTCAAACTTTCATTCTGAGCATGTTAGCATAGTTGCTCGCACCTGTGCTCATTCCTCCCCCAAGGCTGAACAAGGTGAGACAAAGCCTGTTTTGTTTTAATAGAATACCAACCTGAAGAGGAAAGAACTAGTATACTAATAATAGAAGTTGAAAACCTGTTAAAAATTTTCCAAATTTCGGGAGAATGTATGTAAATGAGGTATGATAGTATTTTCCTTTGATTTGTCTGAGGGGACTGAACATTTTACCAACTGTATTCATCATATAGCTTCAAGTGTTGAAACACTGCATTAGAACACAAGTCACATTGTGAGAAACAAGTTAGTCTAAATAAAAGGAACCAAAAGGGAAATGCAGGTATTTAACGTCATAATTCTGAGCATAATATGGCACCTTTAAAGGACTCCTAGATTCATGTCTGTGTAATGGGGTCGTAGCCCAGCCCTCCACCAGGTTTTATCAAAATCAGCTCTTAAGTCTTCCAGTAATCCTGCCAACCAAAATACACAAACCAACAGACGTGGGAGGCCGGTGGAGTTAGAAACCGTTGCCCTTCTTGTTGGCTGCTTGGTCACTTCTCTAACTGATCCTGTGTATTTGAAGGCACAAGTCAATTATTTTAAAGATATACAGTAGGTTGTGTTTTAAGAGCGTTGGCTGTTTGAATCAGACGTCACGTTTTAGAGCAGTGTTTCCTGTTAAGAAAAAAGCCAAGTTGACCGGATCAGTGGGTGTGTTATTGCATGGACCTTACTCATCAATCAGAAATCAAAGCTTTGACAGACGCTGACATTAAAGGGCCGCTGCTGGTATGTCCTGTGCCAAGAGGCTTACTTTCTGCTGAGCATATTAATATACAGTAGGTCACGAGGGGGCTTATCACAGATCATGAAGGGAGGCTGGGGTACTCCTGAGCCACGCCGGTCAATATTCATACTGGAACATACAGTCATCAAAGCAGATGCGTTGGTGGACCTGTGAACTGTTTGAAGTTGAAGGACAACATCAACCAGCATTTACAGTTTTAGGATTTTGGCAAAACAAATCATGAATAGTGAACATTCTAACTGTTTGGGTCCAAACGAGGAGGTAAATTGATTAAGTTACTCCTGCACTCTCCAGTTTTGAGGTGCTGCGTGACTGAGGCTTTGCGTCTCGCTGATTGGCTGGAACAACTCCAAACGTATTTCTATTCTCAACAACCTCAGCTTCTCCCAATCCCATCAAAGTCATCTGGAAGTCCCAGAGCGCCAACAGCAGGAGTAGGTTGGAGGCTGTGACCAAACTTTTCGTCCTGATTTCACCCTGATCTGCATTTACGTGGGTAAACTGTCTTTTTTTACTGCTTGTTTTGATTCAGACAAGACATCTGTCCAATGCTTCACAAACGCCCATAGGTATGAGCTTGTTTTGCATTCAAAATGCCTATAAAAGGAGAGGAAAGATGAAGGAAATTAAATATAACTGCAGCACCAACGAAAACCCATTGATCTGTTGGGTTTGCCACATTAACAATCACTGATTTGCAACAAATAATAGAGTTGGAATATTAAGTATATATAAGTATTAATTTCCTATTACTATCTTTTTGATGATACAGTGAATTGTCAGTAATTTCCTTTTATGCCATCTTGAAGTAAGAATCAAAGGCAAAACTTCCCTGGCATAGCACTTAAACTCATTTTGAAAATATAATTTTGTTTGTAGTTTGTTAGCAGAAGCCTCAAACGATATGAACTTGCTGGCTCAGGGAACAATCCATTACATTTTAATGGTGTAACTGGATCTAGGTATTCTTAAAGTTCCTCCTTTGGGACTTGTGGGGCATTTTCCTACTTTTTGTGTTGATAATCTTAAAAAGAAATACACAAAAAATACAAATCAAGTTTCAGTAGGTGTAATATGGTCCAGATCTAGATTTGTCCATTAGACAAATAAAGCAATGAAGTCCTGTTGTTCATTTAACTGAAATCAACTTTATTGCTGACACCGACTGTGTTTGCGACTCATTTTTCGCTTTGATCAAATTTTTGATGACAGTCAGATGCAAAAATGTTACGGCAGTAAACTCTGGAAATATAAACATTACACATTTAAGTATATTTATTAGAGTTTAGTGTATTTCCTAATAGAAGGATCAGCACTTTCAACCGTCATAATGATTCTGTCTCATCAGAAGTGAGCAGGCAAAATCCATTCATCATTTTGAAAGCTACATGCAGCAGAAAAGCCGCTTCATTCTGCTGCTTCACAGCGTCGTTGGTGACGGGTGCTGTGAAGCAGGGGGAGGATTGTTTTAGAATACAGATGGAGCCACACATCACAAACCCCCATGTTTGACAAAATATGTGCAGCATAACATGCATGTTTCATGATGTCGGCGACAAAACATTCAGAGTTGAGCACCATGTTCCTGGCAAAGTAGTTGATACCTTTACTGGCATTTAGGGTATCTTAATTCTTCAGCAGAGACTGTGATTTAGCCTTTTTGTGTGTACTGGGACATGTTTATGGGCTAATAGGCCTTTGTTAGCGGTACTCTATTTATTTAATACAATTGTAGTGTGAACAGAAGGAATAATAAACAGGCTGACTAAACATACGATTCTTCTTTTGGGCTGAGAAAACCCTGTGTAAGGACACAAAAGGGGGACGTTTCCACTGCGGAAAGTAAATTCTTTTGAAGTGGAACTAATCATCTGAGGGATGGTTCTCGTTGTCCTAACAACGCAGCTGAATTGGAATGAGCCTCCTTTTTTGTTGGAGATATGTTTTCTTTTTTTCATTCAGAACTGATGATGATAGTAGTTTCACGCCCTGTCCGCCCACATTGTCCGCCCAAACTTCTTTTGCAGATAAGTCTTTACTCGGAGACGCCGAACACACGGCGGGTGACTCTTGGACTGTGACGTCAGCCTCTCTCCTCTGTCTCCCGGCCTTTACGCTTTTTAATGCCGTTACAATGAAAAGAGAATCTCGCGGAAAATCCTCTCCTGTAACACTTGTTTCTAAGAGTGTGAAAAGATCAAGACTTTTGGAGTCCTCCTATATCATAATGTGCCAGTCACTCTTAAACTAACACCTATAATGTTTTGACTATTTTTAACAAACTGAAGGAAACCCTTCAGTAGAATGTCTCTATTTATGTCTGTTTCAAAACTAAACAACATTTTGTAAAATACTTTTTTTATTCCTATGCTTTTGTATTGTTGAAAACAATCAAATTTGAAGGCTAAATAATCAAAATCCTCTGTAATGTGTACCTGATCTGCTCCTGTTTCTGTTTTTTGTTGGACCATTGGGAATGCAGCATTTATAGGAACGATTATGGAGCTTATCTTATCTTTTTTTGTCATTCCTCTCTAGTTTCTCTCTGTTTTTGTCTCCCCTGCATTTTAAAAGCTCCACAAGTTTAACAAGTGACTTCATAATCTCAATTATCGAACTACTATGATGATTTACCGAGAATTGATGCTTTATCTAAACGCACTAAATTACGCATTTTCACATTCTGTTCTCTTATCTTATTCATGGAAAGCAAATGATTGTACTAACATAATATACTAACAGAGCTGAGACCCTGTGAAGTGCCAGCAAAGTGAATGAAAGACACCGACTGTAATGTTCCTGTTGCTTCTGTTTATCATTTACAACACCAAGTAAGCAACTGTTGTGTGGAATGATGCGGCCTGGTGATTGACTGTGACAACTCTTTTGTCTCAGACTGCAGGGCTGTAGGCGCCTGATCCAGCAGCCTGTGTCCCCGCTCTCCTCGCACGCCTTCGGGGAATTGAAAAAAAAAAAAAAAAAGAGAAGGTAACTTTGGACCTCTGACCTCAGGAGGAGAATTCCAATCTCTCACCGTTACTAAATCTTTATCTCCACACAGGCTACAGCCCTGGCTCAGAGTTATAAACCGTCGGGCCTTTCTGCTCGTCCTATAGTCATCCAGGCGTTTTATTGTCTCAGTGGGGGTAGAGAGTTCAGGCAGCAGTCACCCCCGGAACAGAGAGGTGATCTGTTTCTACCCAAGAGAGGAAACGCTCAGAGCTGCCGTGCCATCATTCAGGCCCGTCCGGCCTTTGAGAGAGACGCTCAGATGTTCTTCATTTGTAAAGTAGTCTCAGTAAAGTCTAATGGCTTATTAACCATCTGAAGATTTATAATATCAGTCTCGTCCTCTCACATAAGCTGTCTGTAACTTCTGTACCCTGACCCGAGGCTAGGAAATGTTATCCAATCGTATCCTACTCCGAGCAATAAATTAGGGATGAACAATCATCATAGTTTTTGGTTGAGAGCCAAACCTTTTCAACTACATATTAACAATTCAGTTTTCATACTTAAATCTCCAATGCTCCATTCAAAACATCCCCACTGTGTTTTCATGCTTCTTATACACTATATGCATTATTTTCTTATAAGTCCTCATTATTCATTAATGCTTTTCTAGATGACTTATTAATTAAATTATTGAACTTTGCATGCATAAAACGGAGAACACAAATCTGGATACATGCGTTGATGTGAATTTGTAAGATTCGTGCCAAATAAAAGAGGAAATTTGAATCTGGCAGCAACCCGTTTGCTGGTAAAGTTGTGACTGAAGCCACATATAGGCAAACAAATGAGATGCGCCAGGAGTTTTTGTATTAATGAGGAGCAGGTGGCAGACAAATGAACAAAGTCAGAAACTAAATTGAGCGCAGTGCAGACTTGTGCTCGGCAATCAGAGGACACAAATCTACATGATGCTCAGTTAATACTGCAGCTTTCCACACACCAGTTGAAGTGTGTTTAGACTGCTGATGCGCAATTTGGCACAAGTGTGTTCACAGTGATGTCACATTGGGGCAGAGAGGAGAGGAAGGCGACGCTTTCTTTGCTCGCTCTGAGGCCATGAAGTTGGTTAACGTGGTGAATCTGTGGTTGAGTGCAGTACATGCGTGCGCACACACACACACACACACACACACACACACACACACACACACACACACACACACACACACACACACACACACACACACACACACACACACACTCCCGTTGGATCAAACAGATTTAGTTTAGGTATGACGCATCAGATGAGCACGTGGCACACTTGAAAGAATGTAGGCCATCTTTAGTTATTGTTGTTTTGGAGTAATTTCGATCGATTAAAAGAAACAAACAGCATTTTCAGGAACTTCACTTCTTCTCCTCCAACTTAAATGTGTCTATTCTTACTCTGTAACCCAAGCATGGATGAAGAGGCTGCACGGCCTAAAAATTGTTAATTAGTTTCCAATGCCAATAGCGAAAATATCTTGGAAAAAAACTATTCTTTTACCGAGTAATTGATTAATTGTATATAACTTCAGATCCTCCAAATATCCTTTGGCTTGCCGAGTATTTCTGTCCTCTCTACATTCGACGCCATGGTTGCCATTGTAATCACGACGGAGCGGGAGCCGGGGAGAAATCGCCATGCGCGGTGCCAGTTGGCTGAAGAAGTGAAAACATGAGGCAGACACAGCACCATTTTAATCTTTATCATTCCAGACACGAAGGTCACTTCTGTGGCGATTGCAGTTTTACGAGTTCCATTAACTATGAGGCGAGATTCCATACAGCCTACAACCACAAACCACCTACAGCACCCGAGCATAAAGTGGCTGCTTAGACTAAAGATAAAGTTAAACCTATTGCTGTGTGTCCATTTATTCAACATTCCAACATGAAAAGGGACCATACCTCCATCATAGCCGAGACAAAACGTGTCTTCTACTAATGCGGACCAATATGCTGGCCTAATGAGAAATACATCGCTATAATAAACTAAATATTCTTCAGGCTCTTTACGTCAAAACGACACGTACAGATCTGCATCTGGACCCAATTGAACCCATTGAAAAGCTATAACACGATTTCTCTCATTTCTTTCATCTGATTATGTTAAGTAATTGTCTTCTTATTGATCTGAAGCTGCTCTAGGTTCTGATCGGTTGTACCCTGGAACGTCCCTCACCAGGTTTTACCGAAACTGTATCGCAACTTTGTAGTAAATCCTGCTGGCTAACGAACAAACGTAAGTCGTTATTAAAAATCATACACACTTGCACACTGTACCTTTAAAAACGCAATCACAATGTTTTTTTCTTCTACAGAATTTTAATCTCCTTGTAGAAAATGAACTAAATGGCGTTTTTGCTCTTGCCTGCGTTGTATCTTACCACAAATGAAAAATCTCCTGTAAGTTAAGTTATGGTACGTCTCATAGGTTTCACGCAGCTCTGCAGCCTGTGCACCTATTCTCCTGGTGGTGCTTTGGTTGGTAGACAATAGTCCTGCAGATATCAGGGAGCCAAGTCATTATCTTCTGCTCAGCAGGTGTAGACATTATTGGAGTGTTGAACTAATGATATCTAATGAGCTCTCTGTGACACATGTCTAGCCACCCTTACTATCATGGGGCCCATTAATAGATAACAGCGTCGTAATTAGCTTTGTTGAGAAGCCAAATGCAAAGCTTACAGATATATCAAACTATATTTAAGTCCTATTTGTCCATTTGTTTCAATAATGTGTGCTCACCTATTTAAATAAAGTGCGTTAATGTTAGTTTTAGCGATTGATTCTGGGTTCTATGCGTATATGGCCGTGCTTGCTATAAACGCATGCATTTAAACGTCTATTGAAAAGCTTCAAAGGACCCTTTCAAAGTGTGCACATGTGCACAAACGCCGGAAAAAAATGATTGCAAGTCGAACACAGGGATGGATCATTATTTGTCAGTGTTTCTCAGTGTACCGACTAAATTGAAAGCCCAGGACACAAATACACGGCTGTCTTAAAAATTTATATTGGAAATGGTTTTGATGTTGTACCCCACTGCAAACACTTTCAGCCTTCTGCAGGTCTCCTAGCAACAGCAAACAAAGGCAGGACCCATCTCAAGTTTCCCGTGGAGCGGCCAGTCCGGCGTGCCTTTGATCTTGACTGGGAAAATAGCTGAGTGGGCACTACTCGCATTTGTCTTTCATTTACTCCGACCCCCCACCCCTCCCCAAAATGTTCCCTGAAACAGCCAAATCTTCATCTGTCCCCAGCAACCACTACCCCTCCTGGATAATCAACCATGGCGAGGGAACTCATTGAGGCACCACCAAGTTTTGTTGAAATTGGACGTTTTGGGTTTTGTACAGTTGCTGCATTTAGCGACGGAGCATGTGTGGTTGGTCTGTGAGTGTGTAAACCAAACCGTCTTTTGTTTCCGCCCTCTCACAGCAGACTTACTGCTGAATCCATCAACCTGAGGGCCCGGGACTTTGACGTAAATGGTTAATAAACACATAAACTGTCTTTAACCCTTTTGTACCCCTTTTCAGCTTTATGGGCTTTGATCAAACAAAAACTACTTGTGTTTTGTAACAACTACAGACCCTCTTCTCTCTCTCTCTCTCACACACACACACACACACACTTTACATTTACATTCACGTTAAAACTTTGATTAAGACAAATTCATTTAATAACATCGTGTAAACACCATCATTAGATTGAAACTGGCATAAATAAAGTCGGTTTGTTTTCTCTTGTATGATGATGAAGCTATTAGGCAATATTCTTTCATTTATCACAGCACAGATAATAGTGATAGTATGACGTGTGTGTAAACATACTGAAGGTGTGGAGCATTTAAAATAAAACCACTGGGCTGCACACACACTGAAAATACCATGGAGCTATTTCTCATTGTTTATTCATGGTTTCAAGTCTCGAAATCAAAACTATAAACAACTCATCCGGGCTCTATGCATAAACATGATGTGGGAAAGATAGGCCGACGTATCTCAGGGCCACTGTTATCACACTGTAGTGCCCTGCTTTCATCTAAAACAGCTCGCAGATTAAACAAATTGAAGTGTTACACACTGTTTTGGGTGTAATTTACTGTAATTGATGTTTCCATCTTGTGCCGAGGCCTCCTAAAGCAATTGGCTGTGTTTGCAGGAAGACATGCAGCCCAGTGGGGTGTATTGACTTAGGCTGTGGACTAATACTCCTCTATTGGCATGTTTTAATGCTCTCCCATTGTTTGGCTAAACAGAGACTCCTCTCTAAAGCTGAAAGCACACCTTGCACACTGTTTAGATAGGCGGATCAGAGTGCACACAGTACTCGCTTCATTCTCAAGCAGCAGCATGGAATAAAACACACACTTCAGCTTTGGTATGAAGAAAGGAAAACGGCTCAATTCTCCTCACTCAGCCCTTAATTCTGCTCTTCTAGGTTTCTGTGATAGTAGAGTGTAGCTTTTGCATTAAGATTGCGATAAATTACAAATCACACCGTCTACCAGCTGCTGCAAACACCTTTAATGGTTTAAAGTGATCCGTGCAGTTACAAACGCAGCTCTAATGGCAACAACCTGGTATTAAGCTGCGACAGGAAGCTTATGAGAATGACTCAAACTGAGGTGAAGTATGGAGAAGTGTGTATTATGTAAGAGCTTTATGAAATCCAAGCCTAAGGGAAGATGGAGATCCATCATTAATGAGAAACACACACAATGCAGCTAAATATGTTATTATATTTGATCATATTATATGTAGTATTTAGTTTCAGCCCCATCTGTTACACGGCTGCTTGTTGTCGTATGTGGAACCTATTTTAGTTTGTCAAAGCAACACTGCAGACGTTTCATTCCTTCAGGATCCTTTTATGGAAGTGTCTGGAGTTTGGGTGTGCAGTTGTTCCTTGTAAAGATCTGCGCCTGTACCCTCACCTGCGTCTATCCTCCCCTATACACACACACACTTAACACTCTGAGGGAGTCTCTCAGATGTTCCCTGTTTCATGGCATACAGCCACATTGCTCAGCACTCTACCTGAAGTAGAATTACCCCACAGAAAACAGCCAGATCACGGCGGAGCCGACAGCCAGAGCAGGTTTGCTTTTACCCTCCACCTCCAAGACATTTTTTTTCTCATATATCTGAAAGGGTTCTTCTGGGAGGAAAAAAAAGGAACTTTTGAAGCAGATTTTTTCTTCACTCCCAAAAACCCAGTGGAACCCATTTTAGCATATTTATTTATAGCATGTTTGTGATTCAGAAGCCTGTGCAGGCAGAGTCTTACGGGATCAGATATTAACACATTTCTCCTGACAAAAATAAAGCACCAAACCTGTCTGATAAGCACAAGTGCACTCCTGCAGTGTTAGGGTGGTAAACATTTAACTTTAAGCACAATTCCTCTATTGATCCGATTACCAATTATACTGTGCATGTCCTTTAAGGTGTCACGGTTTTGTGTGCAAGTAAAAGTATCACTTGGGTATTTGTCAATGTATACATCTGAAGGAAGACATAAGTTAACAGAGCTCATCTGACAAAGCTTTGAAATGTGAATATATCCAGCATCAGCCTCAGAAATAAAACAAATACTTTCAGTATAATCCTGGCCACAGGTGGCAGCACTGAGGTAAATTTGTTTGAAGCGGCGTCAAAGAACTTTTAATGCGTCCCGTTTGATTTCACTTTCTTACCGTGTCCCATTTACAGGGGACCTGGCTGAGGAAAAGCCCGTCCTCCAAAGGAAACTTAAGGGCACGGCTGAATCTAAGCATCCTCGGCTGACACACACACTATATTGCTTGTCCTCCCTAACTAAAATATTTCGAAGTTTCTCATCTGATGGGAAATATATGACTGTAAGTGCGTGTTCCTGGCGGGCAGAGAGGATCCTGGGCCCCGCAGTGAGACGCAGCTAACGCACTAGCTCAGTCCTTATTAGCGGCTCGGCTCTCAGATTCCATCTCGGCTCTGGCGTGTTGTCGCGGTAATTTATCGAGTGCAGTCCTTGACTCGCTCACAGTTCGGTTCTCCAGGGCGGATGTGGTGAATTTAATTTTTACTTGAACTATTTATTAATTTCATTCTTGCCTGGAGTAACTGTGTTGTTATCTTCCGGCGGTCCGGAGAGATACGTTAATGTTCCTGCTCAATTGCACATAATTTGGCCCCGATCACGCTGCAGAGACAGAAGCACTTTGTTTCCTGGCTGATAGGAGACACGTCAGTGTAAAGTTGCAGATCTCTGACAGATTACATTTACATTTGTTACGGATAAGCAGGTTAAATTTGCACAACTATGAATAAATGAATTGACTTTTTGTCAACCGATCTGTTTTTCAAAGAGTTTTCAAACACATTCATAAGGTTTTCAGTTTGAATCCACAACTCAGTAAGTCTACATGCATGCTAACCGTTATCCAAACGAGGCAATACATCTATTCTGCCAGCAACACACACATCTAAGCAAGGAGGAGTGTGTATGTCTGCATGCAAACATCTTGGCTGAGTTGAAAGAAAGTAAAGACTGGGACGCAGGCTGGTAACATCTACACAACATCAGGAAAACATAAACCTATTCTCCCGCCTCGACATCACTCGCTTGGGTAATTCTTCAACTTCTTAGGATGAAAGCTGCCGGCGACTGAGGCTCCCTCCATTCGCCCTGTGGCTATTTCGAGTGACGCAAAGACACATTACAGCATCTCAATCTGTGTCACCATATATGATATGTACACTTGGAAGACGTCAGCGTCTTGTTTGTGCCATATAGAATTATCACCTCTTAACTATATGACATTTCTGGAGAGGGGAAAAAAAACAAAACAATCATGGCACAGACGGAGTGGGGGTGGGGTGGCATTTGTCAGTGCTCTCATTGGGGTTCAAAAGTAGAATGTAAAATGTCTGTCTTTGTCTAATCCAACACATTTTATTTTTGTAACTGAGAAATCTGTTCAGGGACCCCAACATTTTCCAACTGTCAGGGTGTCACTTATCAGGGAAAAGAGGGAAAAAACAAGTGAAACCGAGTTGCCACCCCCAGTCCTTCTGTATGTTGTGAGGCTATAGCGGGTTTCAAATAAGCAAGGTGTGGGTGTGTATGTGACACACACACACACACACACACACACAGGCGCATGCAGAGACCTGCCGCCTCGGGCCTGTCGTGCCCTCACCTCATCCTCCGCCGGTCAACCTTTCTTAAGCTTCCGAACCCCGGTCGGACTGGGCCGCGACGTCCCGTTTGACTGAGACGTTAACCTTCAGGGTCGTCTCATTATTTTCCCCCTCCTCCTCCTGCTGATGTTTCGTCCCCCTTCTCCCTCCTAGTCTCTCTCTATACGTGTCTGCAGAGCGAGGCCACGGAGCCATTAGCGAGTCCCTGTCACTGGTAATGAAGCCACGGCGGCGGTGTGAGCCAGCGCGGGTGCGGGTGCGGGTGCAGAGGGAGGAAGGTGGATTAGGATAATTACCTGGCCGAGGGGACGTGATGAGAGTGATGTCTTACTTCCTTTGCCAGCCTCCATCTGCAGCGGAGAACATGTAAAGTAATCAGGTGTCACACTCTTCACTCCTAGAGGAAGGAATGAAGGAAAATTGAACAGAATTAGTTTAAATTACTTCTCATGTAAAGAGAGATGGAATTAAGATCTTTAGCTTGGGACGTTTTTAGTTTTAGTGTGTGTGTGTGTGTGTGCCCCTCCTCTCCCAGATCCTCTGCATGTACACGTGTGTTTGCTGTTGACGGGGTCTGCGGCGCATAAATAAAGCCCTAAACATCCACACTGGCTGAGACTTTGAAGAGCCTATGGGGGTCAGGTTTGAAATTGCGGTCTGCACCCATGCCAGGCTCTCTCTCCCCACTCCTGTAAATCCATTTTCCACACAATGCATTTCAAATCAAAGCGGCGTCACCACAACACGCCTTAGGAAACATTAAGCCATAGTACGTTACTTTCATGTACGATAGCACAGGGCCCTGTACGCTTTGATGTGCTCACTTTTTAATGCTTTATTAATAATAACACACTGGCTCCTTCTCTCTCTCTCTCTCTCTCTCTCTCTCTCTCTCTCTCTCTCTCTCTCTCTCTCTCTCTCTCTCTCTCTCTCTCTCTCTCTCTCTCTCTCTCTCTCTCTCTCTCTCTCTCTCTCTCTCTCTCTCTCTCTCTCTCTCTCTCTCTCCCTCTCTCTCCCTCTCTCTCCTCCTGGACTGCTGCATCCTCCCCTCGACTCCTCGGCCCCTTCATCCCTCCCCTGCCCCTGAGCCTCGTTTCGGGATTGGCCCGTTTGTGCTTCAGAGGTGCTTAGAGGGGCTGACACGGGGCCGCGGAGATGAAGGGAGCGACGCGGGCCTATCAGAGGGCACAGAGCTCGCATGGGGGGGTAGCTGCGACCCCATTGGCCGCTGTGGAAATCAGGAACAACGTCTTCATTTCTCTCAGCCGTCCTGTCCGAGTGCCCCGGCTTTCATATTCGCGTCCTAGGGAGGAAAGCGCGAGAGGGAGAGGGGGGGGTGGCGGTGGTGTGTGTTTGATTTGCTGTCTCTCCGACTGTGTTCAAATGCATGTGCGCATGTGTGTGTGTGTGTTCTCCCCATCTTATTGATACACAGAGTTGAAGGCTCAGACACTGATAGCACTGTGCTGCCTCCGAAGCTGGACCCAACACACACTGTAAGAGCAGCCTTCGGGATTCCTGCGTGCGGCGTCACCGTGGCTTAAACATCTCACGTCTCATGAATGGAGAAACCCCTTTAATGTCTCACTCACAGACGTGTAAAAGCCCCTTAAGGCGAACGTACAGCCAGTGAAAACGCACAATGACCACTACTTCACACATTTGCAGAGGTTTTTCAGTCTGACGATGTCGTTGACGTGCTGCATTTAATGACGCATGACACCCTGAAAAGCTAAACACCCTCATTTGCAGGATCACTCAGAAGCTTCCCACGTTCTGGCATATTGGAGCACGAGTACAGACGCACACCTGCTAATTTCATTTTTCTGCTTTATTTTTATAACCCCCCCCTTCCTTTTCTGTTCTGTATCCTTACACTGAATGCTCATTTTGACTGTGTGTATTATCACTCCTGTCTGTACCTTTTGCCAAGCCGTTTAACTGCAATTAGTGCCTGTGCTCGGTTAAATAAATACATCTATTCACAAACTAAATAACCTCACTTCTGTTTTGGTTCGCAGCCCGCTCTGCGCCTCACATTTCCAAAAGCCCTCGGCTGACCTCCTTGTAATTAAATTGCTCGTGCTCTCACACCCAGAGACATAGCAGCATACATGCGTACACCCACTCGCGCAGATGATTCACTTCTGCGTTTGAAGCTTTCCCTAAAGTTTTCATATCAAGAATCTGCTAGTTGAGCTTGTTATGCTCAGACTGTTTTCAGTCCTCTGCCCGTTTCTAAAGGATGAGGCCAGTTCACTTGAGCCGTATGCGCAGCGGTCTGGGCCCCCCCCCCCCTCTCTCGGGGGGCACCTGGCTCCCGTCCCTGCCATCTCTGCCTGGATCGATAGCCGAGGCCTTCCCAGCCGGAGCCCCGGGGTCACCATCAAAGGCCTTCTGCCCATATCCTGCCACCTGGTGTTCTATTTTGGACAAAGGGTACACTTCCTCTCCACTCCCTCCGCCCTCCTTGCCCTTCCAGGCACAGGTTAAGGACAAGAGGCCACTGCAGCCCCTCCCCTCCCTGTTCTCTCCTTCGCCCTCCTCCACGCTCACACACATAAGGCCAGATTAGAAAACCCGCCTTTGATTCCACTGTAGCATTTAAATCTTTATCCTACAACGTAAATGTGGCGTTGCCGTGTGTTGTTTTGCGTGTAAAATGCTGAAATTGACCTGTTTTCATTCTCTGCGTCTGACAGATTCAATTCTAGGTTTGTCTTGCTCAAGCGTAATGCATCTGTAGCATCCTCTCAAATATCATCTGACAAATACACAAACAAACACGGCACGCGATTATCTCAACACAGAGCAGATGCATAACAGGCGTGCTTCTCCTAATGGGATGCAAAAGGAACGCACACGTTTCCCCGAGTCTACAAAGTTCACAGCTTGAGTAAAATGTTTTATAATGGTGCAGGAATTCTGTTCCAACTTTCTGGCTCCCACTTCAATCATGTTTCATTAGTAACCGCTCGTCCCTCTCTGTTGATCAAGTAACAAATGGTCGAGCTATTGAACACAAATTCTATCTCCATGAGGCCCGTCAGACCGTTAGCTCCAGGAGAACATGTTCATCGTTTGAGATTTTTTTAAGAATCTGTTTACTAAGCCTGGCCATTTTTTCCTCTCCTCCTCCTTCCCCTCCGCTACATAAGCAGATCCCAGTGTGCCCGCTACTCTTGTGAACAGGGATGAGAAGGAGATGGAGGGAGAGGAAATAAAGGTCTGATGAGTTTGGCAGAGAGACGAGGGAGGCTGAGACAGATGGCATGAAG
The DNA here is from genome assembly GCF_046128005.1 of Genypterus blacodes. NCBI lineage: Eukaryota > Metazoa > Chordata > Actinopteri > Ophidiiformes > Ophidiidae > Genypterus > Genypterus blacodes. The sequence goes on from NW_027466857.1 coordinate 8,910,688, forward strand.
TCTGCGGCACTCTGGCGTAGCTCGCCTGGTGCTAAAATCCTCCTCTCTCACATTCCAACAAATCCTACCAGGAGGCTGGGGAGTCTGTCACACCACTCCAAGGATCCACGGGGCTCTCTTCACCCCCACCTCCCCCCCCACCCCCGCCCCCTGTCTCCTGTTCTGCCGTCCCCCCCCCCCCCTACCTCCCCCCAACTGCGCCTCTGACCACTTTGCCTCACATACCTCCGTTATTATGCTCACATACAGCATGTATACATATGCATCCGTTCACATGTATAGAGACGAGGTCATTTGGACAGGCCTGATTCAAGGGAGGGGGGGTAGGGGGGTGGATATGAGCCTGATTGCTCCAATGGAAGAGGAGGAAGAGGGGGGGCTTCAATGAGTGCTGGGCTTTACTGTCATTCTAGTGTAAAATCGTTTCCAGTAAACAATGAGCCAAATATTTATGTCAGAGGAGGAAGATATAAGAAGCTTTTTGATGAGTTTCTCCAAAAGAATCATCAGCAAATGGTGCCAAACAGAAATACCAGAGATTAACCCCATCACAACCCAAACACACACTCCACACACACATTTCAAGTCCTTATAATCCAATGTGAACTCAAACCACATCATGTACGCTCACATTTCTCAGTCAAACTTTTTCGGATTTGTGCCAAACGAACCTAAGGTCAGAACCAAAACTGCTGCTTGTTGTCGCCACGGCGCCGACTTAAGTCCGAGACGTTCTGAGATGATTTGTCCCAACGGAGTCATGCGAGCCGTCCCGAGAGTCCGGATATTTTTGCGCAAAAACGTGAGATGTGGATTGAGCGGATCTACGAGGAGTCCCTATAGAACAACAAGAGGCGATGGCCAGGAGAGGAGAGGAGGCGGAAGTGACAAAAACAACACAACTCCTCCACATTCTGACTCTTTTTCTTCTCTTAGCACAGACAATGCTTCAACATCCAGCATCCCTATTGGCAAAAAGTGGGAATGTGTACACACATGATAAAAACGGATTATTCTGTGATTAAGGCCATTTTTCCATCAGCATGAATGACTGAATCCTTCAATGTTACTTCTTGCCTGCATTTCTACGTGTTTACACAGCTTACGTCCGGTTTGGTGAATACACATCGTCTCCTTTAAGTTGCGATTTGCGCAATTTGCTCTCGATTTTTGTTCCGCACAGGAGAGACGAGTTGTTTCATTTGAGCAATTCAGCAGTATATCAGATTTCTAACCCGATTTAGGTTGAACCCGTTGACACGGTGACTACAAACGCGCCGCGAGAACGACTGCGTCATCGCTTCCACACATCGTCTTTCTCAAAGACGCGTTGGATGTCCTTTGAATTTTCTTAAAGCGGAATTTCCTTCACCACGCCGAAGAGCTTCATATAATAAGAACAATCTAATTTATTTTACACTATGCTCTCCCCCCGTGTCTCCTTCCATCTTCCCTCACGCCTTCTGTTTGTTCTAATGAATGACTTCTGAGATGAGGTGCTGCTGTGAGGGGGGTCACAGGGGGCTTCACAATCACATTACTGTTAATGATAATAAAAAGAACAATCTGTGCTAAACCTCTTGGATGTTTTTTCTTCTGTCCCCATATGGAGTAAATGTTTTATCTGCCATTGTTTTGAATATCTTTACATGTTTGAGTTGAAGACTATGCAATTAAAAAGCACATTAAATATTGTATTTGTAAGCAGCGCATTGGCAGAAAAGGCTATTGTGATGAAAGATGCAGTGGTGCACCATCTGGTTGAGTTAAATACAAACGTTCCATAACATCAGGCGCCTCTCAGCTCTGCCATAGTGTGCGGCAGGAAAATAAACATTTTTAAAGCAGAACGCTCCAAGTGTAAACAGAACTTTTATCACGGGAATCTGACTTTATTTGTGTCTGCAAATTTGGAGCTCTCAGCAACTTGAGCACACAAATCTGATGGATGGATCCACTGCTGCTGCATGTTTCAATATTTTTATGTAAACTGGTGACCCAAATTTTACACGTTCAGTACAAATCCATCTGCAAACAGCTTGGAAGTGACATCAGGGTAATGTTTTGCCCTGGTTTCGCAAAATAATGAAGTAAGCAACAGCAGACGGTGATGTGTGTCACCTAAAGGCCCGTTTGGTTTCGCCGGTACACCATATTGGTGCGTACGTTTCTATCAATGTCTATTCAACATCAGAGTGTCTGCTGGGGTTGTTGACATAGATCTGACATTCACAAACAGATCATCAGTGCCTTTCCCTCCCGCCACCGCACAGATCGAGCTGCTGGCCGTCCTTCCTCCGTGGCAGGGCAGCGCGGCGTCCCCAAGGCTCTTTGGCACCGCAGCTGTCACCCGCAGGATGGGAAAGTGGCAGGGTCGATGGCTCCGCCGCGTGGCTTCTGGCAGCGTCCCTTCCTGGCCCGGTGAAAGGGCACGGATGTCTCTTGGTGCATTGATCGGGGGCCAGCCATCCATTAGCCACTGTCAGAGCTAAAGGTCAGCTAAGGCCAGCGGATGGGCCCTGCTTGCGTCCTACGGAGCCACTCGTTTTCACGCGCAGGGAGCGACTTGGTGTCACTTTGGTCTGTGCTGCCCCCCTACTCTTAGTGGCCACATGAGGATGACCGTTCCTCTTCTTCAAAATAGATACCACTCTGCAAACGTCTGCATCCGGCGGGATAAACGCGACAGAACGGCCGCGCTCTTTGTTTGATGTACGGCATTATTGTTGCTTTTAGAGATATTACCATCAGCTGCCAAATTAAACGAGCCTTCCTTCTAATCTTCTCCCACATAAATTGCTTAATAAACGAGGAGGCTCTGATTTGTACTGATGATCACACGGCAACACAATTGCATCAAATTGCCGGCTCCGACATGGTGCACCACATCATGCTCATCACTGAGTGGCAACTATTTGCCTGGCGTGGTTTACATTATGCAGCCCGGCTGTGAAAGGGGATAATTGTGCCGCTAAATGCTGTACAGGCTGACAGGATCCATTTCTTGACTTGTCAAGGGCAGCAGTGATAGAGAGGGTCATGCCTGGGTCTGCGCACACACAGGCAGATGAGCTTATTTGAACCAACACACACACACACCAGAGAGGAGACACACCAACAAAATCAACCACACTCCACATAGAGATGATTGTCTCCTGCCTCTGTCAGGTTGTGTTTTTTTTCTCCAGCCATGGAGACCTCATCCTGGGAAATTGAGCAATTTCTGATTGAAAACAGTGCCGGTAATTAGAGCACTCACTATTTGTAACCACTTGGCACTGCATTAGTATGCAAGGCTGGCAGCCAGCTTATCTGGGGGAAAACGTTTGTTTCCTTAATTGCCCTCTTAGGACAAAAGTGAAGGCGGTGGGTGGGGAGGGAAGAGAGTAAAATGTTAACGTGCTGCAGTAAGAATGGAGCCTGGTGTGTAGAGGGGATGTGACTCCCTGAACACGGGGGTTAAACTCCACTAATAGGATGCATATAACACACATGGGCACACAAACAGGCTCAGAGTAACAGTGAACATGCATACACCCACATATGGGCACACACTTGCATTGGCACATGTGCACAAGGGGACACAGACAAAAAGACAACTATGATGAGCGTGCACACATTCCAGGACACACAGAACACACACACACGCGTTCTGTCAACACACTACATCTGAAATGTAAAAATAACAACTCACCACATGACTGAAAGAATAATTTCTCTGAATAATGCATCAATTTGTGAAGTAGGTAATCGCTTCATCTCACTCATGCCGTTTCAAAGAGTAAAATGACTTCATAACTATGAAATTAACTCAGCTGTTGATGAAGATGTTTGTAGCTTTCATCACTCCAAACTTTCCATTTCCCACAGATTTCGCTCAGGCTGCAGTGTCAAAATGTTTAGTTGGCTCCCTTCATGTTTTCCATTTTTCTTACCATAACTTTTCAGTGAGCAGGGAGGGCTGTGCTTCACCTCTTCTTCTACTTCTTCTTCCTCTCACAAAGGGACAGACGACCTTAACTGAAAAGATCAACACAAAATAAAAACGTTATTAAATATATGAATATATATGTATGTACTTAATGTAAAATCTGCTGAGGATGATTGTAGTTGCAGAGCTGACTGAGGAGGAATTCTAGGCTGAATTACTTTGTTATTAAAACATCTTAAAATGTGATTTCTCTCTATGTTGGAGAGTGAAATCAGCAGATCCGTCTTTAGCAAACCACAGGAGAAAACTTTCAATATTCAGAATTCAAAGACAACAACAACACCAGGCTCATTGCTCATATCTAAACAGTTTATTTGAGTCAACATCACCACAACGCCCTCAAAATGTCTTAAATTAAAACACATCTCTTTCTTCGGTCAATAAAATAAATCCAATTTTATTTGCAAAGCAATATTTCCAGGTGAGAAGCTTTATTCCCTCTGCAAACAAACAGTAATGAATCATCTCTTAGAGGATTAAAATGAGAAACAGTCAGTAATATTATACATTTAATTCAGACCATGTAAGGGGATAAGCTGCCATGGCTTTTTTAATACTGTTTGTTCTGTTAAAAACATTTCATGAAAGAAATGGCCATGTTTTCCTGTTTCCACTCACACAGGCAAAAAAAAAAATCATTTCATAAAAGTTGCTCCAATAAAACCGGCAGTTTGTTTTTAAAACAAATGTCAACATCAACACGCTTATGATGAGCGCTGCTTCATTCACAAGCTGGAACTTCACCACTGAATAAAGTGTGTGGGGCAATGAGAGGTAGAGTCTGTGTGTTATTTACTGCGCCGTTATAACGAACTATTAAAAAGTCTTGTTTTTATATTGGCCAGAGGAGCGAAATAAGACATAAAGGTGAGGAGGGAAGTGATGCGTTTACGGTCACAACCTGGTGCTGTTTGAATGTGCGCCGCAGTGGAGTCCCGAGCGCCACAGGTGGATTCAAGCAGGGAGACACTGCAGGCCTACAGGCCCTCGTATATGTGCGTCCATATCCCCTCATCTGCTCCCGTGACTCGCTCTCTCATTAACAACACATTAAAGCCATTTCCACTAAAATGATAAGAGGACCACGAGGTTACAACGAGGCCACATCGACATTAATTGGTGTAAAAATAAAGGTTTCTCTTTCTTCTTGGATCTCTGACTCCAGCCCACATTGGTAATAATAAGCCTGATAAAGAGCGCAAACAAAACGCGATCAAAGGCGACGAAGTGTATTTATTATCTCAAAAACACATAAACAAACAAACACTAAATACACAATGAAGATTACAACAAATTTGCTTTTAAACAATTCTTGCTTTTATATTTGATTAGATGTAATTTTGATAATATGACAACAAACTCCTGCGCGTGCGCGATTTAATTAACCAGAACTAATAAATTAGTCGTTAAAGATATTTAAGCTTAATTGCTCTAAATACACGAATTATTAACAAAACGTGTTTGTTTTGCACTTCGAGCGTGCGCGAGCTTACGTGCGCACACGGCGGGTGGGCGTCGAGATGCGCGCTCCCTTATGTATGCGTGTGTGTGTGCGCGCGCTTGTGCGTGTGAGCGTGGTGGGAGGGGTGTTACACTGATCGCACCATTATCTCCTGACAAATTTAATCGGTGCACATCAAATCAATCACTCTTATGTCTTTATTTGTATTCGGTTAAACGCAGTAATCAAAGACGTCACGTTGGGAATCTCGGCTTCATTTGTCATCTTTGCTATTATCTATGAACAATCCTTATGCATCTGTTTTTTGTTTTTTTTATATTTAGCAGACCTGGGCTTGGATGAGCGCAAAGCATGTTGGTAATTGGGAAGTCACTATTTGGGTGATTTCCGGTTGAAGTCTGTTCCGGCGAACGTAAGACTTCCGTAAAGTTGTGAGGGCCCAAGTGTGTGAAGGAGTCCGTGAACCAGCGTCCGTGTGTCGGCACCGAGTCCTACAAAAGCAGCCCTCATCAAACCGGTGAAACAAAGCGCGCGCAGGGCCTCTCCTCTCGCGCCGGGCCTCTGCTCCTCTCTCTTCATCACTCTTCCTCGCCTCACTGGCTCTCTCATAAAGACTCACAGGCACATTTGTCCTCATTCGGCCGATGTGAGCGTTTATAAAAGCGGGGCAGAAATAAAACTGTCACATTTCCAGTATAGACACAAATTTAAGCCTCTTTCAGTGTCAGCACCTCTTATGGTTTATCTACACGCTAATACCTGCTGCGATATTACATTAAGATTGGTGTAATTGTAATATTGGTCAAGCTTGAAAACGTATAGCATCAAAATGAATCTGGTCGCAAATATGGCGGGACAAGGGTCATTTTTTTTGTGCCACAAAATTAATCCACACGTCACCTGAACACGGGCGGAATTAAATCTTCATTCGCACGTAAAATACTGTCATCAACACAACACAGCATTAAACCATACAGGCATTAAAAGAGCACATCGTTCTTTTCTTTTTATTGTCCGTTTTTAATTTGTAGCAGTGGTTAAAGTAGCAGTAATTAAATTTAACCTTCACCTACAACCATAAAACCCACGTTAAGTGCAGTAATTCGTAAATGAAATGTATTTTTGGCCTATTCTACCACATTCTATATTATTAGATATATAGATAATATCTAATTACAATAATTTACATTAAGGAAATAATTGAAATATCATTATTATATTTAATTGTATTGTATAATACCCGTCCACACGTGTCAGGTTGGAAACACGGTGAACCAGCAGCAGTGGCCGTTAAATAGTATTGGAGTTCATTTCTGAAAACGCTGATAGAAACATTGTGACAAAGATAAGTGTCAAATGTTAACCAGGACTTAAAGTGAACTCTTTTCTGCAGACTCGTTTGAGCCTGTTTAACCTGTATATACAACATGCAACATCCAAACACATTAACCGGAGAGAGGGCGGTTGAAGGAGGCGAGGAGCGGCGCCCTGAACGCACCATTGTCTGCTGAGTCTCTTCGGCGCTGACACTCATTCACTACTTAGGCAATAAATTATGACTTCTGGCATCGGCGACGATTTTTAATTACTATCATTACAACCGCGGATTCCCTGTTTATTCGACACCGAGCTCCCTTTATCTCCCCCATCTGTAGGTGTGTCCGACTGTTCGCTTAATTGCGTCCCCCCCACCACCCTCGCCCCCCTCCGCCCCACCCACCAACAGAATGGCTCGGTAATTATTTTTGGCACAGTCAGGTAAATTCCAGCGGTAAATTGAAAATAGATTCGGCTTTATTCCTCGCTAAATCCCGGTGTGGAGGACGGGGACGGGGGGAGGCGATGGGCGGAGTCACGTGGAGCCCCGTTACGTCTCAGGTGAGCCTGAGCGTCGCGGGGGGCCGAGTGGGGGGTGGGGATCTCCTCTCACCGTCATGGAGCATAAAACGAGATTAGCACCGTCTTTATTATCGAGCGCTCCCCATCACCGCACATGCAACTACAGAAGGGAGATTGCGTAATGAACAGAAATTGAAACATTAGTTATATTTTTAAAAAGCACAAATCAACTCCCCTGCATTTCATTCTGGGGTCTGATCCAATCTGTTATTGATCACAAGGATGCATCAGTAAATCTGCCTTTGATATCTTACCTAAAAATAAATCTGGAGACACCTAGGAGGCTTCTAGATTTCCAGCTGGAGTGTTATTTATGCCTCTCTGGCAGACGTTTAAAAACATTTTCTGGGCACATTTTGGTCGCCACGGTTGCTGCTCGAATTTAGCCTCTGTGCATGTTTAATTTGGAGTTACCGGGAATAAAAGAAGGCTCAGTCTCTGCACTGGCAGCTCCCATGTCAGTCTGGGCAGGAGTGGGTGACAGAGAGCAGTGTGAGGCAGATAGCGTGCTCAAAATCACATCACTGGAGACGCTGCATCAAAGTCCACCAAACTTCAGATTGAGTGAACTTTTAAGCACGAACGACTGCGGTGACATCAGAACACCTAAATTGTGGCTGTCATGTTTTTTTCCTCCCTCAAACTTAGCAGAACGCAGAGACTCAAAAGAGCCGAGAAACACGCCGCAGCGAGAGTAACGTTCAAACGCACACCCAGATTAGCAGTCTTTGTCTTATGCTAACCTCAAAGGCCAATTAGATTGAGAGATGGTGTGTGACGAATTTGTCAAAAAAAAACGAGATGATAGATATCGCTTTGGCATGCGAGTAAACACTGCTTGGGATTTCACTGGAGCACAGTCATTGACGAGGCACTGTCAGGAAATGTGTCATCTTCAGCAGACCTGTCAGTTGACAAAGATGCAGCTTGGGACTGAGGCTGATCAATTCCCAAACTGCCAACAAGACATCGCTCTGATAGCGACACTTTATTTTGCGAAGAAAAAAAATGAAAAAGAAGTACTGCTGGCTTGGATACACTGACAACTTTTTATTTGCATCACAATCCTCCTCCATCCCGAGACACTTAGAAGTACGAGAGAGATAACAAGTGCTGCACTCGTGCGAGGTTTCAAACTTGGGGCCACGAAGTTCTGACCCCCGCAAATTTCTCATTGAATGCAAATCGCTGTTCGCCTTTCTTGTTTAATGTACAGCGATTCAACGCGTCCAACACTCGGGCCCGTCTTCGGCCACGATTTCTAAAGTGAAATCCGATACCCAAAGCGCTTTTCCTCTTCAAAGTAGACTCCTGTTGTGCTTTGTGACCACAATAGTGTCAATCTCATACTTCCAAAGCCTCATCTCGGGTGTCAGCTTTGAGCAGTTGTCTATACATGTCTTCCAAATAGAGTTAAGGCTTTGATGGCTGGTCGGAAAAACAGTCGACGGAGATTGTGACAAAATCTGAAGGAGGGGAAAACACTCTCCATCGATTCGTCCAGCGGATGAAATTTAAGCTGCGGTTTGTGAAATTGTTTTCAAACGCGTAAAAAAAGCGTGTTTGATGGCGGCTCTGGAACATTAGTAAACTCTGCGGGATTACAGGAGCTTTGTGTAGGAGATTCCCCATCAGCACCAAAACACACAACAAGCACAACCCACAACAGCCACGGCAAGGTAGATTACATAAGGTAATTTTACTGTTACCTTTGACCTCACTCAATGCAAGCCAGTTAACAGCAAGCCATCCAGAGTTTCTAATCAACAAATCGTCCCCGTCTCTTAAATAACTTTTATCTTGACACGTTTTTTAAAGTCTTGCCTTTGGATTAGTGAAATAAGTATGAAGATGTGACGTGTGTAGACATGTTAGGGAGGGGGGGGGGGGGGGGGGAAGCTCTTAGTGGTATCCCAAACAATAAGCGTTTGAAAAGCGGCATCTTAAGCCATGCCGAGTGATTGGGAATAATCAAAGGACAATAATCAGATGAAAAGAGAGGCAATCTCAATAAACTTTGTCATTCAACCATTCAAGGTTCAATCATATCAGAGGTGTTTTGCATAACTATGAGGCCGTGGGTTCTAATCCTCAAAGGGTTTTTGGCGCTACTTGGCTTTGCACTGTAGTCATTCAAGGTCGCAACCCGGTAGGAAATATGGGCTGCCATAGCAACACAAAGATGGCCTCTGAAGGCTTAGCATAATTCTCCCCTAATAGAAAAATAACAGCGGCAAATCCCGTCCTTAGTGAACTGGCTTATTTGACAGAGGCAGGCTCCCACCTGTGAAGCACATAGTCGCCACACCAATGCGCTAAGACGGCGATAAGATGAAGAAAGGCCCATCTCTGGATGGGGATGGGCGGCCTAAGCTCCGGCCAAATTCTTTCTCCCCTCTGAAGCTGAAAACAGCCCACAGTGCGTCTCTGGCTATAGCTTTGGGTTTTTTGAGTGCGGACAATATGAGCTGCCAAATGAATCGTGCTCTCTATACAGTACTCCACTTTGAAGTGCTGGAACCATACTGGAGGAAAAAACGTATGGGAGGAGAAGTTAGTTTAGAGAGGATCAAATATCTCTCATTGGTGCATTGTTTTCATCTCCGAGAGGCTAAAATCTTGGAGGACTTTCTGTGTGTCAAAGGAAATATTGGAAAATTAAGACTTGGAGCATTTTGACTGTTCGCTGGTGTCACAGGAGTAGTTTGTGTTGCTCTCGACGCGTATTATGTTCCAAACCTGCCTGGTAACCACCGTCTCTGATTGTGATCACAGATTATGTGATCCCCCTCCCTTTACCCCTCCTCCCAAATTGCTGCCAGGTACCACAGAGATGGATCCTTGTCACTGTGTGAGTTGCATCAGATGATGAGCACCGTGGCGAGAATAAATTACCGCCACACTTTTAGAGTGGGAGGCATGTAAGTATCAGCCGCTACAACGGCGCGTTGCACTCTGCTTATGGAATCCCTAATGAGGTGCTATACCCGGCCACGTTACAGCTGCGGCGACGGAGCTCAAATCAAAGGCTTTGTGATATCATTACTGTCAAAGCTAGCTGTGAAAAGCAAATGTTTCCCCAAACATGGATTTCCGTAAGAGGTATATGGTGCTGTTTTGTCACGCAAAAGGCTAAAATAGAGAGAGGGATTTGTACTGGAAAGATATGGCGCTTCCTCTGTCGTGCACTTGAGTCAGCCATTTTTTTTTTTTTAAAGCACGACAGGATTTCTGTTTATTCACCGTATTCAAGCTGCCACCGTCACAGTCTGGTTTTCATGTTGGTATCCTGCCGTAGACGCCAGCCACCGGAATCATTCCTGCTTCCCCATTCATGACTGTATAATCTCATCATTGTCGTGTTGCTTTTCTATTTGGCAGCATTTGGAGAGCAGGTAGAGGAGACGGTGGAGCAGAGCTGAACGGGAGATTATCATTATCATGACATCCTTTCACATTGGCAGAAAAGGCAACAGTGTGCGTTTGGTGTGTGATTATCTAATTACTATATCAATATAACAAATCACTGAACGCTGAGAAGATTGTAGGCTTGATACCTTAATTTAATTTTGGAGAAATATCTAAGATTATACTCGGGCTAGGTTGGGTTCTGATAACCATAAGGGGGCCTTATTAGTGCTCTAAAGGGATTTTTTGTCATGCAAATCAGAGTTCACCAGCTTTCTTTTCTTTTCTTATCAATTCATCTTTTTGCTGTTGGGCAAATATGCTAAATTGAAATATTAATATTCTTTTTGTCCCATTACAGTAAGGGGTTTTCATTGGAGTACACTGCCATTAAAACAGTATCTTCTTCCTTGCTCTATAGACTTTGAAACTCTGCTGTTGCTACCTTTGGCAATAAAACCTCTCATCGCCATGGAATTCCTGGCATTCCCGCGGCTTTCCTTGAAAACGGAGGTTTTCGCAGTGGCGTCTTCACATGAAATGGGGAATGACATTCATAATAGTTATATTAGGGCCTGAAATTATTCCACAGCTCAAACTCGGGGGCCTGGTTGACTCGCGGGAGAGAGAGGCACAATTAAATCAACACAGTATGGACGACCGGTCGGCGAAAGGCCAGAGTGTGACGGGAATCCGACCGAATGCCCACGTAAGCCTCCCGTTCCGCAGTTTTGCACCGAGCACCTTTCGACATCAAAGCTTGCTCAGCACCGTGTCTCAAAGATTCACATCTCCAGGTTAAGAAAGGCCTCTGCTGAGATATGGCCACCCCTGGCCTCATTTACCGCGCTACGTCCCCTCCCCCTCTCCAGGGCGGAATCCGAGGATAGAGTGGCTATCTGACGAGATCACACGGAGAGGTGCGGGAACTTAAAGGCGAGGAGTTACTGTGCATCCTACCAGGAGTCTCTAAAGGCTTCTATTAAAACACATTCAATATGCTGGTCAGGGCTTTCAAAGTGCTGCACAGCCTCTAGCCCCGGCAAACTCAAAGGGCATCGGTGCACATTCAGTAAGGGGAATCTGGCCCCCATTAATTTAATGAGTCCAGGGTATTAGTATGCCATAGCCGGCTGTGAAGTCTCTCTTTTTTCATCTCTGGTGTAGTTTTAGAGGAAAGATCCACCAACTTGGGAGTGACAAAGGAGAGCAGGGGGAGAGGTGCGCTCATCTAATCTGAGATCAATTTCTAGCTGTCAGTCCTCGGAGGGCAATTTCCAGTGTTTAGGATCTCTTTGTACCGGCTGAAAATAAGGGCACCGGATGCAGAACGGCACATTAACTGTCATCTTGAGAACTTTGTTGGCTCTTTTACACAAATGCATCCTAAGTGACACAGAACTGACACCAGTTTGAAATATTGAGCAGGGGATAGGAGTTTAGAGACGTATTTGCATAACATATTTGGAAGCACGCTGTGGCCGTTACAGCATTCAGGTGATTTATCTTTTTTGGGCTACAGTGGTTTCATAGCTGGCTTGGTAAACACTGATGCTGCATTCATCTAAAGCTCTAACACCTGACACCAGACAGCCCGCTGCAATATTGAGCGTTGACAAGCATCTGACAGTCACCTGTAACAGATTACAGAGACAGTGCGGCTTACCAGGGCCTGTCAACCAGGAAGTAGCAGCTGCTGGAGCTAATTAAAAGCATGGTAACATAGTAACATAGCCGCGCTCAGAGGGCCACATCAAACACTCCTCTTCATGCCAGTCTGGAGTCTCATCTCTGGGATACTGAGGCCTTCCGTGACCTGTGCTGGATACCTGCTGGGCCCAAGGCCTGACCCGAGAACTGAGGGGTGAACCAGAGTGGGTCAGCGGCACTGTGGGGTGCACCTGGGTCTGTCTTACCTGTGTCTGCAGATCTGCATACCAAAACGTGGCCATGCGGCTACGCGGGTGCAAGTGCGTGGACTCTGACCTGCACAACAAAGACGCAGGGAGAGCGCGGGTGAGAGGTCAGGAGGAGAGGAGAGGCTCAGGAAAAACGCATCGGCTGCACTGGCTAAACATGATCAGAGGGAGGCATGGCTCACAGGAGGCAGAACCAGATGCCCTCTGCATGTCCCCATGAAACCTCCGCGTAAATATGTTGTCTCAGTAATAATAAGCTTAAGGTAGGCCTCGTTTATCAAACAAGCTTCAATTAAATATGGATAAATGCCTCTTGTGGTAACCTAACTGCGTGTTCTAAGAACTGTCTAATAACTGGGCAGCTGGAGGCGTCTTCACACTGTAGTATTTTCCAGTTGCAGTACGCTGAACTGTACCTAGCAGTCCCACGAAACAAGTACCTGAAGCCCACCGATGAAAGGCTGTTGCAGCCAATATTTTCAGACGTGAGATAAAAGAACAAAGATAAAAGAACATGGTTGACTCTCTCAGGCCCTTGTGTTTCTCATGTATCTGTATGTCAGCTGTGCAGCCTGTACAGTATGTAACTAACTAGGGAGACGTATGGAAATGAAGATTGTTTCAGCCCTTGCTCACAAGCCACGCAGTCATAAAATACCCCAGTCGTAGAAAACAATCGCAATCATTCAGACCACAAAGTACGTGAAAAATCAAGTCTTTGAGTCAAATCTTTGAGTTGAGGATAACATGCTCCATTTCTGTGTAGGTACATGTGTTTTTGTGTTCGTCAACTCTGAAGAAACAGGGCAGCATGACAGGCTTGATGAGCACAATAACATAGTGGCAGCACTGATTCAACACGGAAAACGATCTAAAAAGGAGCGTGCGGCAGAAGGGTGTGGGTGTCGTCTCCGAGCAGCGATCTGGCCCTGGGCGCTGTGCTGCGGCTCTCGGGGCCAGTCCTTCTGCCATATCGAGGAAGACATCTGCAGCCTGGCGACATGACGCTTCTCCACAGGAAGCCCGACTACAGCCGCGCGGAGGCCACCTGAATGGAGCGGGTCTGTGTCTCCACTTGCCACGCGGCGAGCTGACACCGCGTCACGCAAGGGGGGGACGCGCACGCACGCACGCGGACCTGTCTGCTGGCATGTCGCCGTTGCCCGAGACCGAAACCTGTCATTGTGCCGGGAGGGCGAATGCGGGTCGTTGCGGGGAGCCGGTTTCGATGCCGCACCTCCGAAACACACTTCTTGTTCTCTCTGCAAACGTTTGACAATGGCAGGAAAAATTCCACCCGGCCCACGTTGGGTATTTTGTGTGCCTGTCGAGTAGAAGGCCTGAATAAAAACCAGAAAGCCCTTTGACTGGATTTTCGGGGCCTTATATTATTCTGCTACCCTGGGCAGCGCAGGTCCTCTTGTTGTGTAAAATAGAGTGAAGGAAACTTTCCACTTCACATCTTTATGGCTTCATGGTCGGAGTGGCTGGCTGTGAGGGACTGTGCTCTGTTCTTTCAGCAGTCGTCGTGCAGTCCCAATCTCTTTACACGTTTCACTGCCAGGCTCCTCTTTACCAGGCCTCCCAAACTGTGTAATCAGCAGATGTCTTTATAGAGGAGCCCAATGCCATGTGCACACCCTGCTTTCTTTGCCAATTTCATTTTGGCGATATATGTATTTTTTCCTTTTATGTTATCATTCTTTCAAGCCCAGCAGCCATGTTGATTTGGTTCCTAATGTGTCCCGAGGTTGCAAATACTGCTTCAATCAGCACTGTGGATTCATACAGCCCAAATGATATATCCCCAGTGTACCTGGGTTAGGCCGTCCTATTATGCCACCCGCCCGCTGATTTATATGAACCCACGTTAAGTAATTCAACAGAATACTTTGACCTTCATAAAGGTTAAAGTCAAAGCCACCGAGCGGGATTTACTGCTCAGTCGCACTGCAGGAATATTTCCAGTTATTTAAGAGCGTAAGGAACGGTTCATATAGCTGAGGAGACCCGACAAAGCTCACGTATTCCTTAATAACTGACATTTTGTCCATTATTGAATAAGCTTGCTTGAATGGCTTCCCAGACCAAATAATACACTCGCGGAGTCTAAATCTAAATTACTGTGAACTTGCCTATAAGAACACATCAGCATGTTTGACAAGGACTTCTCAGCGAATTCACAAATCAGTGGAAGCCCTCACGACATGAAATGATGATACGACCCGTAACACAAAGCATGATACCAAATTAATAATCAGTGCTATTTTTAAGCTTGTATTTACCATCGCACACATGCGGGCCTCACGATGCATACATATAGTATAGAGTATTATCTTGTGTATGATGTGTTATGTTTGTTTATGTAGCTGAAAGTCAATCACAGTCCGCAAGACAAACTTTTACTTGACTAAACTACACCCACAAGCAAATCCATTTTTTTTTACGGGCATGTGACAACACGCTTTGATACAACCATGAGCGCCACCTGGGCACCATCAGGGCACCAACATGCCAGTGTTTCTTGTCTGTCACCATCTTCAATATTGCTGGGGAAGGTGACAGACTTGTTAAGGGTTGGGTACTCGCGAAACCGAGCTGTTAAAATTAGCAAATTAGGCCTGCGGAAAGTTTAGGAGGTCGCGCGGGTCGCACAGCAAGGCAACAACCGCGACCCACGGGGGACGGCGTGATGTTCCGTCGCCGAGAGAATATTCATTATTCTGTGTTATCACATCAGGAAAATGTTTTCAGGTTTTCCTCATTACCATGTGGAATAACCTGGCAGTCATGAAAAACCAATTATTTCTCATAATTGTGTGTTATTATGTCATATAATCGTGTTGATATTTCTATCACTTACTTCTTAATGTCTAACCTGACCTTTAATAGTGATCTTGTTAGTGACAACTCAATGAATTCACTTTTTATTAATTGGCAATTTTGTGAGTGTAATGGCATGGAGACTGGGAAGTGTAAGTGTATGTGTGTGTGAGATTCACATAAGCGGTGATGTTCGACTTGTGCACTTGGCAAGCTTGTTTTTTCGCTCCATTTGGTGACAGATTGGGTTTAAATAACATTATATCTTCACAGTTGTGACTCACAAGCCTCAGCGTTACAAAGTCAGGGTGAGGTTTAGCACTTCAGATGAGGATGAAGAGGGACCAGGTCGCCTCGCTTCATCTTTTAGCTTATCACATTCTCCTCGGCCTGATCGGGGACAGGGCGAGCTACGTTTTTCTCTTGTCAATCAGTCCACTCTTCCTCACCACAGCCCAGTCCCTAAGCGTAGCATTCTAGCCGCGGCAGATCAGTTCTTAGTGATAAAACCGACGACAGCAATCACGTAACCCAGGCTACGCTTCGATTTCAATGCTTTGCAGAGGAGTAACATGGATGTGATCACTTTTATAGCTGGTAATGACTCGTCGAGTTTACGAAAAACAAATAAAATCCCTGAAAAATCTGATCCCTTGATAACTTTTGTAGCACATGAACGGTGGTATATTTCGGATGACTTTGAATTGTGATCTGAGGTCAAAACCGGCAGCGTCTCCTTTCGGAGCCTGGGGTAGGGGGCTACGCAGGGGGGTGGGGGGTCTTTTTTAATATCACTGCTCCGGGCTCCCAAAACCTCCACTGATGTTAACGTTGCATTAACCCGCTCAGCCACTGTACATTACTCCAGCCGCCGCCCCCACACCTCCTCATCAGCCATGTTTGTTTTTGCTCGTGTTGCGCTATCAAAGGCTAACTGCTTTACAGCGCCTCCTGGTGCTCCCCGAGAGGAAACTTTTACTCTAGAATGAAGAATGGAGCCTTTAGATTAAAAGCTAATAACAACAGTCTGTTTCAGCATGTTTAAAATTTTGATTATTGGGTGTTTTTTGTTTCATAATTCAACAAAACGCTCTGCGGCTTGCACATCCCGGGATATTGCTGAAATAATTCACGAGTTCTTAAAATTATATATGAGGCGGTGGGTTGATTTGTATGTTTAAACGGAAATACTTGAGGTAACCTTTACGTTTTCCGTACTTATAACGCAACACAGTGAGGCCTTTTGCTGAAAGGCTTTGCTCACACTCCAGCATTGCAAACGTGTTCTGTCCTGAGCTGCCTGTTCTTCAAATCCAAGGCTTAGTATGAGGTGGGGTGCAGAGGAGGGATACGGCCTGTCACCACCGCTGCTAGGGTGCCCACGCCAGCCGTGCATGAACACTAATAAAGACGCACACTGGCAGGACCCCGCAGGCCCGGCAATGAGATGTCACCATAAACAAGCTGCAGGACATTGGCAGCCCACTTCCTGGTTATATAATGGTGACCCATTTTTCTAGAAAGAAGGGAGACTGTAGGTCTCAGTCAAGTGTACTGGACAAATATACACTCAAAAAAACAAACCAGAAGAACTGCAGTAGTTTGGTTTGTGACAGTGTGACTGTTCGCATTGCAGCACAGATGTCAGAGATGTTATCAAAAGTTTGATCCTCGCCAGAGTTGTGATTTTTGAAACAGTTTCGGAATCGCTTCCGTTTGTCAGTTTTGCCTGAACCTGCAAGACACACGTCAGAGTCCCTCAATCAAACCCCAGTGCAAATCCTAACGTGCACAGGTCAGGTATCACTCATGTCACCACAGTAAATACTGAGTGACATGCAACAGATATTCCAAAAGAAAACGTGATCCGTGACAGCTGTGACCTCAGACAAGGGTTGTGATGTGATGCGTCACAATGGCAACAACAGCAAAACTAAAATATACAGCATCTGTCAAATGAGTGCAAAAATATATAAGAAATGGGAGTCAAGTGCATCCCACGATCGAGCGTGTCAAGAAAAGTGTCAGTCAATCAATATTAAAGGAGGAAAATCGGGTTTAACAGATTAAGTAGTATTTATACTCACAACAGTTATTGTCTAAAACAGTTTAGCTATTTATTCATTTTACAGAAACATTTATTTTGGTTGTTTTAAATTCTGAATTATATCCAAGAGAACAGCGTGTGTGTAAATCCGCCGAAATATGAGCGGTGGGAGGTATTAAAGTGTTGTAAATTGACAGGTAACGTGGGATAAAATGTATTTCTATCACGTCAGGTGAGTGTATTTAACTTGATCAAACAACAGAGGGAACTCCTACTTACACACACACACACCTTTATATACGATCATCGTATATAAAGGTAAGCCATCGATAAGGATTTCACACGTAAAACCAGACTAAACAAAGCCAACTAAATACAGAGGGATTAAACAAAAGAACTGAGGTTTTCACGACCACTGTTTCAATCTTTATAAACTATTTTTCGCTCTTGTCTAACGCCATAAAAGTCTAAAAGATACTGAAGCACCAGTTTGCATTTTCTGTCCATACAAATATTACCCCTCCCTGCTACATACATACAGTACATACACGGTGTAATATGTTGTTTGAAACACTGAAGCTAATGTGAGAATTAAAATGGCATAATTAAACAAACGGCTACACGTTTTTCAAGTCAAACATTTGGTCGGTACGCTCTGAAAATGTGTCAGATAGTAGAAATGGATTAACAAATATTTATCAAAACGTGAAAGTTTGAGTTTTGTAATTTCAGATATAGACCTCGATATTAAAAGCACACTTACGCTGCCTTTAAAAAAAAAAATACTTTAATTAAAATATACGGCACATTTGTCGCTTTATAAATAAGATAAATAAAAGCATATTATTGTAATTCAGTTATTTAAAATATTAGCTGTAAAATTTTTTGCAAAAAAATAGACAATTAAGCGTTAACGTGTGATAAACAAAATTTTAAAAAAGGATATTAAATCCCTCTTTTTATAACGTATTTTAATAAACCTCTACCAAACAAATGTAACTTTTCATCGCAGAAAAACATTTTTTTTAAATGCGCAATATTCTCTATAGTTGATGAGGAAGTTCTGGAGGAATAGCTGGAAAGTTTTATCGCTGATGTGGGACAAATGTAACAATCAGAAAGTAATTACAGCCATCTGTTTATACACGTCTTTGTTATTCTTCTCTATTGTTTTTTACACAAGCTCAACTTCATGTTCGCCATCAAAACACAATAAAATTCATTAGCAATCCACTTCAAGGTGGCGTCTAATTGGCCGAGGATTCTTTTATTTCAATTCTTTTTTATTTCTTCAAAGGAAATGAGTTTGAACGAGAGGGGGGACTTTGAACATAATCTAATTATATTCAATGATCAACGAGAAGAAGAAATTAAGAGTTTTGATCAAAAACTGGAGGACAATTCAGATGTTTTTCTTAGAGGGAAACAGCAACGTTCTCACAGAATGAAAGGCCACCACCATCTGTTGTTCATCTTCATCTGCAGAGACGCTATTTGGCTGTCAGCACTCTTCCTCCCGCGCTCACACGTACAGATGCTATTCAAGCAGCAAAGGCAAAAGCTTCAATCCACGTCAAAACTTCTGCCTTTTATTTCTGTTATTATTATCATTACTTCAACCGTGCTGCAAATCAAAAATACAGCGATTTAATAAATGTTTGTGCATAATGAAAACGAAAACCTATTGTTTTATTTTGCGGAACTCTTACTCTGTGTAATTTCATTTTACAAACAAAATTGATGTTTAAGTAGTTGGAAACTAAATGGAGTACTTATGTTAAATTCCCATCATATAGCATTTCGTCTTCTTTTCTTTTTTTCTGCCACTACAACTATTGAACAAACTTTAAACCTTTTAGACTATACTGTTAGGCCCCCCCTCTGCTATAAGCACCTTTGTAATCTACACGTCGGAATCGCAGATTCCTCAGATGCTAAAGTGGCAGAGGAAGTTACCTACATCCTCTTTGAAACCTCCGTCACAGAGGAAAACACCTCTCTCATGATTTGCCAAAGTTCTCCAAATGCACAGAGAGAATAAAGGCGAGTGAGTTTGGAGACTTCGCTTGCTTCAGAGCGTTAACGCGTTAAAACTACAAAGGCTCAAACTCGCTTTTATATGAGGAACGTCACTTTTGCTCACGCTGTATCTAACAATTCAGAAACTATAACGTTGCGCGGGTGTCAGAATGTAAAGTTGTGAACCGTTCTCTTGGTGCTTTAACCAAATTATGTGTTCAGTTTTAAATGTCTTAATCAAACCGTGATGTGTGCCGCGTCACGTTTTGTTTATGGAACCACTTGCTATTAACTCAGATATCAGATAGTGAAAGGAAAACTGAGTATTTGAACGAAAACAAGGCTTTATATTGCTAACCGTGAACTACGAATGTGTTGGCAGCATACAGCACTCAAAGGGCATCAGCTCCATCTTCTTCCTTCACTGTTAGCTTCACAACAGCGGCCATTTTGTGTACGTTTAAGTTGCTCTTAATGTCTCTCTCTGGCTGTGCCGCATTTCTTTGAAATTCAAGGTTTGGAAGCAGCAAGGCCAATTTAGTTTGATAACGTGGACTGGAGGAGAGCTCTTCATTTGAGCCTTTACTCCAGATACGGGGTGGGAGAAACGTGCCTGGCGTGCGACGTGCCCGGTGCATGTTCCTGCCAGTAATGCCTTCATTTCCTGCTCGAAATGTAACCAGACAGGGTTTCGTAATAACCACATAGCTGTCACACAAATGCACACCCATGTAAGACATGCGCACACCAAATGCACAAACACACACGCACACCCCCACACACACACAAATGCGCGTGCATGCGCGCTCCGACGAAATGGGATGAGCTGATCCCTTTCTTAGAGTCTGCCTCAACCACCCGCTGCTCCCACACTACGTAGACGCCCGGCCGCAGGATGTATAGACCAAAGCTGTCCAGAGGTCACCTTGGCTTGTTTACTTCTTTGGAATGGATGCACAGTGGCAGAGTGGACCATCACCTTCCACAGCAGCTCACCGACCTCAACTCTTAGTGGATTGTAAAACACACTGCGTGGGTAAGTGACATGAACGGTACTTTTTACCCCGAAAAACAGCAGCTGGGATTGACAGACACGCTGGAAAGTTCTCTAAAATGTCTGTCTAATCTTGGAAAATGAGAAAATTTACACACACATCAACTAGTTACTGATCTATCACTTTGCCGCTTCCTTTTCAACTTTGGCAGAATAATTTACTAGAAATCAATTCATTTTTAATCCAGTGTAGCAGCTGACGTAAGACACCAGGAGACTCAACACTTCAACAAAACACTTTGATTCTGAGCCCTGAAACGATCCATCAAACTGTATCAGTGAACCAATGTGAAACATTTGCCAAAAAAATGAACCAAGAAGCACAAAAAGATCAACTGAACAAACAAATTCCCTTCTGTGAAAACGCGCCAATGTGTTTTCTGTCTCAATTACAAAAAGGTTTGTGGGCCCTTTGTTGACTCTTGGTTTACGTTCTACAGGCCAGCCCACCAACCCTGAACACTATGCCTGTATACTCATTCAGCTATAGTACGTTTATCCCTGAGAGTTCTGTACACACACAAACAACCCGACAGTCACTCACCTCTGCACTGCTGATACACACACCCCTATGGGAACACTGGAGCCTCGTCTCTGGAGCCTGCTAAGGTCCAAAATGTCCACATTATGGCCCAGAGGGTGAAAAGACAGTGTGGGAGTGAGGCCCGAACACTGGGCTTTCTGTGTTTCCACACAGTTACCCTGACCACCCGGTTAAATATAGGAGAGCAAATCCTTTTCAGGTTGAGAGTATGACACTGGACTGCCACATAAATCAGCGCAGGCCCAGCCCGGCACAGGCAGGGAACACCATGGGAGTGGTAGGCGGCTCTACGGTGAGGTTTTTGGGGAAGGATTATGGATTGAGACGTACAGCTGGGAGGCTAAAGTTACACTTTTCATTATCACTTCGAGGGGGTCTTGGCTGCCTGGAAGCCAGTCAGATTTGTGAAGACCTCTTTCTCCCCCTGGAATGGTTGTATTGTGCAGGCGCATTCTTCACCTGAGGATAATTGTTTTTGATATGGCAAAAACAATTTGGTGAAACACAACGGGAAATGCTTTTCTCTCTCTCTCTCTCTCTCTTTTTTTGGGGGCCAATGAAGAATGAAAAAATATAGAAAAAGGGAGAGGGCATTGTGAAATGTCCTAATTCACCAAAAGACCAGAGTAAAGAGAGAGCAGTATGCCCCCTTCTGGCTCTTTTCTTCTCTCCCTCTTTTCTTCTCCTTTTTTCCCTGGCGTCTGGAGATGTGAAGAAATGTCTTTTGATCAGCTCTGACAGAGCTCGGGCCATGTGAAGAGGGTGGCTAGCAGGACTCAGCCAATCCACGCAAGGCAAAAAAATGTTCCTAATAAGAGAGTAATAAGCTAATGCGAGCTGGGTGTCTGTCTGATCCACATTCTGGGTGCTGTTTGTGCCAGCACGCCCAGTGCACCCCAACGCCCAACGGACTTTGGAGTCTTTGCCAAGGTATTGCATTTCACCTGGCCAATCCCATATGCTCCTCCAATGTTGCAATAGCCTGAAAGAACCTTGTGGGCACAACAAATTGGACAGTGGGAATGAATCTCCTTTTGATTTTACACATCTTGCAAGACATACGATCGTCTGTGTCGGTGATATTTACAAAGTGTTATATGTTGCTGAAGGTATAGAAGGGTGGGATGATGAAGTGCAGGGTTGGTTTTGAACAAAGCAACTTCGTTTCACCTTGCCCACACAACATCAACATGGGCTATTTCCACGACTGACTGCTCTCATTGTATGTGTGGGTTTGAAGTGGTCACATATCAAAGAGCTCAGTCTCTGCAGGGTGGATTCTCTGGTACTCTGCACAGCACAACAAGGAGATAGTTACCTCTCACAGCTTCCCAGTGCAGCATCCCAGCCCAAATAAACACATCACCTCCACTGCAGGGGGAGGAGAACAACGGCACAGCTGCCAACGCCCCCCCCCCCCCCCCTTTCTACACCCAGCAGCAGCACCAGCCAAGTCCACAGTGCTGCAGGGCATCCCAGACATGAACAGGTGCTCTGTTGGTGGAGTCAGGCTTCGTCTTGGGCCCTGGCTAAGTGCTGGATGTGTGAGGGCCGGTGAGGACCGGCCGACTGGCCAGCCCTTAATGGTGAGTTGGTGAGTCCCGAGCTCGCCGCTGGTAATTATGGTGAGGAGAAGCCGATTAGGCAGCACTGAGCAGCCCAGCGAGGGGGACGGGCCCATGCCCAGCAGGGAGGGGAGTCCTGCCACGGGAGGGACCAATGGAGTGTAAAGCAGAGTGCAGACCCTGGGCCTTGGTTCAGTGGGAAAAGGCTTGGCCACTGGTTCAGAGCGCCGCAACTTTCACGGATTAGTAGAGACACTATTCTGAAGACTGAAAGGGGGAACACAGCACGGAGGCACCATCAATGCATGCATGCACACACACACGCACACACACACACACACACACACACACACACACACACACACACACACACACACACACACACACACACACACACACACACACACACACACACACACACACACACACACACACACACACACACACACACACACACACAGCTGGGAGGAGGGCTACAGCCATTGCCATATTACCATAGCAACGGCATATCTCACATTTGAGTCCAAATGAAGACACTTTGGGCTGCAACTAGGATATTTATTCTTCCAGTTAATGGATGTATTTTAATGGTTTATCGCTCTTGCTGGTAGAATGCTTCCCCCTGACTGAGTTAATGAGTTGCAATTGGAGGTGGCTGCTGAATCAGACAAGCATCTTGTCATTTTGTGATTATAGGATATCTACACTGCAAATTTAAGTAATGTATTGGTGTGGCCTTCTAGTGTCTTCCTCATCTCCTATGCAACACTTCACTTAATATTCATCACCAACATATCTGCTCTGTGGAACTTACTGAAAACGACACATATTTAAAACTACTTTAGTTTATTTAAAACTAATACTTGAAATACTTCTGTTTGCCCAGTAAATTTTTCACCTTTTGTCACCGATGATGGGTGTAAGCTGTACTTGAAAAACAGAGATGGAAAGTGTTTTGCCCTGAGCTCTGTGGAAAAGGCCATCACCATGAGGAAACAATGACCAAAAATGGGTTCTAAAAGGTGCAGTTACCTGAATACTGCTGGTTGAACTGCACCTTTGCTGTACTGACACTGAGTATGTTTACATGCACGTTAAGACTTTGATTACACTGTGATTGAGGTAATAAATAAGGTAATGTATAATTTTTTATGTTTACATCATAATGCAAATTGAAATATGTTTACTCAATGCTTACACAAAGTAACTGATCTAGATTATGTGACTGTCAACTTAATTATTGAGGTATGTACACATCTTAGTCTGAGTAAGGAAGTAAGTAATACTGTGATTACACAAGGCATCACATACACGCGGAGAAGAGCAGAATCCTATTTAGTCAGGCTTAATCGCATTTTTGCCTGAATCGCAGTAATGACAAATAACTGGAGTGTAAGTAATGCATGTAAACGTAGTAAGCCTAATCAGAAATGACGGACATATGCTAAGTTAGTTTAGCATCTTTGCAGGGAAAAAGTGCAAAGTGTAAATATCAGGATAATGTAATGGATGTAATACTTTCATCAAGTGTGACAGTGTATTCATTTTCCCCCCATGCTTGTTCTCACACACTGTTTTGGTTCAGTTTTATCCTCATTTAGGAGAGTAAACATGTTAAAAGGTGAGGCTGATTTGTTTCTACTATAGATGGATTGAGGAAGGAGGACTTCAAGGCCCATTCTTTTCTGTTTAATGACAGTATTTTCCCCAGACTGGCTGAGTGTGTGTGTGTGTGTGTGTGTGTGTGTGTGTGTGTGTGTGTGTGTGTGTGTGTGTGTGTGTGTGTGTGTGTGTGTGTGTGTGATTTAGCATTCTTTGAGATGAGGAGAGTATTCCTGTATCCATGGGTCTCACCCCACCTTCCCACCCCCCCATTCCATGCTTGTTTTGGGTACTCTCATCCTCCAAAGCTCTCTCTCTCCGTCTCTCTCCCCCTGACACACACACATACACTTCCTGTCTCTCTTTCTCTCTCTCTCACTGTTTCTTTCTTGCTCATCACGCTTTGACTTTGAAGTCACAGCTTTCTCTCTCCTTTTTTTTGTCTCTGTGTTGCTTTGATGCACTAACATTCGGTGAATAGTTCCTCTAATGCCCAAATCCTCGTGCCTTATTCTTCCTCCTCTGCCAGGGAAAGAATGGTGCGTCTCCTGCCTTTGAAACAACGTCCATAAATTACAACTTGTCAAGTGTCATTTTCCTTGTTTACAGCCATTTTGGGCTCCCACTACCCCATGTTCCTCTCCTGTGTTTCACATTTAATTGCACCAATAATGTTGGCGGTGCTCAGCAGCTCTGCACATGCAGCTTGTTGCCACTAAGGGGGTGTGGAAACTATTAAAATATTTTCCAGGCTTTACGAGTTTTATGTGTGTAATTTGTGTGGATATATCCCACTGTGTTACCACCAACTAGGAGAACAGAATGAGATTGTGCTGTGGCCTGCGATACAATGGTGAGAGGGAGAGACGGAGAGAACGGGTTGGAGGGTAAAAGGAGGAGTTACAATGGAGGAGAGGGGGAGAGGGGGGAACAGAGAGAGAGAGAGAGAGAGAGAGAGCGAGCACAAGGGAGAGTTAAGTCTGTACAGGAAATCTGCACTAAGTGTTCCTAAAGAGCTTGTGTTTTTCCTCCCCTGCACAAACAGCTTAATTTATTGCATGTCTGCTGAAGTCAACAGCCCTTTATAACCCCACAATAATTTCCCATATGTTCCATATATCACCACAGAGGGAGGGCGGAGAGGAGAAGGAGAGCGGAGGAAAAAAAGGACTGAGACAGCAAATATGTCCAAGACCCTACACACACACATACACGCATGCACACACAAGGGGCCCGAGTGCAGCAGGGACGGTACCCTCATCTTAATCAGACTCGTAAGTGTGGATGTATGCGTTATTCCCCGCTCACCGCTACACCTGTGGGTGGGCTATGAAATATTAAACGCTCTTGTTCTTGTTGTTTACTTTCATCATTAAGGGGAGAGTCCTTGATAATAGAAAACTTCCCTCTTCTGGATCTGAGGCGGGGGTGTATGCCCTGTGTAGGTCTGGTGCAACCTCCACTTCTTCAGCAGGGCGGGTTTGTTCTCGTCCGAGCCCAGTGTGGAGGTGAGGCTGACAAGGTGTGGGAGTTCTAGAATAAGAGGGATTTGAGTCAGCAGCCGTCCAAACCGCCTCTTTATTATTTTTAGGAGGGAACTGCAGGCGTTTAAGCACGTGTTCCATCCATTTAACATCATTAAACTTCGTCTGGACAATATAGAGGCTCAAGATAAAAACAAAGAATTTCCCGGGTAAGAGAAATGCTCCATATCGCTATAGATGACAAAGGATAACAAAAAGCATGGACCGTAATACATCATAAAATCATATTAGCTGCATCATAATGCTTAAATTGTGCATCACCATTGTGCATTTTGGTTCACCTGACATAATGTAGCTGCACTCATTTACCCATCAGGTACACCTGTGCACTAACTAACACCATTCAATACAACAGCCCTGCAATAAACTGAACTTTGGTGAAGCTTATAATGTTAATAAAGTTAAAATTGATGCTGTGTGAGAGGGATGTTGATTTTAATGCAAGTTATTCTTGCAACCACATTTTGCTGTTGTTGCTGTATCTGATTGTATGATTGCATGAAGCTGTGTTTAATATTGTGTATGTTCTGTTCTAGTGTGTAAGTAAGAGTTAGATCCTTCAATACAACACCTCCACTAGCTATGGCCCCAAAAACAATCATAGATGTGACTCAACACAAACTCAACATTACACGTAACAAAGATGGGATGTATTACAGGGCTGTGATCGGATTGCTGCGGGTCTGTGTAATAAACTTGAAACTTGGTACGATGGTGGTATGTGATATGTGTGACTGACATTTGCAGCACTGTGGTGGCAGTGTAAGGATAAGACCTACACTCGGACCCGAGCAGTGAGGAAACAGGCAGCTCCCTGCTGGCGTGGCTGATGGAGCCAGGAATGGGACGGGATTCTAAAGATGGGTTGGGGGGTGGTGGGGGTTTTGTGAGAGCGTTAGGGTGGGGTGCCGTAGAGCCCATCGATCCCCCAGCTGCAGGTGGCCGAGCTGGAGATCAGTGCTCAGCACACTGAAACCTTTCCTGACTACCAAACACACACACACACACACACACACACACACACACACACACACACACACACACACACACACACACACACACACACACACACACACACACACACACACACACACACACACACACACACACACACACACACACACACACACACACACACGGATGGACAGACCCCATGCTCCAGCAATCCCTCCATCAGCAATGTACTGACTAGGAAAAGCACATAATGGTTGAAAAGTGAGGAAAATGTTTTGAAAATAAAGCGATAGTGACCATTTCAATATCTGTACTTCCACATGTGTGAGACCCTTGGTACAGTGAAATAAAGCCATTGAAAGGTTGTTTAGAGTATGTTTATCTAAATGGCCACTTAATGGAGACTAGTGTCTCCAATGGAGACTAGTGTCTCCATTAGATGCACATCATCAAAATCATACTTTAGTGGGAAAAATGTGCAGCTAAAGCTTTTTTCCTCCCGAATATCCACAAATGTCTGAATAATCGAGTTACGTGGAGAGGTGACTTTGATTTCATGCCTTGGTGGTGGAATCTCTGAAAATCCTTTTATGGTTCTTAAGACCAAAGGCTTTGGTTGGGGATTGCGTCCTTTAATATCATCACTTGTCACGGCGGAATCAAAATAAGAAGTGTAAATATTTCTCTTCAAAGTTTCTGCCCTGAGAGATTTGCTGGATCCACATTCATGCCTGAGAGAAATGATGTAGCGTTTGGATACCTGGGGATTGAATCTGTCTGGACACCATGCAGTCAATACCAGGTCGATATCACAACAATATCAACCAGACCCAAACCTGGCTCCTACTATCTGCTCCACAAACAACATGAAATGAAATTTTATTTGATGTTGCTCTGTGGGCAGATGATTGAAGGTTGCCTCAGGCTAAAGACGATGTGGCAGGAACAGAAACATTAAATAGGTCACCAATGTTTAATGACTAGGAGTATTTACGGATTTCTGGCACTGCAATGCAGAGCAGAGATGTGTTTATATTACAAGTATCGACCGTCTTAATTCAGACCTATTGCCATTTGGTCTTGACACAATACATAACCTTGTTATTGTAGGCCCGCGCACTTCGGGCCAGGGGGTGAAGGGGAGTTTTACTGCCACTCCGAAATCGAACAAATAGGCTTTATTTGCCCTTTCCTACCGAGACACAGGGAAATTATTATCCCCCAAGTGCAGCCGTAAAGAACTGATATTCCTGGTGATGAATCCAGCATGTTACAGCTGAGGCTATCAATCTAGCTCATGACTGCTTATAGGAATTGCTAGAATAGAATGAAGGGGAAATTGGATCCTGCTTGAGAACTTGAATGTTCACTGGGTGCATGATGAAAGCCATACAGTCAGAAATTTATATTAATGCCCCCTAAAGACTGCTCAAAGATTAGATAGATATGGAACTGTGTCTTCAAATGATTCACAGGCTGCGGGTGCCGCTTACCAGATAAGAGGTTTTTCTATTTCGTTTCTCCTTGGGATATATATTCATGTAACATATCGAAAACAAAAAAGAGGGAACTCGTGAAGTTGATTAGAGGAAATGAGAGAAATGTCAAGGACTTCTCTTTATTACCCGAAACGGCTGTTCAAAACTCTTCCTGGTGAATGAGCGCACGTGAATAGGCTGCAGCATTCACTCCATATCCTATGCAAACAAGTCATCCAAGTACCACATTGTTTCAAAAGACCTCCTGACACACAAAAAAAGCGGGCAATGTCTTGGACACACATGCTCTCCCAGACTCTTTCACACCAAGGCTAAACGTTTAGCCACCCTGGCTAATTAAGTGCTGTGAAAGAGCCTGCATCAAAGGGAGGCGGTATTTGGAGTCGCTCTGACCACCCCTCAGGTCCAGAGGTCAGACCTCTCCAACACTGAAGTTAGATCGTCCCGGCCCTGGACCTCTGGACGCTAACCCTTAACCCCTGCCGGAGCATATCAAAGCTCGGCAGCAGAGGGTTGCGCTCGCGTCCCCCAACAAAAACAGGATGACATCAAAGGGCTGGTTGGAAAAAGACAAGAAAAAAAATAATACAAGCCCGCCAATATCAAATTCCCTCTTATTCTGTAGATATTCCAAAAGATGAATATAATTAATCTCTCGAAGTTGTCACGGGTCTAAAAGGCCCTTGCTGTGCTGCAGCCTCCTCGGGGCACTTGAGGAGAATTATGTGATTAAACAGACCTGTGAATTCTGGACACAAGCGGAGAGAAGAAAGCCTCAGTCCTCTTCATAATGCCCCTAATGAAGTGGCTGGTGGCTCCGTCATCCCTGGCTGGGCCTTGTGCAGCCTGTTCACAATCTGTCTAATGACAGAGCAGGGGCTGCCGAGCGCACCAGTGCTTCCCAATGAGCCACAAAGGGAGATCACAGGCTCCATTGTGGCTAGGCACAGGAGCTTAGCACTCATCAGGCCCAATAAACCTGTCTCTAGTCAGGGCAGGACACACCCCTGTGACACCAGCCAAGAGCCCCACACAGCACACTTTGTCAGCCCCTCAGTCTGTCATTATGACATCAGGGTGACATGGCCTTATCACCCACTAAAATACAATGTACACTCTCTCTTGTTTGTGTTTATATTTACATGTTGAGGCTGAAATAACAAGCCTTTTCTCTCTCTTGGCCTCTGCTGTTGTGTGTACTGCAGTGCAAATAATGTATGGGTATGTATCTGCATACACTGGGTGTTTACTTGCCCGCCCTTTTGCCTCCATTTTAAACAAGACCCCTCGTCTTGGCCTGTGCTGCCGCCCAGAGTTCCTGCCAAACGTATGCAAATGAGCACGTCCACAATAGTGCCCACAGCTGCACACAGTCGGCCAAAGACAGGGGACGAGGCGGCCGTCCCTTTCATCCGTAACCCCTGATCCCCTCTCAGTGACACGTCATGTTCACCCCAACACTGGTCCCCGCCAACAAACCATGTCCCCTCCCCTCCCGGATCCCCCTCCCTACAGCTTGCCTCTATACACACACACACACACAGATGAGCCTTTGGCCCGGCTCTTAGGAACATTGGACAGAGTGTCCAGAATGTGTTTGGACATTCTACATGGGGACTTGCATACCTCCACCCCATCACCCTTGAACCTTTGTCAGACCAAAGTGAAAAAGGAAATGTGTGCAAAAGTAAACAACTTGTCTTTTTTTCTGGCTCCCCACTTCTTCATCACACTTTCCTCTGTGGTCATTATTTGGGATAAAATTACTGTGCTGAGCTGACAAGGATGGAGGGAGGGGGGTTATCCAAAGAGAGTGGGGGTAAAAAAAACCTGATTGCTTTAATCTCAGTGCTTGCGGCGCACCCCTTTTCATAAAGCTCTTTGGCCGTGTGATTCAGACCCAGGCCCCAGTGTTCTGCGCCCCACCATTGTTCTCACATGAAAATCAATTCCCTTGAAGACCCTCCTTAATCCGGTTTTTGGCGTCAACAATGGCCACTTGTGCACGGCCCTGATAGACTAAGAGCCGGGATGATGCGGCTGTCTGCTCTGATTCCAGCCCATTCAGGTAATGGCGGTCTGCATCACTTTGTAGTGCCAAGTGCAGGACTCGACAGGAAGACGTTTGCGATCATAATTTCCTGCAGAGCAGAGGCCCAGGCCCCCTACACACCCACAAGTCTTTTAATTAGGGTAGACAACCACAGAGATTAGAGATCAGCCTGTAACAATGACCGTCCCTTTGAACAGGCCTCAGCCTCTGTCCTCACCGAGTCCATATGGAGAGCAGCGCACCAAGATCGCACTTATAACCATCTCCTCAGCAACAGTACACAACAGTACAACATGGACTGGGCTACGTTTTCTTTCGCACAGCACAGAGCCTGGCTGAAGGGCTCAATCGTAAACTCAGGTTTCAGAGTCATTTCAACGTAAAATACACGCAAGGGTACAAACATATATCATATATCAGACCAGTGTTTCTTTCCCCCTTCAATGAAATGGCGCCTGTGCCCACCAGGCCAGCAGGGGGCACTGCCGGGAGAGAAATTGTCTCGTCATCGCGTTACAGAAATACGACGCCGAAGCGCCCACATGCCATGCAGACGCCGTTTAAGGAGTTACCAACACTCACAAAATAGAAAAGCATCCTGATTTAATCTCTACACACACTGCAGTCCTGTGGGTGGTGAATATACACCTCTAAGTCAGTCAGCTGCCTCATTAAAATAAAATGAAGCAAAATTCCTGCTGAACTCAACAGTGGATGTACCAGACATTTAATTCATCAATCACAAGCTCTACCTCTTTAAACTGACTAATTTCTACTGTGTTGGGCGTATTTATGAATATTGATGTATTTTGGTGTATACACTCACAATTATGTTTTTGCCAAATGTTCCATCTGCCAACGATTTGTTTTTCTCCACATTAAACCCATTAGGATCCAAGCTAATTCTTGGGTGCTTTCAGGACAACCCAAGATCGATTTCTGCTGTAGTCAGTTTGTACTTTTTGCTTTTGGTTTCAGGTCGACTTGCAGATTGGCAGCTGTCAGCGTCTTAAAAACAAAAACAGTCATGTCTTAGCCCAGCTCAGCTCAGATACAGGTTTTCAACTAGGCCAGATGTCTGCTGATGTTTTTTATTGGATTCATACATCAAAAACAGTGCAGTTCCCGTGATTGCTGGACTCCAGATACACGCTTTGATGCAGCTTCCCCGAACTCTCCAAAGACCAACAGGAAAAGCAACAGAGAGCAGCACCACAGCAACAATCCCCCTTAATTACAGTCAGAGCGATATCTAAAAATCCTGATGAAGGATACAAAGGCCTAAGTCTACAGAGGAGTTTTCATTACTCGTTCCTCTCCTCACCTTTTTCTGTGTTTGGCAAAGAAAAGAGACAAAGGCGGAACCCTACTGATTGAAAACTAGCAGAACAGTGAACAGGACACAACTGATCGCTCATGCATGGCTGGGATTAGGATAAAAGTAGAAAGAGCATGGAGAAGAAAGCACACCACAAAAGAAACAGGGGACTGACTAACTTTTTTCTTTTTCTTTTGTGGTGGAAAAGATGGAATGAAAGGTCTGGTCATATGAAAAGATGGAGGGAGAGAACGATTACCAAACAGAGACGCTCCTTTTTTGCCTCTATACGCCTCTACTCTTATTCCTTTTAACCAGCTACATGAAAGATGAAGCTCAGGTCTCTAATGACCAATATGAGACAAACATACCAGATAAAAATGAATTGTATATCATGATACTAGCATAAATTCATTCATTATTTGTTTAAAAGCCATCTCGGTTACGTGCCAGCTATCTTCTATGTGAATTTCTAAGAACACAATAATGGAACATTGTGAATTGACCAACTGGCTTGTGAAAGTTGTTCATTACACACTAACTAACAACACATCACTCTTTTCAGCCCCTGCCTCCACTAAGTGGAGATCATCCAACAATACTTCGAGTGTGTCCCCTTCTTTGGCCTCAGTTCAAATTGGAGTCTATTCTTTATTTATCTCCCTCAAGAAAAAGGAGGGGAAGGCAAGTGATTAGAAATTCTGTCTTTGACTTCTCCTCATTTAAGGGGGCATTTCTGAATGTGGGGAGGTGATGGCTACGCCTCTTTTTCGGCAGGATCGTTTTAAGTGGTGCACTACTTATCTTCCCTTGTTTGGGCCAAGGGTGAGAGGGGGGCATAGTTAACTTGTCTAGAGGTGAGCAAGGTCAGTATGTGTGTCTGTGTGTATGTGTGTTTGAAGTGGTGCAAAGGCTTACTAGATAGAGTTTGAAGAAGTTACAAATACTGTATGAATAACAGAAAAGACACACCTGAAAGTGTTTTGTCCTTGACACATTGAAATGCATCTAAAGTATAAATGTGAACACCATAATTACACTGAAATGAGCATGAATCAATGTTTGTGTACTATGGGTGACAGAGATAGATGCAAATATAGGCATTAATTAGCATCGACTTCATCTGAAGGTGTCTTATAATGGGAGAAAGCAGTTCCCATTTGAATTTCTTAAACTGCTCTACCAACAAAGCAACACTTAAACTCTGCAAAAATTTGAGTCCTATTCATTCTGTCCATGTACACATCTTGCATGCGCATGTAGAATACTGAGACATTTTATTTTTCATGTCAAGCGGACATATCAGTCTTGAAGAACTCAACTACTCATTTTGTACTAATTTTTCTAGTTGGAAGCTCATTCATTAATCTGATATGACATTACATTTACATTACGATCATTTGGCAGACGCTTTTATCCAAAGCGACTTACATTACATTAAATTACCACCCTTCGCAGAGGGGGGAGCAATTGAGGGTTCGGTGCCTTGCTCAGGGGTACCTCGGCAGGGACTCGAACCGGCAACCCTCCGGTTCTTAAGCGGAAGCTCTACCCACTCGACTACTGCCTCCCTGTATGACATATGACATTCAAGTTCAAATCAGGTGAGATTTTTGAAAAAGTCAACAAGGTGGGCTTAAAAACATATTCCATTAAATCAAGTAACAAGTCATGGATAGCTGGAACATTGAATGTGGCAGGTGTAATGGTGAGAACCAAGGTGTTGAAAGGGTCATGCTTTGGGTTAGAAAAAGACGTGTTTGTGGGTGCAACCCGTCCATTCAGGTTGGACAGTCTGAGCTGCCCTTTGTCTGAAATGTAAAGGAGTGGTGCTTCCAAATGTGCCTGACAGATCGCTCCTTTATTAATCCAGTGTCTCTTTAGAGAAGAAACTGGTGAAAACTCCGATTGATTATAGCAAAACATGTACAGTGAAATACAGTATAACATCCAGATGAAAACAAACAAACAAACAAACATGAACTGCAGGCTCAACACCTCTATGACATTTATTTTTATTTCCCATAAGCTTTAGGGAGCATTTCTCAATCCATTATATATTAGTATCGCAGCACCAAAATCATTAATCCAGTCATCATAGAGGAATGACTAGAAAACCAGCTGAGTACCTTATTGGAAAACTCCAGAGTGGTAATATATTTTTATACTGGCAAAGACACCACAACCACGAAGAAAACTTGAATTTGGAGTCCATAAAAATCAGTTCCCTGTGTGGAATTGCTCTTTCCTGGTGTAAATAAACCAAACGTGCAACCACAGTAGAAGCCCTAACAAGATGATATGCTAGTTAAACATCTATTCTGTACACTTGCACGGATGCACACAAACAATCAAATACAAACACACACACTAAAGTCTCACAGATTACATGTGTGGTTATATTGATTTGTTTGTTTAAGTCCTCCTTTCTCTTTGGAGGAAGTCCTCTCCATTATCCCGAAATATAAACATTCTTGTTGTCAAAGTGGCTTTTTTGGAAACAATAGTATCCAACCTCTAGTGTAGGAGTGCGCAAGGGATTTTTCCAAGCCACCCCCAATTCTCTCGCGTCTTGTAGATGGCTCCGTCTAATCGCCGTGACTGACTGACCTTTAGGGCTGGTCCCCTTCTGGGATTTACAGCTTTCACTGGCTTGACCTTTGCTACCCAACACTCCTACAGACACTCCCTTCACACGAATCCAGTCCCGGCGCTGGACAAGAGCTACTGCGGGCTGATGAGTAGGCCTGCTACTGCCACCTCAGCATGTCAAAACCTCTCTAGGTGGTATGATTGAGTCAGTGGTTCATTAAACCCGCCAGCTCTGACCCCCTCCCCCCCACCCCCACCCCCTCTGTTAACTTAAAGAAAGTTTCCCCTTTGGCCTGGAGCAAGGTAGACCTGCTTAAAGCGCGGCCTAATGAAGTGTGCCACAGTAGAAGAGACTTAATGCCCCCACCACATGTGGGGATGATTACAGGAAGTGGCGCAGAGTTGCAGGGGACCTAAGGAGTTTTGGGGGTGGATGTGGGTGTGTATAGGGGGGGGGGGGGGGGCACAGTTGGGGCACAAAGCAGTGCATTCCCAGAGGCCATTGTATGGGGCAGCTCAGCAAAAAAAACCCATCCTAGTCAGGTCACGAAAATTAGGACTAGAAATTTAGGTTTGATTGGGGGGTTGCTGTGTCTTGATCTTTAATTAAACCACCCTCATACAGTGTCTTAGCAGGTTTCAAGGAGTGTTTCAGTGGCATTTCAGTCTAACTACATTCATGGAATGAGGCAGGTTTGGTTCAGTCAGTCTCAGGTCCAGCTTTGTATTCTACAACCCTGCTCAGTAACTTTCAAAATGTTGATTAAGGCAATACCATGTCTAAAGCTTAATGGGACTGAAATTGGCACAAATCAAACTATGCTTACCCCATAGAACAAGCCTAGATTATGCAATGGTAAATCAATTTATTAAGCTATATCAACCTCTTAAAAACATGTACGTTGCCTCTGTGTGCGTTTCATCAATGGGCTCACATCGCCTCACATTGCCATTGCGCAACACATCAACTCAGAGAACAGACGACTCCTATACGACTAAATCACATTTTTGCCTTCAATCGCAGTAAAGGACAAATACGCTTGAGTACTGAGTGCATGTAAACGCACTGAGAGCAGCAATCCCTCACACAGTAGCTAAAGAAACACAGCGTTTCCTCTTTGGGGGGCAGTTAATCACCCCTGAGCAAACGCAACCACTAGAGCGTGTAGGCCCCGTTTCTTGCACACTTCATAATGAACCTTGTTTTACTCCCGACTCTGCTATGCCGACCGACCAGCGCGGTCGAGCCAAAGACCGCTCGCAAACCATCTGGCGGCAAAAAGTAGCAAGATTGTAATAAAACAAAAAGAATAACAGGTTTGCCTCTTGCTCTGCAAACAGTCGAGTATTTTCCAGCTTTCGCTAAGACGTCCAGAGTTAAGCCCACTCCTTCCACTTTTCATCCTCAAAGACTTCAAAGGTCACAAGTTATTATTTATTGCCTTGTTTGACTGTGGCTAATGAAATCCTCAATGCCTTAACAGAGCAAGTTGGTAACCTCCTACCCAATGAAGTGGTCTTTTCTCTCTTTTCTCACAGACAAACAAAAACAAAACAACAAAGAGAGGCGGTACATAAAGGAGCTTTGGTCAGATGGGTCACATGCTGTCCATTGAGTCTCTGGTCCATCAAGACCATTCAGCAGGCTCTATAAAACCGGCAGGCTGCTTAAATACCTGACAGTAAGAAAAGAAACAAAAACAAAGAGAAAGAGGGGGAACAACAGATAAAATAAATAAGACAGCCTCTGTGACTGATGTGTATAGATGGTGCCGGAGAGTCACTGACAATTCAAGAAATGTGGCTGTGGCCACAAAAGGCGGCTGGAAAATACTGAAGGAGCTTGCTGGGCACATTTTTTAGGCCTTTCCCACTTGGACCCCCTTTTGAGTCTTTGTCTCCGCTCTGGGTCCATGAGAAAAGTCAATCACAGACACTTGGCTGTAGATCCTTGGTATTCATTTTTCTGGGGAACTCGGGCCGGAAAGAAAACACAAGCTAGTCTCTGTTTATATGACTTATAATTGAAGATGGGTCTCCATTCCAGCAAAACAATTAAAAGAGCAAGTAATAATATAGTGCTTTCTCTGTCATACGCTGATTAAGACGTGACTCATATTTTTAGCTTAAAAACATGGCAACATCAAAAGATGAGTGGAGGAGAAAGATAAATAGTGGGCAGCAGATTAAAATCCATATTTATGCAGCCCAATTTTCCTTGCGAGGGAATTCAGGGAGTGTTGGTGAGCTGACTCCATTTGATCTGCGCTGGGAAAAGGGATGTCTGAACCTCGAGGGCCTGTGATCTCCGGCTAATGCGTGGCCAAAAACAGTCCATTATATTGAAAATGGCGGTTAGAGGGGCATCAAAAATGTTTGAAAGACATATTTTGAAATGAACACATTCTGTCGCACGTACACACCAACTCAGGAACAAAAAATAAACGGGTCAGATCAGTGAGAATTTTGATTAGAGCCAATCGTCGCATTCAATGACAGGGAGGTAAACAACACACAGAGACGAGGGGGGAAATGACGCGACCTTAAAATACCTCGCCGCACAGGCACTCTGTCAGAGGAGTCGACGCACATCAGTGACTCCGTTATCTGTTGCTATGGCTGTGTCTCTTTTTCTGTCACAAAGAACAGGCTGAACAGTAAGATGTTGGTTGGATCTTTTCTTTTCCCAGTTTCTACTCAAGTAATCCCCTACAGCAGCAGCCTCCACCACCCCCCTCTTCTTTTTTTCAACAGAGCCCCAGAACAACTCCAGATTCCAGCTTCTCTACAACTCTGAAGAACCAGTCGAGAGAGAGAGAGAGAGAGAGAGGAGGAGAGAGTCTGCAATATAACACACTAATAGCAACGCTTGCCCTTTTAAGCGAATGGGAAGCGTCTTTATGTTCAATCCCAGATATACTGCCAGTGAAGAAATTCCCCAATGGGCCTCGTCTCTGCTCGCTGTTTGCTGTAAATCAGCGCGCAGTGCCCTCGGGGCTCGGTGGAGAGAGGTGCGTGTCAGTCTGAAGTCCAACTACGTCCAGGTGTGAACCTCATTGATATTCAGCCTCACTAGATATCAGTCCTGTAAATCACAAACATTAACTTTATGTTGTCTTATCTGCTGTGAACCAGTGTGCGGCCCTCCAGAGTTTTTGATCTCCGCTGTCAGACCCGAGGCTCTATCCACTGCAGCATCATCTACAGCCGGCCATATATCACCATTACCTGATTGACAAGTGTGTTTGTTTGGCAAGATATTCCATTTTATTAATCTGGTAATCTGGAATGTAATTAGCACTTCAGTCATTGCCTATGTACAGTATGTTGTGCAAAAAACAGTGAGTGTTGTAAGCATGTCAACATCATGAGTTTAACTCTACAAGAAAATGCAAAATGTACATATTTGGTTAAAATCAGTAACAAAATAGGAATAAAAAAGAAATAGACGGATAATTTTGATGACTATTTATCATTTTACATTACGATTCCAGTAACCGTAAACCAACTCTTGTTACGTCTTGATGGGTATTTCATGATATAGGCGTTATTTAGTATATACTGTAATTCTTCTGAATCTTTGTGTGGGGCTGACATCGTCGAGATTTAAGAGAAGTGCTACGGATTTAATCAGAGGGCAGTGATAAACACTAACCCATCAATAATGTCACAAAAAACAGATTGATGATTTAATGACTTAAATCTATAGCACTACTCTTGCGATAAAAAAAAGAAGAAGAATGATTTACAGCTGAAATAGGTCACTGACATTGTTTGTTTGCTTTTTTGTATGTTTTCATTCTGGAGATAGTAAATTAAATCGTTAAAGTATAGCATCAGACTAGACAACTGATGATGCATTCATAGCTGTGTTTTGCCACTCAATTCCCTCATTTGTATGTGCTGCATGTGTGTATCCCAAAATTGAAATTTCACCTTTTAAATGTGTCCAGCGGGCAAAAATAACACTAATTCTCTGCCTGAAATGGCACAGACGCGAGCAATCATCTGTCGTAATCTTGGCAATGTTTTCTAGTAATGAAATAGATATTATGTTATTTCTTGCGTGATGAGATGTGGTCGGCTCTCCCTTTGATCTCGTGCACTCACCAGGAAAAAGTAGATTAAAAGCTTCATGAAATTAAAATAAATCTTGAATTGGTTTTAGCGAAGCGCTTAAATAAAAAATTAGCTTTATGCAAAACATCAGGGACATGGCAGTGGCACAGCCGTGTCATAATTATAACAGCTTCTATTTCTGATGTTATTACTTAAAATGCAGTGTCAGGCGGGTGCACCTTTATTAAGGCATCACGCGTAACTTGAAAAATCCACACTTTAAGGTGACGCTTTTACATGTGTTCAGAGATCACAGCCCATAAAATAATAAGCATGTCTTTGGTCATATTGCTGTGTGGTCAGAGGGAAGATGAGGGCTCCTTTTAGTGCTGTGCTGAAGTCAGGGAGGTGGCTATTTGAAGTCAGCACAGGGAGCTGGGTTTGATTGGATAAATCTAGGACTTCACAGAGGATCTGCCCCCGGTACAGGGGAGAATATATATTTTTTTCCCATACAAGAAAAAAAACATGGCCACTGGAGCTAGGTTGGAACGCGATCATAGACCAGGACCAGACCAGAGAGCTCCCCATTAAGGTTGTGGGTTATAAACAGCATCTGTTTCAAATGGGGCTAAGACTAGAGGAGTACCCACTCCCTCTTTCCCTTTGCCTGTACCAGAGATCTGGCACAAACTATGAAGTCTCTCTTCTCTCCCTTCGCTGCTCCCATCTCATCTTATCGCGTCTCTATTCTCCCTTCTCTTTAGAGTTTTATATGCCTCCTGCTCATTACGGCTGTGGGAGAAAAAGGATTTATTTAGCACCAAAAGCTCAGCACGGCGTAGGCATGCACACTGGCTACTGCTGCCTGTAGCCTACAGAGACGCACAAGTGACAACATAAACAATAAAAGCACCAGTCTGAACTCATTTACATAACCCTCACCATGTCCCTGGGAGAAAGAAATAGTCTTCCAACAGAAATGTAATGTGTGACCTACAAAGGAATCTTGCCCCTTAAAGGTTTATCATTTACAATAATAATTCTCTTCAAAATTGGTCACAAAGCAGAAAAGACAAATTAAATACACAGATCTGTTGCTTAAACTGAAAACATATCAGCTGAGGCAATTTCTCCTTCAAAAACTCTCAAAGAGGCTGCGTGCTGCCCTCTGCTGGGCAAAACAGACAACTGTTAATCCTGCTTTATTACTAACATCACTCACTTCATAAACAGGTGTTACAGCATAGCAACTCCACAAAGACAGCACACGTTTATTCTATTATATTTTAGTTAATAACACACAAGCATATTGAAAGGATTGAGTGCGATCAATGTGTCCCTAAAGTCTTTTCCAAACTGAAGCACACTAACACTAGCAAAATAAATGGAGATGATTTAGACATTCGGAGCTATTGAGGAGCCGCTGTGTTGACCTGTTTGAGACCTGGGCTACACAAAAATGCTTGACTTCACCTTGTAAAACATACTTCTACTAAGGCAGCATCGTTCCAAACCGCTATTATGCAAGATAAATAAAAGAACAAAATGGCCCATTCCCGGTTTGAAAGGAAATGCTATGATGACCACAGTGTAATGTAGTGTCTACAAGGCTGCCAGTGCAACATTGGATGAGGACTGGTTTATATCATCACAGGTCACTATCTGGACTGTGATGAGCCAAAACATGGCCATCTGGAGTAATCAAGCCCATTAATTCATCTCATCATGTAATTAAGGAAGGAGTCTAATGAGAAGGGAGGGGCGGGCTTGGCTTCATGAGAAGTTAAGCATCTGATTTGGTTCTGGAAAGGAAAAGGAGTTTTCACTTCACGTTGCCTCAAATATTGGCATTTATGTGCCATGTCCCACTTGTTACGATGCGTGCCTTGTACGTGGAGCAGCCACTAGAGGGAGATCCTGCCACGCAGCACCGACACTCAAGCCTCTGATCTGCAGCGTGGAATCAAGCGCACAATAAGAGGGACATGGGGAAGAGAGGTGAAAATTGTGTGTGGAGAGCACAGCTGATGAAATGCCGGATCACGAGGAGAAACAGAGAACATGAAAGTATCGTTTCACTATTCACCCCCTGCCTTCCTTCCCCCTGCGTGCACATCCATTGCATCTGGATTCACAGAGCATGAAGTCATCTCCAACATGTGGCTTCCTGTGCTTTTGTGCAACTGTTTTTTGAAGTGTGCACGAGTGTGTCTGTGTTTCCATCTGTGTTATTGTACGATACACAATGTATGGATTTATGAGCGCCGGTGTTGAAATATTCAGTGTGGAGGATTTCCTGTCAGCTTGCTGTTAACGTGTAACATGTGGTCTGAAATGATGGAGGGAGGAAACAGGGAAGCGGAAGAACCTACATTTTGAAAAGCATTCACGTTTTCTACGGTGGATTTCTCATCTATAAATATATTCTAGACATTCAAAAATGCATTTACTTCCAGTTACATTGTGGTGCGTCTCGAGACTTGCAAAAGTGACATTGTGTTCATTTGCCAGTAGGGGCAACGATACGAAATACCCAAGAGGGGGCACAGGCAGAGGGGATTTGTACGAGTGAAGACTTCCTGTGAGCTTATTGGTCACGCA
This sequence comes from Genypterus blacodes, assembly GCF_046128005.1. NCBI lineage: Eukaryota > Metazoa > Chordata > Actinopteri > Ophidiiformes > Ophidiidae > Genypterus > Genypterus blacodes. Next base: position 8,951,644 of record NW_027466857.1, read on the forward strand.
CGCCGATAGAAGCATTCCATAATCTCAGATATTAAATTACCAACATGTAATCCTTTCACACCAACTTAATTTGACTGAATGTTTGTAAGAGAGGCTAGGACACAGGACTGTCAAATGTCTAAAAACAACAAGCAGCAACCTTTCTTGTTTACCCTTGGAAGACGCAGTGGTTCAGGCCGTTTAAGGGTCTGTGGAGCCCGGAGGTCTGAGTGATGCGGGGAATAGCCCGGCCCTCCGTGTGGGCAGCAGGGTGTGTCTCGCTGCCCTTTTGCAGGATTGCATTTACTGCATCGAGGAGCCTCTTTTTCTCTGTGCCTATCCAGAGTGCGAGGCTGTCCAGTGTGGAGTTTAGAGCTCCCACTGGGGCACACGGGGAAATGAGGTTAGCGCAGTGCACTTAAGAGGAGTAAAGCGGAGGAGAGAAGAGGAGAGGAGACCGCAAAGGTCATACGATGCTTCACCATTCACTCGCACTGTATTTTTAGATATTGCAGTTCAAAAGCAGGCGGCGCAGTGCTGTAATTAAAGAATTCAAAGCTCACTTGGCACTTAACGTTCCCCAAATAGAACTGTTACTAGACACTGAAAGACAAAATCGCTCTTCCCGTTTGTTTCACATCCACAGGGAGATGTGACAGCGGTGTCGTGTTTCACCCAATAACCCAAATCTGACTGATGCTTCAATACTGCTCATATATCTAAATACAATTCTGATTTTAACAGAAAGATGTAACATTTCCCAGTTTTGCTTCACTTTGGCAGATTTGCCTTTCTCTGCACTTCAGAGGCACAAAACACACGTCACTTCCTCAACTAATGCAGCAGGTGGCAGCATTGCACATAAAATGCAATCCATGGCATCAAAAAGGGGGCTTTCAGTAAAATGACATTGTGCTCAAAATTAATTCCATCTCTCTTCTGGATGGCTTTTTTTTTGTAGCTTTTTTTTTTTTACAACCACAGCTTTTTTTTGGTTTGTATTCAGGAGTCGCCTCACTCGGGCCGCTTTGTAGCAGATAGACTATTTTTAATGTGTGTTACGATGACAGAAATCAAGGGAACATGTTTTGACAAGAGTCTCGTGGGATTGTTGAACCTCTCTCCCCCCCCCCCCCCCCCCGCTTATTATCTCACTGCGCCAACATCATTCCGTGCAGCGACTTTGAACAGACAGGCTGAAACAAAAACATAATATAAATACACAAATGTGCAGATTTTGAAGACAAGCAGGTGATGTTTTAAGGAGCTTTGCCACAAAGTAAAAAAACAACAACTGATAGCCCTATACGGAATAGTGGCTTGTGATACAATTTAGAGGCCCCAAAACCTTTAGCATGGAGTCCTCCTAAAGAGCTGCTAAAGAGCTTTTAAATGCTCTGTGTCATAGACAGGGTGGGTTATTGACCCTGCACTGTGAAATGGATCAGTCTGATAGGCCCCAACCCTGCAGGGAACACTTCCGCTTGTGAACGCCGACCTCGGGAGGCACTTTGCGGAAGAGCTAATGTGAGCTGCGGCCGGTTTGTGTGGACTACTAATGCGCCTGGAAAAAGGAAACGAGGAACCCAGGCACAATCAGTCTGCCACAAAAAAATGAGATGATGTGGCTGAGGAGGAGCTGCGGAGGAAAAGGCAGATGTGGGGGTGGAGTGGAAGGAAACCGGGGGCGTTTTCCTGTTGCTAAGGCCTCGGTAAAGTGAGATTAGCTGGACCACGGGGTGGGGGTTGATTGACCAAAGTTAAGCCTGGGGAATTTGAAGACGCCACATGGAAGGGCCTGGCATAGAGTAACCTCTAAGTGGCATTCTGCCGCTGCTGCATTGAATATGAATAAATGAAAAAGAGCCAAGTTATTCAGGATTTCTGCTTTTTTGAGGGTCTCTTTGAAGATGAAACCACTGAGAGGCTCGTCTATTTCTGGAGTCTCACTCCTACAAAAGGTTGTAGCAACTACTCAAAGCTTGGCTGATTTTTTTATTTTTTTGCATGAACCTATTAATAACAGGCGCAGGCGCTGGTCAAAATCACTTTCAAATAAGGCCAAGTTTACTGAAGTCCCTAAGGGCTTCACTCCTCACAAAATGAGATGGCAAAAAAAATGGTGAAGAAGAGCTGTTTCTCAGGTGAAATAAAGCTTTCTAGTTAGGCACCAAGGAAGAGTAAACACACACACACCTGAACATAGGAACAAACAGTATGGATCTGGTCCATCTACCATGTAAGGTTAACTGCAACGGACAAGGGCTCCTGCATCCTCCGCATGTAGACCGTCTTCATTTCGTCCGTGTCACGATTCATTTTGCCCTGAAGGGAGATGAAGAGGTGCGGTAGGATCAAACACACCGCACTCCTCTAGCTACCCGCCTACCAAGACCGGGGTTTGTGCGTTTAAAAAGAAATCTCTCCCCACACAGTCCTTACAAGATTCAGAATTTCTCTCTTCTCTCATAGAATCATCACTCACACGCGGCAATAAAGGAGGACAGCGGTCATTTTTTCCTTGAACAGTTACCTTGACCCACTGCCTCGGCTTTGGACATCTTCTCCATTAACCGTATTCACCCAGACATGTTGTTGTTATTGAACCCACCCCCATCCCCTGCGATACCCCCCACCCCAGAGATATTCCCGACGGATCAAATGACGGATCTCATTTAGACGGCGTGGGGCCGCTCTCTTGAGCCTACCACAGGCTTTTAAGATTATAAAAGAGATCTACTGTACATCCGTAGCCCGGCAGCCTCCACTGGCCCGACATGCAGCGATTACATAACCACAATCTGAATATGGGAGAGGAGAGAAGAAGGCACAGATACGCAGCGTTGACGATAATTATGGAATGCTCTATTCCAGAAAGGGAGCAGGCTGTGGAAACTGGCTGTAGATCAGAGGGAAAAAAATCTGATTTCTATGGATTCTTTTGGAGGTGAATGGAGGCCATTTCTCTTTAATAGTGTTGTGAATAATTAACATGTGATTAAAATATGAATAAGAACTCTTTAAAAAGTCATATAAGAAACTCTCTGCAATGACTTTAGTTACCGATATTCTAATCATGATCCTCTGCACGATGGCAATCACCACTAACATGAATTGTAATGAGACAATACTTGAAGAGTGAAACTCACAGAAGTCTAATGTTGATTCAAATTGACAGGGTTGTATTTATAGTATGGTTAAGTTAAGGCGTGACCGTGCCAGCGAAGATGAATCGAACATATTACACCCCGGATAACAAACAGCGTGCGAAACTTCCAAAGAAGCCGGAGTCTATTGATTTCCTAAAATGAGTTTTCTCATTTCTTTGAGGAGCAGTGGTGCAGTTCTGTGTACTTCTATTGATTGATGGCAATAACTTCCCCGTACAGCTTTGCCATTTGCCATCTAGCTGAAGCAAAATAGGAGTTTACGATTCTGTTGTGGGAGAGAATTTCTATTTGCCGTTATAATTAGATGGCGGGAACAAATGACTGAATACGAGCTACTTTAACAATGTCCTCTTCATGCTCTAGAGACTGAAGAAGATAAACTTTCATGGCTTCAGACTTTTACACAGGGTAGAGTTTATGTGACACCGGGGCTCCTCCGGGAGGTGTGTTTACAGGCCTAACCGTGTCCGATTATGATGTGCACTCCCGGGAGTGAGGGGGTCAAGGTTAAGTGCTGTCAAAGGTCAGGTTAGGGTGAAGGCTATGGGTGACATGACTACAGCTTGTAAATCACACGAAGGAAGAGGAAGAAAGCGAATACCAATCTGTGCAGAGGAACTCAAGAGCTTTATGTCTCCTCTGCCAAGTGTAAAACGACTGCAACCAAAGACTGGTCAGCAGCATAACGGTTTGGCCAGCCAGATGGAAGGAAAGCTGGATGTGTCACTGAGCAGGCAACACGAGAACCCCCGGCATCTCCGCTGTGGAACTTAAACGGCCTATAAATCAGCCTGGGGGCCCCATTCATCTTCATCCTTCTTGAAGGAGCTGTATTTGAACTCACAGAATACCCACAAGTGTGACATATAATATACATCATCATGTAAAATTTAAAAAACGTTTAAGAGTATTTGCCCAAGATTGCCAAACTTGAGAGGGACAGAAGATAATCTCATTGCTACTGCACTGTCCTAAAAGCTTTGTTACTGACTTACTTCTGCCAACAAACTTTATAACCAGCAGCTGTGTTTCAAAGCAGCTAGTATTGCCATCTGCCTGTTCCTTTCAACACTTCCACTATAGGAACTCCAGACCCTTTGTTGAAAAGCCTCTATTGACAATGAGATAAAATAGTTGGAATGAATTTAAATTTTTCTCACTGCAAGTTACATGTCTTTTAATATTATGAGAGATGGAAAAGTTTCACACAAGGTCACATTCATGTACTGTTCCCTTTTTTCCCCCTGCCTCCTCCGGTTCTCCCCTCCACCCCTCCATCCCTCCTCCCTGCTGCCTGATCCTCCCATAGGATCAGCCTTCTTCTCAGTGTCTCCTTCGGTGGCTCCTCGGTGCCTGTGGATGTTGTCCTGGGTGACATGAATTAATCATAGCAACGGAGGCTTTGCTGGCCAGGCCCAGCCGTTACATAACCCAGACAGGCCTGCTGCAGATCCATATAGTTTGTGACACCTAATGCACAGTGCAGCGCTGCACTTTCCACAGCTGACCCCTTTGTTTTCCTTGCATCACTCCCTGGCACAGCGATCAACATATGGCACCGTGGGTACGCGACATATGGCATATGTCAAAGGTAAGCATTCATTTCAGTCGTTTTGAGTATAATAACGTGTCTAATAGTGGGCTATCGCACATAAATAGATAACCTGGTTTGATAGTGTATGTTCAAGAATTTGGAGGAATTTTCCTGAGAGAGAGTAATAAGTAAAACTTTGAGTTATCAATCACTAGGACAGGGACGCACGATTCCACAGTCGCAGAGAGGGAGACTCACTTTGGCTGGCAATTAGAAGGGCAGCAATCTGCAAGTCATCTCTCCAGTGTCATTTGAGAGCAGAGGGTGCGCGTGATCATTTATAGAAAGTCATCTGCCGACACACTGGGGAGGCCTGGGTGCCACAGGCCCCTTTTGCACCTGGATGCACCCCATTATGTTTGTTCTGCAAAGCCACAGAGGAGCGGGTAAGCAGTCACACAGTGCCTTTGCCAGACAATATTTACAAACACCAATTGCTCTAGCAAAGAGAGGAAAATATTCCAACTCAGATGTACATTCTGATTTATGTTGTTGACAATGACAAAAAAAAAAACCTTCTCTAACTGCTCAGAATGTCCTTACAGTAACAGTGTAACAGTGCCTGCAAAATAACAAATACTAGAAAGGATTCAGAGTGCATAAATCCAAGGCTGCACAATCCTCTACATCAAAAATATTAAAATAATAGTGTCATGGAGACCAAAACGTTTGGAGAATATGCAAGTCCTATCCAAGGCACTAAACCCCTAACTGCTCCTCATGCGTAGGTTGGTGCCCCTGCCATCAGTGGGTGTGAACGTGACGTCATTGTACAACATTTTGGATACAAGTACAGTCAATTTTTAATTTAAAAGCCCAAAATTTTTTCGCAACCGCACACCTACACAAGGGACAACGACTCACTCAGGAAAAGAAATGAATCTTTTATTTGTCTTACTAATCCGAATATCAAACACTCAGCGAAGATAAATCTGCATAAGGACAGCTGATCAAAACCATGGAAAATCTGTGCTGATGCAAAGCCATGTGGACTCTACCGAGTGATTCATCCAGAGCCAGAGGATCCAGGAAAGAGGAGCAAAAAATGCTTTCTGCAAAAAAAACAAACTAGTTCCTCCTTGACCAAATGCCATCAAAGTTCAATGAAACACACACAGAGTGAGACATCCTGCCAAAACAAATCAGCACAGTAAAAAGCTCTCCTGAAGCCTAGTGAGCGGTGTTACAGTGGAACTAACTTTGCTGCAATTCTGAAATTAAAGCTCTGTGAGAGTTTACCCCTGGGACGCTTCTACCCAACATATTCTGGTTACTGCGTAATTCCTAACGGACAACAACAAACCCACATATGGTCTGTCTGCGTTTGCTGCACAGGACTGCACTTATATCTACCTCTCTGACTCACAGCAATACTGCACCAGCTTTGTAGTACTTTCACCCACAATGAACAGGGGATCAGGGTGCCGAGCCTGTTATTGGTCGCCTGGCTCTCTACGCCAGCATGCTCTCTCTCTCTCTCTCTCTCTCTCTCCGTCCCTCTCTCTCTCCTTCACGATTAAACACTGCCATTAAAGCTGTGGAAAACCTGTGATAGGCCATTAACAATGGATTAGCTGTAACAATTTGATTTCCTCTTTCGCTGCTCCAAAACATTAATTATAGGTTGTATAAATCATTGTCTCGGGACAAAGGCTGAGCTGCAGAAACTCAATTCAATTTACGCAATACCAAATTACACCTTAAATTGGATTTGTTGAGGAAATATTGCTTGTAGTTTTCTACTTTTAAGTGCTGCACTGTGTAGTGTTTTCCACTGGGTCTGAATCCAGAACATGAGGCTTTTTACATCCAGCCACAGATACATGCACACACTAGCACACACACACACTGATGCCAAAACCTGATCTTAATCATTTTTGACCTTTGACGTGATGGAAAGGTTGCAGAGCTGTTCAGAAAAAGCAGGATAAGCAAGAAGGGCCATAATGGAAGTGTCATAAATAGTTCATTCCGGTTTTTCCTGGAGCAGCGCGGTACCTTGCTGCCTCCTAATGTTTGCTGCTTGGTTATATAGTGGGAACTCCTCCAGGATTACATAACGCGCCAAAAGAACGCTTTGTTTGCCAATGCGTCCGCAGAAAATCTGAATCACACTCGCATTACATTGAAATTTCACTCCATCACACACACACACACACACACACACACACACACACACACACACACACACACACACACACACACACACACACACACACACACACACACACACACACACACACACACACACACACACTTTTAGTTAAGGTTGAGGTAGAGCGACATGTGCTTCCCCACCCCCACGTGTAACACTGCCCGAGTTCAGAGACGCTGCAAATACATCCAGCCTCCCTCTGCCAGGCAAGAGAGAGAGACGGAGACAGACGAAGAGGAGACAGAGACAGGGACAGACGGAGGCAGAGACAGAGAGAGCTCTGGTAAATCCTAGTTTCTGTTACAGATATTTTGTCCATGAACCCATCTAAAGTGCCCACTTGAGTGTAAATTTCATTTCTCTGCAAGCTGAAACGACATTACGGACCTCTAAGTTGATAATGGCGGAAACAACAAACCTCCATTGTTGCATGGAGCTGAAATGGAAGCTGAGCACATACAGCAGGATCGCAGGCAGTAAACATTGAACCATAAATTCCCTGACTAAATGTTTCCATTAAAGAATTCAGTGTTTAGACATGACTCGGGGTGGTGCCATTGAATGTTTGCCTGTGTGCTTATTGTGGAGTTGAATCACAGCTGTGCGTGAACAAAGTTAATTGAAAAAAAGACGGTTGTTGGGGGGGAAAAGCTACATTGTTTCAGTCGCGACTCTCTGCAGCCCTATGCTGCTGCTGCTGCTGCTGCCAACACTAAGTGGCCATGAACAGCCAATGAGAGGCTAGATGTGAAGGGATGAGGGGAATATGACACTGGTCAGATCTGCCCAAGTCAGATGGACATTTATTAAAAGTGCGTTCCAGAGCAAAATCTCAACAAACTTACAGTTATAGTGGCTGTTTGATAAGTTATAGGCCTAACTTGGCACAGATACCCTACTGTCAGATCACACCTGTTATATATCTATATGGTTCTATATGATTTTGCATCGATTTATGGGAGTTGTTATTAGCTATCCTGATATAATTATTCCAGGTAGGCACTAAGCGAGTCTCAGATCTGCATTCACAATCACAATCCCATGGTTCCAGGTCCAACACACGCAAAATCAACAAAGCCTTCGACGGAAATGTTCAGAAACAGCAAGCTGTCACCAAATAAATAAAAGAAAGTGGTTCATTAAATAAATAAATCAGCCCATTCTCTTGTCAGCATTTCCTCGGAAACGCTGACCATCGATTTCCACATTAAGCAGATTTCTCCACCAGCGCCGCTCACAGACGTTGTTCAGAGAGCTTATTGATTGTTATGGACAGGCAGACACCACAGATGCACGCTCGGTGACCAATAGCAAAATTAAACGCGTCCTTACAGCAGCTGGGTATCCCATTACAGTTTAAATGCGAAAAGGAGCGGAGAATGTTACCGTGTGGAAAAACAAATTAGAAACGAACGCAGACACCATTGCTGCAATAAATAAATGAAACGGTCTATAGGCCTAAATTCAAACATGTTAGAAATGTGCTGACAAAACCACATCACCAAAGCACAAAACAAAAAAAATGATGATGCTTGGGATGTTGGTGGTCTGGGTGAACTCCTCCATAAAGACCTGATGCCACATTTCTGTAATGGATTTCAAATAAAAAGAGATAAAATTTGAGGAAGTTGCAAAATGCATTTGCTAAATGACCTTGTAGCTCTTCAAACAAATCCAACACCTCCCACACGCTGCAGTTCTTCACCTCCATGTCTTATTTCAGTATAGAGAAGCGTATTTCACAGATTTAGTTAACGCCGTCTGACATACTTCCTCTCTTCCCAGCACACACACACACACACACACACACAGAGAGAACTGTGTAATGGCAAGAGAGGTTGACACAGATGTACAAAAGTCTTAAGATACAGCAACACAGAGGTAGAAATGCGAGGAATCGGCAACAGTCTCCATGACAGCAAGATCCAGCAGTGGGCGTCAAAACCATCCGCCAGGGAAGGGGCCCCCGCAGTGTGACCCTGATCAGGAGAATCAGAGGAACGGAGCCGTTTGCCCCTGTGGCCCCGCACCTGGAGCCGGGCTCCGAGATGCCCCCTCTGCCACTACAGGCTGGGGCCTTCTCAAAGCTATAATCCGTCTCTGGTTGCCTTTATTAAAGAACATGGGCAACACATAATTATTGGATTTTGCACAGTGTTTATGCTGAACACAGAAGCCGGTGGGCAGAGTAGAGTGTGTGGGATTGGAACAGCATACTGCACTTGGCTTTCTGTGTAAGAATGACTTGCTTGCTTGAAATTGCTCAACATGTAAAATATGCATTTGTTTATAAGTAGGTCATCAAACCTTTTATATGTACCGCTTGTGATTTTGTTTGCATGCAAGCATATTTGTATGTGAGTCATGCATATGTATAATTTAACACACATTCTGTTCTTGCTCTCATTCTCTCTCTCTTTCTCTAAATGTTTGCCATATGCTCTGTACTTAGATACACCTCATGTAGGCGTCTGTTGTGAGTAGTCGTGTAGTATAAATTAAACTGATCCTGTATTCTGGGCAGTTTGCTTGGCCCGACAGGCTGTTCTATGAAAGTGCTGGGGTGGATCAACACTGGTGCGTTGCGGACCCCTGTTGAGGCGCAGCAGGAGGGTATGTAAAGGTGAAGTTTTGGGTCTCAGGGCCCACAATGTGGGCCCCCCTGGGGAGGGTAATCACCATGAGGCCAGCCACAGTCAGCACAGCAGTGGCCCCCTGCCACAAAGACACTCCTCTCAAGAGACATGTCTGCCGCTTTGTGCTCGCCACACTCTGAGTGTGCCCCACTCCAGGGGTCTTGAGAGGCACCACAGGGTGCCCATTAAACCATTACGAATGAAGGAGAGCACTGACGGCCCAATCCACAAATACACACACATTCACACTCGCGCGTCCTAAACCTACTGTGTACTGTAAATACGTGAAGGCTCTGAGATGACAAAAGCAAAGTATTATTCACTTAACACAGCCATTCAGCGTTTGAATGGCAGAACAACCTGTCAGTTTTGTTAGGGTTCCTGTTCAGTCCACACACACACACACACACACACACACACACACACACACACACACACACACACACACACACACACACACACACACACACACACACACACACACACACACACACACACACACACACACACACACACACACACACACACACACACACACACACACACACACACACACACACACACACACACACACACACACACACACACTCTGACTGTTACGTCATCTCATCATTACTGTGCTCAGTGCTGGGGTCTGTATAGGGCTCTAAGTCAAGTCATCATTATGCTAGTTACTATGATGTATTGATTGGCATTAATGAGTATGTGACAATACTCAGCTTAGGTATTAAGCCAAAACCATGATAACATATATGGTATAAATCACAAATGTCTTACCATGTACAATAGCACTGAACTCCCGATTCCCAATTCCCAATTCAATTAAATTCAATTTGATTAAGCTCATTTCAGTTATTAAACATTCCATTTAAGTCACATCAGTTAAATACAACATTGGCTAAATGTGAAAGAGCTTCCATCGGAATCTTATGGGGAATAATTGTGAGGTGTTTGAAATCTAAAGCTTGACAAAAAAACATCAGATATTGATGTTAACATTTACTGTATACAACATAATTATAATTGATTTACACACAGAAGTTCAAAATGACAAATATCTGGCTTTTCTTGCAAATGTCTCCTTTTATCATTTAAGTTTCAATAACAGTTGACCTTCTACTTTTATTTCTCACAGAACTAAGACAAATCAATCACTTCTTTACAACACTAAACAACTACGGAAAAGTTGACAGATTTCAATGAAACAAATGTTCAAATTCAATGTTGGGCAGATTGAAGTGGAACCACAAACATTTGTCCCAAACTAGACTTTCCACCATCTTGTTTCTCCTCGAACAATTTTAAGACAATTGACAATAAATGTTACACATAGTATTTCTGTACTATGCAAAAGTCAATAACATGTAACACACTGAGGCTCAATAACTCATCCAGTATGCCATGCTGATAGCTATATGTCAGCATAATGTCAGCACGGTGGGTGGGTAACAGGTTACATTACATTACATTACGATCATTTGGCAGACGCTTTTATCCAAAGCGACTTACATTACAGTTACCACCCTTCGCAGAGGGGGGAGCAAATGAGGGTTCGGTGCCTTGCTCAAGGGCACCTCGGCAGGGGCTCGAACCGGCAACCCTCCGGTTCCAGAGCGGAAGCTCTACCCACTGAGCCACTGCCTCCCTTAGGTCTTAGAGTATTGCAGCCCAACACCATGCTGGTGAATAAATAAGCACTTTTTTACTCAACCTTATCAAAGAACTACACAGATATATGCCAAGAGGAATAAGAGAAAATACAAGTGGAGCAATAAATAGATGTTATGTTTATTGTGGCTCCATTACTTGTAAAAAACAAACAGCAACAAAGTTGATAAAAAGAACATTTAAAGTTCAAATGATTTTAGGCATGGATAGTCAGGTCAGTCAGGGTGGGTATAATATGCAGTGGTTATGAAATTAATAACACAAATGAAATAAAATCAACTGCTCTTGTGCCAGATTGCAATGCCAGATTTGTGGCAGTGTGAGTTGTATTATCGTTTTAAAAAAACAAAAAGAAACAGTGGGCACATTTCTATCGCTCAAAGGTCTCAAATACAGGCACAAGCTCGGGCAACATCATCATCATTATATTTACACTACCACAAACACCTCAAGGACCAGTAAACATCTCAACAAAGAAGGATTAGTAGGCAGATTCAATCTTATAGAGTAGACATTCACACAGTGTTTTGTGTTGCGTCATCACTGGTGTCTGAGCAGCTGCATGTAGTGTCGGCTGTGAACAGACGAGGCATCTGTCACGTTGCTGCACTGGGCTGTCATTAATCAAGGGGTCAAATGCCTTTAAATGCAGCGACTAACTCTAAATCTACTAGAAATCTGTTTTTTTTAATTTAGGGTTTGTTTTGGCTCACGAATGTTGGCTGCCGGACCATCGCTGGGATTAAATGCTTGTGAATTTCAGCTTGCCTGAGACAGGAGAGGACATACGTGTTTAAGCTGATGGTATCATTGAGAAGGGAAAAGAGAAATGAAACATTCAACGTTGCCCTGAATACTTCATCTGCAAATTCGGTTCAGTACCAAGGAAAAAGCCAGTGTTGTATCTTATGTATCCTTTAACGTGCAGAGAATGTGGGTGTTGGGTGTGGGATGGGTGAATCAAACCGCTCCATGCCTCTCTCACCTTTGAGTGTAAACAAATGTCTGAATTTCAAACTCCAAACCAGGATTTATCAAGAGCACTAAAACATAAGAACAGACGGGCAAGAGCCAGGGTGTCCAATTAAATATTTTATGACATAAAGTTTGAACGGCCATTTCACTGCATTTTTCATTAAGCGCACTCTAGTTTGTCAGGCGGCTGTTCCGTTACGCCTGCACACATAAACCACACATGCGTCCTTGTTTTGTTCCTTCAAACGGCTTAGCTTTGATTTAAATAAAAGAGTATACGCAGGTAGGTTCTAACATTCATGCTGCCCACATGTCTGGCACACAACATAACGGAGGCATCTCAAATAGCAGCAGTGCATTCAGAATGAACTCGCTGCTGCTATGCTCATTTACATAATCAGTCTTAGCAAATACCCTGTTAAATTAGAAACATGCAGTGGCGCAGAAATTTGCAGCCTGGACAGTAATTTGTGTCATGCTTAGTAAATCTGGTCCTACGTGTCATCATTCTGGGGCATGAAGCTCTTGTAATGTGTGTGTGTGTGTGTGTGTGTGTGTGTGTGTGTGTGTGTGTGTGTGTGTGTGTGTGTGTGTGTGTGTGTGTGTGTGTGTGTGTGTGTGTGTGTGTGTGTGTGTGTGTGTGTGTGTGTGCACGCACTCAAGAAGGCTGCAAGAGCTCTGATGGGAGAGACTTTTAAATTTTTTATTAGAAACAGTCTCTGTGCAAGGCTGTGACCTAAAATGGCGGGCATCTCTGTCTCTGACACGTCAGGAGTCAGAGCCAGCAGATGCAAACAATGAGTGATGACATCATGTGTTGGCCTCTGTGTTGATGGCAGCATGTCAGTAACAGTATGCACGCCACAGTCAGCAACATCTGCCCATCATTGGTGTGTGTGTGTGTGTGTGTGTGTGTGTGTGTCAATATAGATAAATCCTAACAGCTTTAAAGGGTGTGGCCGAGACAAGATGGTTTCTCAGGGGAGAGGGTTGTGGGTTTGAAACTGAGCGGTTCCCTCATCTGTGTGCAGTTTGCAAGTTCTATCGATTCTTCCCATAATCCACAGAGGTTATCCGACATGGAAACTCCAAATTGCTTGCCGGTGCGGCTACACCTAACTGTCTCTGTGTTATACAGTACATAGAACAGGTGGAGTTCAGGTGCCGCCATTGCTGCTACGTCAAACTGACAGCTAATGTTGAGCAACTGACAGACCACAGCTAACGTTACACGACAAGCGTTCATTTAATCATGGCAAAAGAATAAAATACAACACGAGCGCTAACCTCTAATTACACTCCAGCATTCAATTAAAATCAATGGGGTCTCTCTAGCAGAAATACACAAGTACCAATCAATATTCTGTCAGCAAGTATTCTCGATGCTGTAAAAGTCCGACTGTGGGCAATTACCAACTGTGATTTATAGCCGTGCGAGAAACTCACAGCACTTTGTAACGACGATGAATGACCTGCCATATTCCTGGGAATGTATCAATGCATCGAGTTCGTACAACTGCTGCAAACTGCACTTACGAATACTCAGTACAACAGTGCAAGCTCCTTAGAGTACACCGGTTCCCTCCATGTGCAGTGTCTTTGTGCACAAGTGTGTAGCGCCATAGCCTAACGGCAGCCTGAGGCCTGTGGTGAGTCCCTCAGCTTCATTTGACCGGCCTCCTCCATCTCTGTCATATGGGGGGGAGCTGTTTTTGGACCCGGCTACCACATTATTAATAACACGGATACATTCTCATTTGGCCCACCGGGGGGAAATGAATTATTCTAATGGGCATAATACCCTTGTCGCTCCCATTCCCCCCTCCTTAGCTGGTGGGGCGAGATGGATGAGACGTGCGACCGAGTGGAGCGGTGACATGGATGTGGCCGTGAAAGGTTCTTAAGCTGAGCTTTGAGCATTACTGAAGGCTCTGGATGTGCCGCTCAAGAAAACTGGCACACAGCGCTAAATTTTCATCAGGGGTTCGTTCAAGCGAGTGTCGATGGCTCAGACACACATAAACAGCGTCCCCACTGGCCACACAACCCTGTGACAGCACTCCACACACACACTCCTCTGCTGGAGATTCGCCAAGCCAACGCCGCTCCACTTCCTCAAGCCTCTTCTGTTTTTCCTAATTTTCTCTCCCTCCATCTTGGTCTTCCTCGGTTGCTCCGGGCTCCTGGCTCAGTTTGGTACATTGCCAGGTTCTAATTGGAAACAGTACCGTGGTGCAGGACTCTAATTACTGTTTCCATAGCAACTGCATAAAAATTAGCTGTTGAGTCATGATACGGTTGAGGAATTTTTAAGCAGTATGTTGTGCATTAACCTCCCCTACCTGAAATATGTCAGCTCTAATCTGTGCTCATGTTTTCATGCCATCCAGCCTGGATACATAGAGCAGAACCACTGTGCTGTGTGTGCAGCGTGAAAGACATTTTCTCTGTGTATCACATCTCACGCTTCCTGGCTGTGTTTATATTTATCAAACAAGGGGTGAGAGCACACGTCTGTGAAGTAATTAAAGTACAGAGTTGCGGGTTCAGTGATCCTCGGTTGTTGTTCTCAGCTGAATCCTCTGCTTATCTGCCCTTCTCAACTTTAAAACAACAGCATGCGTTGAAGACACAATCGGCATACGTGAGGCTTCCATGTACAGGCACACATTCATTTCAGATGTATTTACATTCTCTGAGAAACAGCAGAAACTTCTCACCTCAGAGCAGAGTGTAAGCAATTCTTCATATACAATGTGTGTGGGTGTACAACTCTGCTCATTTACACAGGGTGTGGATCATTTTAAGATGCTCTTGTACATGTTGTTTGGAGTTTATGAGCTCATGAAATGATCTTGTAAAATGATGTCATAGAGAAAGGGTCAAACCTCTTTGATGTAACATTTCCCATTACTGTACTTTTTCTTTTATGCATGTACGATATGAGCCTTTGCTGGTGTCTATTCAATGTGTGGGTCAATCAGATATCATTAATGCTCTAATTTAGGTCAGGGTAGGCTCAGGTGACGCCATTTGTAGCGTGTTGCCACTTAAAAAGGCTTAAATTTAATCATAACCCCCCCCCCCACCCGCAGAGTCTGGTTTGCATCTGTGTGTGTACGTACATGTGCGATGTGCGGATGACGATGATGACGATATGACACATGTAGGCGAGGGACAGGGTCTGTGTGTTCTTGGAACCCCGCGCTGCTCCATCTGCTGCTGTACAGCAACCAGCTGCCCGCCTGCCTCCCATCAGCCCAGCAACACCAGCTACAACTAACACACTCTGAAACCATGGCAACCGGCTCCCTTCCACGGGCTCCCCATAATGACTAACCCCCTCCCTTTCCCCCCCATTCCCTTCTTTTTCGTCTTCTTCTTCTCCTCATCCTCTTTTTGTGAATCGTATCGATGGTGTTTTATTCATGAGAAGGAGCATTAAATAGTGTGGGTGTACTCCTGCGTAAGAGCTGTATCATGTTGTATAAAACAAATAAAGCAAGATGGAAGGAATATTGTACGCGTGCCAACAGACATTTGCACTGTATAAATGCAATATGGCACGAGCAATGAAACCAGCTCTCCAGCCACAGATCCCAACGTTCACACTCATTTGCACATGCATGGTCAAAAATAAATTCCAATCTGTGCACATAAACGAACTTTGAACCAAACTACCCTCCTCTCACCCTCAGCATAATGGTCTTCTGGTCCGATCTGTTCGGCAAAGACCCCCAATTCATTCTCTCCCCCCCCCCCCCCACGTCTCCTGTTGAGAGATTGATTATCAGTCAGCACTCGGCACTCAAGGGACCCCATCCAACACAATCTCTCCCCTCGACATCCACAGACGTGTCACGTTCCCGCCTCCACTCCGCAACAGGAGTTCACATCAAACGCAGGCAATCACGTAGACAAGGAGAAGACACGTGCATGTAAATGATTTATTTCTGCCAGCATCAGCACGATTGATACATTTATATAATTAAGTCTATAATTATATAAATGTATCACTAACCACTGGGAGGCAGTGGCTCAGTGGTTAGTGCTTCTGCTTTGGAACCGGAGGGGTCGCCGGTTCGAGCCCCTGCCGAGGTGCCCCTGAGCAAGGCACCGAACCCTCAATTGCTCCCCCCTCTGCGAAGGGTGGTAATGTAATGTAAGTCGCTTTGGATAAAAGCGTCTGCCAAATGATCGTAATGTAATGTAATGTATAAGTCATAAATTAACTATACCTGTGAATAACTGTACCTATGGTCAAGGCCTTCTTAAATTCCTCTCAGGTTCATGGTGATACTGTCAATTTAAAAGATAGCATTGTGCAAAATCAGAATGGAATAAGCAGCATATGGTGTATCTATCAAGTCCTCTTGGAATCATATGTACAGTACATAAACAAAGTATGGCCAACAATCTCTGAAAGCTCGTAGTTGGCACCTATAGCCTGGCAGTGAAATTAAAGCAGACAGTCGAGTGCATTACTGGAGAGCTCCTTCTCATTACTGACAAGAGAACATAAATATTGAAAAAAATGTATGTATAAATATTAGATGAGAAAATGTGTTGTTTGAGGGGTTTAGAAAGAGTAGAGATTATACCTCTTGACTGAGAAGCTGAGGACAGGAATGCTGCTGGATATTAAATCAACATTGCGGCAAAGAAATTCTGGCGAGGGATTACGCTGGTTATTCACCATTAATTTTAAGCGACAGCAGGGCCCCGTAGCAATGTGTTCATTCAACTTAAACACACTCTGTACGGAATAAGTTACGATAGGCGATGACAAATGGCTACACAGATACACACAGTGAGTAACAATCCCTCATCCAGTCAATTCATCAGACATGTGGATAGTTTGAGTAGTGCCCACACATAGATATGTTCGTGCGCACCCAGGCGTGCAGAAAAGCCAACCAACAACACTCACTCCAACAGCCTGGCTGGATTGCTTTAATTTAACATGTGACAACTTGCTGCTGGGTAATTTGTACATTTCAGACAAATACACACAAATTGTGACCACACCGGCTTCTTTGAATTACAGCATATGACTCATGGGCTGAACCTGCTTTGCTTCAGGGCTGAGAGCAACAGTGCAAGAAGGTGACGCCAGTGAAACGCTGTGATCTCACTGATGATGAGCTCTAAATTCAGCCGGGATGTCAGCTCTTTAGAAATGTAACAGCAATAATAAAGAAACTATAAAATACAACACAACGCACCTTGGTGGATGTTGGCATTACCATGGTTTAACTCACACCAATTCTTTGGAGCAAGCGAGGGACTGCAACATATTTCACTATGTGTGTGTGTGTGCATAAAACATCACTGAGTATGTTGGGCATCATTGCATTTGTACACTTTTGTGTGCAAATGTACATGTGCTGCTAACGACTAGTGGGTGGCAGTGATGACATCTTTTTGCCAGCTCACCCAGTGAGGCTGCCAGACGACACAGCCTCTCAGTGAAATGAGCTAAACTCTCCACTTCCCAGCGTAAATACTCACAGCTATGATGCTAATATAAGATCATGAGATTCCTTCCATCTACACCAAATGACAACACCTCAGTAGTTTCTGTATTATACAACTAAATCTGTCTGTGTTTAAAGTGACCTCAACAGTTAAGAATGTCAGACCTCAGCATACCGCATACAAAGTAGAACATTCAGACTCTATTCTATGTTTTTCCTTCAGGACCAAGGAGATCTTCAGTCTTTTACCCTCTGATTTAGAGTCAGCCTTCTTTTTATGAACTTTACCCATTGTCCACTCCTCTCTCTCAGCTGCAAAGCCTTCACCATCGCCCCTTCTCTCCCCCAAACACCAGAGAACATGGTTTTCTATCGCATTGTACATGATTGTAATTTGATGATTGTAAATTGTATCGTCTGAGAGAGAGAGAGATTAAAAACCCATTTCAAGGGCCTTTCTTATGTGATCAGAATACAAGGCTGCGTGAAGGAAGAAGAAGACAACATGTGTGTATCATTGAATCAAGCTGCCTTACACACAGACAAAGTGTTCCTTAATTTTCTTTATAATTCTTAAGAAATATAAACTTGTTTCGCAATACTTGTAACATCGTCTCAGGAAGTGTCTGGCAATTCCCAGCCCTCCTTCAAACATCTCCTTAATAAGATTGCTGGCTCCAGCTCAACTTAGCAAACTGACATCTAGCCAAGTTATTGACATTCTGGTTCATTTGAGCTCTGAGATTGAGCTGATAGCGGGAACTTAAGCCACAGATCTCCAAGCATGTGCATTATTGGTTGTAACCACGAGTCCCATTATTGGCGAAGTGCAATCAACAACAAATTATCCAAGAGAGGACGGAAGGAGAAGGATGCGCTGGGTTAAGGCCATTTCCACAACAGTACACTACTTGTGTGAACCGCAGAGATATTAATAACACTGACTTAGAGAATGAAGATGTGACACAAAAGATAAAGCACAAGAGGCTGAAAGAACAGAGAGATGGGAGATGAGCCCAAGAGATAGCAGAACAGGGAGCCAAGAGACAAACTGAGAAAGGGAGTGTAATGGTGTGGAAGAGGATGGAGTCATAAGTGCACCAGAGACAGAAGAGAGGGAGCGTGAGGGGAACAAAGCAGTAAGGAAAAATAACATACACATCCATCCATCACCATCTGGGGTTTCTGGTGCATATTGCACTTAAAAACGCATGGTTAAAATGCCAAAAATTCAGGCAAATGTGAAAATATCTTTTAAAAGTTAGTGGAAAAGTTGTTGTATCGATATAATGCAACATGTGGTAGAAGTTGATGGAAACAGATTGGTGGAAACAACCCGGGTCTCCAGGAGCAGGCCCGTGTTAAGCAGAGTTCTGGTATACTGGCAACAGCCAAACTCGGTATCCAAAAGACTTTTTTTGTCCTCCATTGCAAAGGAAACAAAGGAGCAAAATATACAAGACATAAGACATAAGACATAACACAAACACACACACACACACTGCTGGTGTGTTTAGTTAATCTGTTCTGCTTTGCTGAGCCATTACATGTTGGAATTCAACAAGGCAGATAATCAATTTAATCAAATTACCACCTGTGGCACACATAGCATGTAGACGACGGACTGAACTACTTATTAAAAGCTTATTATTTACGGATATAAAGTTTAGATTAGCAGTCTCAACAAGCCTGGAAATGTACCCCATAAACTAAAGATATGGTTGATTTCAAGCTAAATGCAGGAAAATGAGGGACACAACAACGAATAAACCGCATCAGAAACCGTAACAGCAAGATATAAACAAACAAACATGGCGGCTCATTCTGCCAGGAGTAAAGCCGGGGGAGAGTAAAGAAGCATTTCACTCACCTGGTCGAAGATTAATGTCCGTCGTGGAGTTCAATCATCCAGTTGAATCGTTTTTAACTTACCTCAAGAATTCAGCTCTTCCACAGTCGAGTACTTCATTGTTATCCTGGCCCTGTGGTCAAATGTCTCCCGTTCACCTGCGTACTTCCCGCCATTACCTTTTCCGTGTAAATTTTGGTGACAAAAATGATTGCAGTTCACTCTTTGACCACACATGCTGGCTTATGCTTAGTTCACGTTGAAACTCAGAGGGGCGCTGCTTTACTGTAGAATAAGAGAGCTAGAGGGAAATCCTCAACATTGCAGATACAACTACTGCTCATTTGAATGGCTCCATCGTCCATGAAGCACCTTTCCCAAATAAATAAATAATAAAAAGAAGTCTGCATTTATTAGTTTTGTGGTTTGTGTTTTTTCAAAATTTAAAAGAACACCTAAATATAGGAATATTATGATTTAGATGTAGAATAAGACCTGTGCAAAACGACTTGTAAGTCAGACTGTAAGATCAAAATTTAATAACTCATCACGTCATCAACATTTGGTGGTACAATGTAGAGTTCTGACATATACAGTTATACATACAGCATATACAGTTATCATTTCTCATTTTCATTCATGTCTGTGTTTCCTGTCTTTGGCTGCATAACAAGAAGAAATGTTTCAGTCGCATCTAACATCATAACTCTAAGTTAAGTTCTCACTTACTTTCCATAAAACTAGTTTTTGACATATCCTGCTGACCATACGCAAAAAGAGACAATGAGGACCCAAAATATACAAACACAAAATTGTAAACAGAGGACTCAATACTATAACAAAAATATCATTGGGTGAGGAAGCAGTAGTAATTGACACATCTTAAAAGATTGCACTGTTTTAAATATTGCCTTTGATTCAAATGACTTTTAGCTATATCAAAATGTTGGTTACACTGCTAATATCACTGTGAACAGATAATCTGCTGTACTGCTCTTTCACCACTCTCAAGTCATTGGTTGGTCAGAAATGTAAGCTCATGTTACTCTGTTTCTACGCTCTCTACTTTAGCTATGACAATACGTTGAAACGCTAGATGTTCATTGCTCTGAGAGTTTTAGCATTCTTTGACTGCCACTGTTTAACTGTCTCTCACCCCCTTACATGTTTAATGTCGAGTCCATTTGTTTGTGCATGGTGGAGTTGCTGGGATGCATATGTGGAAGAGCAAATGGCTGCAACGAAAATTGCTTTCTTCAAATATCAGATCAGTAAATCATGTCTCTCAAAGATGATAAGAGCAGCTATATTGATGCATCTCCGGACATTGGCTGGTGGCAGTCAACCCCCCAGGATATTAAAGCCGCTCTTGTTGTTTTGACGGAAAGGAACATCACAGACTGCATCTTTTACACATTCTGTTTTAATCTTGGTGTTTACCGATGATGCATATTCATTTTATTATGAGATCTCAGCCACTGTTATGCGGATTAATATTCTATGATTTATTCCACTTGCATCTCATCTCCCCTGAGCTTCCTATTCATGCAGGTGTAGTGTCTTCTACGTGTAATACAAAAAGTATATTATGTTCTTTGGAGAAATTGATGCAGGATTGGATGCTGCCGAAAGAACGGCACAGCAGGCAAAAAATGCATTTATGCTGCAGAGGCTTCATAAATATTGGATGTAGGCCTTGCCTGCTTCCCACTGCCTCGTTAGTGCTTGACTGCATGCTAACGGAGGTGAGTGCCGGTTGTCTGGCTCATTCTCTCTGTTACGTAATGCTTGACCTCATCCACTGCAGTGAGGCAAGAGATGGGATTCCCTCCTGCACACAAAAACAAGCCGGGGAGGGATGGAGCAAATAGAGGGAGAAGAAAGACTGCAGCACAAAGAGAGAGACCAGCGACAAACCGCTTCAGTATATTGCGACAGACTTTATTGTTACAGGGAATATCCACTCAATACAGACTGTTAAAATAGTTTAATTGTATTTTTGTCACAAAATAGCATAGATGTAATGTCACATAAAGACATTTTTTAGGTAACGTCGGGCTTTTAATGTTAGTCTACCAGGATTAGATGAGGATCTTTCTGCTTCTTTTTGAGATATTTTTCCACTGACATTTATTAATCCTTTATCCTTTATGTATTTCCACAATAATCTCAATAGACCAAAATGCAATGCTGCCAAAATGACATTTTATGAAAGTCAAACGGATTTACAGTATCAAGACTGTATCACAACACATCACTGTAAGTATGGTTTGGTATTACAGTAGCTATAGTAATCATTCATTTTACTGTTCTTTTCTGGGCTACATATGATCAAAAGCTAGCTTATTAATTTTTCCAATGCTCTTCCATGTTAAGAAAATAAGGGATTATTCAGGAAATAAATGGGTTTTGCTTCTATTTGGATTATGATAATGTTAATCTACCTCCCTTGCATCATGAGAATAGAATATGTGGCCATTCATTCATTCCTTACGAGTAGTCCAGGCTCTATTTATTCATCCATAAGGCAAGACATTGCATCGCATAAGACACAGAGGCAAGTAATGTAAAATCTGACATCATAACGGGTCTAATGTGTAAATGTCTTGCCAGGTGATTCAACATCTGGATGGTGAAGATGACAGACAAGTGTGGGAATATATATGTCAGTTGTGGATTTCATGAATTTGGCTCAAACCAAAAGGTTTCCCCTTACGGAGTTTAAGTCATTTTATACGCAACGTTTTTTATAATTTCATGACATAATCGATTCATCTAATGAAGAGATAATAGAGGGTTCAAGGCAGCTGGAGTAGCTGTTCAGTCTAACAGACCCTTGCGATAAATCAGAAATGTGATTTGCTTTGATACCATACAATGATACTGTAAGACCTAAGTAGATTAAACTGGTCCATAGCACAAACAGTCTATTTCATAATATGTAAACACTTCCCATAAATTGATCTGTCTGCACAAACTTAGCATAACATTATATCTCCAGTGATGACGTCACCCGGTTCCAAAAACACACCTCTCGCTTGACGCAGACAGGAGGCTCAATTGTCACACCCCTGCTCTACTGTCTATATCAATGGTGGTAGTGGTGACATTTGTTGCTATTTGCAGCGGATGTTATCAGAGCATTTTCTGCCCAGTGTGCCTTACCCATCTTTTCTCTGTGTCCCTGGTGCTGTAATGCGCCCGTATCACTGATAAGCAGAGGTGCAAGATACCCAGTGGCTTCATCTGTTGAAATGGAGCAGCTGCTGCTCTGTGCCAACCAGAGGCACATGGGATGGATGGTAGAAGTGAAGCCATTAGAGGGACAAACAGCAGCATATACCTTATTTAGACTCTTACGCAGATGCACAGGAACAGCAGCTTGTATCTTGACTGCTGTATTTTTGTCAGAAAACCTGGGAATCATATGTCAGCTGTGTGTGCAGTATACAAAATACATAATAAGCCAATTGCCACTCATTGCTGCTGTTTTCCCCCCCAGGAGATTCGAAGCACAGCTTTGTTTCCTGATACTAGTTGGATGTCTTTATTTATTTTACTGTTGAAACTTTCTCATTTTCTTGCCTTTTCCCACTTTTAAAGCTTAGTATGTCTCCAGGGTTAAGAGCTGAAATGGCTGGACATTGTTTATGGTGTATTAGCTTCATGTTTAATGTATTTATTTGACATTGTCCATTTTCAAGAATTGCAACCATAAAAACAAACAAGCAATAAAGCTTTATGATCAAATAAACCAAAACTTGACAACATGTTATCTCCATTGGGCATTTATAGCTGTAATAATACATCAGTGTGTAGAGTAAATGAGTCTGTTTACAAGAAACAGATAAAGGGGACCACGAGGAGGATGAGAGCTGTAGGTTGTAGGAGGTTTCTGCATCAGCCAATCAATGAAATTCAGTTGTCTTCTTTATGCGAAAGCTGTAAAAATGTCAATTACCCTTGTAGCACTTAACAACCCTATCGAATCTCGTAGAAAAGGCGAGGAACAAATCAGACCTGTTTCATAATGCACATTTGTTCTTGACTGACAGGTGTAAAATTGTTTGCTGTAAAACACCCCTCTGGGAAACACACTGATGGTGAAAAGGGTGTAAATTAATTAAAATTCATGACATTGAAATGCACTGAGATTCAAGGTGGTAAATCTAACAACTTCTCCATATGTTTGGCAAGAAAGAACAGTAATTCTGGGTTTATGAACTGTTATTAATGACTTTATAATGTTGTTAAATGCAAAGCATTAGGCACAATTTATTAACCATTAATAAAACAAATAATGTTATCTCTCTGTGCAGCAGTGAGCAGAATGGCGAGAGAGAGAGAGAGAGAGAGAGAGACAGCCTGTGCGGGCAGTGATAAAGGGTAATGAGTTACAGCACAGGCTGTTCACAGGTACACATTGCTCACATACGTATATCACAGCTCCATCAGCTCCATCTGATACACGACGGACGATTGCAGATTGATCTCAAGACCTGAAATCCTTGCACACCGTAGTGGTAATAGCTTTGTTTGACGTGGAGCCAGTGAATGAGTGTGTGTGCATCTTGCTCATTTCGGGGAGGGGGGGGGGGAGGCGCCGCAAAGTCCTATTAGTGTGGCCAAGTGAAGGGAAAGAGCACCTGATTGATCAGACCGCAGAGTGTCTCCTCCTCACATCGATGTCTCCGAGCAGTCTCTGTTAATGAATTGAACTGTCTCGTGCTAATGAATGGAGCACAGAAATGGGCAAAGGAAATGAAGGGAGTCGGGAGATGTCAAACTCCATGGCCGATGAAGTAGCTCATATCAGGGCCTGTATTACAGAGGCCTATTAGTTCTCCTCTCTCCGTGAGCAACACATATAATGAGGCAGTCTCCAAAGAGCAAATTGATGCTGCTCTATCTCACACTCAGAGGATGAAGAGCTCTGCATATAGTTGTGCTGTATTAATGAGCACATTTGATCACAACAACAGAAATCGCTGAGATACACATACCGTGTTTGGACAAGTATGAGGATTGTTTTCTTGTTGATCGTTTCCTGTTTGCTATATGATTTTTGTCTTTTTGTCTCATCGTTCTTACTGTTGTTTAATACCATGACTCATTTATCTATCCGCATTCAGTTTAACGTCATTGGAAATAATTGCATATCCATGAGTGTGCAAGAGGCAGAGAGTTTGTGTTCCTGGTTTTTTGGGTGGGTGGTGGGGGAGCTGGATTGGAAATTTGTACAGTGAGTTCCGTATTTGCACAGTTTGTTCTAATTAGGTTTAATACTTGAAGCTCCACAGACAGATCAGGCAGTGAGCTTGAAACCAGCACCCAGCTGCTTCCACTCATTTCTGCTGTAAATGCAAATTTAAAGTTTCTTGTCAAGATTCATACAAATACAATTCATAACTATAAAAATGTACAGCCAAGTCTCACAAAATAGGTGTGGACGGGAACGTAACCCACATAATAAGACTCAAGGCAGATTAATGCATGAAAAAGAATGTCATACTTCAGTGATCATTGTGCGAAAGTTGTATTTGTGTTATACTCTCCCTGTTTGCAGCATTGAAAACACACTGTTTTAGATACACTCTTTTCAGTGCTCCCTACCAATAAACAGGTCTGCAGCCTCTGTATTCTATTTTGGCAGAATGTCTGTATTGATACATAAAAACATATACATAGACAGTATGAATGCTGGAAGTTAGTCGTACAGATACATCTCGCCAATTTATTTATAATAAACTTAGAAAATCTTCAAAATCACCAGTATCGCTTCATTTGACATGCATTGTGGGTGACAATCACAGCAGAGTGATTATGAACAAGACCTCTCATTAAAGAAAGTGCTCCTTCTCAAGATGACAGAGGCGGCGAGGGAGGGAGGAAGAGCTGACCTTATTAACAAAGCCGTGTAGGTTAACGCGGCGTGGAGCCATCATCCGGATCATCCTTTTCCAGCTCATCTTGGCGTCTCTGGACTCTTCAGGTAATTACTGCCCTGTGTCATGTCCTTTCTGCACGTACTAAGACCTTATTGCATTAAAGACCTCTGCCAGATATTTTGCCCATCAAATATGAGTGTTTCCTTTGTGCGTGGCTAATTATGTCAAGAGTGGTTTGATCATGTACAGATTGCAGATCCTCTCATTAGGAGGAGCATTGAGGCAGATGGTTGGATGTGCTTTGGCCCAAACTTGATTTATCCCTTGGGAGGAGAGGGAAATATCAAAAATGACATTATCTTATTTTGTCAAGGCAGCACTCGATGTGAAAACAGCGCTGGAGCCATTTCCCAACTTGACTACTCCACTCACAAATCCAACAGCAACATCGATTCATTAGATAGAGTAAGACACGCCATATAAGCCTGACCCTAAGCCTTGGCTCTGAGGGCAATTAAAGGCATAGCCTCTCATGCAAGTCTGTGGTAGTTCCAGTAGTTCCTTGAGGGAGAAGGGCCTATTACGCTAGAATGCAGCATCAGCCTCCAAACGTTCAAAATTCCCACATCCCAAGTTTTTCTGTTTTTCTATTGCTGTAGACTGGAAAACATGGAAAGACAGACAAGAAAGTCTGACACAATTTAAAAGTATATCTTAATATAAACATTTTTATTCAGTGCATTTTGTGTATACAACAAATAATAAACAACTGGAAGGTATCAGGCAACCACAACGTTTGCCTGTATATGTTGTTTTTTATCAGTTAGCCTGGTAGTTTGGAACACATGATCCAACGTGGGTTAATACACATAGCCTACATCATGCAGCTCTAGACCAGAATTCCCTGCTTTCTCCCATGCAACAGATAGTTTCAACTTATACAAACCACCTCCGGAGGAAAACCGGGAAAAGAAAGCCTCCCCGAAGCATGTATCAGAAAGAGGTTATGCAGCCGAAGGGGAAGAGTACATAGCCCAAAAAAGGGTCCTTTTTGTACATAATCGTGTTTGTACATGCCCTGTGCAAGAAAGGGAATATTCTTTTCTTGTTTTTTTCCACTTTTACAAATATGACATATCCTATAAAATGTTAAGCCACCTAAAAGTCAACAGTATTCTTTTTTTTATTTTTTTAATATAGAAAATATCGTCACCACAATAAGTTACTCAAACACATAACGAGCATCCTGGGAACAGGCTTCACCGTATTCCTGTATCAGTCAATAGAAGTCGACAAAAAAGGATGGCTGGGTGGAGAAGCGGGAGGGGGGGTGGCTGGGTTGAAGTATGACACAAGCACAAGGTGGGAGAGGGGGGGGACAGAGCACAAGGACGAGAACACAGATACACTTGACACGGTGGAAACGGAAGGGGAAGGGGACACTGAACAGTTCTTTCATACCTCCGTCATAGAGCATTGAACATCGAGCACGCTGCCACCATCCAATGTTTGAAAATCACTTCCCTTTTCTCTATCGGTTCACTTTTCCTTAAAGACCTTAGCTTTCCCTCACTCTCTCACCGAAAACGTATGATGACAAAAAAAACAAAACAAGTTCCAACTATGCCTTTATACTGGCTTGGTTTTCAACAGCTTAAAGGGACGCTCTTTCACTTCTGTCTTTGGTGTGCTGGAACCCTTTCCAAAGACAAAACTGCAACAAAAACACTAATACTGAAGGAAGAGGACAAGAGGGGACGAAAACCCCTCCCCCAAGACCAGTTGTCAAATAAAAAGCTCTCAGCTAATTCAGAAAATTAGCAAAAAAAAACAAGGTGCAGCAGCTGTGGCATCTCAGGGGGGAAACAAAAACTGCAAAGAGCCACGCTGTCCCCTCGTGTTTCAGGTCAGCTGAACATAGGCTTCATTTTCCCATGCTAGAGAGCTCAGTCTCTGAGCGTGTGCATTAGGACACAGGAGAGCTACCGTCTGGCTGGCGGTCGCCCCGACAACACCGGGCTGTGCCACGCCAGGAGGGTTATAGGCTTTGTATTCACAGAAGCGTGGACGAGGCAAAGAACAGGGCCTGTACTGCGCCAACCTCAGCCTGGTAGACCAGCGCTGTCACTGGCTGCCTGAACACCTCCGTGTCTAACTCCCTGTTCTTACCTGACAGGTGGATGAGTGGTTGGCATCTATGTGACCTAAGAAAATCGTACATTGAAAATAAGGAAAAATTTACCAACTAAAAGATGAGCTAACTCGCAATCATAAATCTCAAGACCAAAAGAAATGTAACTAGTTTGTATTTTTAAAGTCCAGAATGTGTGCCGATAATTTTCTTACTACTGCAGCTGTGGTGAGATGGACACACTGACTGACCAAAGTGGTGCCTAACTGGGTTTAATAGGTGGGCGTGTGCGTGAGTGCATGTGGTTTGTTGCTGTAGCTATGTCCTCAACCGCTGATTGGAGAGAGAAGTCTGCTTGGGTTGACACTCTGCTGGAGGTAAGGTTTCGTGGTTTCTGTCCCAGGCTTTTGGGGAATCGGGCTGCTGGGCTACGTTGACTCATTCTGGCTAACGGCTTTGCCTCCGTTGAGCATGGCGGAGGCACTCCGACTCTTGGTGGGCGTGCCGCTGCCGGAGCGGGAAAACTCTGTCAAGTCGTGGAGGGAAGGCTCTCTGTACATGGCCACTGTGGAAACACGAAGAACGAGTGGATTAGATATGTGAATGTGTTGATCACAGATGGCATAACAAGACAAAAAACTAGTTCTCTGGAAAAGTGGAGCAGAGCAAACCAGGTTAGATTTGAGGAAAGGCGATTTCCATGTCCGCATTATAAATTCAGAAGCTGATAGTGCTTTAGCTTTGCTGTGTTTGCAGCAGCGGCTCGAGCTGCACCTCGGCAGCCACTTCTCAAAAGAAACATCAGTAATTCGAGGTTCACAGTCTTTGGTTTCAGGATGTCATTAACGTCCTTCTGCCCAGAATGCTATTTGATGTTTCGTTCCTTTGGGAGTCTGTGGCTGAAAGTGCAAACCCAGCCCTTCACACACTTCTCCTTAGTCCAGCATTTTTGTTCCAGCAGCAATCCAGTGATCCTCCCTGTGTACACACATCAATCAAAGGCAGGGCGGTAGGGGGCTTCAGAGGGGACCTGCTGATGATTGGTATCAGCCTTGTTAGTGAGGTTATCATATGGTATGATTAGAATGGTGGGTCACTGACCTCAGGGGTATGACATTTCCTCAACAATACTCCTGCACTTCATCTTTTCATGGCTATTCCCACTAACAACCATCCATCTTGTCATTAATTCATCCCTCCACAATCTTCCCGGCACTTTCATCGACAGACTCACACCACTTGATGGACTACACACTCTAGCGTTTGAGGCAGCTCTTTGTGGTATTGCATCGAGGAAGAGTTCTAAACGGGTGTTCCTGTTTTCAGTTTGAAGGACACACGCTGATCTCGCACACGCCGGAGGAAGACAGAATAAGTGAAACCGAGGCTGGAAGCTGGAGGGCAGTGAGTAATGGTTGTTGCCGTCGCCAGTACACAGACTGTTTATTAATTGGTGTCCTGTAACGGCGCCTCTGCCTCTGGGTGTTTGTGAGATGTTTCCCTTACAAAGCTTCGTTTATGTATACCTCCCTTCCCTCCTAACCAAATGTATTTTTTCTCAGTTTTGAACTAAAACCAATATCACCCTTGAGGAATTAATACTTAAATCCTCATTTTCTCCTTCTCTGTATTTCTCTCTCATTATGAAGTGAGGCTATCATTCTCTGCTGTGTTGCTCTGAGTGTGTTTGAGACCCCCTGGATGTTGCGGCAAATGGAAGTGAAAAGGATCACACAGATTCTTATTAATGAGATATTGGCTGGAGCTACACTACCCATCAAAAGAAAAGGTGCCCTCACTTTAAGGGAACAGAAGAAATTAGGAATTTGATCACAATCTCCGATATCCACCTCTGCAAAACCTGGCTAATAATGAATAAACAAACAAATAAACTAGCTCACCTCAATGTTTCTAACAATTTTTTTCTTATTCTTTCTTTTCTTTTTCTTTCTTTGTACTGGGGCCCCATCATATCGCCTACTTAGTGATGGGCATGTGATGCTTAGTGTTACTGTTAGGAGGCAGTAGGGTGACGCCTGTACACTCAAAATAAAGGAATGCAACCTTAAATGCATAATAAGTTTTTCTTTTCTCACTGGTTGAGTAGTTTGGTGCTTGAAGCCTCCGTTGTTACACCCACGAAAATATTCACCTGACTGCTTTGATCCCACTGAGGCCAAAGCAGACTCTCTCTCTCTTCCTCTCTGTTGACAGGTAAATCTGTGTCTTGTTGGAGATGAAAGGACCGTTCCCTTTTAAGCAGCGAGAACAGAACCATTCCTCCCTCTCTCCTCCCTCTTTCCCTCTGTTGTCCACACGCAGCCCCCTCCCCCCACCCCCCCCCCCCACACACACACACAACCCCCCATAGCCAGGATGGGTGCGGCTCTCTGCGACTTGACTGCAAAAAAACACATATAGTCAAGTTTATAGAAATATTCACCCCGCAGACAATGGCTTGGCCTCATTCTGCACTGTACCGTTAGTGGAGTGTGACTAGCTGGAAGGGGTGGGTGAGGGGGGCTGAAACGCTCCGTGCCACTGTCCCTCTGCCGTCACTTGAAAAGTGACAGTGCCGAATAATCAGATCCTTGGTGCACATACAAGCTCTTATTTTGTTATTGCCGGCTCACCTTTCATCGGTTTGGGAAGGAAGTGGGCTGCTGGCTTGTTCTTCTTGACGTGGTTCCCCTTCATGATTTCTCCTTCTTTGTTCAGACCGAGGTACCAGCCCCTGCCCGACTGCTGCTGCCGGTAGATCATGGAGGAGTACGTTACATAATAGTTCTCGAACACCGACTCCTTGAATTTGCACTCCGGTGTGAAGTGTTCCTGGAGGAAAAAGGGAAGGAGGAGCAGATTTAGTGAGAGAAACGTTTCTCAGCCATCCAGGCCATCGGATGTCTAGCAGTTAAGTATTACTGCCAGTTGTTTGTGATGTCATTAAATACAACTTAATAATTGTATGTCCAACAGTCCAACACACTGGGACACAAAAAAGAGTGAAGGTACCAGCAAAAACCTTAAGCCCCTACATGAAAGATTCTGTCTCTTGCGAGTGCTCAAATTCCATTAATTCCATTTACAGTGGTAAATAATGTAGCACTGCATGACATAGATAGCTGTGATTTGACAGATACAGAGCAGCATTAATAAAACATACAGCCGAGATAAGAGTGTATTCTCATTTTGCTCCTAGCTGTTAATTATATATGGGCGGTTCATTCTTCCAGACAATTGTGCCCTGAATTTAAGATGTTGTCAAACATCCAAAGTCATTACCATCATCCGGTACTACAGACAGGAAATGATTAAGCAGTGTTCACTTGCAGGTTTTGCTGTGTTCTGCATGGATGATGTCTGTGTGTGTGCGTGTGTGTGTGTGTGTTTGTGTGTGTGTTTGATCTCCATCCATGTTTTCAATGACATCCTGATGCTCCCTATATCTCTTTTACTAATGAACTGGCTGTTTCATGAAGCATAGCTCCGAGGGATCCTTTAGAGACGTGTGCTTCACTTTCCCTCACCGTTTGGTTTAGACTCCAGTGCCTGTGTAGGATTTGGCCATTAACTCTGCACCAGTGTGGCTGATGTTTATTCCCCCCGGGGGTAAGATTGTGTGCAAGTGTGCGTTTGTGTTTGACTGCATGGACGTACAGTGTGTGTGTGTGTGTGTGTGTGTGTGTGTGTGTGTGTGTGTGTGTGTGTGTGTGTGTGTGTGTGTGTGTGCACGCGTGTGTGTGTGCGTGTGCATCCAATTTGTAAAGCTCTTTGGGCGATGTGTCTACGAAACAGAATCTAATCATTTAGAAGAAGACATAATCCCCCCAAGAGAGAGATAGAGGGACAGTTTGTGTGAGGGAAAGGCAGCAGATGACAACTGAATCAACAGAGTGTTGCTTCTGCTGTATTCTTTCTTTTGACAGAATGGGCACTTTATCTGAAAATGAAAACACACTCCGTCACAGCTATGGGATCTAAAACTCACAAGTCACACACATTTGGAAAGGCCAACAGGTTACGCACCGAATGGGCAACACAAAGAGATGGAAGGAGAAGGATTGATGCCTCTTTCAGATCTGAGGCAGCTCCACCCACAGAGCAGCTCTCCATTAAAACAACATCACCTGGGCGCCTGTGAGTGGCAAGAGGGATGACGCGTCTCCCGGGGGCAAAACACCCGCTGCCAGATCATGACAATCAATATGTCACCATCAGACAGGCAGTCATCAATAACAGCCTCTCTGCTTTTTTACCTCTTCCCCAGCGACGTTGCTTACATGCCACATTAACATGACTTCACAGGACAGAGCGAGGCTTGCGTCTGCCATTCTGTTCTGAGTTCGCCATACAATTAAAACGAAGTTGTGTCAAAAGATCATCCCCCTCTGTCACTTATGCCTTCAACGTCCATACCAGACAGGAATCAGTGTTTGTCACATCACCTTAATGGGGATGCATCCTGTTAGCTCAGCGATGGTTCTCAGCCAAGTTGCAGCCTCACAGTGGTACCAAACACTCTATTTGAATGGATGCTCAAGCACACCGGGAGGGCCTGGAGAACCAGCTGGGAGCAGACGGTCTTACCACTCAGCGGATATTGAGGGCTTCCCATATGATTCTTATGTTGGACAGCGAGCACAACCACAACAAAATAATTGAAGGTTTGACAAGATGTAGGCTCCACTGCAGCCAAGTTAAGGTCAAGGGTCATGGATGATGTGCTCACATGTTTTAATTAATTTAGCAGCATTTTGACTTATGCTTGGCAGTTCTTCCAATCGTGGAAATGTTATATACTAAATCTGTGTGTCGAAATTGAAGTTGTAACAACCCTGCGCCAGCCAGGTTCTTTCGAAAATCATGCATGTGGCGTCAAGTTAAGTGAGCCGATGTGAGATTTATAATGGGGGTCTGCGTGACTGAAGCGATTCCTGTCACGACATTGTCAACACTTACCATAAACACCCACCCGCTTTATCAGGAAGTCATATTAGTTGCTGTGCTCAAAGTCTGCAGAACTGTTAGAAGGGGAGAAATGGAGAGGCTATATATAGCACACCAAAAAAGCTGCACAGATTGTTTTGAAATGTTCTCTCGCATCTAATGCGACAATGTTCTTGGCTGCTTCTTATTTACGGGTGTACAAAGCAAACGCGCTTTTTTAGTGTTATTAGTTATAACGTGGTCATTGTTTGCTAAACTCATGATGTGAGGTGGCCGCAGAGGCTCCAGTTTGATTCAATCGCGTTAAAGCACAAACTGTATCTGTAGTGTCTAACCAGTTACTTGGTTTTCAATAGTGCAAGCTTTGAGCTGACGCCACAGAAATCGATATCTATTAGAGGCTGCTGTCTGCACTTAGTCCTGCCTTGGATCTCAGCCTCAGCCTAGACAAGTGAGGGATATCTACAGTGTACTGCCTGTGTGTAGTGACCAGAGGCTTTCATTTGTCTGCTCTGTGCATCAACTTCTTTATCTGCTGTGGCTGTGGGTATCTCTTTAGGACTCCATTACCGGTAGTGTGACTTTGTCTCTGTGCCCGACAGTGAGACTTTCCGTTATACTCACGTCCACATTTAGACTCACTTGCCACCTTGCACATTCTTTGCCCTTTTCGTTTTTAAGTTTATATTTGAATATAAACTCTTGCCTCTTGAAAATAAGTAACTCTGGGATGAATAGGCTGCTACAGTAGACTGAGTGGCCATCTCATTCCTGTGAACACTCTTACCTTGAGTCTTTTCACACTTTAAAAAGATGCCCAGGGGAGTCATAGCGACATACATAACCATGCTGCTGGCACTGGTCTGCTCTTACTGATGGATTCAGGGGCGATAAGGTCATTAAGAACCAATTGAACGGCTGTATAAATCTAATGAAGGAGTGAATTCAACATATAATTTCTATCTGACATGACGATTAACTATAATTCTGACAATGATACCAAGGAAAGAAATTCATGCGACTACACAGACATCCCCAGTAATGTGCTATACAGTCAAATAGTCTGGTCTCTATATGTATCCATAAGCATACTAATGCAAACAGGAAAAATGTGAATACAGGAAGCACCACAGCAGGAGAAGAAGTAGTACAAATTAGTTTCATGTTTCTAATGCTGTGCTTTCCTTCCTTCTGCTCTCCATCCACACATTACAGTAAACTCACGTGTCGGGTTAGAGCTCTTGTCTAGACCGGAGGAGACAGCTCTGTTATATTCTCTCCCTGCTTATTTAATCACATACAACTCTTTCTCTGTTTCTCATCCATCATTTTTTTCAACCCTTCTCTTCCTCCTTTTCTTCTCATCTCCCTCTGGTCAGCCTGATTAGCAGCAGCCGTCTTAGGAAAAGGCTGTGTTGCATCCGCTTCACTTATACCCAAGCAGCGATTCCTGGCTAAGGGGGTGGGGGGGAAGCTGGGCTCTTGAGCCAGCCTTTCTGTTCTACCTCTAATAATGAGCTTATGTGGATTTGGCCGGCTACAGTCGCCCTGGAGAAGAATACAAGTCTATTGATAAACAGACACATAGAGACAAATGCAGGCACACTTTGGAGCCAAGATGGAGGCGAGGCTGTTGGCCGGCGCTTGTGCACTGGAGCAGGTCCACAACGGACCCGCCGGGCTGAAATAGCAGCAATCTCCCTTTCTACTGTAGCATTAATGTGATCGAAAGAACCATTGATATGATTTTGAAAAGCCTCCAGCAGTCAATAACATACCTATTGTGCACTGGAACCACTCGCGGTGAAAAAAAGCTCACATCACTTTAATCACCACTCCAGTGCCAGGTGGAGCGAAGGAAAATCACTTTAGAAATAAAAAAGAAGACACCATCTGCATAGGAATAATATCGTTCCTGTCATCTCGCTACCCCCACATCTGTGTCGTGGGTTTGGCTAAATGGACTTTTAATGATCCCATTACACTACGATGGCTTTTCCTTGAAATATGCAACTCAGACAACACACCCATACACACACAAGTGCAAGTGCAAGCTCCTCTGTAAAAGCTGACACTGTCACAGCACCGCGCTACATATCCTACACATGTTGTTAGCAGATGCACTTTATTTAAGTTGAATTTTCCCCAACTTCTATCTGTGCTTAGTGGCCTCCATAGTCGTATTGCTGACTGATCCTGATGTTTCCGGAGTTTCGCAGATGCATTCATATAGGAAAAGTGCTTAATTAGATTTTTATTGATTGGCTGATCTCTTTTAAAATGGGCTAATTAGGCTGAAGGAGAATGAGACTGCATGGTATCACGTACACATCCAATTTGGATGTACATGCTGAGTAGTCATGAACTTTTTTAGATGTTCCATGCCCTCTCTCCTCTTCAGTAGCCATCAGAATACGACCAATATTCCTCTTTTACATAAAAATGTAACACACAGGGACATGTTTAATGCATTTTTCTCTGATATCACTGTTAAAAAGTTGGGATGTGGGACGAGGCAGGATATTTGGCACAATAAAACTAAATTTTTTAAGTTTTAAAACATTGCTGGAAGATATATAAAGAAAGGGCCAAATGTACAAAAAAATAGAGATTATAAAACACTTGTACTGCTTTACTTTAGTGCATATCTGCCAAATTTTACTCAATACGAATAAATGAGCCAATACTGTGTGATAATATTATCAGCTTGCCAATAAGGGTTAGGTTCTCACTTCAGCAGAATCATTTGAAAACAGTTTTTATATGCCAAACGTTTTTGCTCGCCCTTTTCAGAGCGTGGAAGTTTTTTAACTATAGTTTTAATTAAAAATAGCTTACTTAATATCCACACTGCTGAACAAGATAGATATTGACTTGAAATGGAAGCATCACATGTTGTTTTAAGATATCAGTGAAGGGGAAAATGGTTAAAGTCTGGTTTGGACTTCAGGTTTTATCCCGTTCTTTTAAATAAGCATTAACATCTTAGCTGTTTAAATGTTCCCTTACAGTTTTAATCAAAGCCGACATCTACCTTACCTCTGTGTTTCCTGCAAATACACAAATTCACTCATACTTCTTAAAAAGCACATCTTCTGTCATGAGAAGATTATGTTTCGATTTAATGCAATAGAGGAAATCCCGGCTTATGTTCTCGCTATACTGCCTAAGCTCTCTGCCTATAGGGGGAGATGGTGATTAGCTGATGCAAGTGTTGAGTGTATAACATACTGACGGAGGCTTCTATACACAGCAGTAATATCAATGAATGTAGCACGCACATGCACGCACGCACACACACACACACACACACACAAACACACCGTCCCTTTGAGAATCCTCTTATACACAATTACACAATCAAATGGTGGTTAGGATAACTGGAAAATGAATCTTCCATTAGCAACCCAGCCATGTCAAGAAAACACTATCAATTATGATGCACTCTCAAACAACATTCTGTTGGCTTCAGGGGAGTAATTACCCAATAATGTTTTCCTGATCCAATCAGTAAGAGGAGAAATGCTAACATAATGGATGAGAT
Source organism: Genypterus blacodes (assembly GCF_046128005.1). NCBI lineage: Eukaryota > Metazoa > Chordata > Actinopteri > Ophidiiformes > Ophidiidae > Genypterus > Genypterus blacodes. Next base: position 8,987,657 of record NW_027466857.1, read on the forward strand.
CTCCTCTGTAAAGATATTGGCGAGATTCTAGACAAGATGCGCCAAATCAATGCTTCACACTGCCCCCTGTGTATTCAGCTGTCCCATCAAAACTAAAATGACACCCATTATGCCAATAGCATCAGGGCTGAGTGCTGCTCCAGCTTCTGTGCAGTCACATTAATGCTTGCGAGACTCACAAAAGCCTAATGCTACGGCTGGGCAGTGAAGACAAATCTCTCTAAATGCTGCTTTTCAATGTCCCGGCCCGTTTCAATAGAGTGGAAGTGGACTGAAACGTAGCCTTTTGTTTTGCTTTTGTTTGTGAATAAATTGGGTAGCTTAAAGCTGTTGGAAAATAGACCCAAACACAAACAAACACACCCACTTTCAGACCAGCAGCGCACACACAGACACACACTTGTGCACACTACACGTGTGCGCCCTACACAAGGTAGTTAATGACACAGCTCACTGGAGTGAGACTATACAACAGTGGTTATTTACCAAAGGCACAGCGCTTATTAAATGGTTGTGATGGGGTGTGAGCTAACCACATACAGTACGTAACAGGAGAGAACTAAAAACCACATCAAACATGCCTCAGAAAGTTTGCCCTCTTCTATGTCTATCTGGATACCATATAAGGAGAACGACGTTTCACAGGGGACTTGCATTTACACCCTAACATTAAAAAATGCTCCCCTTAACCTGGATTCCGCCTGCATTGTGATCACATCTCAGTAGACGGGTTGTTGGTTATATAAGCCTGGGGTTCTGACTTGCCTCATGGATGAGCTTGTAACTATTTTTGTGTGAGCTGTCGACAGGCACAACATCGAGCAGCAATGCCCTTTATTAGCGATAGCAAGTGGATGACATTTTCAACTACCTACAGTCAACTTCTTCTCAGTGCTGCAGTTGTTTGGATCGCATTGAGATCTGATCACAATGCCACCCCGACCACATTGATATGTCTCAATCTGATCCTGCACACAATCCGGTAGCACTGTGCCTCTTCCTCAAACAATAGCCTTGGTGCTCTGCCTTTCTGACACACACTCCACCCCACAGGGAACGTGTACACAGACAGCGACACAGACCCCCCTGTCTCGTTGCTGATTTAACATTGTCCATGTTGCTTTTTAGTAAGCAGTGTTAAGCATGTCGTCTTACATGTGCAGCAGCTCATTAATACTGGTTTCACTTGTGGTGTGGGCAATAGCGTGATATTAATGAATTACCCCCCATGGTGTATAATCGAGGCCTTGCTGATTAATTATCTGCTCCCCAAGTCCCCTAAACCTTCCATTTTACACCCATTCACACACACACACATACACACACACACCAGGCTAGACGTAATTCAACTGGAGCCACAGTGACTCACATTAATTCAAGCCAAACAGGAAATTGATGACACCACTTTAAAGGTACCTGTGAGCAATGAGGACAGTGCTTAGCTCATGAGCTAAAAATACACCACCACATAAAAAAACTTCTGATTCATTAGAACTATTCACATGTTAAGGATACTAACACAGTATCTCTGCCCCTTTGCAGATTCTTTAAGATGACGTTTTCTTGTGGTTTTTCGGGATATAACAGAAGACACCATGGGCAAGATGTGCCTCTACTTTTGCAGAGAGGATAAAGTAAAAAACAAACAAACTTAATTGATTCCTCTTCTCCCACACGCTTACACTGATGGATGAATACATTTTCACTGGTGCATTCCACCTCACCCACACATATGCACTCTTTGTCCAGTTGCTCTCACTCTCTCTCTCTCTCTCTCTTTTTTTTCCTCTTGTATGTACAGAATACACATTCATGTACAAACAGCTGCACATACACGTGAGGCGGTCCAATTCTCTGACAGCAAGTGACATTATGAGCTGGAACCATCATGTCAGAATGGACCTAGAACTAGAACTTAGATGTATAATTTACTATATATACATTAGCATTTGCATGTAAATTATAAATTAAGTATACTGTGTATGTCATGAATCTGCTTTCACTCTGTATATGCATTCATGCATGCATGCATACACACACACACACACACACACGCACACAGATATGTCAACCCAGTGAGCGTCATCTGTTGTCGCATCATTAGTGATTGGGGATCTCCCTGACATGCTGGCCTGCCATTGGATGGTTAAAAAATGAGTGACTTTAAGGCAGCCTTGTGTCACAGCACCAGTAGGCAGATGGCTACACATCCAATTCCATCTCTAATTCCGCTAAAACAGAAAGCGTTAAAACCCCTCCCCCAACTGCATTCCCCTTTCACACAGCTCCATCATGCAGTGCATCTCACCACAGAGCGGGTAAATGATCCATAGACAATATCCAGAAATATCATTTACATTCCAAAAAACTCATAAGAGAGAATAAAAGGCTAAATCAATGCATGACAGTTTGCCATTAGGGGTTTCAACTCATTACCTTCAATCTTTACTCAACACACGACAGCTTTTTTTTCTGCTTTTTGCCTGCAATTCACACTACACATTTACTTTTCCGTGTGCAGGTCCAACAGGAAAGGTTATTATTGACAGAATCACACACCGAATACCACCATATCAGTTGTAAAACAGCATTTTTAGGATGTTGGTGTGGATTCACATCAGAATCTTGCATCTAAAAGAAAACATTGTTTGGGGTGGGAGGATATAACAAATACTGTTAGCACTAAGTTCACATTATTTTGGCACTTAACTATAAACTAACAAACTTAACTACAAAACCAAAATAATCTACATTATGTAATCCATGGGTAAAACAAACATTACAAATCACAAGATACATGTTTACAGCATTCATATGACAAATACATGCAATTGTTCCAGATTCAATCCAACTGGGATTCAGCAGATTGCTCGCGTGTCGCTGATAAACAATATAGCTTCTACTGCTTGTAGAGCCTTTGCCAGCAGGATCCATCTTCATTAAATTAAACTTGCATCTTGCTGCATATGCTTAATTACTGACAGCTAAAACTCATATCATTAAAATCACTCGCTGGGAGCCGTGGATTGCTGGGGAGCCCTGTTAAACACAGAGAGTATGTGGTGTGTGTTTGTGTGTGTGTGTGTGTGTGTGTGTGCTCAGAGGTTAAAGGAGTATGTTTTTTTTCAATTATTTTGTATATTCCCCTCAGGGATGTTTAGCTGGGTCAACCCCCATGGTTCTGTTTCCAAACCGTTGCTAGCTCTCATTAAAATGTAATTATAGTCCGACCGTACAACGTTCTCGACAGGCTACAGCTATTACGCTGTCATTCAATTGGTCTTTCCACAACTGAACACGTTTTCTTCTTGTCAAACAATTTGATTTACACTTGATTAAATTATTAAAATACAGAGTACTACTACCTGCTCTACCTCAGGTTACAACACACTTGCCACACTATTCCAGCCTGTCAAGCCGGTAGAGTAGTAGTGGCATATACTGTATATATGGTGCTCTAATATTTATTCTTCATCCATTTTCATTCTTTATTAAATCAAAACAAAATACACTAATATAAAGTTTCAATTAAAACACTTTTATTACTTGAAATGTATTACTTAAATGAAACTCTGGCATTCATCTATATATGGAGCAACATAACGAATATCAGCTTTAGTGTAGCAGAGCATGTTTAATAAGCCTACTAATATAAAAAGACATCATAGTATATATTCAATTAAATGAATAACAGTTACAGTACATAATTGACTTAATAAGCATATTTTGCTGTCTTTCTTCCATAGGCAAGTCTGCATGAACATTTGCATGCCTCGCTCAAAGGCACTTCAGCAGGACAGATGTTTTCTGAAAGCAGCGCTTTTAAGTTTCCTTCTTCCATAATCACATTTCTGCCCCAGTAAGAGATAATTTGTCAGCAGCAGAGTAAAGAGCTAAGAGAGCCTGGAGTAGGTCACATCCGTCGCCTTTCTGAGCTTGTTTCCATCAATCAGGATTGTCCCCGTCCACCGAGACCTTTTCAGTACAAAACAATCTTTACTAATTTGACTATGAGGGGTGTCTGTCATCAGGGTTGTCTGTCTGTTTGTGTGTCTGTGTGATTGTGTCTACAAGCCCTCTGGGTGCACATCCACACAGCCTGTCAGTTGTCTTAGTGATGCCTGCCACACGGAGCCATTGTGGCATTTGGGAGGAAGACTAACAGGCACATTGCTCAGCCTGCAACTGAATAATTCATCGCTTTTTTTAACACGTTTGATCAAAACACGCAGAGCCACCAGATATGTCCCTGTTTTTTGTGCTTTCCACCATTTTTCTTGTGTCTGAACTACATCAGAAAACACCGCTGTTGATCTGGTCGGGGTGAGGAAGAGGTATGTCTGAGCAGGCACAGTCAGAGACCAAGTTTCCACATGTTGGATAATTACATGCAACGAAAAACAAAGAAAAACAAAGAGATATAACAACTTTTGTTATATCTATCTCTGCTTCCTCTGGTAATGGATTTGTTTCGCTCATATTCCCATTGCTCATGTCACCACAACAACCGGCACACATGTAGTCTGCAGACAGCTGCCACTGGAAACGAAGCCCGGACTCACAACGTGCACACACACACACTCAGACACTCACCGACGTGTACAGGAACCCCTCGCTGTTCATGGCCAGGTAGAGTTTGGTCTGCACCCCCTGGATGGCCACCACTCGCAGCCCCACGGGAATGAGGTTGAACATGGCTGAGGAGAGAGAATCAACAACAAAGAGAGAAATTTAAAAACAATTTCAGTTAATTTCTCATGTTTCAATGCCAGATGACACTTAAGTGATGTTTACACGGATAGATGACGAGTTGATTGCTGCTATTACACAGTGAAAATGTCAGACAGATCAGCTGGAGGCAGAGAGGGGGGATGCGTTTCCTCTCCTGCCACGCCGGCTCCAGCTGTTGTCAGGCAGGTGGATTAGCTCGGGACAGGGGCAGCGACATGCCCGCTCGCTGTCACTGTGCACGGGTGGGCGAGCTTTGGGCACCAGATGGAGTTTGGGTGAGGGACTTGGTTTCCTCCTCCTGTGCCAGCTGTCACACCTGCACCCGACTCTAAGGTAATTGGCTTGGGACAGGTTAAAGCATGTGGAGCCCAGTGACACATGAGGGGCTCAGGCAAACAGAGAGAGAGAGAGAGAGAGGGGCACACACAGCCAGCAAGCCATTGGTTTGCTTCCTCTTTGATGATAAATAGACTCAATGTTTAAAACTACCTGATCAACTATTCTGTACAGCATCTGGTATGGAAACCATCTTCAGCCCACACACAATATGTGTAACTGTGTCTGACAACAGCCATCAAATGGATATAAATAACACCAAGCCACACATTCCAGCTTAACAAAGAATTACACTCAACACATAGGATCACATGCATGAGTACGTTCACATCCTTTATTCATGGTTGCAGTACAAAAGAGTGCACACTTAATTAATCTAAAAACATAAATGACACAAGTGGAACGGAATATTGAATGTGTATTGTATGGGATATCTCCTCACATGAGATACTCCTCTGCCTAATTACACTTCTGACTGTGTTTTTGCAGAAGCTTCTAGCACAGGACCCGAGGGCTGAATCATGTTCCTAACAAGGCACCTGAGAGCCTGAAAGTGTTATACACACACCTGATTAACCTCATTATTTGCGGTTATCTATGCTTCTTTATTTAACTCTTTTTATACGACTGTCTCGGGTGAATCGCACACTAGTGACTCACTCTGCGTGTCGTTCCTCTAACCCGTACGGACTGGATTGCACCTGGACTGCCATGGTGATAAGTGAGAGAGGAAACTAAACTTCCATTCTCACATGAGCCGAGCTGTGAGTCACAGTTTGCTCTGACTATAGGTCCTCTTGTCAACCACTTAGCAGATCCTATCTGCAGGCTCCTTTCAGCAAAGTGCTCTACAGAGGCTCTCCGATGGCCTTTGTTCCCCTCCCTCCCTCTCTCGCTCTCTCTCTTTCAATGCAGACCTCCCTCTCCTTAGTCATTCACTGTAAACAACTGGCAGAACGGAGCATCTTTTATTTACTCTGCAAACACTTATTACACAAATTCACAGTTTGATGGGACGGGGAGGCGTTTCAGGTGAGTCAAGTTTCAGAACAACAGCCAAAAACACCTCCTCGCTCTGTGACTCTGTCTCTCATCACCGTCGCCTCTTTGTGGATGTTTGTCTCTCACCCATTACATCCTTCTGTCTTTCATCCCTTCAAATGCTTCACGAAAGGTATTTTATTTCATTTCAACAACAACAAAGGAATTTGAGGAACCCTACTACTTTGCTGATGAGTGAGAAGCTGAAAGATTTACTGTTAGAAACAACTTGATTATATTTGATTGTTTTTATTCTAACAAACGTGATCTTTAGCTTGGTTGGTCATATTTCGCCAGATATTTTCTGCCAGAAACTTATTGTCACACGTCATTGAGACGACACCACCAGCAAACCTTCTCCACAAATCATCATTCATATTAACTCATCCTGGCAGCATTGTATGATGTCTCCACAGCTGCTGAGACAAACAATAAAGTCCCTGCATCATCGCCTTTACACAAACAGGGACAATATAGGAATTCAAATAGAAATTCTGCATGTTGATATCTTTTTTTAAACATTTGAAGGATCTCTAATCCTCCTCCTATGTGAGCCATTTCTTGTCCTCTTCTCACTCTCTCAGTTTTGTCCCTGCGTGTTCACACTCTCACTGCTATGCGTCCATCCGTGCACATCTGCAGTCCACTTCATTTCAGATGGATTACCAGCCGGTGCACTTTCAAGAGAGGAATCTCAATTACTACCTGACTCCTAGAGACACCTAAGCACACTAAAGAGGGCGACAGGGCCGCTGCCCACTCACGGACGTTTCCCCGGAACGCGACGAAAAAGAAGACGGAAGAGAAGGCCTGAGGGACAGTTGTCACAATTGCTCGCAGGCCGTCTCCGTGTCTCAGTTTAATTTAGTAGAAAGCGCGAGTCACCACCGATTAAATGTCATGATGACGGTTCTCAGTAATCCCGTGCGCTATTCATATCTGTACCCAGAGCATAGGGAACATATTATAATCATAACACTGAAAATAAGAGGGAGGTGGAGTGTAAAACTCAGGGGAAATTTATTTTAGCTTCAAATTGGAGTTGAATCATGAATACTGAAAGTACAGATAAGCAGGTTAAACATGTCTCTCCAAGAAAAGATTGAGAAACATATTAAAGTGACGAGTTTAAAAAAAATTTGACAGATCATTGAATTGTAAGATCTGTAATCTTTAAAGCAGTTTATAAATATTGCCGACAAGTATTGAAATCACAATTTTCAGTATACAAGGAAATAATCAATAGAAAACAAAATAAAAACCATTGGGATGTTTCAAAACTTGAGTAATTTCAATCAATCTTCCTTAATGAAAATGTCACTGAAATACCAAACTTGTTTACTACGGACAGTTGCATATAATGTATTTAATAAAAAGTAAATGCTGCAATAAAACACAGAATAGCAAAGTTCAAATTCTTGTTTTGTTTCTGTGTGTGTGTGCGCGCTCGTCAGTGTACGTGTGTGTGTGTGTGTGTGTGAGAGGGAGCATGCATTGGAGTAGGTCCTCTCCTACCATCACAAGACACCAGTGGTTCCGAGAGGACTGTACTCTCCGTCACCATGGAGACAAGCGCACCCAGCGCCTAACAACGCTATTTTTGGAGCAGAGCAAAGAGCTCCACACTCTCTCTCCTCTCTCTCTCTCTCTCTCTTTTTTTTCCGACTCAGCCACTCTCTTTAATTTACTCTTCAAAAAGCTGTTTTGGTGAGAATGTGAGCCAGTTGTTTTGTCGTTCCGGGCTGCAAGACAACAGACGTGATTGCGGGGAATTGATGTGGGAAGTGTTCTGTAATGCAGTGTGAGCATGTGTGCGTGTGTCTGTGTGCGTGTGTGTGTGTGTGAGCTTCAATTACAAGGTCTCAAATTGCTCTGACAACATCGTTCTAGCAAAGACATAATTTATTTTTCTCTTTTCAATTATGTGTGCGAAACATATGGTGCGTCATCTCCACAAAGAGACTAATTGAATAGGTCCTAATTCAAAGGCTCCTGGATCAATAAATCCATTTAGCGCCTGGATTATGCAGTAAATCAGTTTCTCAGCTGTGTTGATATGAGGCGCAGTGAACACACCATAGGTCACTAACTGCGGCACCGTCCTGCTCTAATCACCACGCCGTCTAATTACAAGTTGGTCCGTTTCTGCTGCATCGTTATCAGAGATGAGCGACTGTGATGTTGTTGAGGCATTGATCTCCTCAGTAATCTGTGTGTTGGAAAACAAAGAGCTGGTGGTTGTGATAGCAAAGATAAGGACGCATTACAACACAGAGATGTTAAAGAGGAAGGGAGGAGGATGTCAAAAAAACACTTATCAAGCTTCTTTGATTGAATGAAATCAAACTGCTCCTCAGCAAACCAAAGGACAAGACCGGGAGGAAAAGTCAAATGTCTCCCCTTGGACTACATGTGCATGGCAACGGCTGTGTGATGAAGATGAGGAGTGGAGTGTTGGGAGTCAAACTTACTGTAGCCATTGTCCTCCTCCTTCGTTCCATCGATGGTTCCGTCCGCCTGCAGCTGCAGGTGGAAACCTTGTCGACTGTAGAGCTTCGTCACGATCCCCTTCAGCTGGGGCTCTGTGGGCGCAGAGAGGAAACGGAGAGGGAAGCAGAGGGATGAAACAGCGGCCTATGAGGAGGCATTCTGAAGCCTGGATTTGGGTTTATGACAAAGCGGACTTAGCGGAAATGAGGTGGGAAACTTATTGCTCTATGTCCTGGATTCAGTGGTTCCTCAATCCGTCAATCCCACAATGTTTCATACATTCCAGTCCTCCCTGCTAAAGCCACTTGCTTGGCCTGGCACCTAAACCTGTTGTTGCTGTGCTGAACACATCTGCCTTAACAAAACAACAAGCAACACACATATATAAATGAGGAGAAGTGACTTCTGTGATTTTAACTTACTGTGTAGAAAACACATTGAGTTTTTGTTTGATATCACTGCAGCCACTCAGGAGCCTCAATCAGCGTAGCAGGGAGGGAGTGTGAGCACGTGTTAGTCAAATGAAACACTACACCAGGTGAACTCACTGATTAGGCCCTCGTCTCGTGGGCTGATGAGCACGTTCATTCTGATGTAGTGCTTGGTAGCTGTGACACATGTTTGGACTCAACTAAACTGTCCGGCGGTATACAAATGGAGTGTAATGACGTCCACGTATACCCATCTATCGTTAATGGAAGTGTAGGATCAAGCATGCACGAATTGAGGTTAACAGTATTCAAATGGGAAAATTATACTACAGCCTAATCGAGGTCGCTGTGAGCACTTTAGCAACACTTTGGCTCGGCGACAGTAAAGTGAGAGCACACATACTCCAGCAAATCGCATCGGATTATAAAAAAAAACAACTTTATGTCTGTGATCATATTTGGGCTTTTAACTTAGATCTGAGTGATGTAGCGCGAGAAAGAACAAGAAACTGTATCTATTTACGTAATGCAAATGAGGTTTTGCATAGAGCGGCTGTGAAGTGTTTACTGGATCGGATCGACCATATGCACTAAAAGGGGAAGGAACAGAAAAAGACCTTGGAAACTTTAAAGTGAACTGTATGTCTTCAGAATGAATATAAGCCCAGACTGTGTTACATCAGCTTTATATGTCCACTAAGAGCTAAGTGCTCTGCATTCCCCCAGTCCCTGTCCCCAGTGGAGTGTCCTTTACCGTGGTTTACCACACCTTTCATCTTCCCTTTCATCCCTCACCGCTGCCAACGCCAAGGTTACTTTTACTGCACGTGTCTCATCAGTCTATACATTTATATTCTGATCTCTTACTTACTTTTTCCTCATTCAGACAAAGGAAGTATTATGCGCAATTCCTGTTTGCTTTTCACTCCATGTATACCTGACACTACTCCAGACTAAACACACTGCTGCTGGTCCAGAGGAACACAGAAACTCGGACATTAATGGATGTGACTGCATGAATGAAAAGGACAAGACACAGGGGGTGTACAAGACCGATCTGTACGCAAGTGACACAATCAACACCAGCTGGACTTTGGTTCTGAGTAAGATATGAGCAATACGCAGATCACTCCCTGCACTCGATTTGTAGGAATGGCTACAAAGAGTGTAACACTGTCCTGTCGGTGCACTGAGGGAATAAGAGCTGTGGCCACTCTGGGTGTGTTTTGCAGCAATCAGTGGTGCAAATTGAAGAAATGACTTTGGAAATGATTCCTATTATAAAAACCAGGTAACTTAACTCTCTATCCTTTCACATTCACACAGCATCATTACCTCAGTGATCTACACGGCTTTAGAGGGATTCATCTCTGAGCACATCCACAGTAACAAACACTTCTACCCTCTATTTATAGCCAATAATCCGCTGAGAGAATTGCATGACAAACACTGATTGTCCATTTTGATTTGAACAGCGACTTAAACTGAAAGTGATTTTGAAAACACACTTATCGGGGTACTTTGGTGCATCTGCTCCAGCCTGGATTAAATAAGCGGACTGTGAAGGATGAAGCAGCGGTATAATAGATCCCTCAGCCGGGTTTGCGGTGTCATAGGTTACCCCCCCCCCCCCCTTCTGCTGCCACCAACTTTTACAAAATCATTAATCTTTTCAAAGAAACAGGAGAAATGCAGCACAGCCCTCGTCTTCTGTCCTTATTTCTTATGAAACACGAGAGCACAACACTGTTGCCAAAAGATTCAAAGTCTTGATTAAACCGCAGCACAGACCTGGTCGCCTCCTTCGCCTCTTCTTGGAGCCGAAGAGTTTGACCCGGGAGAACACGTTCAGCCGGCCAGGTTTCTCACAGCCTCCCTTGGCTTTGCTGGGGCTACTGACGCAGCGGCAGGCATTGGTCTTCTCCCGCTCCCTCGCCTGCCTCTTTTGGCGGATGAGGGAGCTGGCGATCGCCGCGGCCATGGCCAGTTTGGCGACGCTCTGGGAAAAACTTCCAGAGAAGCGCGGGAACAGAAGCCTGGATGCTGAGGGGAGCCGAGGGAGCAGCCGGAGGCAACAGCACCAACAACAAAGTCGTTTTTTGAAAAACAAGCTACTGCAGACACTATTAAAAAAAAGTCCCTTGGTGCTGTAGAAGCAGTTAGATGACGCTGAAACGAAGCGTTATTGCATGACTTTGCGCGTTATTTGGAAATTGTGCGCAGAATGTCCGAGAGAGGGAAAGAAAAGGCGATTAAAAAAAAAAAAAGCACCTTCCTCCATGTTCCTCCAACCGTGTCATTCCCTCCGCCACACCGCAACAAACACACACCGCCGCGTTCCTCCGCCGCACTTACACGGCCGCGCACATGGCGAGGCAGACGCGATATGAACCTGAACGCACCGCCAGCGGACGGAAAACACCTGTGACTTTCCTTCCTCTCTGCTGAAGCCTACATGGCGCTTTGGAGGAGGCAGAGGGAGAAGAGCGTCTGTAAGAGCGCAGATCACCACGGAGACGCTCTTTTGCTTATCTCTCTATTTGAAGGCGCCTCATTCTGGACGCAGCAGCTTCTTTTTTCCTCCCCACGGAGCCCCTGAGCAAAAGCTACACTGCTGCTGCTGAGAGCTTCACACCTACAACCTGGAGAGGAGAAAGCTCGGTGGGGAGGAGGGAGGCAGAGGGGAGCGCGGATTCTCTCTGCGCACACGTGTGAGAGAGTGTGGCCATCATTTATACTCCACATGCAGAGACGAGGGAGAGAGAGAGAGAAAGAATGAGGGAGAGAATGAAACCCCTATTGATTTATTTTCGGCAAAACTGGACATATAATCAAGCAGAACTACTGCTGCTGCTGTCGAATAGGAACAGAGGTGTATATATTGCATATGTAAAGCCCATATGCATATACAGGAGGGATTTAAACAACAAATATCATTGAAACTTTGTGGGGAGAAAGCAGTGGTGCAGCAACTAAGCATCATCACTCAGCATAAAAGAGTGAACATGGTGCAGTAAGCAGTGATTGTATCATTTGTGCTCCTAATATCCCCACATGATGTTCATAACTCATTACAATGACACGAGTAGGACCTTATTAAACTCAGTGTGCATGATGATGATGATGATGATGATGATGATCAGACGTCCCAGTCCAACCTGGTACTACAGTATATCAGCCCTCTTCTCTCCCTCTCTCTTCCTCAGTCCCGGTTCCTCCTCGGTCACAGCCTAACCAATGGTGCCATCTACAGCCCTCTAGCAAAACTGCCCGAGACGTTTCATATTCCCTCCAGCATCCCACATACGCCACTGCATGTGTGTGTGTATGTTTCATATACTGACCGGATCATCAGGAGGTCTGTCATCTGGTCATTTAGATTGCAATAAAACATTTATATAATGTTTTCAATGTTAAGGATTATCCCAAGAATAACAAACCTTCAACAGAGATGAACTGATCACTTCAGCACCACGGACAGCAGCTCAATCTGCTGTCGAGTCCCACCAACAAACAAATGATCAGCGAATTAAAGCACGACTGAAAATCACGACTGTTCCTCTTGATGACTTTGAAAACCACCCAACAACATTTTAACTGAAGAAATACTGGAAGCAAAACACACAAACGCAACACAAAGTGCCAGAAACAAAGCCAGATGTTTACCTGAAGTCGATTTTCTCAGTGGGAAAGTCATGATTCTCTGCGGTTGAAGCCAAAGCAGTGACTTGGAGACGAGACGTGTAGTTTCAAAATAAAGCAGGCGATCAGTCTACACTCAGCAAAGTTCAAAAAACTGTCAGAGGCGTAGTGGAGCAGAAAGAAGCATCGAGGCGTGGCCATCAACGGGCAGATCATTACAGGACATTAGCGACATGCCATTATGACTCCTAAAATGCTCATTAAACATTCATTGAGAGGTCTCGTGGATCCGGATCCGGGGTAAACACGGGCGTTGTGTGCGTGCTCGCTGTGGATTGAGGAAAAGTGAAATGCAGGATGTGATCGTGCTTCCTTCTTGGGGGCCAGAGACCGAGAAGACTTTGCTCTCATGTTACAGAGAAAAAATGATGTAAAATGATCCGATAATGCGTTGGCTAAACCGGTTACACGGGCCTGTCCACTTTAGACTCGAATATTATATCGATGTACAATCAACTGGAACAGCAGCGAGCATTAGGTAAAGTGTTTATTTGACAAAGATCATTCTCTCCTCTGTCAAAACTGTAGCTTTGATGAATCAGCCTGGACAAACACACTCTGATTTACAGGCTTCATTCATGACGACATAGACCATTGTCCTCTGTGGCTTTGTGACAGAAGTGATTGAGTGCATGTGAGTGGATGTATGGATGCACAGTTACAGGCTGACAGCAGCTCTAACATAACAACTATAGGCGCCCCCGAGGTTAATGCACTCTGGTGCATCTGGGCTGTGCGTGATTTTGAACGCTAGATGGCGCAAGTGGACTGATTACAGATTCGGAAGCAGACGTTGGCGTCGTATTTTTCCTCTGATTTAAAAGAAAAGGAAGAAGGTCACTATGAATGTGCCTGCTCAGACTGATCAATGTTTGTGTTTTATATATGTTTAGATTACATTTTTTATTGTTAGGTATATTTCTTTGTATGTAAAACAGCTTCTGCAATAGCTTCTATGTTGTTATCCTCTCTGTTTGCTCTCTGCTTCTTTCTAAAGCCTGTTTATGGACGTGGGATGAAATGAGTAAATGCTAAACTGTCTTTCTTTAGTTTTCAAGCGAAATTCTGTATAAGTTCAAATCCAACAATAAATAAATAAACAGATTCGACCACTGTTTCTCCATTGTAGAAATAAGATCATCCAGACATCAGTGAGGTAAGTTATTTATACTGAGGTATTGGCTCACCCTGTTCTGGGTTATTTGATATTTTTGATATTGAGAGCTCACATCTAAATAGGCTTTGTTTGAAAATAACTCCAGAATTCCAGTAAAATCTACATCACTGTCTGTGCCACGGATCCACAATTGATCTTAGCACGACTCTTCACTGTGCTTTATATTCTATTTATAGAGAAAACATATTTCTATTTTAGGGTGAACTCTCTCTTTTAAACCACTTTAAAGTTGTCATTATGAAAATCTGTTATCCTTCTTATTCTCCATTTTTCCTCCATCATTAGAGAGATTGCATGGTCACCCAATACTTCTCTGCCCCTATCAGACGATCTGTTATTTAAAGTTTATTGAATCACTACACAGGCATATACTGTAAATTGTCTGTGTCAGTAAGACAGTAAATCGATGTGTAACGAGTGGCTTAGATTACAGGAATCATGTTGTGGGGATGCAAGCACTTCAATTCTCTTTACTGTTACTGATGTTCTCCATGGGGGAAAAGATGGGGGTTGCTCCCTGCCATGTTAACCTCTAACCCCACACACACACACTGAGAATAGATAGCTTCCAAAGGTCATTCCAGGGTAAGCTTTAAAGAACGCCCCCTATAGGAAGAACAGTGTTTTAAGATATAACACTGGTGTCTATGTGCCTTTCTTCATGCATACACACACAACTCAATGTAAACACCATAATACAATGATTCAGATGCTGTCATACTATACAGCAAAACACAACATTTGTCACGGTGATGTCATATGGCTGCACCAGCCAAAACCACACAGGACAAAAGAAAATCTATGCAGAATCTATTAAAGGGGAAGACATAACAAAGCCAGCTGCATGAGGCTGGGACTATGTGATCAATACTGTACAAATCCATTTCTATCTCCAGCTCACATGATATTGATATCATCTTCAATATCTGGACACCAAGGATTTTACGCATGAGAACTTATAAACGAGTGTTTTATGTGGAGCTCTCCCTGCAGGTACTCTGAACAGGAGGAAACACAACACTGATCACAGGGTCCAAACATCCATAAGGCCAGAGGCAGGTGTCTTACATGTGTCCCCTGAGCAAACACATACTGAGACAAAACCCCTTCACACTCTTTCACACCTTGGTGTTTCCTGCTTGTTTAGTGGGACTGTGGGTGTTAAAGAAGGAGCACCTGGAGGAAACCCACAGACACACTAGCAGCAGCAGCACCTGGCCCCATTTGGCTTCACATATTTTTTACCGCGTCTCGTCCGTCCCTTTGTAATTTGTCTGCATCCTTCCGGCACCGACGGCTCGTACGCTGCCCACCTGGACGTTCACGCAGAGGGATTCTCTCTCTGGATCACCTCCCCAATCTCTTCCGCCCATGTTAAGGGGTTTTTCCTGGTATTAAGAGGAGTTTGGCTGGGTCAGGGATTGTTGTTGTGCGGTCTTGTATAGCTCCTTTAAAACAATTCCACTAGACATGTCAGATTCAAACGAACATTGAGCATCTGGGTTGAGAGCATTACAGGTGTTACTCTACATCACCTGGGCCATATTGTACCTCCAACACCCTGATTTACACTCCGCTGTCCGACATCCTTAATTCAACCGGGCCAATACTGACAGCTGAATCTGACAACAAGCGGAATCCCCAGGTTGCTGCCTCAGAGTCGGCGTGGCGCCCGATAAGCACCCGGCGGGCCATCACTCAAACAGACAGCGTGGCTCTCACCAGGATGATGGTTGGCTTTATCGCCGACAGCTTGGAAGACAGAGAGAGGGGTGTGGAATGGAAGGGGTGTGTGTGTGTGTGTGTGTGTGTGTGTGTGTGTGTGTGGGGGGGAGGGGGTGCATTGTACTACAGCGACACCAATCAGAGCACTTATGATGATAGAAAAGTGCAAGTGTGTGTGGGTGTGATAATGTCTGTCTTTATGTTGGGGATTTTTGTGTCTTTGGCCGCTGCAACAAAATAGGGAACCAAGAATAAAACACACCTTCACACACACACACGCTGTATATTCGTCTTCTGCTCAGTACAGACTGTTGGAAGAAATTAAAAAATTCAAGATTTCAGTGCCAAGAAACTTTTCTGTCCCAATAAAATACACAGCATAGTAGATACTTTAACTGAGACCAGCACGAAAGTCACACACACACACACACACACACACACACACATAATGAGAGTGTCCCTATGCTTTGCTTGTGTGTGTATGTGCTTTAGTTGCTTGTGTAGCATTGTGCCATGGGTACATTAATTACTGTAGTGCCCCAGAATGCCAGTCTGCTCTGCTGTGGCCTCCCAGGGGCACCTTGACTGCATAGTAGTCTCACACACACACACGCACACACACGCACACGCACACGCACACGCACACGCACACGCACACGCACACGCACACACACACACACTTTAAACTGCAAAATGTTCCGTCTGCTGCCAGTAGATTATGCAAATACTGTATTCATGATGTACCATAATGTATGTAATCATGATATATCACAGGACCACATGGTTCACATACACACCACCTACACTGAATGATTGCTTTCCATTACACTTTAATGTTTAGTTTAGATGTGTTGTCAGCCTACACACACACACACACACACACACACACACACACACACACACACACACACACACACACACACACACACACACACACACACACTGCAGGAGGGCCACATGACATCACAGACACCAAAGGGTCCGGGCACCGTGTTGCTCTTACCACCTTTGACCACTAGAGGGCAGCACATCAGAGACAAACGCATGAGTAAGTACCAACGTGAAGCACTTTGTTGACCTCCGCATTACCTACATAGATGAAGAACTCGAGCTACTTTCCCTTATGAATAACCCGAGGCTGCCATGGTAACACCCAGGGTTTAATGAATTTGTAAATTCAGAGGAAGGGGTGGCTGCCAAGGGCAAACACAGAGTAAATGGAGAGGTTAACCTTGTTCATGGTTTTTAATAGAGGTCAATACTGCATACAGGATCGCCCTGCTGATTACATCAGTACATTTAATGTCCTCACAGCATAGAAGTAAATTAATATTCTAACACAACAGTGCAAATTGAAAGAGGGAGGTTTTGGCTTAGCCTCGAGGTGCTGACGGAGAGGATGAAGAACAAATGTGAAGGAGAGAGAGAGAGAGAGAGAGAGAGAGAGAGAGAGAGAGAGAGAGAGTGCTGGTACAGTAAATCCACTACAACAGCAGCTTCAGCATGCTGGGCCACCAATGCCATGGTGATACCACACGTTACCATGGAGACTGCACATACGTAAGAGGGTGTGAGCGCGTGAAAGACAGACAGAGAGAGAGAGCGAGAGAGTGTGAGAGAGAGACAGAATGTGCAGTGAGAATGGGGGTTGGGCATTACAGAATAAGAGCCCATCAGTCAGTCATTTTCCCGTCGCAGGAGGAAGAAGGAGGGACACAGTCACGGTTGACTCACGGACCAATGACACCGATGCTGTGCTCGAGGCCCCGCCCACTCTCTGAGACACGTGAGCGCATTCAGCCAGGCGTCACGAGACCGTAAGACATGAATCCCATTATCTCTCCCAGTGGGGGTGCGAACTCCACCTCAGGGACCGACGTGCACGAAGACCCGAAATAAAGAGAAGTCTCCACCTCCAGAGCTCCTCTGTCACTTTACGTCCCACCAGAGACGATTCCTGAAAAGCCAACTTATAAACGCTGCTATCCACTAACTGTGCTGCTTTATCGACTGCAATCTGATCCTGCATTGAAAGAGAAAGAAAATGTTCTTTGTGTATGAACAGAGCAGGTTTGCAGCTAAAAATAACATAAAACAGATCTATATTTAAACATCAATACAATATTAATCAGAGAGCATCTGAGCCTGGTGCCAGTTTGGTCCTAATTAAACCACCGTCAGTTCTTCCTCCATCTCCCTTAAAAACACAAAGTAAGTAGAGCAGACAGAGCGTCTGGCACTTCTCGTGGAACCTCTCTCCTCCTGCGTGACGATGTGCTTCAAAGTTCGTCTCCCGATCAGCGCCGCTGCCGTTTCTCACACACTGCGAGTAATTGGAGCTTTTTCTGTCACAGAGCAAAACTTCTCCTTTGCACATCGGTAAAAGCCGTAAACGGCAGCAAAACGCAGAGCAGAACTGACTGCAGGTATGGCGTGTCTGTCATAGGCGGCAATAATGCAAACGTTCACTGATGATGACGATGGTCAGCTGCTGGACGCACTGTGTTGAATCATGACCACTAGCAACAATCAGCAAATGAAAGGCATCTCAAACTGCACGCGAAGGACATTTAGCCCGGGAATTCATACGCAACGGCCCTCCATCTTCCTGCGTGTGTGTGTGAGTGTGTGATAAGTGCATGGGCTCTAATGACGTGGAGAAATCGCAATCAGAGACGGCAAACGGTGTGTGAAATGCCCGGGGATCAGCCAGCAGCCCGCTCCAAATGACTAATGCTGCACAGGCGGCGTGCTCTCATTACTGCGACACGTACGCGAGTGTAACACTACAGGGCCCAATATTTCCCCTCGCCCTTTAACCATCTGGCCCTGATGTCCCCTCTCACTTCACGCAGAGACGGGTGAAGCTCCCGGGCGATAAACCTGGGGTGACCCTCCACTTCATAACACGTCGAAGCAAACGGGCCGATTAACAAAAGTTTGTCGTGTCCTCCGCGTCTCCCCAGCAGGAGAGCGAAGCAGGGATCCGCTTATTTAACACTCGCTATCAGTTATGAAACATTAATGAGGGGATGTCAGCCACCTATCGCTTCGGTCCGGGGTAAGTTACTAATGGAGATGTGTATGTGCACGTTTGCATGATGTGCGTTTGTGTGTGTGTGTGTGTGTGTGTTTGTCCTTGCAGCTCCAGGGGTCCCACAGGGGATTGTGGGTGAGCCATAACCGATATGTCTATAGCTGCAAGCTGGAGAAAAGGTGACTAAAAGCCCCTGTGACTCATATCTGCACAGGGGTCAAACGCATCACAAGGACATCTGAGGGTGACGGAGGAGACAGCGTGAGGTTGTGGTCTTTGTTTACGACACTGTGGGCGGAAGTTTGAAGGCAGAGGACGAAGTTTATAGAAACTTCCAGGGTCAAAAATAATGTGATTTGACCCTGTTTACAGAATCAGGTTGGAGCAGCATTTCCTGTTTCTAGGTTAGCGACACACACACATAAACACACACACACACAGGCAGCCAGCTCGCCAACTCCACATCAGTTTTTTCAGAACGACATCCAGAACCCTTTAAGGATCGTCTGCCAGTGCCACAGCAGGGGGTAACTGAGGCGGAAATCAGGTGCAGGAGACCAAAATAGAATCCTGAACGGAAATCAATGAAATCAAAGCTCTTTAGCGTGAACACACCATAAATAACAACAAACCCTACTTCTTCACAGCCATTACGGTGTTAAAACAGATGAAACGGGTCATCGGTGTTGCAGTCAAAATAGATTCTTTCAACATTTTTATCTCACAGGATCTATCGCAAACAGAATGTGTGTTGTCGAGTTGGAGAATAAGCGTCGCTGTCGCCTTAAATATCCCTCCAAGTGTGAGACATGGGGGGACGGGCTGGGACGGGGCGCCGTGTCGTCTCAGGCAACCGCCAGCATCAACCTGAAGCTTTGAGAGCAGCAGAAAGCTGTTACTTAACTCGAGACAAGTTTAAATCTCCTAACTGGAACGATAGAAGTGCAGGCCGCGCTATTCTCGGAGCGATTCGGCCGGCCGTTGCTTCTTAATTTGGAAGAGGTTGCCCGGCGACGTCCTGATGGAGATGAGAGTGAAAGGTAAACGAGGGAGGAAACATCACAGGGGATGCTTGATGGGAATAAAGTGTTACTGTCCTACTGTCCTTAAAATAACCCAGCTGGCGTCCATCTTGTCTCCAGTATAACCCAATATTTCCCAATGAGGTCAAGCAAACAGGACATGAACTGTAACTAAGCCACACACACACACACACACACACACACACTCTAGATTTTCCCTGCCGCTGGAAAGACAGTGGGCGTCTCATTTGCTTGGCTTGGAGTTTGGGTCGCAGCGACTCCAGATTGAAGAGACAGGGAGGCTGTTTTGTTCCCGGTATCAACACAGCAAGAGATCGGTCGGCTTGTGACGACAATGGACGGACAGCTGTGGTGGTGTGAAATAACAGGGAGGCAGAGGGGGGCAGGAGCTGTGCAGAGATGATGGAGAGTCAAGAGAAGTGCCCCTGAGGTAAAGGAAAGTAGGTTAAAGCGCAGCAGCGGTGACCAGGAGCAGCTTCGGCCCCTCATCTGAATTTTATAGAATAGAGTTTTCAGTTAAAAGCCTCGAGCATCAAATCACTCGCAATATTACAGTTTCTATATCTGTGGATAAATGGAAAGTAAACAGTAGCTACACGTTTGAGCAGACGGGAGGGTTCTTGTTCGTCCTTTCACGGAGGCATCGCTCAGGTTCAATTAAAGCCCCCTGAGCCGATGAAGTGAACATTATACCTGTCAGTTCTTATTAAGGTAATTTGGGGCCATGGATTGATTTGAGAAGAGAGTGTGTGTGTGTGTGTGTGTGTGTGTGTGTGTGTGTGTGTGTGTGTGTGTGTGTGTGTGTGTGTGTGTGTGTGTGTGTGTGTGTGTGTGTGTGTCAGGTGTGTGTGTGCGTGAGTGCGTGCGTGCGTGTGTGCGAGGTGCATTCAAGTGGCGAGGAGGAGAGAGGCTCGCAGCTGGATGGAACCGTGCTGCATTCAGGTTCGGGGTGAGTTTTGTTGTTTTTCGTTTTACAAACTACAAACAACTACAAATAATTATATATTAGCACCATTACACATTTATTTATGTATCAAATTAGCATAGCAGCATAATGTCTTATATTTACACATTCCTCAGCTAAAGCAACGACTCCTCTGCATTTTTCTTCCTCATCACCAATGATGAAGACAAATGCAGAATATCAGACGCGACTGTGTGTGTGTGTGTGTGTGTGTGAGTGTGTGAGAGAGTGTGTGTTGTGTAATTCTGCTGAGAGGGCGTGATGATGCATAGACCATATGGACCTTGGCATGTATGTGGTAACAGATTTTGTTGCATTAAATTTAGATCAACAGAACGCCTGAGTCATAGCGTGTGTGCTCGGACATCATACGATCGGTTTGAAGTATAGCACACACACACACACACACACCTCGTACTCAAATTAGGCCCCCTTGGTGAGCAGTAAGTCAGAGGTTGTGCTTTACCATTACTGGCGTTGAGCCTTCTACTACCAGTTGAGGGATTAGCGTGAATGAGTGGAGCGCGGGTCGCGTTACTGAGGCGAGGCTCTGTGATATACAGTACTCATCTAAGGAAACAGCTGTGCCCGTGTTTAACCAGTCAGCAGAAGTCCCCACTGAGTCGGATTTGGTTGACAGGGTGCAGGAATTCCTAAATCTCTAGGCGTGACCTGCCACCCCTAGATTCAAAGTGCAAACAAGGGGAGATTAGGACACATTAGGCAGAGAGCAACACAGATTAGCGGTTTGACACTGGACTGTTGTGATGATGGTTTACGAGCCTCCTGGTCTGTCCGCTTATTACCCATTACATCATACGGAACACGTATGAGAACTCCTACTCACACACCCCCCACACACACACCAACACTTGGGAGCCACTAATGACATGAAAGTGAGTAAAGTAGCTGGGTTTTGTTCACATAATATCCAGACCTAACTTAACCCTTTGTTCTGGTGAATCTCAAGCTGAGAGAGAGAGAGCGAGAGCGAGAGCGAGAACGAGAGCCAGAGAGAGAGAGAGAGAGAGCTGCTGCTGAGGAGGATGTGATGTGATGTGCGGCGATAATTATCTCAAACCTGAAGGCCAAAGGTGTGTGAACTTTCAGTGTGGGACTGTGATCCTTTCCAGCCTTGATGGATCTTTAATAAACCCCAAACCTTCTGTCTGTGTTTGACTTACAGCTGCAATTATGGAGCCGATACTGCAGGACTTGGCAGGGTTGTAAAGTAGCTCACCTGGATTGCCAAAATCAACTCCATAAACTAAATAATTTGGTAGATATAATTACTTTGACCTTTCAGGGCTTCCATAGATCACTGTACACAAGGTACAGCAGTTAAAGTATAGTGTCCATAGCAGTATACTGTGATTTGTTTGATTAAACTTCTATCTTGGCTGAGTGAGCAACCTTATGCCTCTCCTTTGACGTAGCAGTTTGCCTCATTGCTTCACTTCAACATCTTAATGCTTGTTTACACTGAGGACAACCACTCCACTGTTTGTTCCGGTGTAGTCCAGATAAGGAGGACTGGCTCAAAAGTGGCTTTCCGGTGTCAAGTAGTGTATCCGTTCAGTAGTGGCAGCGATGAGGCTCCACATGCAGTTACACACAGATCAGTGGATCAGTGTGACGCAACCTCCGTGTCTCACAGGTGGAGTTGGTTGGACGCCAAGTTGGCCGCCTTGGTGTGAGCGCGAGTGTGAAAGGTTTGCCTGTGTGTGTGCCATTTGACTTGGGGGGGCCATGCAGTGCATGCTGGGATAGATGGCAGCCTCACATAACCCCAAACAGGACTGTTACTGTATATTGTGCTTCCTTTGTATTTATATTTTGCAGTCAAATAAACCCCTTGAATGTTTGGATCTTGAACGCCGCGTGTCACTACTTTCCCTACAGATGAGACATTCAGGACTAGCCTGAGCCTGAACCTCACCTATATCACATCTGTCACATTCTATGGAACTATATGGAACTAGATGGTCTCTCTGTATATGACCCCTGTTAAATAAAACCAGAAACCCCTTCCTTTTCGTCCTGCATGCCTTTGCTGAGTTCGCTGCGAGGGAAGAAGTTGCGACGTGCAGGAGAAGCCGCTAATTAAATAGACAATGATGGAGCGTAATGGGCCCGACGACTTTCCACCGCCTCACTTCCCCCCCCTGGTCTCCAGAGCTGTAATGATGACATCCACACTCGGCCCTGCTGCGGGCTCATCCCCTGAGTGTGAGCCCCAAAGGGACCATACTTTAACGCTGTGTCAGCATTTCTGCATAAAATTACGAATGAAGTTGAGAGTGTGTGCATGTGTGTGTGTGTAAGATACGGTGGAAAATCCTCTGAATATAAACGGCAGAGACGCGGTACGACTGATATCTGATATACTTTGCAAAATACACCTTAACACATACAGATTAAACCATACATTTCATATTTAAACTCTTTATGATGCGAAATGTAGCCTCCAGAGGGGCAGGGGAGCAAAGGACGTCGGCGCTCTCCTGCCGGCCAAGTCTCTCCAGGCATCAAATCACATTATCGCACACATTACTTATTCATGCCTCGTCTATTTATGCATCCAGTTATACAAACAGCCAGAGTTGTTGCTTTTGCAGAGAGAGACGGATTGCGAGGGGGAGAACGAAAACGACACAAGGAGTTATTGGAGTGCATCCTGAGGGTGTGTGTGTGTGTATTTGTGTGGGTGTGTGTGTGTGTGTGTGTGTTTGTCTCAAGTCAACATCAGAGGAGGCTGCTGTCACAGGGAGGGATGTGGGCCTCTTTAAATGTAACGGCAATCATGTCAGCCGTGCGGTGAGTCACGGCTATGCATTTTGTATTGGGTGTTGGGGAAATGGACGGGGTTTGTTCATTATTCCTGCACTTATGCTCACACCTTCACGGCTGAGCGGGCAGCAGATGAGTTATTCTGTCAATAAGTGGGAAACAGATTGAAACGGACTGAGCGGCGACGTGAATGTTAAGCTGAGCAGGTGCTGGATTTTTCCGTCTCCTGCAGTAGAGGAGCCACACACCTACACACACACTGCAGATCATGATTAAAATGTGACCATACTGGAGGTTCAATCTACAAGTATTCATGGAATTTATACGAATTGATGTCACCTCATATTTGTTTGTAAATGCTGTATGTTTGTGATTCCTTTTAAGAATTGCTGCTATTTCAGGCCACTGATACAAAACAAAAGAGCATCAGACTTACACACCACCAGGCCTGGAGGCAGAGCAGCGTTCACACACAGCCTGCTTCTCTGTGTTCTGATGGTGCTTACAACGCTACAGAGATGAACAGACGGTTCTTGAACTAACCACCGTCCTACTGCAGCGTCTCCCTCAGCCGCTTTAACGTAGCATCAAAGTGCTGCATGGGTCAAAAGTTGTTGTTCATATATAAAAGTGACAAAAATCTTTGGTAAAGATGAAACAAATCAGTTGTAACGTTCCCATGGTTACAGCAAGACTAACATCTAACATGCAACATGTTTTGCTGTTTTACCTGATGTTCTTTTTTTCAGAAGTCTATCTGCAGTTAGTGTGTGTGTGTATGTGTGTGTGTATGTGTGTGTATACGCTATCACTTTATCGATCTGCATAAAGTCGTCTGGAGCAGCTTACATCAGAGCCGTCGTCTCCCCTCCTTAGCAAATTCAGTCACATCCAAACGGCACTGCAGCCAAACTGAATAATACATACGTACGTCTTTCTCTCGCCAAACCACCACGCTTATGTTTCCTCTTTACCTTTCTCTCATTCTCTCTCCACCTCTCCCCATCTCCTCGTCTGCGTCTCTACGTCACACACTCTCTCCTCCTGTCTCTTTCTCACAAATACAAACACGCTACACGTATGACATCGCCGCTCTGTGCAGCTGAGACGCCTCGTGGTTCCGTACGTGTTCAATAAGACATCACAGCATAACAGTATCAGGGATGGGGTCAGATCCTACATGTGTGGAGGGAAATTATCTGGAATCTTAGGGCTCTACTGAGGGAGAGAAGATGAACAGCCTCAGCACCACGCAGAACAGAAAGAGAAGATAAGAGAACCAAGGGCTTCTTCTATTGTTTTACTGAAGGGTCGTCAAGGCCGGGGGAAGGAAAAAGTAATAAAAGGGGAGGAAAGTGTGCTGCTATGGAGACCTCAGGGTTTGAATATGAGACGTTTCAAACTGATGCCAACTTCTTTGGCACAGGAAAGACAAGGGAGAGAGAGAGAGAGAGAGAGAGAGCATTTCACCTTTATTGTCCCATGAGAGCAGCTGTCCACGGACAGCAAAGTGAAGGCTCAGGCTGAAGTTGCCTCGTCACTGGACTCATTAAAGCAGCAGCTGCCTCCATCTATAACCCCCCTTTTACTTCACACACACACTTTGTTTTGGTCTGTGCATGAGCCTCAGGGTGCCAATGACCGAGTTAATGGTTTTTTGGGGGAGTGAGGGGGAGGGGGAGGGGCGGGCAGGACCTAGAAATGCTCTGCTCCACGGTCCAAACATAAGGAGAGCAGAGCGGAGCAAACACACACACACACACACACACACACACACACACACACACACACACACACACACACACACAGGGACAGATGCCTTCTTACAGGTTGTCTGCAAGCAAACATGCCCTAAGCATTCAGACAGGGTCAACACACACAAACACACATACACACACACTTATAGAAGACAGAAACGTTGTAGATGCTCTCTAAGAAAATGGGACAGGAATGAAAGAGATCTCAGTTTGGAGCTTTCAGTTCACACAGAATATAAGAGGAGGGGAAACAAAACAAGAGGGGGGGGGGGGGGGTGAGGAAGAAGAGGGGTGCGAACAAACCTTCGGGCTCTGTGCTCTCTTTGTGGACGGCTTGCTTCAGTGGGCAGCAGAAGATTTCGTGACACTTAGCACGAAAGGGGGATCCTTTACTCCTTATATCCGCAGAGTGGATGGAGTCCTGCCGTAACATAATGTACTCCTGGGTACCTGGGGCAGCGTCATCCTGGACTGTGGTGGTGAACCACAACAGAATGAAGTGGGATTAGAACACATGGAGTAACAAACAAAACACACACAGACAAGAAACAGAAGCAAAGCAAAGACATCAAACAAACAGCTTCAAATAACACAGTGGCTCATAGGAGAGAGGAGAGAGAGGAAGAGGAGGAGAGGAGGAGTCAAACCAAAACGTAAACACAACAGAATAAACAATGTGATGTTTTCCTGTGGAGGCTGAAAAGGAAAAGTGAGGAAATAACAAAAGAAACGTGGATAAAAATGAACAGCTCTATGTTTAAAATCAGACACGACATCATCATCATCATCATCATCATCATCAGGAGCTGCTCGGCTTAGATGAGGTGACTGCAGGGTTTGAAGAGGTCAGAGGTTGCGGGGGGTTACAAGGCGAACGTGCAGTCTGCTACATCCCAAGTCAAACCCCGCCCCCTTGTCTATCTCATGAAGTAGGCAAGCAGATGCAAAGGCATGCACAGACCCCCCGGGGTGCCGGGTCATGAAGCCATGCTGAGGCGTTCAGATCATGTGAGGGATCCTGAGGAAAAGCCTTCTGTGTTTCTGCCCGGACACACTGGACCTCATGATGCTTCATGTCGTCTGGGTTCAATCCTGATCACCGGCCTATTTCCTCTGCCCTGATGTGTTCGGTTCAATTACATTAGATGTTCTTTCCCTAATGGATTTTGCGAGCGGCGCCTCTTCTCTGACACATTTTGTTAATGAAAACAACCGCGGCGAAAGTTATCGATCAGCGCTCGCTATCAACCGCTATCAGATCAACTCTTTCGTTTGAACTCAGCAGAAAAGAACCATTACACAGCTCGTGACCCATTTCCCTGACAGTTTCTGCTGTCGAGAGCTTTGACCCGACATCCACTCGCTCTGACCCACTGAGCTTTGATCTGATAACTAAAACATGAGTGGATTACACAGCCTGTAAGAATACACTCAATTACTAAATATAAGCTATAACACAATGCAAACACACTCCCTAATGACAGCTACACACTCTTCTCACACACAGGCAAATGTCAAGAATCATGCACTCAATTCTCGTTTACGTTTGGTGCCATTTAGACTAAATTAGAAGCTATTGAACACCTGGAGCATCAGTGAACGCTAAGCTAAAGAGAATGTAAACATGATGTGTGTAAACATAATGTTATGAATGAATGTGAACCTGGAACCTTCTGACTGTTCCCCTCTACAGGATTCAAAAACTAAATCAGTCACACTTGCGTGGGTGCAGTGTCACCAGCAGTGCATTACACTGTGTTTCCTGCTCCGTACCCACACACTGCACACACCAACACATACACTGCACACACTCACATCCATACTCGTGCCAGCTGAGAATGAACAGCTGAAGCCAGCCGAGTGACAAAAATTGGTTCCAGGTTCACTTTACATTTGTAAAGGCATGTTTAGACACAATCAAGGTTCATCCCTCTTTTGTACTATAACACACACACACTCACACACTGATACTTGGGATTACAATTACAGTGTAATTCATCACCGTATGCCTGCCCTCCCACAGGGCTTATCAGTATCTCTGTGCCTCCCTCAGGCTCCAGGGTAACTTACCACACACACACACACACACACACACACACACACACACACACACACACACACACACACACACACACACACACACACACACACACACACACACACACACACACACACACACACACCCCTGCACCCGGGCAGAAGGTCCTGAAGTCTCCAAAGCTACAAACCACAGCTCTGCTCAAACCTTAATGGTGCTTGAGAGTGAAACAGAGGAAGTCTGAGTTCCCTTCTTGTAACCTGACCTCATTCTGTGCTCAGAGGAAAACACTGAGAAGTGTCCACACAACTAAAACCTGTCTGACTTTTATTGTATCACACTAGTGAGTCGTTAATTAAATGCAAACTGCCTCCTTACACTGTCAGCTATGGACGGGTCATCACATTTGGGGACACATGGCTTTCACAGCACAGCAGCTATATAGTGGCTATACTATAAAGGATAATACCCTTGAGCCCCCAGAGTCTCATATTGACCCAGTCGTCTCTGCAGGACAGAATCTGGACATTACTGTAGTGGGCACTGACATATGACTCATGTTACTGCCAGCCCAGTAGCAGGATGTAAGACTGCAGATGCATCATAAAGAATAAAGTACATTTTGCTGGTCGAACTTTTACTATAATTACTTTTTAAGCATTTAGAATCAATACATAAGATTAAGTAGGTAACATTAAGAGGAATTGCTTATTTATTGTACAATTGAGTAGCACATTTTCCAGCTTTTAAAGCCTTAAACCTCTTAACCTGCAGCCTCACTGTGCTTCAATGCAGCTTGATCGACCTTCATATAATGTCACTACTTCATTTCTCCTGTAGAGTAAAGTTACAAAGTGCAAACAATGAGCCGTCTGAACACTTCTTCGCAGCACTCGCATACTCAGAAAACACAAACCCGTGAGTTTGTCTGAATGTGGTAAAGTAGGAAAGATTCCCCAGAAGACAAAGCGTCTCATTAAACCTGTGATATCCTGTCTGCTGTCAGCTCAATTTCGTCTAGTGAAGCAGGTAATCACTGCACCCGATGACGCATGTTACGCCGCTCTGGGACGCATCCCATTATTTGGCAGAGAGTACATGCTGGAATTGCTTACTGACGCACATATTTAATGCTAATGATCTGCACTTGCTTTCATTCTTGTTCATATTCAGTGTCGTGTCTGCATACATCTGAATATCTCAAACTGAGCTGATAGCTGAGGGTGAGAATGTGTGTGTGTGTGTGTGTGTGTGTGTGTGTGTGTGTGTGTGTGGATAAGAATAGAAGTGAGAGAGAGAGAGAGCGATAGAGAGGACAAACTCAGGAGAAGTTGGACAAATGTCTAATTCCAGCTTGTGGTTATTAATGAGCCCGTTAACTGCAGGCTCATCAGAGGCAATAAAGAAGAGTGACGGCCAAGCTGAGAGGATGAAGAGCGACGAGGAGGAGAAGGAGGGGGCCGGGGGGGGGGCATCTTTTACAACCCGTCTCCTCCATCCTTGCATCCAGCCTTGATGAAGAGCATATACTGGGATTGAAATAAGCCTGATGGATGACACGGCGAGGCCCCGACGCAACACTCGCCATCAGACCGGCCACTCAAGAGTGGAACTGTCATGTCGCGCCGTGATGGCCTGTGATCTACGGGCACCAGCGTCGCCTCACCGGACCTTCACCGAGGCTGCCACAGTTGATGTCCTTGCTCCCTCCCGTCAGTATAAATCTCACACCAAAGGAGGGACGGGGGACGAAAGTTGGGAGATTGAACTGTTAGTTGCTCATCTGTTTAAACCGTTACATGAAAGGCGCGTTGAGGATCGGTGCAGCGACAGCGTGAAGAGGAAGCAGCAGCTCGAGGTCGAAATCTGGTGAAGAAAACAAATCTGCCGATGGAAGAAGTAGAGATGTCTTAGTGACCTGCTCTGGTTTGCTTTGCTTGTGGACATCTTGCAACTTCTGTGTGTGAAAAACTGTAAGAATTCATCATAACTGTCTTGTTCAGCTAATTTCTCAAAATAAGTTGACTTGTACTGTAAACCGGATGAAATAATTGACCAAATGACTTCAGATGAAGTATTTTGGAGACATGTTTGTGGACTCTGGAGCCTCTTACTCCATCTTCTGTCTCCTTATGCATTTCCCTCCCTGCCTATGAGACAGAATCCCTCTCTGAATTGATTCTCCTGAGGTTTCATCTATTTTTCCTCCCTTAAATGTTAAGTTTTTTTCTTCTTTCTCCACCTTGGCTGGGCCTGTCAAGCCTTTTGAGAACCCTTGAGACCTTGTACGAGGGCCTGGTCTCACTGTAAAGGTCATTTACTGCTGCGCCTATAAAACCGGCTTCATCTGACAAATCCCCATCATGTGACAGCGACGCCTGAAATCTGTAAACCTGGGTTCAAGGACGCATGTCAAGACCAGAGCAATAAACAACTCGTCCATATACTGTATGAGCTTCAGTCTGCACAATGTACTCAAGTCAAGGCTCATATCCGTCAAGGAGGTGGAACACATTTGTCATGAGTTGGCACGCAGCACACTCGCCAGATTAGAATCAGGATTAAGCACAGACTGGTCTGTAGCCCCAGGTTTGCCATTCTAAAATAGCCTGGCCTCAATGTGAGCAGAAATCTAGCACATTGTCTTCTGGGATGCCTTTGCTTCAGCGTGGCTCCATCTCCGCAAAGAAATACGTTTTATTTGGGTTGTAAGTCACCTTGCACGCTGCGGAGGAAGTGAGAGGAACCCATGCTTCCTTTGAAGCGCAGAGTGAGCTTGCAATTTTTTATTCATGCTCTTTCATCCTCTCCCTTGTCGCTCCCTTGCTCTTCCTTCCTTTCTGTCTTTGTTCCCTTCTATCTCGTCTGTCTATTCCTTTTGCCATTTTGCATTTTCACAATATCCTGGGACAAATATCTTCGCCTTTGCAAAGCGGTTCACAACAGGGGCGATGGCAGGTGAGAGAAAAGAGGAATATACAAAGAGTAACTCATCCACCTTTCCATCTTTCTGGACGCTTCACTGCTGCAGCCTCGGCGCTTCAGGCTGACTGTCTGTTTATTTCATGAGAGCTCGCAAATACATCTTGCGTCAGAGTCTAATTCCATTAGTATGGAGAAGGTATGATGCATAAAGGAGGCACAGGAAAACTATTTCCAATAACGCTGCCAATTACGGAAAAGCTCCGCTCCGCTCTACTCATGTAGAGAAGGTCGCGTGCAGAGCAACCCCCACCCTTTGTTCACCATGATGCCATAGACCAGACCAGGCAGAAGAAGAGTGCAGGAAGATCATCCAGCACAGTCAGATTTTATGTTCATGGTTGAAGTTTGATTTTATAGACCCGAGGTAGTAAAATATATACTGTAAATTTAATGTTACATATGCTCATAATGAATATAAATCTAAACATCAGGCTGTGTGATGAATGATGAGAGGTAATTGTGATGATGGAGAGAGTCACTTACACACCGACACACACACTCATACATACTGTACAGAACCCCGACTGTGTGTCAGGTGGTAGAGGGTTGAGTGTGCAAGTGTGTGTGTACACGGGGGAACGAGGGGGTAGGGGAGGACAGGAGCGATACCTCCGGCTGCCAATGCGGCATGTCTGTCGAGATGAATGATGAAAGTGTTGGTGAAGGCCTGATGATGGACACATTGAGCGCGCATATGAAAAAGTATTGATCCAGCGTCAAACAGTGACCTTGCAGAGAAGCTACTCTGCCTCAGTCTCACACAGACACACACACACACACACACACACACACACACACACACACACACACACACACGCGCGAACACGAACACGAACACGAACACGAACAAACGAGTCAGAGATGGATGATGGATGAAATGTATGAGGTAAATGTCAACTCTTAGGGGTCAGGGCGGTCCGGATAAATAAACTGGCTGCAGTTCTGTGTCTGAGGCTGAACTTACAGTATGTTGCACTGCTGAGACTGTGAGAGAACAACGGCTGCATAGTGGCAAGAGCTCCAAACAATCAAACACAACCATAACAACAACGAAAATCAGCAATGTGCAGCCTTTAGGACTTTAACCTAATTAATATGTCTGTTCTCCCACTCCGGAAAGTCAAGCAGTTCCTTCTCTTCTGCTTCTAAAAAGTCCCATTTCATTTAAGTCTCTAGGCGCTGATGCTTATAAATTTAGAACAACCATCATTGTTTCACCTCTCCCCCCCGAAAATCTGTGGTTTTTGGATCCAATTGTTTTTTTAATGGGGGGTTTAAATCCCTGTAATGGAGCGGCTGGCACACATTTGAACACACACACACTGCTTTGATTTTACTTCTGTGTTCTCGACTTTGCAGGTTTTAATGTGAGACGCGAGTGTGCACAAAACAAGAACGCAATCGTTTGTTTAACCAAGACGTTTAAAACAGCTAAAACTAGAAGCCAATTCACCTTTGACACTATAAGATGAGGAAAGTCTAACAATTTTAACCAATCAGCACAGTGACACCTCTCCGCTACTCCACAACAGTATCATGCACCAGTAAACCCAATGCACCAACTGGTACATCTGACCTTAAAATAAGCAGCTGAGGAAGAGGAACCGGCCTCAAAGCCTTCAAATATCCTAAATAAAATAACACTCTTGCCTGTAACTACTTGATTTCCTGCTTTCTGAGTTGATGCGATGCTGCTCTTGGCTTATTGGCGGACTAATGAAGCAGTTACCAGAAGCCCAAACACAATGACACGCTGTGCACATTCCACAGCAGCATGTCTGCAGCGGCCATTACATCGTCCTGCCAGCAAATAATGGATGAAAAATAAGACACGTCAATGTAATTGGGTTTGCACTTATTACGAGGGACTCCGAAGATTGATCTGTTCCCCGGGTCAAATGGGTCTCCGCCTCTATGAGAGCAAACTGGATCAGATTGTGGATAAATACACGAGTTTTTACTGCAAGTCTCTAAAAAACAAAACAATCCTGCACCGCACGTTGTACATTCTGTTAAAGTTTAGAAACGTTCATTAATTGGTCCAGTGGTCACAGAGACCATAAGCAAACTGCATGGAAATGAAAGTATTTCGAATTCAAACAGCGTCAAACTACTCGTCACAAGACATTAAATGGTTTAATAACTGTAGTTTTTCTATTGAAGCCTAAACTGCATTATAATGTGGATAATATCGTTTAATGGCTGTTAGACACTAAACAGCATCATGGCCGCCTGTCCTCATCATCCTCTGCTTTCTCACAAACTCCAGTGCTCTTATTCACATTGATGGCATGGCTGACTGAGCTCTCAGGCCCTTTCCATGCTCACCCGCAGCTAGGAGTTAATGTGTTGCCGTCAGGTCTTTGTCTGGGCGTCCTGTAACGCCTCAGCTCCTCCGTCAAGACACTGGAAACTTTAATCATATCTGCTCTCCATTTTTCCCCACACGCCACCAGCACCACTCCTGGCTCGCTGTCGTCCTCTCACATCCATCAACGCTGCTTGGCCTTTACCAACCAATCGCAGCGCAGCGTTATGCAACTGAGGCCTGCGTGAGCGATGAGATCAGCGTCGAGCGACCAGAATTGCGATTTGATGCGCTTTTAATTAATTACTACATAAACAAACCCCTCTTTCTTCATCCAAATCTCCCTCTCTCCGCCAAGAAAAACAGTCTTGGCAAGAAGTTGTCCCTTTGCCTGCTGCCAGCCGGTTCACATCGCAGATGGGCATCAAAGCCACACACACACACACACACACAGCCGAATTATATTTTTGCACATTTCTAACCTCACAGACTCATCCGAGAAGAGGAAAGGTGGCCGAGAGAACAGGTGGAGGAGGGAGGAGGAGGTGTGTCGTGTAGGATTTTGGAAAAGGTGGAGCGCAGAAAATGAGGGCAACCTTAAGGGAACTTTTTAATCGGATATCCAGATTGTAGCCATCTGAAACACTTTTTACGTCTTAAACTCTGCCAGCCGTAACGTATATTACAGAGTAGCAGAATACAGCTATACTGCCCCCTACATCACATCCAGTCTAGCTGGAGCAGCAAAGTGAACAGGGCCAAAATCCAATAATAAAAGCGGGAGGGTCGGCCACAGTAATACCTCGTTTTTTTATTAAAAAGCACAGAAACAGACAGAGAGATTACGGGATTAGACCTGTAACCCTTTTGCTCCATTTACATCAGAACTGCCAGTCCCAACTTGCTTGACCTTGATGCGGGATTACACGCAGGATTCAAATCCATAGACAGAGAGATTTAGGAGTGGCTAACACAGGAACACCCATCTGAATCATGAAATACACGGGATTAACATGTGACGGCTCAGTTTGCTGTAAGTGGGACGAGTCCACACGCAGACACTTTCGGACATCTGTCCTCTTCTACTCTAATGTAGTGAATGACCTTTGTCCAGCAGAGTACAAGTTGTCAAGTCAGCACAGGTTCATTTATGGAATCCCTCTCTTGCCTCATATAGCAGCATCACTTAGAAGGTTTACATGTTCTTTAACTTCAATTATCCTGCACTGAAGACAATAAAACTGTGTACACACATTCATGTTATTGAAATCCACACACATGCTTCCTCAGACTAGCAGGGCCTAGATTATAGGATTGTATTTCCATTTACAAAAGGGCATGTAGACATCATCTCAGCGTGTCTCCAATGCAAATGACACACACACACACTTACTGTAAGTGCTGGCTGCATGTAAACACGCTGACTGTTGTTCCGTCCCACTAATTTCAATAAGACATGACAAACATTTTCCACACGGTCTGACACAGAATGGATTCACACGTACAGTAACAGTCTCCCAGTCTCCCAGTCAGCTGTTCCGTCAGTCTTCACATTTCTTACACCATCAGCCAAGTTATCCCAGCTGTTGAACTTTCACGAGACACGAGACAATCACACACACACACGCACCAACGTGCTGAGAGCTGCCAGCCGTGGCTCTGCACACATTCACACCAAGATCTCACTCGCTTCAATCCCTTCGCCATGTTGGAGGATTACTGCAGAGGCCTGGTGTGCCAGAGTGTCTCTGCTTTTCCACTGCATACTTACAGCAGCCATAACCATGGCGACACTGTTAACTCAACTGTGCCTTTATTGAAAAAGAATCATGGGTTTAGTTTGGTGTGTGAGGTTGGTTTGAGCTTCAGGCCACAGGTGCAGCAGGTCTAATTTTCGCAGGGATAATAGAAATCTGCAAATTAGTTGTTCCTTTTATTTTGGGACAGAATGTTACACGCACAATGCTGCTGTTCAAGCAAATGTTTGGGTTGAAGGACATTTTGATGAATAAAATATGGATACAGAAAGCTACTTTTTGGTTTTTTTTAGTTGAGTGCAGGTCTCATCTCATGCTGTGTGTGTGTGTGTGTGTGTGTGTGTGTGTGTGTGTGTGTGTGTAGGGGGTACGCTGGGCATTACTTGATGCTACCAGTTTTTTTTTTAACGGCTATGGAGAGCCCATTACACAGAGGAAGAGTGGAGCAGAGGAAGAGGGAGAGAGGGAAAGCAGGATTTATCTCTACTCCAGGACATGAATAATGCAGTCAGGCCATCCAGACATGTAGCTGTGTATCTTTTATAAATGCCTTACAGAGGCAAGTTTAGCAAACATGTCCTCCCTCCACCCAGCGCCGCACATCAAGACAGCAAAACAGAGCCAAAGGAGAAGGTGGATGTGTCAGCAGAAGCTCGCAACAAACGCCAGCATCCCAGAGTGACGTGTGGAGGAGAGTTCATCCTCTGCGCCGCACTTAAAGGATTTGAGAGTGATGAAGAGTCGAGTTCTCCCCTCTTCTCCCTTTGATCCCAGATGAGGGCTTTGCATCACTCTTCGGCATCGGCATGAATAGAGCAAAGGGCAGGGGGAGGGGTCATCATGAGACGCTCTAACCCCGAGCCCATTTACACTGATTCACACAGGAAAGTACCAGCAGCTTTGAGAGTGTGTGTGTGTGTGTGTGTGTGTGTGTGTGTGCGTGTGTGTGTGTGTGTGTGTGTGTGTGTGTGTGTGTGTGTGTGTGTGTGTGTGTGTGTGTGTGTGTGCATCTATAGGGACAGGTGTTTTTAAAACGAGTGTGTGTGTGTATGTAAACCAAGACGGGGCGCTGGGTAATAAAGTCAGTCTTACACTGATTCCAGCTCAGTTTACTAGCTGGTGTTTACAGAACGTCAGATCATGAGGATTACAATTACACCGCTTAAGACAGCTGCTTTACTCAATGAAACTCAACCCCCCCCCCCCAGCACACACACACACACACACACACACACACCACACACGCCGACGCTCCAGAACACGCACAACAAGCAGCAAATAAAAATCGACACCCGAGCCGGTATTCATGAGCGTTTGTGTGAACAACAGGTGAGCTGCAGGGAGCCAGTGGATTTATGGACAACAAGCCTGCAAAATGGCTGTTTTATTCAGTATGAAAAGAACATTGTGTACATCAGAGCCACTCTGACAGCGTCATGTCAGGCCCAAAAGCAGACTAAAGCGCTGCAAAACTACAACTTAAAGCAATCCACCACACTTTGATTTCCACATGTGCAGCTATTTATATGCAAGTAGCTGCAATGATTGGTGCTTTAATTGCATCAAGTTGTCATAACTTTATCTAGAATCTTTTTTTTCCTCTTCCCATCCCCATCATAAAAACAGTTAGAAAAATATCATATAACATCTTATCTTTTTTAAAGGAATCTGAAGTGATAAGGTGGTAGGAGGTCACATAAATGATGCAAACCACCTCATGATGGCATCAAAGGGTTGGCAATGTTGCTTTGAAGACAGATTAGCAATGGATGTAAGATTCACAAAATCTTACATGACATGACAGTGAAATCTGTGTCGAAATGGTAAGAAATATAACAGCATAGGCAACTAACTAACTAACTAACTAACTTGTCACTGTATTTGCCAAAAGAAATACATTTAATCTGGAATTCCAAAAAGTATTACAGACATCGTGTTTGAGAGAGAGAGAGAGAGAGAGAGAGAGAGAGAGAGAGAGAGAGAATGTGTGAGACACGGGAAAGCGTGAAAGAAGGTCTCAGTTGTTGTTGATCCCCGTGTGAAAATGTTGCTGTAACTGAAAGCGACTTGTTACCCAGGCCCCCCCCCCCCCTCCCCCTTTTCCAGAACAGTCCACGGTGGTGCATTTGGGGAGGAGGCAAGAGGACCAAAACGGGGAGAACGCGACCAAAATATATTCCTGTTTTTTGGGTCATTGGTTTACTCGTTCACTCCGGCCGTCCTTCACCCATCGGCAAACACCACTGTTTGCATCCTCTCCCACCTGCACACCCAGATTACAATGTGCCCTTGCCTTGTTAATAGTCCCACAGCTGTGTGTGGTGTCTA
Organism: Genypterus blacodes; assembly: GCF_046128005.1. NCBI lineage: Eukaryota > Metazoa > Chordata > Actinopteri > Ophidiiformes > Ophidiidae > Genypterus > Genypterus blacodes. The sequence goes on from NW_027466857.1 coordinate 9,024,297, forward strand.
TGTGTGTATATGTGTGTGTGTGTTTGAACAGACAGCACCGACGAGCAGCAGCCGAGGCCACAAAACACTAAATGGCCTTGCAACATTGCAGATTATTACCATGACAACAGCTACAGGTTGGGGGAAGAAATGAGACGCTGGACTTCAAACGCCGCAATGTAACAGAAATCAATCACAAGAACAGCGCCTCCCCTGGGATATGAGCTATTAGTGCGGTCGATACCTTTTTAATGAGGAGCAATTGTCACAGTTAAGCATTAATTGCTACATCGTAGTTATTTGCCTCGGCGCCGACGCATGTTGTTCTGTTTGTCAGCTGCACCAAACACTGGTCAGCCAATAAGGAGCTCATATTCATATCTGTGTGAGCTACCTGTGTGTGTTCTTCCTCATATCTCAGTTATGATGTTTGACTTCCTGAATGGTGCAGCTAGTGATGTGTGTGTGTGTGTGTGTGTGTGTGTGTGTGTGTGTGTGTATTGCTTCTCCAGTGGACCTCCTTAGACCCACACTATGGCATGTTAAATATTTGATGGGCATAAATGTGCAGCATATGGCTATTTGTAGCAGAGAAAGGCTGGCTTTGATTCAATCACTGCAAAGCGCGTTTGTTTATTTCCAGGGGATTTGCTGCCATGAGAGACAAAATTGTGTGATGCATGTTTAGCTCCACCGTTATATGGAATAATGGAAAAGCGCAGTTGCACTCCAAGTCTCGTCTTGATGCACTGCACTGTAAACCGTTGTTGCTGATGTTATCCATGCAGACATATAGTAGTCTAGTCGGTTTCATAGGTCAGGTTGTTATATTTGCTCTGTGACTTTGATTTAAAAAGGAAAACCAGACGGCACATTGGACAGAAATGCCACTCAGCTTCTGCTAGACGGGTGGAAATGACACCGCGAGAGAGGGAGGGGGAGAGAGGGAGACAGGGAGAGAGAGAGAGACTCTTGATAAGCATCCGTTTCCTCATCTTATTATGTTTGTAAAGCTTCAGGGCCAGATGTCCTATTCAAGTGAGATGAAGAGACCCCGAGAATAAACCCAATATCCTCCATACAGGCTGATGCTCACTGCTTACGCTCTCACCACTAAAGGTTTTCAACGGCTCCAAGTTAATTACCTGCTTATTGGTCTCCTTGACTCAATAAGGTTCATCCGTGGCACAGGGAGTGCAAGCCAACATCTCATCCAATACCAGCATTCTCAAAGGCTTTGCATCTTCCTGAGCTCTATACCCCACAAACAGTGAAAGGGTATGAACAGGTGGTCAGCTGTCATTATTGAGATACCACAGTGTGTATTCGATTGAAGAAATAGTTAGAGGGGAAAATAATACAATTACATTTTAGTCTCTTATTTTATTCATAACGGCATGTAGTCGTTTTTTCTAATGTATATTCAGACTTATGAAAAATTATTTGAAATGTATTGAAATATAACTTTTTCCCTGATGGTTTCGCCTCAGGATGAATACTTGACACATTGTGTACCTCCTCATGTGCAGACTTGGAGCTGGTGCCTTCACTGCTGTCCATCAGGTCTAAATCTAATGCAGACTGCATTAGCCTCTGTCCTTCACATGACCTAACCACTTACACTCCATTATGGTTCGAGGCCATAAAAACCCAAGGGACAGTAGTTCGGAAAATAAAGCAGCACTGCTCCGGTTTAATTCCCTGAACTGAACTTTTCCAGGGGGTAACTCTAAACACGCGATCCCCTCAGAAGCCATTAAGTTCCCGGTAGCCATGCGACTCATGTGTTTTATGCGCCTTTCTAATGTCAATCGCCTGAAGATCACCGGGGTCAGGATATAGTATTCATATAAATGGTGATGGTGGGATGATGTCATTGTTTTATGTCCCGTACATGCTGTTCATTCTATACAGTATACACGTGTTCTCCGTAGCAGGGTGTGATTAAAGACAAGCTTTAGTAATGTGGGTTAGGAAAACGCTTGAACAAAGTAAGCACCGCTGGTTTTCCATGACCTTTGTTGCCGCCGCCCTGCAGAGTTCCTCTTTCCTCACAGGATTATGGGTAAAGCAGCAAAGGATGATGGGAGTTGTTTGGAACATAGATTCATCAGCTTGATTGGATGACATGATTTACAGTTACCTTCAACCTGCTTAAGTACATTTAGCTTTCGGATTACAAGTGAGGTATTGCATTGTCTCTACACAGAGGCTTAAATCAAGGGGATGAATTACTAAATGATCTGGATAAATGTAGGTGTTCTTCACATCAATCCATGACTGTATACCTGCTTCATGGCTCTTAAATAAACCTTTAAGAGCATCAGACCAGTATTGGTTCTTTTATAAAGTCATTTTGAGGACAATGTCGGTTTTATACTTTGTTGTTTACTTTTTAATCACAGATTGAGCCTTTAAATAAATACAATCTTGTCTCCTCTGCTAATAACATCCATATTTAACAAGCCTGTTGGTTAGCAGGATCAAAAAAAGGTCAAACAAAGTATAAGACAGAAGCTGTGTGAACGCGATGACCTAGTTCTGTTTCTGCCACGACATGAAATTGTTCTTCATCCCTCCACCTGTCTCGCTCTTTGATAAACACTACAGAGAGAAAGATAAGGCGAACACCAGCGGAGCAGTCAGCACCGTGTCGCTCCGTCCATCACTCTCCATGTCCCCTGCATGCTTCGTGCCCTGATCAGCGCCTTGCCTCTCTTGACCTGTGCCGTAAACAGGTGTAATGGCACTCTGAATGAGCGGAACTGTGAACACGGCATACCAAGGCTGAGGCCATGATGACAGCTTAGTGACCAATCACCGCCTGGAATAAATGCAGCCGTGACTAACCGCAGCCTTGACTTTGACGAGCAAAATGGATGACAGACTTTGACTACAGGCACCTAAGGGCCACAGAGGCCATGTGAGCTGACGAGCCGGGTGGAATTAGGTTTGTGATCTTGAGAAATTGACACTTACTTCACCTGTGTACCAAATGAACTGATCCGGTCTCTATTTCAAAGAGGCTTTCTTTTTTTGTCTTTTCATTAACACATTGTGATATTCCAGAATTAGATTTTTTTACAGCTCTACCCAGTTTAGATGTAACTAATTCAGTGAAAAACATTCAGGTGAGAATGACTTCATCCACACACACTCCCAGCGATGCATCAGATGCCACAGCGATGCAGCACAAGCACACACGACATCACAGACAGTATGCCAACGCAGTCCCATGCCAATCCCCCATATACAGACACATACTGTGTGTTACTATACTTACATTCTCATACATAGACTCCCCTATACAATCCTACACTATGACCTAGATGGAAGAAAAGGGGGCAGTGAGGAGGCTTAAACACATTTCTCCATCTTCTGTCTCAGTGGAAGTGTAAGGCCTTCCATTTCGACACAGTTAGCCACTTAATGGGGTCTTGTCAAATGTGTGAGTGAAACAAAGGTACAACATTAATCCTACCTCCCCTGCCACAAGTGCCAAGGCCACCTCAGCAGTCACATTAGCTCAGGCAGAGAGCACGGTCGTTACAAGTTCTTTTGCCAACACGAGAGGCAGCGATTTAACAGCAGGCAGGGCTGAAAACAGGAAAACGCATGCTGCTTTCAGGTGAAGCTGAAGATCCAATTCTGTTTGGGAAGTTTAAGATGGCCTTGGTTGATCTTAAACTGGGGTGAGTAACTGGGATAGTCTGATCTAGTCTAATCTGGGCCGAACTGTTCTGAGCCTGACTGTCGACTGTCCCCCGCTCAGCTCTGCCAGTCTGCACCCAGAGGGCCTGTTATTTTGGGAGCTCAGCTGAGAAGAGATGACAGCATCATGGTCTGCTTAAGCTGCTTACATTTCCTCAAGCACTCCCAGTGCACCCTGGGATCTCCATCCTTGTGTTGCCATCATCAACGTTGCTACACATTGAACGTTGTGAGGTAGCACATAACGCACACACACAAAAAAGCATACTGTGTTTCCCTTTTTGGCTACCGGTCGTTAAGAGTAATATCACCTGAAGTATTTTGTCTGTGACTCTCTGATGAATGTGTTGGGATCAAGGAGAGAGAGAAACAGGAGCATGAGTCGTTGAGGCTTGAAAATGAGATCATCCCAGGGGACGAGTGGAGGGGGGTGGGGTGACAAGTGTGGAGGGGGAGCGATGACGAGGTAATAGACACTCAAGGCTGAGATAAGAGATCCTACTTTGGGTGCTCTACAGCAGAACGTGTGTGTGCCTGTAATGTTGTTTTTCTCACATTCCATTTGACACAACACAAAACAGACAATGGTGAAAAATCATTTCAAAAGTTATTTGTCATTCTTTTTATTATGCCACAATGAATTAAGCTGCTGAATTAAGTTTGAAAGCTGATTTTCTGTCACTATACAGTGCAGGTGTTCGCCTAACAAACGCCTGTAGTTGCAAGTGTTCCTAATAAAGTGTCCAAAATAGTTCTAAATAAAGAGGCCAAAGTGTGTATTGGATGAAGCAGGTTGCTTCATAACAATATTTGTCTCGCACATTTGTTATGGAGGAAATGTCCTTGCGAAATGACAACGAGGCCAAGATTAATTTATTGTTTGACAACTTCCTTGTAGAGCTGTGACTGATGAAATCACAGACATTGTTGATCCACTTTCAATTCAGGCCAAAAGCTAAATTAGCCTTCTTTTGTCTAGAAGCTCAATCTAACATGCGCATACGTACAGCATCAACTGGCTGGATCACTGCTGTTACATTGTCTTTATTCATCATGTACGACTCTACAGTGTACAATCCTGGCATCCTAACCTCAATTACTTTCTGAATAATCACTGTTGAACTCCATAACTCAGTGGACATATGGGCAGCTAGGGCGTTTGCAGCTGTTTTACAGAGCCAAGCTGCTCTGTATGTATAGCTGCCAGCATTCCTAGCTAGCTACAAACTAGCATTGCTGTTTCAAACTAGCGTTGCCTTCTTGTCGAGGCAGGAGTCAGGTTTTCAAACTCAAAAGTAAAAAGATGTCAATAGCAACATCACAAAAGACTTGACGTTCATTACCCTGCATTTCACATTAATTTAAACATTAAATTTGAACTCTAAATAGCCTGCTTATATGAAGGGAGCTAGTCGTTTGACTCCGCTGCCATTGTTTACACAACAGCGCAGTAACTAGGCTAGCACAGCAGTGACAATAGGATTATTTTCCTCAGTAGAAGATGGTAATTAGAAGACAAATTCATTAAGAAAAGTATTGTGTTTGAAATAATACATTTCCTTGGTAAATAGCCGTATGTGAACAGGACACTGGGGTGCAGCTTAGTCTTCATTTATGGGTCAAAGGAGGAATTCAATATTTATGATGATACTTGAGAATCATTCACCTTATTTCACCAGTTGCAATGGGAACAGAAACAATCCACTACAAAGATTGTCAAACACACGATATGTACAGCAGACGAGACATACAGGGTTAAGAGGGTTCATGGCAAGAACTGTCATCACCTCAGCGTCCAGCTTCATTATGTGAGCTGATATTTTCACAGCAGGTGGAACCCCTGCATGCCTCTGCAGTTATTACTGGTCACCAGCCACTCACACACAGCCACAGTGCAAACAGCACAGACAGGCAAGACAAGTGTAAAACGTTTGGCCTTAGATATTACAAGCTTGTCAGCTAGAGGAGGCTCATACTGCTACTTAACAACATGACAGTGTGAAAGAGCACACGAGGAAAGAAGAGTTCAGCCGCGTGTTATTATAGGGTTACTGTCAGGAGAGGAAGTTGGCTAGAGAGAAAAGTACACGAAAACGCACAAAACATTAAAACCATGCAAAGAATAGAGAGCAAGAGCGCTGGTGGGAGAAGTTTGGAACAATGAAAAAGCAGCGAGGGGCGTGAGAGAAAAGGAAAATGTATAATTTAATAAGTGTCTGTTTTCTTCAGTGCCTCGCAGTTGCTACTATTAATAAGAATGAACTCCTTTTTTTTTTTTAAGTCGGCAGGCCACGCAGGGGTTAAGTTTGAGTGGAGATAGACAGTGAGAGCCGTGGCAGGTTATCTGTGCAGACATACATCAGCATTCAGACTGCTTCTGGCTCAGACAGCATCCTACAGAATAGCACGCTTCAAAGCTGGAGAGAGAGAGAGAGAGAGAGGGAGAGAGAGAGAAACAGAGAGAGAGAATCCCTCAAGCCAGAGGAGTCACATGAAATTACCCTCTTCGACTGCATGTATGGGCCTCTGCAATGCAAACTACACACTGTTCATTCACACACCCATGTGCTTCCATCGTGAGCAATTTTAGTTTGAAAAATTCAAATTTGCTTGGTCATTTATTTTACTGTTGCTCTGACAAAACGCTCGCTCCTGCAATCTAAATCGCAGATCTGATGTAATGTTATTCAGGTCACACATCCCACTGTGCTGTGTTGATGGAGGACGTCTGCCTCTGCCTCCGTGTGTGGATTACTCTGCGTGATACCACCCACTGCTGCTTCATTCACGCACACGATTCTGCATGTACATACTCACACGCACATCGCACACATGAATCTGCAGTGCTGTGTGTACGCACCACTAATTCGGCCATGCACAGATGTACTTTATTACACCAGAAATGTCTTCAGAGGTGAGCTAAAATTACCTGACTCGTCTCCCCTGCTCCCCTCTCGCTGTGTGTGTTAGATAACAAGCAGGAACACTGGGCCACTCTACAGCCCCAAAACTAACCCCAGCACCCAAACGGAGCAGACGGTAAAGTCATTAGGTGTGTACCGGCTCACATAACCCCTGCCTGTGCCTGTCTGAGATAAGGGCTCCTAGTCTGAGCCTTCAAAATAAAAACCTTCTTCTCGTGCTGGCTAGTCTTCTGTACCATTTTAACTCTTTAACAAACACACTCTCAGCTATCCAGGTGCTATTAACAAAAGCTGACAGATGCTCAGATTCATGTTTCACTGGCGATACGGTGGCTTCAGCGCTGCCAGTGAGAGTTTACGCCATTGGGTCATTTTTCCCTGTGTTCCGTTTTCTCTCTTTCACTCAGCAGGCAGGGTGCCGTGACACATCCACTTATTAGTGAGCAAAAGTGGGCAGGAGGGGATCGCTTTGCAAAGACAAACAACTTAATTAGTGGCCGCACGACTTTTAATAAGTCCAACTCAAAATAGTTAGGAAAGCGGGAGGGAAATGTAACATCACCATCACTGGTGTGTCTCTGCTCTATTTGGATATTAGTTTAAAGGCGAGAGCACATTATTAAGTCTGAGGTTTGCTTTAGCAGCACTGTGTATTTGTGTCGTCTTCTCACATCAGCAAGTGCTGACCTGCATACAGGCAGAAGAGCCTTTATGAATTCATGAAGTCATTCCCACTATTGTGATTTCCTTTTCATTGTGGCACTGAGACAGTTTCTGTGTACCTGCAATGTCAACCAATACCCTCCAGTGAGTATGTGTGTGTGACAAGGGGCTGTGTGCGTAGTTGTGTGTGTGTGTGAAGCTGAAGTTTTTGGAAGCAAACAGAGCAGGATGTCAGGCTTCCTGTACGCCTGCTCGAATAGAAAGCAAACAAAGATGACAGAATGAAAGCACTACTTCTCCATTACACACACACACACTGGATGTGCACTCCATCAATGTCTTCAGTTTTATTTAGAGTAGGATGAGCAGAGCTGCAGCAGTTGTCATCAATTCCACCTTAAACAAGAAATTGAACCTCTTATAATGTCATAGTCTAAACACTTTAAATCCCTCAGGTGAGATTTACACAAACACAAACACACACACACACACACACACACACACACACACACACACACACACACACACACACACACACACGTATGGGCTGTGCTTTTCATTCAATTTGTGCTCACAGTCTGGGTATTAAATGCCAAAGTAGCAACTAATTACACAATCAGTGACTCTGGCTACCTCTTGTGTGCATTCAGTGAGGAAAAAGAAAAAGTGCAGCTCAGAGTAAGTCGCACAACTTTGTCTTACGGCTTGATGAGAAAAATAGGAGATAAAAAATGGCAAACAATTGAAATAAAGTCAGCAATGAAGTTAATGAATGAATAAAAATGACACAAATCATAACAAAAACACATAAATGCTTGTTCTTGTTTCTGAGTCATGAGATTTCTGGCGTCATGTTTAATATTGACTTTTTTCCCATCTCGCCTCAGAGGTGTAAACTGATCCCTTCGTAAAGCCGCCAGGATGTGCAATCTGCCAAACTTATTATATTTGCTGCCTTTATTTGAGAAATCCTCGCCTACGTGCATGCTATGTATTCATGAAAAAGACACTCCACTGATAACACGCATAGTGCAGCTCAGCTGACGGGCAAAATGCATTTCCAGACAAGTGCACTGGTTTGATAAATAACACATACAACTCCATGAATAGAATACATCCAGAATGAGACACAAGTAGATTAGTAAATTTCCCTCCTAGTCACTGCATAAATGATTCCTGAACGCTTCTCCATCTACATGTGATACACACACACGAGCAGGGAAAAGTGGGGATGAAACCTACTCTGTGTGTATGTGTGTGTGGTAGATTTAACCCACACTGGCTACAAACCAACAGCATTAACAGATTACATGCAAACAAAAGCTGGAGAACTTGAGTCCCGCCAAAAAGTTTGTATGAACAGTCAAAATATTTATGATCCGTTGAACACGAGGGACAGAGAGAGAGAAGGAGAGAAGTACAGAGAGAAGGAGTGAGAGAGAGAGAGAGAGAGAGAGAGAGAGCGAGTGGGTGAGTGAGGGAATATCTGCCAACGCCACGCCAACATAGAGGGATAGAGACCCGCAGCCAAAGCAAGAGACCGGCAGAGCAACTCACAATGGAACTGCAGCCGCCATCTGTCCCTCAAAGCTGCGCAACATGGGAGCGCTGAGCACCCACCCACCCACACAAGCACTAGATTCACACACACACGCACGCACACACACTATTTACGCAATCTCAACACATTGCTAATGGACAAAGAACTGCACCATTTGTACGGTGACGCATTGTAACCACTACGCATAAACACGTGCTGAATCCCCCCCGCTCACTGTTCCATGTCCCACCATATTCTGAACAGAATATGCTGAACACATTTGTAGATTTTAACTCCAAGCGTTGGGGTGATAAGAAACTCTGGCAATCCATCATCAGAATGGAGCTTTGGTGATGCACGGCGAGTGCAAAACCAAAGCCGTTTATTGCAAAAGCACAGGGAAGCAAAGTTTTACTCCCATTGACATTAAACAGCGGTTTCGGCACCAGATGAGGAAGAAAAGACGCAAAATAATTAAGTTCAACGATGTGAGAGACACAACTGAGGAGCCATTCCAGTATCTCTGTAATGGCTGTGATGACGAGTGTGAGGGCTGCTTCCACGCGGCGCTAACAACACATTCTGCTCTGCCCAACAAAAATAACCACCGGGGCTGAATATAGTCTGAGATGTGTTGTATTAGCAGCCGCACTCACGATACATAAAAACCATAAGAGAGGAAACCGTGGCCGCAGGAGTGAATGAAAGTGGCATTGTAGCGTAAAGCTAACACCTTTAGAGTAATCTCCATGATCTGCACAGTGTGATGAAGATATCCTCTCTGCAGCGATGCGAGCGTGAAAGCACACACTGTCATTATGTGGAGGTCGGAGCGGGTATCTACAGATGTTCACATCCCCTAAATTATTCATGTTCCAGTGTGGCTGTGTTGTATTTGAAGTGCATAAAACCAGACAGGGGGGGACAAGATCGCACAACATTATAATGCAGGTTGGATCGCAAAGACGAAGGAGAGGAAGGTAGAGTGACAGGATGCAATCTATACTGTTAATGCAGGTAAAGATACAGAAGGAGAGACGGAAAAGGAAGGTAAGGAGGGAGACTATAGGCAACACGGCGCATCGTATGTACGTATATATGCCGCATGTATAGATCCATATGTGAAGCAAGTTGTGCAACATGTAAAGGGACAAAGGACAAACAACACAAAATCAAATCTGGGCTATAAACAAACACCAGCTGCCTGCCATTCTGGTCTACAGGGCACAGCCAAATAACAAAGAGGACTCTGCAAATCCTGAGACAACACTGCCAAACCAGACAACACACTCACACGCGCACAAGCGCACACACGCACACACACACACTCTCACATATGTACTGTTTATACACACACGGGCCGTAAAGTGAAAACGAGGCAGATTTCAGACTCCGTTGGGCTCAGGGTGCATCTCCTTCCCCCGTCTGATATGTTCCAAAGATTGCTGAGCTACAGAAGGTCTTTGCACCTTGAACACTGCAACAACAACACATGCGCATGCCGATAAATAAACACACGCGTGGACGGAAAAGGGCACATAGCTGATGTGTGCCTGTGGTGCAGGAGAAGGCCAGAGATGACAGAGGCACACGGGGGCATCGCTAAAGGTCAAGAAGAACAGAGCTCCCTGCACCCAGCGACCGTCGCTCATCCAGACCTGTGGCTCACACTGGACACAATCAAAATACTTGAAGTACTTGAGAAGGTATTACTTGCGGGACCGTAGCCAGTGAGGGAATTGGAGAGATTTAACACTGTCCCCGTTTTCATCTTCCACCGTAACCTTTAAGCAAAGCTGCAGCGTTTTGTCTTTATTGCGTGTAACCTTTTCATCTCGCCTACAGCGCTGTTCATCTTCTTTATGGTGGCTGTTCCGCTGTTATGGATTACTGTTACATCACAGGCTACTATCTCTCTCTCTCTCTTCTCTCTCTCTTTTCCCTCTTTCTTCTCATTCTCGCCCCTTTTCCGTCCCCCTGCTGCAATGTGAGGCCACGGCTTGTCTCCTCCAATTACTCGTGACAATCGCTTGATCTTTCGCCGCTGATCGTCTCTGGCAATGTTGACCCCTCTTGCAGTCTACCTGAGGTCAAGCCTCACCCTGAAATGCAGGAGGGGGCTGAAGCAAAGGCAAAGCAACTGCTTGGTTGTCTAATTTTGGAGAGCTCTAAGCTCTGCCTGGAAGACACACAGCAGATGACACATTTTACCTCAGTGTAGTAGCAGAAATAGGCTGGGGACAACTTGTGCTCTGCTTTAATGTCCTTCTCACATTGGACTGTCAAAATCAGTGACAAGACTGGGGAAGGTTGTGTTTTGGTCCGATTATTTTTAAAACTACTTAGATTTTAATCTGTACTTTTCACTTTAGGGTAAAATCCATCCAAAACTCCTTACTCCTGCTAAATACTTTATGAGATACTTTATACGCCATGACGACAAAGTACTTTTCTGTTTTTCGGGTGTATTTTTGGACAGAACTGAACAAAAAGGCAACACACTGTCACAAAGTTTGAACATCAATGAATGGGAGCTTCTTTGTAGTCCCTCCATCATTCTCTGGCACGCAGCAATCACAGAGGGAGGAATCGTTTGTGGAAAAGGCAGAGAGTCTCATCTCGACTCTGCCGGCGTGCTTATACGGGAGATGAAACGCCGAGTGCGTTCGGGATGTGCTTTTTTCTGAACTCTATTCTCTTCGCCTCGCTCCGACCACGCCATCATTACCGCTGCTTCTATCTCTCTATAGTCTCTCTAGGCGTGTATGTTCACCTGCAGTTTAATCACAAAGATGAAGCAGGTAAACTTAATCTAAACAAACAAGTTGAACCTGCTGAAACGTATGGACTGATGCTATGGATCAGACTGGACTAAGCAGGTTTTTCTTGTCACAATACACCAGCAGGCTATAATGGAGATGCTATTTCCACAGTGTGCATCATGATTGCCTCATCGTCACATCGGTGAGTCATCGTCAAACCTTTCAGGCCTGAGGAAAACTCATTTACTGTTGACTTCTCACCCCTTATTTTCCAATCAAGAGCGTCTCTCTGCGTGTACGTTACGTAGATGTGTTATGACGTTCACAGCACCGTGCGTACGTTGGGATACGCCCTGACACACACACACACACATACACACAGAGTGACGAGTCATGTGCTTATTGGGGCTTTGTTGCTGTGGCAGCGTCTCATTATGTAAATGATGTCTCCCCGATGAGAGAGAAGCGGGCGCAGCCGTGATGCTCACTGTTCCAGACCACATCAAATTGGCTCGGGGAAGCAGCAAAGATCCGCCGCTCTGTTCAGCATGGAGGTCTGAAATCTTTCTTCCACATTCTTTCTCACAAAACCCCCTGAAAAACAGAAAGCCTACTCAGATTTAACACCTGCCTCATCTTATTCACACCGTCAGTGAGAAAATAGGAGCAAAATGAACCCACACAAACATGAATCCCAGTCTACTTCAGGGTAACATACTGTGTGCTGCCATTGAAACTATTCACCACCATTCATTTCAGCACAATTCCTTTTGTCAGTCTGGATGTATTTCCCTTCCGTCCTTCGTCCTCATCAGCGTCACTAATGGCTTTCTGCTATACATCATCTCTCATATTCCAGAAGCCAATACCAGGCGGCCCGGCCACTCCAGGGCTGTCAGAAGTGATTTCCAGATTCTGTTCAAACATATAGAATGTATGCCTGTACAACCCAATATAACACCCTCGCTATAAATCCTGCCATAGGGAATGTGCTGATAAGACTGACTCCTTGTTAACATTTTGCCTGTGAGGTGTTGATTCAGCTCACTGGTAACTGTTGGGGCCATAATGTGACTTATCAATATTCTGCATTAGCTTGCACCTAATAAACAGGCGGCTGAGTGTTTCAGTGTGATGCAGGCAGACACACAACGACCACAGTGTCAAATATAACAGCATAATCATCACTGAGCTTGTGTTTATTGCAGGGCAGCTAGATTGATTATACAGGTGTACCTGCTAATAGACTGCTCCCTCACTGTTTATTAGGTGTGTGTGTGTGTGTGTGTGTGTGTGTGTGTGTGTGTGTGTCTAAATCCACTGCTGAGTGTCTATTAGCTTCCGTAAAGGTCTCTGAGCGTCCGTCTCATGCAAACCTGTGTTTAGTGTGGGCAGGCCCCTCCTGCCTGTCAGTCATCACACCCGAGGCTTGAAGAGACAAACACACACCGCTTCCTGTGTCCATCCCTCCAGAGACTGCGTGCATATTTCAATCCTAATGAAACAGCTATTTTGAGTGAGCGACCTGCCGATCAATACGGTCGATAGCATTATAACCTCCAGAGTGCAGGCGAGGGCCAGTCAGGACCTTAATTAATGAGCAGGAACTCAAATTGCTTACTTCTCCTCTTCCTCAAGCTTTGCACTGCCAGAGAGGAACTGCGCGCGCGCACGCACACACACACACACACACACACACACACACACACACACACACACACACACATTTTTAGGGTATGAATGCCAAACTTCTTGCAATATTTTATGCAGATTCTCATGACATCATTCACAACAAAACACAATTTCTGTTTCACTTCAGGTTTCCCCTCCACTTTCTATCTAAGTCTTTAGTATTCAGGAGCTGCTGTTTATAAATCTCACTTCATCTTTTTGTACATATTATAGCTGCACTAAAATGACTCAAACCAATCCAAATGTAATGCAATATGTTTGATGGGATAATGTCTGTGAATTAAACCAATATGATCTTTAGCTCAGTCATTCTTTGAAGGTTTTGCAATGATGATTTATATATTCACCTCTCTTTATTCCCTACACAGGAACTAAATAGTGATGTACACATCTTAGTGAACAGCGCTACGGAAGCTCCATGCTCTTGCAAATGCAAAGTGACAGTTTTTCAAGCTCGACACGTCTCAGCTTGCTGCCTACGTCGATATTGTTACCTAATACCTGCTATTTTGTTTGCATTGTCTCGTTCTGTTGTACACTGTGCGGTGCATTACGTCCGGTGATTTAAGCACAGAGCAGTGGAATGTTCCGGACACTTGGTAAATACAAATCTCTGTGGATCGTGATAACAATCAGAACTGGAAATTGATTCATCCGACCGATAGCGTTGCAGTAATAAAAGCCTTGAGCCGATACCAGATACTGATCAATCACATCAGTACAGGAAATTCTGAGTACTATCCACCGATTTCACCTCGCAGGCACAGAATTCCATCTTATATGCAGGGAGTACTACTTGGATACATTACTATTCTCTGCGTGTGTGATAGAGGAGATGGTGTCTCTTATTATGGTTTCTTCACATTCTCAATCTTAATCGCTCATTTCCCCTCTACTCAACCCGGATGTGACCATCCGCTACACGTTCTGCTCTCTTCCAGCCTGCGGCTCCTGTTTATTACCAGTGGCTTGGGTTTATCGCACCCCCCTTCTTACCTCGCCTTAATCCCCGTTATAATATTCACCAACTTTAATTAGTTCATGTCCACAGCAACTGCTAATCCCGAGTACAATTTAAAAGAGAGAATCCAGCAGGCCATAAAGCTTTGTACACTACATGATTTTAAGACCTTGACTTCAGGCAGGAATTTATGCTCACATCTCTCTCTCTCTCTCTCTCTCTCTCTCTCTCTCCCTAAGTCACAGTAATGTTACATGAGCGAGCCTCTATCACCGCAGGGTCACCGCAGGTTATTTTCAATGATGATGGCGACTCGGAGCTTATAACCTTGAGATGCTTTAGTTGCTTCTGTGACCTCTTCCTGTCCCTACATCGGACCACAGAGCTCTTTTCTTCTTGTTTCATCAAGTAGTTGTACACAAAAACTCTACCAAGTCTGGCACTTCATTTGGTTTAATATATCTTATTACATAATGCTTTTAAATCATCATCTGAGGGAAACCTCGCGTTTCTAGACGGGGGAATGCTTCAGACTGGAGATAAATGAAGACGTCTGTGGTATTCAGCTCCAGCAGAAATGCATGTGACACATACTGCACACAGTCTGAAAGTGAGCCGAGGATGTGTGAAATCTTACAGACAAATGATTCAGCGCTGCCACATGCTCAGATGAGCAGACGAGCTCATTCCCTCGTCTTAGATGAGCTTACAGGCATTTTGATCTGCCGCGAGCCATTAGCACAGCGAGCTGGATCGTCACACACACCTGGAGAAGTTATTACACTGGGACTACTTGCTGCTGTTTGCCCATTTTTCACCTCAGCTATATGATGTGTGTTAAAACGAAACTAGACAATGTTGTTAAACAATGAAGGCAGGGCAGGATAAAGATATATTTTTCAGCCTTTTCCTTGATCTGTCCACATTTGCAGCTAATAGGATGTTGTGAAAACATTCAAAATAAAATCCTAAATCAAGATGAAGACAATTAATCCCCATGATGGAATTGACTCCTCAGGTATTACAGTTCTAGTCGGGCCCATCTGGCTCATGTCAATATGTGTCAACGGTCACAGTTCAGTGCTCCGGCCCGGCGGAGAGACGCCATTTAACGTTATCAGGGCAGTTTGACACACATAACTACAATTGTGGGAGATTATCTTTAGATGGGATAATAATCAGAATCATAATCCCTTACCTGTTTGACTGAGTTCTGATCCCGGCCATTATTCTGATGAAAACTTATCATGACCTGTGTTCAACGTCACAATATCAGTGGGCCCTTAATCAAATCTGAGTCCCTGTTTGTGTGTGTTAGGCTCCAGTATGTAATCCAGCCCTGAACCTCCTGATTAAGGATACATTTTACATATACAGAGCTATGACATCATTAATATCCAACTGGATATTTTAAATGGGAAAATCCACAGACACATAAGCACATCTGTGTATTGCAGCGTTTGTGAAGCAGCAGTGAGTTTCAGCAGGGAGACAGATGTGTTTACACTCACAGCATCGTTAACAAGGATTAAGCTGAGCTGCCGTTCCCTCTTAGTGACGCCGTTCAGCCAGGAAACCAAATCACTTCACCTATTTAATGCGTATGCAGGAAGTATTGCCACATAAAGAAAGCTAATATAGGCTGATGGTAGGTTGTTAGTTCTTATATGACAAGCAGAGGGAGGCAATATTCACCTCAGAAGACGTGCAGCTCTGTGGTTGATCAGCCTGAGCTAACTAGAGCAGTCAGGCTTTTAGAGAGTTTAGGGTCAAATTTATTGTCACTCTCATTTTAAAAGACACAAACTGGCCTCCCAGAGAACCAGAAAGACCAGGAGTAAACGGACCAATCGCAGGTCATGTTTGTCACTCAGAAACCCAGGAGCTGCCGGAGGAAAGAGATGGACTCTCGACGTGCCCCAACACCGATCAGGGCGCAGCTCAGAGATGGAGAGTGGCAGGTGGAGAGCGAGGCCGGTTTCCTCCAGGCGGCGTGGCCAGATCTGCCTCGGCACCATGATCGCATCGGACAGGGTCCAACCCCGGAATGACATCGTGTTTGAGGAGAGTGAGTCCTCATGGTGCCGGTGTTTACACACAAGTTTACCTTACATCTCTCAGCTGGCCCATAACTCAACATGAATGAACATGAAACCATTTCCTGTATCCATTACAATCATCCCAGTGAGTAGTATCGCTTTTGTTAACTAAAGATTTCTGTGATGGTGTATTTGCAACCATTTGACCAGATTGTTGCGAAATCGCTGATTTAGACCTCTGGCCATCATGAGATGAAGAGACGCTAATGGCCCTTCAGCCAGTGTGTTGATTTGCCTGTGAGATTAGTGCAGGTGTCAGTGCTGTGTAGGGCCGAGCTGCCTGCTTGTGATTAATGAAGCGACTCCAAACTCCTCCCTGGGTGCTTATCGATCCGGCCCGCCAGCAAAGCCCCGGTCCGAATTAATCTGCTGCAAATATGCAAGACTTATATCTTCTGCTGCGCTCAGATCTGCACTTCTGGCAAACATGAATCCACTGGCTGACACCGTCCAAGTGGCAGGGAGTTTATCAACGCACGGGAGCAAAATGAAGTCCAAGTGGGATGAAATAAGTGACTCTCTCAGACTTTCTTTCCTAGCCTGCATTTGTGAGTTATTTGAAGGAATAATCATCAATCTTGCTCTCTTAAAACTGTTTTCAATTGATCTTGAAACTCCTCTGCATCTGACCAGCATGACTAAACATGCAGAAACAACTTGAATTATGTGACTGTTTTGCTTTATTTGAAGCTCTTGTAAAGGATCTGGATTAAACTGCAGCTAATGATAGTGAGGTATAATGTAAATATGCCTAATTGATTCATTACTTTTGAAGGAATTGACAAAAATATCGTAAAACTTGCTATGTTAAAGGAGGTAAACATGTGTTCTTAACTTGACAAAACAGATCAAAACATGACCACAAGTAACAAACATGAGGGGATCCTAAAGCGTTGTGTTTGGTATTTTTAAACAACACTTCAATAATCTAAAATTGGATGGATGAGCTGCATTATTGTCATCAGGGCAAACGGTTGAGGTTGACATGTCTGCATCATTGATGCACTATCCATCAATGGTGAGCTGTGAATGGGATGAAGCTACGTCACAGCGTCACAGGGGGAAACCAACACAACAGCACAGCACCGTTGTGTTGATTCACTGGTGTTGATACTGGGGCTCTGCGACACACACACACACACACACCCTCCTTCTACCCCACCATCTCTCTCCCTCCGCATCCATGTCTGCACACACACACACACCCTCCTTCCACCCCACCATCTCTCTCCCTCCGCATCCATGTCTGTGCGCGCACACACACACACACACACACACACACACACACACACACACACACACACACACACACACACACACACACACACACACACACACACACACACACACACACACACACACACACACACACACACACACACCGTTTTCACATGTATGACTGCGGCGTGAGGCATTAGCTTCCTGACCGAGCTGCGAAACACAGGACAGATTTCGATCGTAGATCCGCCGAGCAGAAGAAAATTCCAATATCCTGTCGCTGCATTGATGAAGTGCTTTTATCTTCTGTGAGAAAAATGCAGTTGTAATGCTGCAGTTTGTGATACGAGTCCACCCGGACAGAAAACTTCACAGAATTTGCATCATTTTCTCAAAAGCATCTTAAAAGTTTCAGAGAGTTTGACACGTTTCTATTATGGGAACGTATATAGAAACATCTAGAAACTGTCAAACAAATCTAGTCAAAAAGAAAAATGGTGACAAACTACAAGTCTAGTGTGTGCGTGTGTGTGACTCAGTCTGGTGACGTACGGTTACAAAGATCATGGAGGAGACAAACACAGATTGGGGAGATGCAGGAGAGATCACTGCTGCGCTGAAAAAGCCTCACAGCCAGACGCTTCAGCAGGCCAACAGCTCTTAGAAAAACAAGCTGTGGAGATGGCAGGTGGTTACGGGTTTAATCGACTGTTTCCCTAAAATAATTTGCGAGACAGAAGGTTGCCAACACTGGCAGGCTCAGCACCGCGTCTCCCTGCGTACCTCCCTGCTCCTCTGATGGAGGGCCGCTGGCCGGGAGCCCTCTCGCTCAGGCAGATAGCCACCTGCTGTGTATCCATAACACTGCCCCTCGCTTTGACTAACTTCTTCCTTGGCGAAGGTGCGTTACGGAAACAGTGGCGCCCTCAGGCTTGTGTGAGTCAGCCGTATTCACACATACCATGAAGACCCTCCAGGGAAATGAGGAGGAAAGTTGCTGGGGAAGTTAATCTTGAGATCGATGTTAAACACCTCAGCGTGATGCCAAGTGACCGCCTCTATCCCAAACAAGACCTTCAACATGAAAACCTAGTAGGCATGCACTCAAAATAAAAAAACCCGAACTTCTAAGAGCAATCTGGCCTTTAGTTTGTGTTTTGTGTGTTATTGTAGCGACCCTGTAAGATTGTAAAGCAGATCTGTGAAATACTGAGGGCAGAAGTGACACATGAAGGGTAGAATCTGCTTTCAATGTGCTTATAATTTCACTTCCTAGCTGTGGGGCATATTGTATCGTCAACAAGCGCCTTCACCGGCGGCCCTGCTGCCAAAATAAGACAATTAGGCTTATTGATTTGTTGTGAGCACCTTAAAACTGAGACACAATTGCATTGCTGCACTGCAAATAAACAGGAAGCAGTGATGGGCAAGCTGCCACAGTGTAGAATGTGTGTTATTATATTACAGCGTGTAATAGTATCGGTCCAATTGCCTATAAATTACCACAGTAAATGTTTAGGGGTGGAAACTCTCCCATTAGAGCTTCAAACTAAATAATGACAGATTTTGGAGAGCGGGAAAGATTCCCAGGCTCTGGGGACGAATTGAGACATAACTCGGATCATTTTATCTCATTATTTAACAGTAAACACACATACACACAGAGGCAAAGCTGCGGTCATGTGTGTGTGTGTGTGTACACCAGCATCCCTGGTGAGGATAGATGAAGCCTTTACCGCTGATTAATCCCACCACGTTTCTCTGGCAACCCTGTATCTCTGCTCGGTCACCATAGCAATGGACAGGCGGTTTATGCCCCCCCACCTCCCCACACACACACTTTTTCTGGAAGGTGTAAGGCCTCATTTTTAGGCATATAGGTCATGAGCTCAGGCTGAGGGAGGGAGGGAGGAGGAGGAAGGCTACAACGTGGCTCAGCTGTGATGAAGAAACACAAAGGGACATTTCAACAGGATGCCAGGCACCACAGTGTTGCAATCCTCGACCTATTGAAGCATGTTTCAATGCTTTTTCAACCACATTTCGCTCGTTCTGTGTCCTTCCTGCAACAAAGTGAGCCATGTCTCGCCTTATTTGTGATAATCAAGCTTAAGTACAAAAGGCGTGTGATCTCAAACCAACTACATCGTGCATTAGAAAGCAGCTGATCGCGTCTAAAACAGCAGAATCAAACATGCACAGCGGCGCATCAGCGGCTATTGTTCCCAGTAACCTCAAAGGGTGAATCGAGCACCATGCAGGGGGGATGAATGGGTGCGTGGTAGCTTTAAACGCCGCGGTTTATAGCTACATAGGCGGTATATGAGCAAGGCAGGGCTCGCCTCTTACCCTTGGCAGCATCCTTGTCTTCTTTAGGCTTCGCCACTTTTCCGCTCATAGATCCCAGTTTGGACGTGTAATTCCCGATTTAGACAAGAATCGAAATCCCTTTAATTGCCTGCCGTCCTCAATGAAATCCTTATCAATGGTTCCAGGTGCTGAGATAAGGGTTCTGTGAATGGAGAAGACAGCGTTATTCCAACAGTATTCCATTCCGATTCAACAACGCATTATTATAACACATTTAGGGTTCAAACGGAGACAAATGAGAAGATACCACAATTAGTGTTTTATCAATTAGGTTTCAATGTAAGTGATGAACAGTTGGTTGTCTTTAAACACACGCGCGCGCGATAAATAGCTCATATGGTTCCTATAAACCCAAACAAAGCGCAGATGTGCCTTTCAATCAACGCACATCTCCGACGTTTTCAAACCGCACTTGAACCCACCTTATCTCCTCCACGTTTTCTGCTACATCAATGCACATTGATGAAAGGAAACGCTCCCGCCGTGAATCCCGTTATGTTGCATACATCAACAATACACACACACGCACGCGCGCTCACGCACAAAATCACGACCTGTTCTACCGTAACAAAGGGGAGGAGGGAAAAGCTGCGAAATGGAGCTCAGGTCTCCCACGGAGCTTCAGTCAACGTTAGAAATAGAAACAAAAACACGCGGTTCGGTCCAATCTGCAGTGAGATCCCGTGAGAGCAGCCACCCAGTTTGACCCGAGAGAGCAGAGGTGTCTTCTCCTCCCGACCGACGAGCTACTCTACTGTGCGGCCAGCACGCAGAATCAACAGGATCCACAGCGTGTGTGTGAGAGAGAGAGGGAGAGCGAGAGCGAGAGCGAGAGCGAAAGAGAGAGAGAGAGAGAGAGAGAGAGAGAGAGAGAGACAGACCACCCTCCCCTCACCAACCCTTCTTCTTCCACAGTCTCTCCCTTATTGCTCAAGGTGAATGATTATCTGCAGAGCGTCCGGATGGTGGATGAAGAATTAATGAGGAAGAAGAAGAACTGTGTCGTTTTCCTCTGGACCGTGAAGATGTCATCAGCAACAAATGATTACTAGAGGGCAAAACCTTTAATGTGGCATATTTAAAGAATGACACAGTTGATATTTTTGTTTGGCGTGACTTGATTCACTTTTGGTATTTAGGAATCTAAAAATAGAAAATGCCAATATAGGCAAGTTAGATCTACTTCACATACGTTAATCTGTATCTCTATCACCTCTGTCCTATCCAGGGTGGTGAGGTTGCTGGAGCCTCCATCCCTAACGGCCCGCCAGTCTATCACCGGCCGCCAGTCTATCACACACAGTGACGGACAACTCGCACTCCCATTCACACCTACGAGCCATTCAGAGCCAACGATTCACTTACGAAGCATGTGTGTGTTTGGAGGTGGGAGGAAAGCGGAAGCACCCGGAGGCCTGAGATAGAAGTTGGTCCGAGCTGGACTTGAACTCATCGAAATTCAAATGTGTGTAGGTTTTTTCCCTTTAGGCTCATCTAGTAATGTACTGCTATGGTACTATTATAGAAACAGTTCTTAGAGGAAAAGGACTCCTCTGCAATCTTGAATGGGCTCAGTTTGCTATTGTTGTTCAGTCACAAATGGGCACTGGGGCATCAAACAGTTCTTACGCTGCAAAGGATTGAAATTTATAAAGGGCATCATTTAACTTGTTTTCAGTGTAAATCAATTCCTTGAGCCTGAGCCCCATCAGACCAACAGAGGCCTCAGCTGCATTAACTAAAGCCCTGTTTCATAACGATGGTAGTTACAGTCAGGTGGGGAACGAGGGGAAGCTGGTAGTAAAGCGGCGAGTGACAGGGTGAGGACAAGGCAGGTAAACAATAACAAACAACCAAACTCAAGTCAAACTCAAGTCACAGGAGAGGGAGGGAGACATAAATAATAGGCACATTCAGCCTCAGGGTGTGAAAAAAGTCCAGAATTCCAAACTAAAGCAAAGTAAAATCCAAGTCAGGCAGGGCAGAAAGTAATCCACATGGCAACACGAGGAAGAGGAGAAAAGGAAAACCATGAAAGGAGCGAAACACACAGCAGACATGAGGAATAACTCACTGGGGAATCAGCTCAAGGAACAAACAAGGAACTCTGGGAACATCTCAGGAATCCAACGAGGGAACAGGGAACACGTCAGGAATCAAACAAGTCAGTATGGCAGAGGACAATGGAGGACAGGCAGGTGAGACTAATCACACACCAGGGCAGGAAGTGAAGTGTCGGAAACAAGAGGAGAGGTGAGTATAACAAAATAAAACAGGAAACAAAGAATGACTGACAGATACGGTGAAAACAAAGAGGAGCAAGGTAGGGATCGGGTGTGTGAAGCTGACAAGAACCAAGGAGAAACACACACACAGACACAGAGAGAGAGAGAGAGAGAGAGAGAGAGAGAGAGAGAGAGAGAGAGAGAGAGAGAGAGAGAGAGAGAGAGAGAGAGAGAGAGAGAGAGAGAGAGAGAGAGAGAGAGAGAGAGAGAGAGAGAGAGAGAGAGAGAGAGAGAGAGAGACACACACACGGGAAACTGGAAACTACAGGGAAACGTTCTCTCTCTTTAAGTGTGTGTGTGTGTGTTTGTTTGATGGTTTTCAATAGAGAATAAAAGTAACAGCAAACCAGATAAACTCCCATGATTTGACATTTATGCATTCAAGTGGCTTGCAGTTAAAACAAAAACCGAAACCTTACTTTGAAATGTATACCTTTAGATTAAAGTGTGTATTTCTGTCTTTTACTCTTATTTCTCAGTTGGTTAATGAAGGTGTTTGGTTCTTACCTTTATATCTAGACAGATGAAGTTTACAGGTCACACCTCATCCCTCACTCAGACTTGCAACGACGAGTGTTCAAATGCCAAAAAACCTTGAAATCCACATTTAGTGTCTCGACAAATCCTCTTCTACTCTCTCATTCAGAAACAAAGGTCCTGTCTGCACCCGATCTCCACATCTCCTGGCCCTGCAGCTCTGCAGCTCTCTGTGGCAGCAGCGGAAGAAGACCTGAGGGTCGGGGGGTTACAGTATCTATACGCTTTCTATTTTTAGAAGAAACTGGACTCTTGAAAAAAATTTCTTCACATGCTTTAAATCTTCCCGAGGCGTTTAAAGCCCGCGGTGCTGCGTTTAAGGAGCGGCTGCACCTCAGAGGGAGATAATGATTATATGTGTAGAGATCTGAGCAGAGGTCACATCTGTTTGTTGCATGATATTGTTGATATCAAGTGTCGTAGGATATTCATCAAGCACATCATTGTCTCTATAAATAAGCCAGTTTAATGCGCGCGGACATGGTGGACATATGGTTTTTACGTCACAAGTAAATGTCAAGTCTTGGCAGTCAAGTCTCCGGTCAGGACAGACAAGCCACAAGTCAAGTCACAAGTCCTAAACTTAAATGTGATAATGTGCTCTGTGCCAAATCAAATGTCAGGGTAATCTGTGATCGGCTTTTTAGTAGAATTTCCATGAATTACTTTCCGTTTAAAGTATTTCATTTGATGAAAACAGGCATGGAGGTGACAAAAACAATACCTGTGTAATTCTTTCATTTTTAAGTGTAAGTTTAGTGGGGAAAAGGTGATGAACTCTTCCTGAATCAAAGGCTCAATTGCAAGGGAAGCAACAAGTCAGTGGTGTCAAAGTCCAGTTGCAAGATGAATCCACAACACGACATTAAAACACAGCAGCATTTGACTTTATTTCCATTATTTCTCTTTTATTAGTCCTAAAATGTCAACTGATGACATCATCCCTGAGTTGATTGTGGCTTTTGAGCAACATCTCAGATTTCTTCTCTTGTCATATTTGTTTTGTGTTCCTTGTCCATGTGTCTTTGTCCGCTTCCTTTGGCTCGTTTTCACTCACCCGGCTCATTTTCCTTCTCCTAAATAATGCAATCTGATCTGTTCATTAGCGTAGTGAGGCGTGTACATGGTTATCATTCTGTCATCGGAGCATCATGGAGACTGTGGATCAATGGGAGCTGTCCACACTGGGGGGGGGTCGAGTGGGCGGGTTCAGGGAGGTTCAATAGGTTCAAAGGAGTTGCAATCACTTAATGAGCCAAAAAACACAAGCACTATCACTTCACACACACATAACACACTGTTATAGTTACACAATGTAGGTGTGGAGGTGTGGAGCTTCAGGTACACACAGTTCCACCTCACCTCTGCTAATGAAGAACTCAGGGGAGAGGATGAGAAAGAGGCAGAGCTCTGACTCACCATATGTACACATACAGTATGGTGGGAAATGGTAGATTAAATGTCAGAGTGTGTGTTCCCACTGTGTTCATGTCCTGTAGCCCCCTTCGACCTTTCCAGTAAAAGGAATCACGCTACACTGCTTCATATACCCTCAACCTGTTTAAAGCTCAGTATGCAGCACACACACCAACTTCTGACACACACACACACATACACACACATACACACTCTGTTACTGTCCACCAGTGCCTTAGTGTGTATCGCTCATAGACTTTTATTGCTCACTGCAGGATTTCTGCTAACAAATGAACCGTTAACTCACATTCAAGGTGCTCCGACCACACACACACACACACACACACACACACACACACACACATACACACACACACACACACACACACACACACACACACACACACACACACACACAGGGGCGTGGAGCCAATTCAAAAGTTACTTATGTGTCATCATGGAGTTTGGTACTACATCAATATTGGAAATGCAGAACAGATTCTGTAAATTCTACTGGAGCTGAGGTGGTGCACGAATTTTTATGATTTTAACCTTAAGCTTGATAAACGGGAAGAAGGACCTTGGAAGCATTCAGCCGTTGTTGTTCTATGTTTTCTGGGTAATGCAGGATTAGTTTGGTGTGTTGTTATTGATATGAGTGATATTTAAGAGAGACGCTGACTGCAGGCTGCGCGCTGGCATTTAATCAAGAGTTTGCTGCTAATTCTGTCTGCAGGCTTTTGTACTCGGAAGTATAAACTATTTTTATGAAATTACCATTTGACTATTCCTTTATGATATGAAGTTATATATTAATTATTGAGGTACCAATAAAGTCCAGCTTGTATGAGACAGTAAAGTCTCTGCATTCAGCCAACCATGAATGAGGGAAAACCCATGATGAAGAGAGGACGGATGGATGGAATGATAGAAATTGTTGTAGATTTGATTTATCATCTTTAATCAATTCTAATCTATCATTATTATCATCATCATCACTGTGGCTTGCTTCAGACAGGTGAGCAGCTCTATGTTCTATGTGTGCTCCCTTCCTGAGCTCTACTTTACACTTTCATATCAGGCTCTTATTGGATGGGGAATATGGACCCGATGGTCCCAGTATGGGAGCAGATTATGACTAACAGCTATGTGGGGCAATGACCCACATCCAGAGAAGCTTATTCATGACTGCAATCAATTCCAAATCAATCCCCCACGGTATGGACAGCCACATACCTCATGTGCACACAGAGCAGACTTATAAATCACACGCATGGATAACAGAGCAACACTGGTGCAATAATGAAGGAGTGGTTTGATTTGTAACTTAGCTGAACTGAAAATCACCCCAAGGTGATGTTTGTGGAGGAGGCAATATGGGTGCTAGGAGGGATCAGGCCTAAAATAATTTTCTGGGGCAGGCAGTGAGGTGCTGGAGGGTGATTAATGCTCCAATATTGTGCAGCGGGGTTCGTCCTCTGTCTCTGATTGTACCGTTGCTGCTCGCCTGATTCCAGCTTTGAATGCGGCTGATAAGGTAATCACACTGCTTCTGTTACAGGGGGCTGATGACAAAGGATCTAAGCTGGGGGTCGGAGAGTGTTTGCAGCGTTGTGTGTGTGTGTGTGTGTGTGTGTGTGTGTGTGTGTGTGTGTGTGTGTGTGTGTGTGTGTGTGTGTGTGTGTGTGTGTGTGTGTGTGTGTGTGTGTGTGTGTGTGTGTGTGTGTCAGGTGTGTGTATTTGGTGACATGGGTGGGATTTAACAGGGAAAGCGTCCTGTCTGACTCTCTGTGATTCATTAAATCTTTTGACACGCACTCTTATCAGAGCTTTGCAGGTTTACAAAGCACTTAGTTGATACAGTGTTTACAAACTGCCTGTGCCACAACTGATTTCATTTATTCGGACGTACTCTACTTGAGAAGCTGTTACCATGGGCACAACACTACACAGCTGTCAGACCTCCAGTTAAAACAAAGCAAAAAAAATGTTTAGATGTTGTCATCATAAACTAACATAACATAATGTATAATCCAGTTGGACAGGCAGGACGGTAAACAGCTCGGATTGGAAGGAGAATAAAGTAACAAAAGCTGTGTGTGTGTGTGTGTGTGTGTGCGTCTACACACAGGCTGGTATATAAATCTAATCAATCAGACGTCTGCTGCACACGTGATCGTTCATCTCCAAGCTCACGGAGCAGAAACAGGAATGACCTCAACGCCAAAGGTCAGAAAGGGGGTCAGCAAGTTATTTCTAAAGCAAAGAGGTCAGGGTCAAAGGCCGCGACCTGGCGACATATTTCTGTCAAGTCGCCCTATAACACGCTGCATAATTGCCTCCGCAGGTCCCACAGATTGCGTTTTCATATCTTTGGTGTCACTAGTGGGGATATTTTAGCTGAAGGATGGATGATCTACAAGCGGTCGGCTCAGAGGGAAAACAGCAGCTGACACGATTTCCTACAGTGATGAAGTCGTCATCACTTCACTGGAACATGAGTGATTACTGTCTCCGTCATATGTTGGACTGGGAAAAGGTGCAGTATTGGAATTGAAATGAATAATCAATGGGAATGTTCATGGGGGCCCATTTCCACTTCATCATCCTCCCTCAGCCTGCGAGCTTTCTGACCAGGAGGGATTGGAGCCTTTTTTTTTCTTAACGGTGGCTGAGCATGACTGAGCTGATCGGCTGCATCATAGCTCACAGGACGAGGGACTGGAAATGAGCTCCTACTGCTCAGCCTCTGTGTTTCCAAGCCACCAAGAGTGAAAAGTAAGTTAAACGTTAGTAAAGTATATCTATGACGTGATCTTTCTCTTATTCTTAATTCTACATCTTTCGTCTTCCAACTCTTTTTTAAACACTATCTAACTGTGGGACTGTGACTTGGCTTGTGTAATGGACGCTCTGTCTGTCTCTGTCCCTCTATGTCCCTCTCTGTCCCTCTATATCCTTGCCAAAATATTAAGACCATTCAAAATGTCAATGTTTCTCTTTGCTGTGGTGCACGTGGCAAGCGGGAAATGGAAATGTGCGTGTGTGTGTGTGTGTCAATGTGTGAGACATCAGGCCTCAGAAATCACAGGAACGACTGCACTAATTAATGACGCGAGTCTCTTTCAAATATCACATTAATGTCAGTGACTTTCATCAAGGGATGTGGCGTGATGGAGGGGCAGGGGAGGGGGGGTTGGGGGGCAACGCTTTGAGGCTGACATCACACGAGCTCACAAGACCCAGCGGTGAGAAGCCCCCAGTGCAAGGAGATGGTATTTAGCCTCTGTAGAAGGAATTTCATATTATCCTCGGCTATCCTACAGGCTATCAAGCTGAACAAACTCTAACCCCCCCAAACCATGACCTTTAACCCCCCCTCAGCCCCTTAACTCCAGCCCTGATACATCATTCATATTCAGACTACTTCTACTACTTCTACGTCCTAAATTATGACAAACTATCCTGCACCACTTGCTATTCTTTATGAGTTTCCAGTGATTTGCTCATTTTCCACACACTCATGATTTTCCTCCCTGAGTGAACATAATTATAGGAACTCCCCATAATCTTTGTTTGCCTGTTTGTAAATGAACAGCGGCCTGTTTTCCAGCGGGCGACATCTTCGAGTTTACGCCGGCGTCTCTGGAGAGCAGTTATTTGTTTTTATCCTCTGTACCGCTCTAATGAATCTAAAATCTCTCTCTCTCTCTCTCTCTCTCTCTCTCTCCCTCTCTCTCTGTGAGTGTAAAGTGCAGTAACAGCAGCAGTTCATGCACAGACTGACTCGGAGGGACAAGCTCGATTATAAACCACCACAGACATAATTATAGAAGCTTAAGTTTGTCTTTGCTTGTAGAGTATCTGTGTATGATATTCACTCAGGGGTTTTGACCCAACTAATTGATTGATATAAACAGAAAAAAAAGACAAAATGTATGATTGAACAGACTCTACTCCTTCAAATAAAGCCCCTGACCCAGACTGTCCACTGAGGGGTAAATGGAGGCGATGTAGAAAGGGGGCTGGTTACTATCCTTAACCAGAGATCATACCTCCCTGGGGGCCTGTGGAGCTCCCCTTACCCAGAAATAGGGCTTTGAAGACCTGCTCACAGCTGCTGTGCTCTGGACCAGACAGCTAAAAATGACTTTACCTCCACAATTTAAGGACAGATTTGCGACAACAACTGACATGAAAAGCACAAATGACACAACAAAGGTTGTAACAGACTGCCAGAATGATGTCAAAAACAAAAAACTAAATTAAAGTGATTAAAATGAGATGTAAAGCATCCTTATCAATACTGCTTCATGTGACACCATGAAACCTTGTGGATACATTTTTGGTTCATATTAATCAAGCACAACGTTCTCAAAACTTACCTGAAACCGTAGGAGTTTGAGGTTGCTACAGCGCCCTGCAATAGAGACATGAGGCACGACAGGCTGTAAGCGAGGAAAAAAGTTTGACCCTAAGAGTCATGCTAAAATAACATTAATAAAACAAACAAATCACAACTGATCTCATAACACACACACACACAAGGTCACACAAGGTCACGCACACAGGCGGTTTACTATCTGACTTCCATGTAGAGCTCAATGAGGGCAAACTACAGCTCAATGCACATACATGTTTTAGAGTAAAGTGAATAGACATAGAAAACCGGCTATAAGATGAAACCAAGCAGATATCCATCCTGGCTGAAATAACAGAGAGGCTTTTATATTCGGCAGAGAGTGTTAATTACTCTACGCTATGAATTATTCACTCTGTTAACGATTGAATGAAATATAAATGCCTCCAGTCAATAGTTGCCAACACTCAAGAAGAGTTGGGAGTCCCATTGGGGGGGATCTCAGAGACGGGGAGGGGCTGGAAGCTACAGGCCCCAGACCACAGAACCACATGAGAGTTCAAACCAGTCTCCAATCTCCAGCTGGCTGCTGACTCAGCACACACTCAACCACTGCATCCACTATCAACTATCCATTAATCAAACACAGAAAACTCTGGGGAAGAAGTTAGAAGAAAGGTTAGTGAAATGCATTAATGGTACATGTTTATGGAGATAAAGAGGGGAGGAGGAGAGAGGAGCTCAATGCATCATGGGACGTCCCCCAGCAGTCTAAGCTTATAGCAGCATAACTAGTGGCTGGTGGCAGTCGTAACTAACTATAAACTTTGACAATAAGGAAAGTTTGAAGCCTAGTCTTAAAAGTAGAGACGGTGCCTGCCCCCCGGACTAAGTCTGGAAGATAGTTCTTTATCTCATTGAACTAAGCAAGATAAAGTGAAAAAGCTGAAAAATCTGTTAGTATTCTTAGCAAAAAGGGGAGAAAACAGCCGTTGACTATATTGATAGTTAGAAGGAAGAAGAAGACGTAGACATATCAGCATAAATAGTAAGCTGTGGCCTCATCACTGTTAGAGCTCTGCTGCTTTAACCAAATTAAATGAAACGAGGTGTATGTGCGCCATCTTGTGTTAAAGAGCCCACAGTGCATATTACCTGTCATGGCTCTTGTTCTCTCTCGCTTGTTTGTTTATTTCAAAATGCTCACAAACAAAAGCAGGCTGAAGTAGATTCCCCCCGGAGTTTCTGTGGAGGATGAATCACCAGGTTTCCCAAAAATACAGTCTGGACATTCTTTTCTGGACACACAGTCAACAGACATATATTGCGTGTCTGTGTGCGCAAACACAGCTCTGTACTTTGGAGTGGAGTGGAGAGGTGTGTGTGTGTGTGTGTGTATGCGTGTGTGTTTATCATGATATCAGCTCAGTGTAAAATGGCTTCGGTGTTTTTGTTTTTGTCCTTCTTGCTGCTTTTGGACGTCCAGCTGGGTTCAGGAGGTACAGTGAGGTTCTTCATTATAAAGCTTTTAAACCTCTCACACAACTCCACTCAGTTTGACTTTTCCAATCATACAACCTGTGTTTCTGGGTTTCTCTGACGCCAGCACCACCTCCGGCACCGGCTCCAGCTCCAGCCCGGGACCAAGTGTTCCTGTCCGGCCCGGCAGCAGACAGCATCCTGAGGAGACAGAAGCGTTACAACAGTGGGATATTTGAGGAGTTTATGGAGGGCAACCTGGAGAGGGAGTGTATAGAGGAGTTATGTGACCTGGAGGAGGCCAGGGAGACGTTTGAGAACGACGAGAAGACAGTGAGTGCTTGTTTTTTTTGGTTAATAATCTTTATGTTAGCTTTCCCGGTTGAATTTATCAGAACTTTGCTCCTTCAGATGGAGTTCTGGACTGGATATGTAGGTAAGAACAGATTTAATCATTCACTTCCAGCCTTTCTTAGTGTCGTTCTCTGTATATCGCTGATGTGTATCCAATAAGAGTGCCGCACGAGTTCTGTGTGAAGGTCATGTCTGGGTCTTCCTCAGATGGTAACCAGTGTCAGTCGAGCCCGTGTCTGAACCAGGGAGAGTGTAAAGACCAGCTTGGCTTCTACACCTGCACGTGTCTGTCTGGCTTCACTGGCGAGAGCTGCGAGATCGGTGGGTGATGGTGATTTTGGTCAAAAACACCTCAGATTAGCAACGAGGATGTGATCTGATCAGAATGTGGGCCTCCTCGTTAATTTAATTCAGCGGTGCACATCCTGCATCATGGGTGCCAGTGGATTGAATCACTGCCTTTTTTGGGGCGTTCTAAAAACAGCACCCAAAGTGGCGCCTGGATTTAGACCAATCACAGCCATTTTTATGTACAAGTACAGAAATTTGCAAACTGGCTTGTGACCTTTACTCAGTCATAGTGTCACAATGCAGCTTCTTCACCTGGAAGACACAACATAGCAGAACAATGTATGAGTCAGATGTAATCTGTGTTTGTTTTTGTCCATAGCCACAGCAAAAAGGTGCGATCTGAACAACGGCGACTGCATGCACTTCTGTGAAACCATGGGCACGTTTGGAGCCAGATGCTCCTGTGCAGACGGATATGTACTGATGAAGGATGGAGTCAGCTGTGACGCAAACGGTCTCCAGTTTATCTTAATGCATTTACAGAACATTTCACTCTTATTGCTCCTTAATTCCACAGAGCATTTGTTATTTAGCTCAATGATGTTTCTCATTCTTTCCTCACAGTTGAGTTCCCCTGTGGCAGAAACGCTCTGACAGTAATAAGCTCAGTATCCTCACGCTCTCTGCTCACCAGGAAGAGTGAAATCCTGCTCAATGCATCTTTAAGTACTTTGAGTACGACCTCATCCCCTCTCTCAACCGCAACTAACACCACGGAGTCAGCCAATGTCTCCGTGGTGACCCCGTCCCCTAAGAAGCTGCGCCTGAGGTTGCGCAATAAGGAGGAGAACCCTGAGATCATCAGACGTATCGTTGGAGGTGACGACGTCATCCCAGGAGAGATTCCATGGCAGGTAAGGTATGGGAGTCAGTGGGGGGCAATTTAGCTTTTTCAATGTAAATCCCACGTTGTCTGGGAACGCTGCGGGATGCCCGGGAGGGGCTGGAGGATGTGCTTAGGGAGAGGATAATCACATTGCCTCTGTGACCGCACTAATGTCTCTTTCTTCTCACCAGGTAGCTTTGATAGCGCACCCTAGTGGTCAGTTATTCTGTGGAGGCACCATTCTGAAGACACGATGGGTCATCACTGCTGCTCACTGCCTGGTGGAGGGACAAGGCTCCTTCTTCGTCAGAGTTGGTGAGTTTTTACCTCTGGAACATGAAGGACATACTGCATTTATGGTTTTGTTTCTATCGGGGTTTGATTCTTGATTTAATGTCCTTTATCACACTGTTTGTCTTGGTTTACTGAGGATCCTTCTGTGTCCCTATAGGTGAGCATAAACTCCACACCAATGAAGGCACAGAGCAGGATTACAAAGTGCTGGAGGAGCACATACATCCACGCTACAACGCCAACACTAGCTTGTACAACCACGACATCGCCCTGCTGCTCCTCCAAAACCCCATCACCTTCTCCGCCACAGTCCGCCCTATTTGCCTGGGGCCTAAGGCTTTCACAGAGGCCCTGGTGAGGAACATCTCGCCCGCCACGGTCAGCGGCTGGGGCCGAATGCGTCACCTCGGGTCCACGGCAGACACCTTACAGAAGGTGGATGTTCCCTTCACGGACCGGACAGAGTGCAAAGACAGCAGCAGCGCCAGGATCACCCGCTTCATGTTCTGCGCGGGATACTTCAGTGAGGACAAAGACTCCTGCCAGGGGGACAGCGGAGGACCTCACACTAACCGCTACCACGGCGCCTGGTTCCTGACCGGCATCGTGAGCTGGGGGGAGGAATGTGCAAAGGAGGGGAAGTATGGCGTCTACACCCGCGTGTCACATTACTATCGCTGGATTCGCCACGTTACGAGCGCAACAAAGCACCGCCTGGCTGAGGACGTGGACGAACCCGACCCATGATCTAAAGGCTTAACTATTACGAGAATGATGCAAAAATAGCTGTGCATGCTTTTCTGACCATTCAGAGTTCAACCCAATAATAAAATGATTGCAATTGTTTATTATTCTATATATCATTTTCTATACAGAAGCTGTACAAAAAGGAGCCAGAACAACGACTGTATGAAAGAACAGACCTGCTCATTGTTCAGTCGCCATGCATTTGTTTGCCTAAAGAAACATTCAGCAGCAGCGACGAGGCGCCACTGGATACATGAGATCTCAAGCAATATCGTTTTTCTTTCCATCTGGGGAAAATCAGTGCAAAATCTGCAGTATTTGGGATCAAACTGACACACAAACACAAACACACACAGAGAAGAAGAAGAAGAAGCGTCTGTGAACGTATAGAGACGTGATTGAATCTGGGGCGGCGTGGATGCAGCTCACAATGCAAAAGGAAACAACACAACAGCAAGATAAATAAATTAACAACACAGGAAACGTGTAGAGCGCTAAGACGGCAACAACCCCACCTAATCCCCCCGCCCTCTCCTGCTCATTTCCACATCAAAAGCAGAGTAATCAAAGGCGACCCCCGTCGACAGGGGCCTCGATCTGATGCGGTAAATTCATAGTCAATCAATATTTAATTAAGCGTTCGACACAGAGGCTGTGTTTCATGTCGGGCAGCGTGATCCCTTTTAATGGGGAACCCAAGATTAACTCAGCTGTAACACAGGAGAGGAAACAATCAACAATCTGATGAGGTGGTGGTGGTGATGTGTGTGTGTGTGTGTGTGTGTGTAAGGGGGGGGGGGCACAGAGGGCTCATAATCTGCCTCTATTTCCTCTTTTTACGTTCGGCCATGTGTGTGACTGGGGGCCGATCCCGAGCAGATCCACAGCCTGTGTGTGTGTGTGTGTGTGTGTGGAGCTGCTCGGTGCCACATGCAAACCCGCTGAGGAACACGCCGCCATCAATCTTCATCACCTCTCTCATTGCCATCGCTAAGGGGAGGGGTTAGGGGGGGATTATGTCACACCTGTCTTCACTGCTAACTCAGAACACATTGAAGACGTGAAGGCGTCCCAGTATGAGACGTATAGAAGTGCAAAGCGTGGAGCAAATCTGCTGTTCAGCGTTTCCTGTCATTGCTCTAAGTGCCTCTGGGAGATTTGTGAGGTCAGATTAAAGCAGCGTGTGATATTGCCTTGCAAAGACGGAGAACATACACGAGAGGAAGACCTCACACAATAAAGATATACAAGAAGGCATTATGGTATGGCACATTTTGGCATTTTGACAGTACGGAAGGATGGAAAATACAATGAAGTACCGCAGATTCATGGACGACGCCGGTGAAACGCCACAAAGAAACACTGAGGTACAACGCATGTTAAAAATGATACTGCATATGTACAAAAGTCTGTTTTTAAGAAACATGTCAGGCAAATCCTGGACCTCTCACACACACATACACACACACACACTCTCTCTCTCACTCTGGATTGAAGTATTAGGCGGATTGAATGTCTCCCGTCTTGGCTACATTTGTGTTGCAGAGGACAGGGGCGCCAGGAAGACTGAAGAAGAAGAAGAGGAAGACAGGATCCAGGGGGGGGAGGGGCTGCTGATTGTCCAAGAGGGTTAAAACTGTTCCTGTGCCTTTGAGCCTGGGGGGGTTGCCCGCCCCAAAATTCAACATCAGCGTCCTGCTATGGAGACAAAACCCTGGCTCAGTGAGATTGTCAGTCCATCCATCTGATCTGCAGACTCCTACGTGTATTTGTGTAGCTGATGGAGGAGCGATGAAGCAACCAAGAGAGGAGGGCGGCCCGTCATCAGTGCATCAGTCATGAGATGGAGACCGGCTCAGTCTGAGTCGTCTGTCTGTGCTTTCTTCTTTAGGAGCTGAGCTTTCTCATCTTCAGGTTCCCCGGGTCTGCAAGAAACGGAAAGCGAGGTTTAAAGAGAGACGGCGCTCGGTACTGTGATGTCATTCTTCTCTCTTACCTCCTAGCCTGGAGGCGTGTCCTCGATTGCTGTCGCCCAAAATGATCTGTAGATGAGAGGCAGGGATGAAGCCCTCCTGCCGCCGACTCAGATTCTTCACTGACCTGGAGGAGGAGGAGGAGGGAGAAGGAAGATGGAGTTGGGATTGAGGTGAGGAAGATGGAAGGCAGGAAGCTGTAAACTCACCACAGGCCTTTGCTGTCTTCATACTGCAGCTGAATGACGTCTCCACATTTGACGGTGATGCTCTCTGGACCGTTTCGAAGACATTCAGCCAAAGCCCTGTACCTGCCTGGAGACTAGAGCATAGAGTCACACACACACACACACACACACACACACACACACACACACACACACACACACACACACACACACACACACACACACACACACACACACACACACACACACACACACACACACACACACACACACACACACACACACACACACACACACACACACACACGTCACCATCCAGCTGTGACACACCAACACATGTGGAAAGACTAAATGTGAAGTTTGGAGGCTCACCAGTTGCACCAACGCCTCCTCCTCGGTGTCAGACGGGTGGAAGGCGTCCATACCTCCAGGCCACTCCCCCAGACCTTCACAGATGTCTACTGAGTGTGTTGCACCGGGCCAACCTAGACACACACAGACAGGTTGATGAAGAATAACAGAGACAATAGTATAACATTGTGCATTACCTGTAATTTAGTCCCTAAGTATGGACTCCATTTGAGTGTAAACGTGTGCGGATGTGATTCACTCACTCCTGCGATTGTGCCGGCGTTTGGGGGAGCGATGCTGGGGGTCTGGACTGCTCCTGCCCGACTCCGTGTCCTCCGAGCTCACCGACGCCCTCTGCTGCTTGCTAAGGGAACAAGACAACGCAACGACATGGATCACCAAAGGCCGTAGAAGAGCCTGCAGACACACGCGCAGGAAAGACGTTCTCCTCAGCCACACAATCTAGCTGCCACAGGCCAGATCAGTGTCAGGGAACAACTCTGTCCTGCTGCATCTCACACAGCCATGAGTGTTCAGCCAGACAGCAGAGCACAGAGCAGCCATGTTGCCAAGCTTCTCTGTGCAGGGAGGGAAGAGTCAGACCGCTGACTGACACCGTGTTCACACAGCGTACAGGCACGTGTCAGCACAGGGGAGAAGAGCTGGCCTCGATTTATCGAGATCCACATTTTGAAATTTGGTTGTTGCATTATCACATGGGAAGGAGAGAATTCTATTTTGATTAGATCTCAAAAAAAGGAGCCCCGTCTTAGAAAGCAGTTGTCATGAGGAAATCAAGAAAATTCATGGAATGAAACCATTTTCTTTTCTTTTTATGACTTTTGCATGACATGCAAAACTGCAAATCTGAGATGCAAAAATAAGCGTGTTTGTTTTGGATACCGTGTTAGATACCATGGAGGAGCTGCAGAGACACACGCCTCTCCACACGGACAGCAGGGGAGTGTGTGGAGGCTCTATTGTGAACAATGGAGGTTTGTTAAAGGGGGTGCAGGTGACGGTCAGTATGCAAACACAGCAGCCTCGGGTTTTGGTCCCCAAGCCGGGCCAGATGGGTCATGCCAGGGCGGGGCGAGGTGAGCCAGGCTGAGTTTACCACTGAGCGTAAGGGCGGGTCAGTGGCGCTGGGGGCGGTGGCGGGGGCGCGGCCGGGGCCGTTGCCGGGGGCTTCGGGGACGGGGGCTCCGGGTTCGTAGGCACAGAAACACATCAGCCGACAGCGAGACAAAGTCCAGCCCCGGCAGACAGCCCCTGGGAACCCCTCTGGACGGCCGCATGCCCCTGCAGGTAGGGGATGGGAGGAGGGGGGATGGGCAACCAGACACCAGTGGAACCTGTGTCCTCTCTCACACAGCCACACACAAAGCCTTCTACCACGGCAACATGGAATGACATCACATTTACTCAAGCTGCGAAGATTAGATGTCACTGTGCGCGTGTGTGTGTGTGTGTGTAACTGGCAACGGTCATGCCCTGAATACACTACAGCAAATACACAAGAATGCGTGTGTGTGTGTGTGTGAGGCACTGACCTCTCAGAGAGGGAGGGAGAGAGCTGCATGTGTTCCACCATCTGAGCATGTTGATATGCTTCATCTGAGAAGAAGAAGAAGAGTTTCATCCTAAAGATCCAATTGGATTCTAGACATTCAGTATAAATGTTGGTTGTTGTCAGACCTCTGAGCATCTTCTGCTGGTTGGTGAGGATTCTCCGTAACTCATTGAGCCAAGCCATCTTCACCTCCAGCGTGGGAGCCTGTGAGACGACACACACACACACGGCTTCCGTCAGCACAGGATGTGATGAACAGGTTGACACTGCAGCAGGAGCCTGACGTGACCCACCTGCACCACGTACACCTCCTCTCTGCCGCTGTACCACAGCTCAAACTTCTTCACATCTCCCTTCACGTTCTCTGTGATCCCCACAGCCGTCATCTGCCAGGAGATACATGAACATTTAACACTGAGCGCCGAGGAGCACGGCATACTTCAGACTTACATCATGTAATACATCTGTGCTGTCAAACACACACACATACATCTCTGCTGTGCGGTGTGACTGCTTCCTTTGCTCATTCTCAATAATAAATCAAGAGTAGCAGCAGCTGTTAGTCTGACTCACTTCTGTCATGCATTGGAAGTGTGTGGAGATGTGGCAAGGTGGGGAACTTGTTCATCATTTTAGGACAATATAGATAAAATCATTCATGCGCCTGCAATAGATCCCACTCTCTCTCTCACACACACACACAGACCTTGAGACAGTGTTTGAAGCTGTACGAGGGTGTCTTGTCGCCCCCGTCTCCATGCTCCTCCCTGCGCTTACAGAACAGCAGCGCTCGCTCGTACAGGAACAGATGCCGCTGCATGGGTTTGAAGCGAGCCATCTCCTTCATGCGCGTCGGCCCCCTCTTGTGGCTGATCCACACACTGAAGGAACCCTGCATCAAGACGCGGCCCAGATCGCACAGCTCCCCCTGCGCAGCACCACAGAGGCATTTAAAGACAGGATAGGAGGGTAAACGCATATTCTGATGTTCTGATGGATCTTTAGTGTGGTTCACCTGATAGCCTGTGATGGCGATCTGATGCATGGAGTCATTGACGGATTTGAGGAGATCCAGCATGGCGGTGAGAGCCTCCTGCAGCTCAGAGGTCCCCACACTGTCTGTACTATGTTTTAACAGCTCCTGAAGACACGCAGAGACACGAGTGGACATGAATACTGGTAGATCTGAGAGTGTGTCCCTCATACATAAGTGTGTGTGTGTGAGTGTGTTCCGTGTTGTTTCTCTGTCTAACCTTAAGCAGCAGCTGGTATTTGGTGAGGCGTTGGATCGGTTTCAGCAGGTACGAGTCCAACCCCAACTTGTGCTCCAGCTTCTTCTGACACTCCTGGACAATTGAGAGCCACAGTGAAGGACATGAGCAGAGGTCAGAGGTCACGGAGGGAAACTAGTGACCTTTCTTTACGAATTGCCAAAATTTGTTTAGATTTTGTGCCGTTTCTACATGAATAAATAACGTTGGCACCATAGAGTACATGTATATATCAAATATGATAAGAAGAATGATCTCATCTACGGTGTTGGCTGACCTGAAAGAAGGCACAGTCTGAGACCTGCCTCCACAGGGCCTCAGAGCGTGGCTTGTTCTGACAGTAACATTCATACATTTGAAAGTTTTCTTTCTGCAAAAGAAGGAGCACCACATAAACAATGAGTCCTGATCTATCTCTTTAAAAAATAGAAATGAGTAAAGATTAAAAATGTATGAACTCACGCGCTCCAGGAAACAGGCTCCTACACTCTCAGGCGACTCCAGGCATCCTTCCAGGTCCTGGAGGAAAACCCTGAGGTCACCAGGATGGACAAAGACCAGGAGTCAACATCGTAACAAGGCAAAAATAAGGCTCTCACACACACACACACACACACACACACACACACACACACACACACACACACACACACACACACACACACACACACACACACACACACACACACACACACACACACACACACACACACACACACACACACACACACACACACACACAGAATGAAAACAGGCCATTTCAGGCACCATCAGTTGCTGTGTTCTGATTGGCCGACTGCATCTGGCCCGGTAACACCCACAGACCGTTGGGCTCACACACTAATTGTATGTAATTGATATCAAATGAAGCTTTTTATCTAAAAAGGCTGGACTGAGGTTGTTCATTAAAATCACTCCGTAAGTCTGTTGATGCAACACCTCTTAGCCTTATCTGTGTGTGTGTGTGTGTGTGTGTGTGTGTGTGTGTGTGTTTTGCATACACGTTTGCCCCCGCGTGTTTACACATGCCCGAGTATGATGTCAGTCATTAGTTGCTCGCCTGCTGTGAAAGTCGTAGATCTCCGGCATGTTTCCAAAGAGAATGTCTCTCTTGCTGCGCAGGATGGGAGGCAGAAGCCCGGAGAGCTCTGGGTTTTCCATCTCAGCCTTGTATCCCTGACAACACAAACACAATAACACGAGGAAGATGATGCTGGATGCAGGACGTGATCACGCACTCTCTCAGGGGGGGAATGAAGAACTTTCCGTTTCCTCACCAGCATCACGGACAGCAGCTCCTCCACGTAGATCCTCTCCGTCTCGATCAGTTCCCTCATCACGTGGCTGCGACACAAACACACAAACACACACACTGAGAAGTAGACGGAGGGAGAGAGAGAGCAGAAAGAGAGAGAGAGAGAGAGCCAGAGGGCATCGTTAGCACTCGACAAAGAGGGCTCGGACAGATGGGCAGACGGAAGCCTCGTCCTCCCTCACCGCTTCAGGACGTCCGGGCTGTCGTCTCCCTCCAGGCTGTACGACACGCAGCTCTGGTAGTCGTGTATCACCTCGATCTGAAGGAAAATAGAAAATCCTCTGTAATGATTTAAAGTAAGGAAATAATGACATCATCTTTGGCATTTAAAGGCAAAACCTTCGCTCTCCTCACCTTTCTGGAGTTGGGGCTCTTGCGGGACGCCCTCTTCCCCGGCAGAGGGAGGTCAAAGGTGAACTTCAACCCCTCACCTGTAACAGGAAGAGGAAGAGAAAGTCATCATCAGCAGTTTATGAAGCGTGCCGTTGCGTCCTGCTGATGAGGAGAATCTGCGCGGCGCTCTAATGAGGACATCTTTCTTTCTACCCCGGCGCTCAGGACGCGGACCATTCTAGCGCCAACAGCGAATCAAACAGAATGATATTTATGACCAACGTGCACACTGGGAACTTGAGAGCCTCACAGGGGTTTGGTTGCTCTGCGTGTGATCGTTTTCTTATTCCATATGTTTAAAAAACAATCTGTGGTGATGGACACTCAATGTAATGGGCGATAATAGAGGGACTGTGCAGTGCAGCGGTCAGCATCCTTTTGATCCTACAAGTCCTTACATCACAGTCCAGCTCTTCTGATTCTACATGTAGGGTATTACGCTTGTGTGTGTGTGTGTGTGTGTGTGTGTGTGTGTGTGTGTGTGTGTGTACGCAGTATGCATCTTTCTCTGTATGGGACTTCCCTCCAGAGTATTCAGGGGTCGGACTCTTTCTTGTTATTACACAAATTCATACGGAGAACAAAACCTTAGAGAAGAAGGGAAATGGACAAAAGCCTTTTTTCATCCATTCATCGTAACACACACACACACACAAACAGAATGGATGGACATGCAGCAATGGTGCAATAGAAACCCTAACAGACACACACATTAATTGGGCACTACTGTATATAAGGCTGGCTTTGTGTTTTGTCCTCTGGGGGGCTACAGGGGGAGATGAAAGCCTCTTTAATGTATATGCAGCACATAAGGCTCCAGAGCAGCTCCCCTCACTAATAGAGCAGTCAGGTGTGTCCCAGTGGGCTGATTATACCAGTGAGGTTTGTTCCAGTTTGTTTGTAAAGGTGGCCCCCGCTAATCCCACAGCGCATTCAGCAGCAGCCAGCCTCACTGGGACCCTGTGATGTGTTAATTCACTGTGGCGCCCAGAGGAAGGAGACACAGAGCGCAGGGAGCCGTGCCAGGGCCAAAGGGCTGGAGAGAAGCCCCGTGTTGGGCCTGGGAAACGGGAGGAAGGTGGGAAGAAGCTGAGGAGGAGGAGAGGGAGTCGGAAAAAAACGAGGGACAAGGCCAGTTTGTTGATGTTCTCTCTGGAAGTGCGGCGCAGAACTTCAGATTAACCTCAGATTTGCTTTTGTGTGTCATATGGTGCAATGAAGGAAGGATAGTGTGTGTGTGTGTGTGTGTGTGTGTGCGTGTGCGTGTGTGTGTGTGCGTGTGTGTGCGTGTGTCTATACCGTACCATGCTTCGGGGAGAAGAGTGGGGATTTGGTCCGCGGTGGGTTCTCAGGCCGGGGGGTCACCAGTTGGATGGGCCGCACGTGTTTGTCAGCCAGCTTCCTCAGGCAGCTCTGTCGGTTCTGGATCATCTGCTGCACGGCTCCATGCTTCTCAAACGTCTTCCTGACCAGAGCCTGAAGGACCGCAAGGAACACGTGGAGAGTAAGGACAAAATGAGGTACTGCTGACAATCTTCGTGGAAGCTTTTGTTGACATTTTTCACCTTAAAATCTGACCTGACTGATTAACTGATGATGTTTTTCTTCTTCAGGTTTAATCTGAGTGTGTGGTTCCTCGCCGTGTGTGTCACTGACCTGCAGCTGAGGTGTACTAACGGCCTGGTACTCATCGGCCACAATCTCAGCTCCAGAGCTCAGGATTGACGGCGCCCCCTCCAGGATCTTCTCAATGTCTCTCAAAGCAGCCTGGGCTCCCTCTTTAGACTGGAACTTATCCACCAGCTGATTGGCCAACAAATACGCCGCTTCATCACACCAGCTCTGGGCCTGAAGGGTTAAAACGCATCTTTATCACAACACAGAACTATATGCACGTCCATCCATATGTGTGTGTGTGTGTGTGTGTGTGTGTGTGTGTGGGTGGGTGGGTGTGTGTGAGTTGGTGTACCTGTCCAAGGCAAAGCAGCAGCTGGTGGGTTTGCATGAGGTGCATGTGTTTGGTCTTGAGAGCTGCGCTGAGTGTGTCGCTGTAGTGCCTCAGCTCGTTGCAGCGCTGCATGATGAGAGCCATGGCGTAGTGGTGACTGGCTGACAGCTGGTGTCCATGAAGGTTGAGGATCTGGGCGCGACCCATCACCTCCTGACCGGCCAGAGAACAGAAAACACCAGTGACAGGTTTAATTCCACGAGACCTTCAACTCAGGGAGAGGAATATGGCAAATTTCTGAAATAGAGGTCTAGAACATATGATGTGCTGGTGTCACGTCTATGTTCTGGACTCCAACAAAGAAAGCCTGAAGGTACAATATAATGACTTGACATTATTATGATTGATTATGATATTGATTATATTATTGTTGTATCTATCTGGACTGGA
This sequence comes from Genypterus blacodes, assembly GCF_046128005.1. NCBI lineage: Eukaryota > Metazoa > Chordata > Actinopteri > Ophidiiformes > Ophidiidae > Genypterus > Genypterus blacodes. The sequence continues at coordinate 9,066,327 of NW_027466857.1, forward strand.
CCCCAGCAGGTGAGGCTGCCAACAGTCTGACCTGTGCGTTTGCCTCCAGACCGTCCAGCTTTTTGAGTGAATGCTCCGTCTGAGCCAGGGTGTCTCCAGATGTGGACACGTCTTTCTCCTGAGCCAACAGATGATCCAGACACAGCTCGATCTGAAACAGAAAACACACACACACACACACACACAAACTATCAACGTTCTTCAACAATGTTTGTTAAGATGCAAATCGAAACAAACAGCACTAGTCTCAGTCAGCACTAGTAGTAGTGGTGGTGGTTGAAGTAATGGTAGTAGTCGTAGTTATAATAGAAGCAGTAGTGGTAGTAGTAAGAGTGGTAGTAGTAATAGTAGTAGTATTCATTATCTGAATGATCTTGAAAATATACATCCAGATGTTTGAACTTAATATCCTTGGTAACACCACAGAGTGAGATGGGAGACGTCTTGAGGACAAAGATACATTACAAAGATAAAAGATCATGAAGGGCGAGAAATCCAGGCATTACAACCTTCTTAGGCCCAACTACTATCAGGACTACAGATACAGATATAAATATACACACATACACACACTGATATGCATTAATGAGAGTATATTGTTTTATCCAGTATACATGAAAGACATGTGGACTCCTTACTTCCTGGAAGCTTTGCTCATATCTGAGTAGCTGCAGGTACTGATGGAGTTTCAGATGATGCTTCTCAAAGAAGCCATCAAAGGCTGACTCCATGTCTCTGAGCTGAGAGAGAAGCCTACAGAGCAGAGGGAGGAGCTCAGTACATCAAACATATGCAAGCATGCAGGGAATACAAGATGTTCCTCCTGTATGTGGCACAGTTTGACTACAAACACAGAAATGTCATCCACACAGGGCAGTATCCTCTTTAGTGTGTTACATCTCTAATAAAGCACATTAGATGAAGAGTCTTCACCTTTGCACAGTGTCCCAGTCCAGCTTCACATCCCACTGAGAGTCTTCCTCCTTCCCAGAGGCCTCCAAGCTTGAGAGAAGGTGACGACCCTCCTTTGAGACCGACCTGATGGCGTCCTGTCCAAGAAAGGAGAATTTATATCACCTGTGAGTGACGTTCAGTAGAGGATAAATGTATTAACACAAAGCCTCAAAATACTTCAGTTACATACTCCAACACACAATAACAGCTGATTTTGTACCTCACCTTGAGTTTCCTGTACTTGTCAGTGTGACAGTCCAGCAGGTACTCGATGGTGTTTCCCTCATTGGGCAGCTCGGTCTCTGCCAGCTCGGTGCCAAAGGCCTGCAGCATCTGAGCGATGTCCTTCACTGTTACAGCAAAGCTCTCGATGGCCTGCACAGGGAAATAAAGAACATGAGAAACACCTAATTAAACGATGGATTGGCATGGTAGAATTGAGTTTTGCATTAAACTGGAACAGAAATAAAAGAAGGAAGTCCACTGTCCATGTTTCTCTGTGTGTTGTGTGTCTGTCCCCAGATCTTTATCCTACCGTGCGTAAAACAATCCAGTCGCTGTGACAATAATCCAAAGTGCCTCCAAACTCAGACGTCAGTTGGTTTTCGTCGATGTAGCGCAGCAGGTCTGTGACAGAGCTCAGCATCACCACCTAAAGATGGAGACGCACCACATTTACCAGAGAGGTGCTGACTGCTTCACACCTCCTGTTATGTTTATCATTACCTGCTGTTTATTATGTTTCTATTGAGTTTTATGGATCGGATTGATGCAGTGAGGTGCATCTTGTGGTGTGGGACATGTTTGATAACTGAGGAGGAGGAGGAGGAGCGAGAGGTGCTGCCTTACTGGCATCTTGAGCATGAAGTCTTCCTGACTGAAGCGAAAGCCGAGGTCAGTAACGGTGCGGTGGAAGAAGCTGGTGGGTCGCAGCACCAGGACCAAGTGGAGGTTCCCAGGAAACGAAGCCTTAAAAAGGGACGAAGGAGAAGAGGACAACGGTCACATGACCGCGTGAAAACGAGACCGTAAGCTTTCACTTCCTGTGATGGACACAAAACACTGAATATTGTCAGAACTGATGAGGCAAGCAGCAGTGAGCTCTCATCTCTCATATCTGACTGACATCTTTGAGGTCACCGCTGCCTCTCAGATTACTACCCTGCTGCATTCAGGGGCCAGCAGCTGTGTGGTTTATTACGCTACCTGTGCATACTATCACATGTGTGCCATATGCAGCATTAACTGTCCAGTTAATTTGGTGGAAACAGCGGGAATGAGCCGTGTAGCTGCACATGTGATGGGGCTGCAACAGTAAATTATGACAGCGCGGTGCCGCAGTGTAGCCTGGAACCACAACCATCAGATACACAATCATTACATTCATTAGATCAATTGGGTTAAGTTGTATCTAAACCATTTCACTAAATAAAGCTGCCATTACATCATGCACATATAAGTTATGCATACGCCTGCAGCTCTGCCGCATAATATAGCTTCATAATAACAACACAAACAAGTAACCCGTCCTGTGTTTGCTGTATAGTTCACATTCTGCACGTTTCCGTAGCGCCGATGCGTTTTTGCACCCGAGCCAATACTTTTGACATTGATTCGTCCGGACTCTCCCTCAGCCCATAACGCAAGAATTTGCATCCGGCATAAACATGCACGTAGAGCCGCAGATGAGTGTGATTGAGCTTCACGCTGAGCCGAGCGCATGACTAAGCACTAAGTCTCCCCGCCCCGCAGTGCCCCGCTGCCCCGTCGCCTCTGCCGCATTCAACCCCCCCAAAAAAACTTCCTCCCAAACTCTTCCGCCATGAAATAAAGCCGACTGGCGGCTCGTTACCGGGCTCCTCCGCATCTTTGACACTCCTCGCAGGTGGAAAGTATCGGTCATGATGTTAGCAGCCATGTTGCTCAGGTATATGCGATCTCTCTCCCGGCTGATCCCGGTGAAAGCGGTGCCAAGGTAACGCTGCACCTCCTCCGGCTGGCTGAGCACAGCCGCAGCACTGAAGCTGCCGCCCGCAGACAGACGGTGGCAGCGCAGACTGCAACGCTTCCTCCCTCCCGCCTCTCTCTCCCACTCTCTCTCTACCTCTCTCCCTCTTCCTCTCTCTCCCTCCCTCGTCATCAGAGCAGCAGCTTCCCCCTTTTTGCTTACTCATACATTTGCAGCACTGTGCTGGGTGCAGACAGAGGAGAGAGAGTATTTGTGTAAACTCTCTCCACTGTTTGGACTCAGGCACATTGTTACAATCTGCCCACTCCTGTTCAGCACCATGGACAGCAAACACATAATCCGAGTCACGTTACACACATAGTAGTACACATGTGTTTGCACCTGCGCAGGAAGTCATTATGAGTGTGTGAAACTTGCTCACCGCTATCCTGGCCAGTGCAGTTTTGATAGAGGCCCAAGTGTCCAGTCTCCGGTCTAAAATGATGATAAATTTGACACTAGGCTGCCTCGTCCTGGGAAAACAAATTGGGTCAAACATCAGCAGTGAAGGTCAGGATGATCTATATGAAGTGATGTCATCTCATAGAACCCGATACCTCTGATGTGCACCCCTGATTACCAAGGTGTTGTTGTTGTTGTTGTTTATATTGATGGATTTATCAATTTACTGAGACTTTTCAGACGATTAAGGATGAGGAAGTATAAGCAGATGAATAAATCAAACTGACCACATCATTTAAAGGTAATTTGCCAGTACATTAACATCAGAGTGTACAAATTACTGCAGCCCCTTAGCACAGGTAAAAAGGCCCTGGAGTTGATCCAAATGATGGCTCTTCACTGGCATAAAGGGGGCATCAGTGGGACGTCTGACATAGTGAGCTCGTGCACGCTGTGAGTTTTGGGCTCCAGTGTGCTGCATTGCAGAAAGAAGCGGGTCGAGGCAAAGAATGAGGCTGCACGGATGAAGGAGGGCGCACCTAGGAATGAGAGTGAGGTATGTAAAGACTTTGGCTAAGGCTTCCTCTGGAATGTCACTGAAAGCGGAGAATTCCGGGAGGGTGATGATGACGCTCGACTCTTCCCCACGGCCTCCTGAAAGGAAGGAGAAAGTAGGACATAGTGTGTGTGTGTGTACAGCTTTCATGGTAACATATGTGGTTGTTATAGGCAGAGAGCTCACCTGACAGGTAAGCCACCTGCTTCTCTATGTAGCCCCCAACCTCCTTCATGCTCACAGGGACGGCCACCTCTGAAAGCAGCCACAGAGATTTAAGCAGATTAGGCATGGGAAGGGGGGGGAAGAGGCGGAAGGGGGGCGAGGGGTTATATGAGTCCCCGCTGTTCTGACGTAATCAAAGTGACAATTGGATCAAAATACTTCAGATTTAATGCAGAAATCTTTGGTGACCTTCACAAACCTGTCAATTCCACTCTTGACCATCCTGTAAGTGTTCCATACTACCAGCAGATGTGCTGCTGTAACATGAATGTTACTGGCAGGAGGCCCGAGCTCTGCTGCTTGCTCTAATTAGCTTCCATGTTTAAGGAGCATATACAGTATGTAAACACACTGCTATAAAGTGGAGCCCTATAAATGCAGCTTAAATGATGCTGCTCCCCTGTGTGTGTGTGTGTGTGTGTGTGTGTGTGTGTGTGTGTGTGTGTGTGTGTGTGTGTGTGTGCGTGTGTGCGTGTGTGCGTGTCCTGATCTTTGCATTGCACCAGAAAATAATAAACTTAAGTGTGTGAAGGACACATGAATATGATGGTCTACACTCAATCAATTGTTGTTGTCCCGATTAAAACTATTAAAATTTGAACTATTAAGCAATATTTACATTAGAACAGCTCTAATATCAGCTACATAACTACTGTATGCAGACAGGATGTAAGAGAAATAAGTCTCTCACATGCGTTGACATCGCAGCATTAACTTGTTATCACCGTATTTAACTATTCATGTCCCTGCTCCTCTTCACCGTCTTATGCAACAGACAGCTAAACTGCACGCAAGCCATCGCCTCATCCATAATGGAGAGTAAACATGAAAGATAAATCAGGGCAGAGTGAGTAAAAGGCAGAGAAACAGATATAGATGAGAGGTAGTGAGGGATAGAAAGGGAGCCAGGTAATGTTTTTCAGTTTTCCATACGTCGGCTGAATGTAATAGTGTCCGTCAGGCTGTCAGGGAGGCGGTAATGAGCTTCACTGCTACCTGATGAATATTTGATGTGTGTCTGTAACAGAGAGGGGTTGGGCTGAGAGGCCACGACAGGACTGTACACACACACACACACACACACACACACACACACACACACACACACACACACACACACACACACACACACGCAAGCAGACGCAGGGTAACGTTACCGCCACACTGGAAAGATTGTATAACCGTTTATAAATTGGCCTTTAACATAAAGCAACCTTTCCCTCCACAAACACCAAACCATCATAACTCATGTCAACGTTTGATATTATGTCAAAGTAAGCGTTTTATTGTTTGTCACCATTAAATGTTTCTGTTTGCATCCTGTCGCTTGCAGGTGACACAAACCGCTCGCGTGTATAGGTGAAAGTTAAATAACCTCTGTTTGCTGTACTGCACACACACACACACACACACACACACACAAGGAAACAGAGATCAGAGATTTGCCGATAGTCAAACAGACCCAGACTCTCGAGGTAAAAGGTATAGATTCCTTATCACTGTTGACCAAACAGCGAAAGCCGTGAACCAACGAGCTTTGCAAAGCATTAAACCCGAATGCGGTGAAGTTGTTGCCATGTAACACACAGTTTCATGTGAGGCCTTTCTGTAGCGTTTCCTACACCACACAGATTCAAAACCTTCTTCGAATAACAACAAATGCTGACAATTTTCCTTTCCGTTTGTAAGCAAAAACAGGCATAAGCTGTGTAATACTGCACCCATAACCCATATTGGTATCAGCTGGGGTACGTGTAGTATTCATCACTGTGTAAGGACTTTCATCTAATAGTAAGACTGATTGTACGGCCTTCAGTTTGTCTGGTTTGTTCAACAATAGTCTCAAGGCTTCATGTCGTGAGCAGTATGTGAATAATAGGTTTAACAGGCCACATTCTTTAAAGGACTCAGGGAAAGCTCACACACACTTATTGAGTGTAAGCTTTAGAGAGGGGGTGCAACATATTGTGCAGGTGTCAAAGAGGAAATGATTATAGTTTGGCATGTATTCATCCATTATTATGTCATTTACACACACCCACACACCTATACTGTATGTGTGTGTGTGTGTGTGTGTGTGTGTGTTTGTTCTCTCTATAAGCAGGTTCCATTTCACACTGGAGTGGAAAGAATAAGTGCTTCAGGTGTATATATAGAAGCTTGGCGTGGCCTTTTACCTGCTCAGGAGCACAACAGACCCACAGGGACTTAAAGACCAGGGCCTATCAATTAAACAACGCCTGCCTGCCAGGATCCCAAAGTAATCACATTAGCCTCTGGAGGACCTCCGTCACACACACGCACACACACAACTAGACTCTGCACTGTAGTTTATGAAGAAACTGAGACTCTTTATAAGGAATGTTTACCTTCAAAAGTATAAGCTGACATAAGGATGTTAATGTTTTCTACATGGAAATATGAATTTATCAACCAACCAAACCTCCAATAAATAATAATGTAATGCTATGATGTTGACTTCTAACTGACATGATAACACATGTATGTAACCTGGGAGTTACTCTGTATGTTCTGAACACTCGTGCATATTTTTGCTGACATGATCAAGCTCTCTTTCATCACTGTCCAGTATTGATCTGAAGCAACCAAGAGCTAATTATCTGGCTAAGTCATTAACCATGGATGACATAATCTCTGCAATGGCCCACTGCTGGAAAAGCAAAGTCCCAGGAAGTAGCACATCAATAACCATGACTAAATATAGACAGAGTAAAGAGTGAAGTTCCAAAGGAAAATCAAACACTGCAACACGGGATTCCAGCTCAATGTCTCCAGAACTACACAGAGAGAATATGAGGGAGGGAAACTCCACAGTGATCCCAATAAGTTATGGGCTCATATAGGTGTGTGTGTGTGTGTGTGTGTGTGTGTGTGTGTCTGTGTGTGTACTCACGCTGCAGGGTGCTCTGGAGCTGTGAGCCAGCCTGCAGTAGGCAGTGGTAGCTCTCCATCTCCTCCTCGGGTTCTTGCTCTGGCTCTGTGTCCATCTGCAGTGAGGCCGGGCCCATTCCCCTCTCTGCTCCCCGGGGTGCTGGACGCTGACGCCGGGCTTAGTACGAAGCCTCACATCACCTTCAAGCCCATGTAGTGGTCCATGGAAGGTGTAGGGAGGGGCTGGTAAGGAGAGCCGCGGCCGCAGGGGGAGACTTACCTCTGCGGGTCCTCCTGAGGCCGGGTCGGGACAAGGACCCGGAGACTCGCACTGGAACTTGCCTGAGTCACCGTCACCTTGAGCTGCATGGAGGGAAGCAGCGGCTCGGTAGCTCCAGCTGAGGAGGCAGACCGGTGCACATCAGAACAGCTCAGCGGGTCACTGGGCTGTTTTGGCGCAGTGCACTTTTACCCCCCGAACATGTTCACACACTGACTCACACACACTCATGCTGGCGGCGGAGGGCTACTTCCAAACAAACAAGCTCCATCCGGCCACTGCTGTCTGACTCGCCCCTCCTCTCTCTCTCGCTCTCTCTCTGAGCTTCAGTGCGTCAGCTCTGCAACGTGCGCTGCCAACTTTCTCTCACTTCACACTCCCTCCCCGTTCTGCTTTTATGTGCTCCGTTACCGTAAATGCTGACTGAACTACACACTATAGGCCAGATTGTGCTGCTGTCTGGCACCCACGTTTCTGTTCACTACCTCCCGAGCTTTTCATACACACGCACACGCTGGATATGCATGCAAAGTGGAGATCACATGAAGATATGAATAGATGGATTGTAAAGGGAAAAATGAAAATGTACCGCACCCTCAGCCAACAAGTTTGGCCCATGCAAACCTCAGCCTTTAATACACAACAATCACATTGAAATAGAGAAACAAATATGAAAGGCTGTCATTGTGTCCATGCTGATGGAGGCTTTCTCAGCTCAGCTCCCCACTGTTCAGCCCACAGGCCCGTTTGAATGGATCAGTACTCATTGACACAGAGGATCCACAGTGGAGAAACAATACGCATGCATAGTATTCTGTATGTAAACCTCCTTTGGAGCCGCAGCCTCACAGAGCAGCCGGGGCTAAGATCTACATGCTGCTGCTACTCAGCTGATCCAGCTTAAGACTCTCTGCCATCTCATTACTGCACAGCATCAGCTTAGCCAAACACACTCACAAACACGCACACTCATCCGCCCAAAGATACACAAACCCCCTCACTGCAGACGCACGCCGTCAATATCATTACAGGCTGAAACAAACACACAGCGTCTCTTTATCTTAAAACATTCTGCTTTATTACAGAAGATCTTCAGGTTTTGAACATATGAGTCTCAAAGAGGTACATTCAGCTTGGAGGTTTGGAGTGTTGAGGCTGGAGTGCAGCGGTTAAGGTGCCTGAGGGCTCCTGGCACCTCAGCCCCTGACCCCTCACAAGCACAGCCTCTCGTGCTTTTTTTTGGGACATTTAGATTTTTCTTATAAAAGTGGCTGGAAAAAGGTTGCATTAAAAATACAATCCATTCATTTATACGTTTCATTTAGACAGGCAAAACATTAGATTCCACATTTTTTTTTTTTAAGCTCTGAAAATAGCATCTGACGTCAATTAAAGGTTTTTTATTTTTCAACAAAGCAGGCAACCCCTCTCTCTTTCTCTCTCTCTTAGCGTGTCTTCCTCCTCCTCCTCCTCCACGCCCAGCACGGTGCAGAGTGCAGCTCACCTAATGCCACAGTGTGAACAACAGCACAGTCTAGCTCCTATCAGCCGCTGTTAATAACCTCCAGAACAACAATAAATAAAGGATTAGGTTCAATTCAAATCTCAATTTGGCATTAGTTTAGTGATATGACAGCATGTGGCGTTAGACAGGAGCTCTAATGAAGCAGAGGAAACCCATCATGTAAGGTCACCTCTCTGACACGGTTGGTGACATGTTCAACCGTTTAAACTACCAGTCCTGGGACCTGGGACCTGGGACTCGTCTAGTAAATTGGTTGATGAGTTTGGGGGCTGCCTGTCTTTGCACGCATGACAAAGACTCATCCAAACATGATTGGCACAGGTTGACATCAGGGCCGAATAACAACAAGGCTAACTCAACTTGCACAGAGCTGATCAGTCTCCACCATAAAAAAAAAGATTTATGTAATAAAAATAGAACATTTGTGAGTAAAAGTACACTTAATAAATATGTCAAAAAGAATAGAACAGATTTGGAAGGAAAGAACAGAACAGAACAGGACAGATCTTTGACAACAGGATTCAAGAGAGAGCGTGTCTCAAATGTGTTTGGCGTGTTGATATGGAATGTAATGAAGCGAATGGACGAAATGTGACGTGGTTCCACTCTGTCCATCCCGCTCTGTCTGTCCTGCGGGAGACAGCGGAGCAGAGACAGGACGTGGTGGACAGCAGTGTCACAGTGGGATTAACTAAATGGAACTCAGCCTGTCTCGGTCCGTCTGAGAGAAATCATGAAAACAAGATGATAACAAACAAAATACCTCATTTAGGCTTTAGTGCATGTGTGTTTGTATTTGTGTGTCACGTGTGTGTGTGTGTGTGTATGCGTGCTCAGGCATACGTCCCTGCGCCTTTGCGACCTCCTTTCTAAAGAACGAGCCGCTTCTCGTCCTAGTGCAGAAAAGGTCGACCGTACATCCCCGAGGTTCAAGTAATCCTGGTTTTCATTACACACACACACAGACACACACAGACATCTCGTCTCATCTACTACTACAGGTGCACATGTCTATGTAACACACGCGCGTACAAACACAACTTTAGGTCACACTTGTTTGGACAGTGTCGGGCATTGCATGTCTGTTTCAGACTTTTTTTTTGGCTTTGAGCAAGGCTATCATCCTCATCATCATCATCATCATAGTTCTCTAAGCTATATACAGTGCAGCACATATATTAATTTTATCATTTTAATTGGACTCTTAAATTATCACTGAGGTTGGATAGATTTAGGTCATGCTTCACGCAACGTTGGCAGGTTTGGATTGCCAGAATCATCTCCAGTCATTCGCTCAGTCTCACACAGACACACATTGCACTCACACACACTTTTAGTTTTGAGTGGTCAAATCTCCTTTAAAATCCTCACATAATTCAGGCCAGAAACGAGTTCAACTAACAAGTCTGTTTGCTTCTCTCAAGCAGGACCGCGTTCATAATCAGTAACTTCATCTTAAGCTTTGGAACCGGGAACAAACACAATTTCGCCAATGTTTATAAATAACCGTTTAAAGAAGGATAACCGTTGAGGAGAGTAAGACGTGAAATAAGAGTAACCGTTCATACACCTTTGAGCGTTCTAGTGGAGGAGTGTGTCCTCTGAGCCGTCTGCCATGCAGGTGAACCGTTCCTGGAGTGGATATTGCAACTGCTTGTTAAAACACAGTAGTCCCACAGAGCTACTGAGAAGGCAGCCGTGTATGCATTCAGTCTTTAGCAAATATAGTTTAAAAAACAAACAAAAGAAAAAAAGAAGGAAAAGAAAGGAAACTGCTGAAACGCATGCCTCTAATCTGAGTAGATAGTTTAAAAAACGTAGTATAAATGTGCCCGTTCTGCAGGGGCCGCTGATGCAGGACGCTGGTCTGCAGGCATGCGTGGGGTGTGTGTGTGTGTGTGGAGCGGGGGGGAGACGCACGCCCCCCCCCCCCCCAGTCGCCATCCCTCCCTGCCCCAGTCTCTTCTTTTCCTTCTCCTTCTTCCAGATCAGGCAAGGTGGTTGGACTCCGGCCTTACCGACATGGGACCCTGAATGTGGCGAGACACCACTGTTGTTGTGACTCCTTGCGCTGCCTCTCGCTTAGTGCTCCGTCAGCGTGAAGGACAGCGGTGTGACTGCCGCGATCTGCAGGGCGGGAAACAACAAGCGGACACATTTTCAATACAAGCTTGACATTCGCCAGGTGCCGGCGAAGAGACGAGGACGACGAGAACACACGGACATCACCCCAACAATCAGCAGAATCACAGAAACAACACTGACAGGTCACTGAAGACGATGAGCTCATCTTCACCCATCACCACACAGAAACACATTTTAGTAATTGGACCCACGGCTCTATTGATCTCTTCCAGCTGAGCCTAGACGCAGACACAGTAAGTAAGATTGGTCTTGGTAAGGTTTACCTGGATGTGTGTAGGAGGCGGCCCTCTGACAGCTACAGGGAGAATAAAAACGCTGGTTAAACACTGAAAGCTGTTGCAGAAGCGCGATTGTTACGCCTTTATGTGCCCCACATTCTGATCACAGGGATCCTGGTCAAAAGGAACGGGGAGGCAGGACATTCAGACCTACAGGGGGTCGAGAAAATCTGTGACTATGAAGCAGTTAACACACAGCTGCCCACCAAAGGACTCTTATATTTCTGATTTTCATGAAATTTGGTTGAGGAAATTTACAATAAGAGAGGAATAAAGGAGGATTAATGTACAACCTTTAACCTCTCGTGTGATTTGGTGTGCAATGACCAAACAAAACGATCGTTGATGATACTCCATTATGTTAGCTGGTGTTATTTCCACTGGTTCTCTTATTGTCTGCCCCCTGTATGCAGTGCAACAGCATTGGCTTTAACATGAGGCAAAGACACATGGTGCAATGGCCACTTACACGTGCGTGAGTGGTAAGAAGCAGGCAGCGAGCAGCAACACAGGTTTAGACCAGACGAAACAACTACGACCACCACATCAAAACACCAATGTTACCCCAAAATCACAGGGAGGTTACCAGTTACCAGTACGAGAAAACATCCCCACACACACACACACATCCTCACACACACCAACATTTAGCCTGAGGTTTAAAAAAAGAAAATCCTGACACAAACACGAGGTTCACTCAGATGGTTAAAGTTGTTGGGGGTTTTTAAAGCTCATGCAGAGGGAATGTGAAGCTGTGGCTCTAGAGGGAGGCTGAGAGGTGCAGCAGGGCCGCCATGCATATATCCACACACAAATATATGCCATGGAAAATGAATGTATGCCCCAGAGATGCTTGTGTATTAAATGCACCATCTTAACTGCGACAAAACTTGAGTGCTGCAAAATAAAGCATCTCTTCAGCCAGCCAATAGCAGCTTACACAACGGAGGAGGAGAAGGCACTGGGCCCGCCTGCCACAGGGAGGAGGAGGAGGAGGGCTGGGGGCCGTTTAGTCGCTTGTTAATTTTAGAGGTAGGGGCCCAGAAATGTTTCCGAGGTTAACAAAGGGGGAGGGGAGACTTTGATTGGCTTAAATGGCCAGAGGATGGGCGGGTACCTGTTTAAATGACAGTATTGGACTCATCTGAAAAGGTTCTCATGAGCAGGGGCCGGGCCGAAGACCGGGGAGACTGGAGGCCCCCCACGCTCGACTCAACCAGCTTTTTCTAGAAAGGGGTAAGGTAAGAGACACCAATGACATCACTACGCTGACTGACACACACACACACACACACACACACACACACACACACACACACACACACACACACACACACACACACACACACACACACACACACACACACACACACACACACACACACACACACACACACACACACACACACACACACACACACACACACACACACACACACACACGTTTCCCCTCTGTCTTCAGCGCTCTCAATACACAGACACACATAAGTACACACTGAACAATATTACAACAACTGGGGACAGGTAGATGGTGACATTTAAGAAAAAAAAAATATTCAGTCCACATATACACACAAAATGTGTTTTTCTAGACATCTTTTGTTCCCAGCAGTCATGTTGCTGCTTCAACAGGGCAACCATTACAGAAAATAAAATAGTCCAACCATGATCCCACATTTGTATACAAAAAGCACCCACGCACGCAGACACACACACACGCGCATAATCACACACAGACAGAATGCGGTGGCCTGCAGAGGTTGTGGTGGGGCTCCAGGATAAGGTAATTGACTTGAGGCTCATGCAGTTTAGTGAGTGCTTCGACGTGCTGCATTCACCTGACTGGACATGCGGAGGCAGCAGGCATTGGAGCAGCACAGGCGCTTGGGAGGAAACACTGACTGACACAACTGGACAGACAGCGATGGACACTGACAACATGGACACCTGGTCCACACGACTGACTGGCTCAGCAAAGCCACTGGAGCGGAGACACACCTGTCCACTGAGCAACATTCCTCCCATTTTAAGAAACTTAAATGTTTCAAAACTGGATCCTCGCTGGGTGTCAGTCCTCCTATGTCGAACTGAGTATACTCTCACTGTGTTCTAGGTGGTTTAGAGGGTAAGGAAGGAGTCAAGCAGTGGGTGTCACATAAGGAGAGGAGGGACACAACAGGTAGGAAACAAGACTGCAAGCAAGACTGGCAGAGACAGCAACTGAGTGAGAGGAGAGGACTAAAGAGCGGACAGAAAGAAAAAGAGACCTCAGTCACTCCATGAGAAGCTGTGAGTGCTAGCGGTCTGCGACAACATGAAGATAGTAGATGTCCCCGAGGAAGGAAGGCGATGCTTCATCTATAGTGCAGCAGGTGGAGAGAGGAGGAAAAAGAGAAATAAGAGGATGAAACGGTGAGAATGAGGTGTGAGTGGAAAAGTGAGGAGACCAGTAAAGAAAACAAAGCAGGAAAGGTGAGAAAATGGTAAATATAGGGTTAAATGTGAAATGAATAGTTTCTCATTACAGTATGCAACTTTAATTATATTATAGCTCTAATTCCCAGTAACCGATAAAATAATTATGTTAATTATACGTTATGTGGAAAATATTTTGTTACAAGGTTATTTATTAAACAATAAATGAGCAGGCCCAAAAAATCCAAATGCTAAGAATAAAAAGGTGAGCGCTAATTGGAAAACGTGTTCAGGAAATGGGAGGTAAGTTTCACTCCCAAGATGCAGCAGCATGGACAGCAACATCCCTCACAATGTCAGACTGTTGTGACGGATATCACTGCCAAATCACAAGAATGGACTCAAACTGTAACAACCAAGGCTTTGAAAAGATAAATGTCCAAATCCAAGAAGCAAATACCAAACATTCTTTCAAAAAATGAGAGATGCCATCAGATTTATTATGTATGTGCTCAGAGTGATATCATCCAGGAATACTTACAGCAACGGCATGCAAACTGTGGAAGAATTATATTTTGAGAGAGAGAGAGAGGGGGAGAGAGACTGTGTGTCAGTGCTACCTGTCGTTTATGGGGGCCGCGCGGCTTACGGAACACCACTATCAGGATATCTGGCAGAAGGCTGAGCAGGATGAGTAAGATGATGACCAGCCAGGCCGACACGGAACTCAGCATGTTGGCAAATACAAAGTACAAACGCTGCTGCCTCAGGAAAGGCCTGTGGGAGAGGAAGCACTATGGTTTACAGCAGAAATGAGTGAAAACGACACAAACAAACATAAATGACTGCTTAGGTCAGGTTGGTCTATCCTGCATGGACTTCTAACCATATTATTCCTCCCCAGAAGAAGCTGAAAAAGACGTAGAAAGCCAGGGAGCCCCAGATGACGAAGTGGTTGATCCAAGTCCAATGCCTTGTGTCGAGAGCGAGCTACAGTGACAGAGCAAAGGGCGCAGGTGTCAAATACAAAAAACAAAGTCAATGTCCAACCAATTCAAACTAAAAGCTGTTCTGATGACACCACATCAAAGAAGCCAGATAAACAATCCTTTACCTTGAGTGTAACGGTGAAAACAAGCACAGTGAAGACGATCGTTCCATATAGCCAATTCCCAAAGACCTGGATTGAAAACAAAGAGAACTTACTCACAGTGGCTCACAGTGTTTGTAATTTTGATGTGATACAACACCAGGTAAGAGGAATTAAATCATGGTACCAACCTGACCGTTATCCTGCAGCGCCGGGTTACCAAACAGATATTTAACACCAAAAAAGAAGAGGAAGCCATGGAACACGCCCAGTAATGTCCAATACAGGAAGGGTCTCCATCGCAACATGGCATTCTTAGCAATCCCTCTACAAAATATGCAAAAAATAAAAATCAGCAGAGAAAAGTACAACATTCAACACTTACATTACTTTGTTTAAACATTAATTTAACTTCCTATTTGCACAAAACAAGAAGATAAAGGAAGAGCGTCTTTAATACCAAAACTGAAGTGAGGCGAGATGAGCGGGTGTACCTGTAGAGGGTAGAATCCTCCAGCAGAACCTCCATGCAGATGTGTTGCTCCAACAGGCTGTAGGCCAGGATGGGCATAGAGGTGAAGCAGATGTTGTACATCGTCAGATAGGCTGCGTCATACAACGGCTGGGGAGGATAGGCAAGGAGTGGAGACGGCAAGGAGGAGGCAGGGAGGGAGGGAGGAAGGAGGGGGAAAACCAGGGGTTAATATCACGTAGAGGAGAGGATGTTTTTACGACTAAATTGAATGAACACCCAACATCTTGTGTGTTCCAAACTGTCATGTAGCGTCCAGTCACACTGAGACAGACGTACAAAATAGTCCTTAGAATGACGCCTGATGATGGCAGATAGGTGTGTGTTTAACAGTGCTATGTGGTCTAAATCACAAAATATCTATATGAATCTAAGTTCAGACATGGCAGGAGAAGTGAGGTAGGGTAAGTCAGAGGGGGAAGAGCTCTGATAAGGAGGAAGAGGAGGCGGTGGTGGTGTAGATTCAAGAGGACACTGCCCCCTTTCATGTTCACAACATGTTTGAAGCTCAAAGAGCCCCAGGACATACTCACTTGCTGGGAGTAGCCACAGAAGAACTGGTACAAGAACTGAGGTAAGATGAAGCAGAGGTTCTGCAGGCAGACACAGAGCACACTCAGACTGATTGACAAAAACATCAAAGGACATCAAACACAATCACAGGTCCCCAGCTACTGAGACTACTTTAGAGTTATATAGTTAGCAAAATTAAATGTTTTCATCCAAGTTACCTCTAAAGTCAAACATGCATCTCTCAAAAATGCTTCTGTCTAATCTAGTGTGTGGTTTCATTTAGCGATGAAACTTTGCTGGAATACAAAGCATGCCAAGGCAGTGTGTGGAGTGTTTCCTACCTTGTAAAAGAAATATTGCACCAGATGAGCAATGCGGACGTAGTAGAGATGTCCATGTGCCAGCAGAAGTTTCTTGAGGTGCTTGAGTTTGGGGAGAGCGTAATCACTGTTCCTCACTGCCTGCCGGCCTTCTTTACCCTTAATGCCTGAGACACAGAGGACAGGTAATTACAAACTGTCTTCAATAAACTATTTATTCCCCCTCGTTTGGGACAAAGTGTAGTGATCTCTTAGTCAGTCTTGGCATGAGATTCCTTACCAATGCCAACATGAGCTTCCAAAATCATGCTGACATCGTTGGCACCATCTCCAATGGAAAGCGTGATTGGGCAACCTTTGGAATTTTTCACCATTTTCACTATCTAAAGAGAGAACAAGATAATGGGTATTAAAACACGGAAACCAGGTGCTAACTGGGAAAACCACTGATGTTTGCAGATCAACATGCGTCTCTGACCTGTGCCTTTTGTAAAGGGGCCATACGGCAGCAGAGTACAGCGGTGCAATTTTGACAAATCTGAAGGAAGAGACTCTTATAGAGACTGGAGTTGGCGTCATGGGCGGAGTTGAGCACCATTGAGAGAGTAGCTCCATCTATTATAAAACCATAGTCCTGGTTGGATGTAGACCAGCTTCTAAAAGAAATCAGAATACAATTATAATAACATTTTGCATGGCTAAAATGAAGCTTGCCCTTCACCCTTCTACAGGTCAAGTCATTCTCTGCACCCACCTGGTGACGCCTGCTTTGATGGGTGGTGCGTCCTGTACAGCTTTCTTATGGTACTCAAGCAAGAGCTCGTGCATTCTCTTCTTGCGCTTTTGTCCTCCATCCTCTAGAGTGCGCACTGTTAGCTCCAGCAGTTCTGTGTTCCTTTGGAAGAGTCTACATGCATAACAGGTGGACTTTGCCGTCTCCATCTTGTCGCCTGTTAGGACCCACACCTTCATGCCTGCCCCCTGCAGAGCCTCCATCGTTTCTGCTGCCTCCTCTTGAAGCCTGAAGATACAAAAAGACAGAGATGAGACGGACAAGTGAAGACTCGCTATGAATATAGAGACCTAAAGGATGAATGTCAGTAATTGCAGTGGATTGCAGCAGACTGCTTAGTGACAAAAAACAGAAGGCAAGGTCTTGTATGGAATGCCTTGTTTTGTTTTGATCTACATAAATCAACCACAAGATGGCAGTATACCCACAGGGAAACACTGACTAGATTTACAGGAGGTCTTGGCGGGCGGCTTTGCTGATCGAGCAAACTTCTGTATTCTGGTGGCACTTTCACATTCACATTCAGTAACAACCAACTGAAATTGGTTTGGTTTGTTTTGTTCTCCTTTGGTCACAAATTAAGTTAGAAGATACAATCTTATTTAGAGATACACCAAAATGATACTGAAAGAAAACACTGCCAGGAACCTGGTGCTATGAAACCAAAGAAATGAAGAAGGAATCTGCTTTTACTTGACGTAACAGTAGTGTTGAGTTAAAAGCAGATTAAAGGAAGAATGAATCCATTATCACAGCATCACAAGATTGGATAGTCGGCCAAAACAGGAAACCACACAACCAAAGCCCTCATTTATTTGTTTTTCAAGACCCATAATCGAAACTAAGCTACTCTAACTTTTGAGATTGTTCTTTGCTAGCTACCAACTAAAAATCATTTTGAATTTTTCATTTGACATTAGTCGCATGGGGAGATTTCTTTGGGCGTTTCAGGTAAAGTTCCAGAAATTATGTTTAATGAGAAATGAAAAAGATGGGTGAGGAAGATCAGTAACAGCATGCAAGTAACTACAATTTCTGCCAGTCAGCAGAGCTTTGGAACAGCAGCAGGTGAATAAGTGGGAGCGTGTGGTTATGTTGTGTCAGCACCCACCGGTCCTCCACAGCCGTAGCTCCGATAAGAGTCATACCCGTCTCCACCTGGTTGTAAACAGCCATGAGCCTCTCCTCTCTGTCCTGCAGAGCCAGTCTGGCTTCCTTCAATCCTGCATCTGCGCGGGCATACTCCTCTTCGCTGAGCTGTTTGTAGGCCACACACAGTGTCCGGTAACCCTCCTGACAGGGACACACAACGTAGCCATTACAATAGGAAAACAGTCTAAGAGTCAACACCTGTAATGTTGTATGTTTTGGTAAACTCAATCCGATCTAGTCAGGCTGAATTTTGTCACCCACTGTGGCATTGCGCTCCACATTCTGACGTATCCTTTCTATCTCGTCCTGTCTGACACGAGGGAAGATGGAGGAGTCTGCTCCCTTACAGAAGAGCAGTGTGTCACCTGGGGAGCACACAAAAACACAACACATAACATTGTTAGGGCCAAGGTTCATCAATCGATCGTGGTAAATGCTGTAAGCCTGACAGGAACCTCGACCTCACCTGATTTGGACCTGACTATTACACTCATTCGCCTTCTCACTGGGTCAAAGTTTAATACATGGAGGAGGTCATACCTTCAGGAAGTCAAAATTGAAAAAATATTGAATGAATACAAATATGAGGAACCAAGTAACATTGCTTTAAAGGTGCCAACTTACATTTCTACATCATTGTTCCTGTTCTGAATTTTCATAGTTTTGCTTTCGAGGCCCAGGAATGTGAAGCCGTATCTGCACATGGACACCAAGCAAATATTTGTGTGTTATTTGTGTACTCGTGTAGGACTGAATGAAAGAATGAGTGATCATAGCCCATCTCTTACCTCATGGCTCCCTTGACCAGAGCAACCTCATCAGGAGAGGAAGCTATAAAGCCTCTCAGCTCCTGCAGCTGATGCACGGCTCCATCCACCCCTAAGCCATCCACTTGGTCTGTCTGTCCATCCCCCAGGGGCTGGATCGGATCTGGAGACTCCTTCACCTGGACAGTGTGGCACAGACACAGGGCCCGCAGAAACAGCTCTTCCCTCTCCTGCAGCAAGCAAGATGTTAACAAAATTATTTGAGAAGATAAATGTCATGCAGCCTAAATCCAAAATGTGTAATAATGTATTTTTAATATACTTCAAATGTATTATTAATGGCTAACAGTACTTTGACAGTTTGCAGCTAAACAGCCATATACAGGAGCTGGAGATAAGATAAAGGATAGATTTACAAGCACTTACAACCAGAGCTCGTATCTACATAGAGTAACAACGGAAGTTCAACAGTCTGCAAAGTGTTAACAAGTGCTCCTGTCACGAGCATGTAGACACACCCTTCCCTCTCTGTGGCGAGTGCATATGTTCACATGTCAAGAGGAGCATGTAGGTGACCTGTGAAGGGTCTTTCTGAGCAGTGAGCTATGTAAAGTCCGTATGCTACAGTGTGTGTGGCTTTAAGAACAGATGGAGGGGCACCACAACACCCACCCTGCCAGCTTTCTGCTGCAGCTTGCTCACAGGCCCATCTGTGACACAGAAGCCGCCCAACTCAGAGTTTGCGTCCCGGTATTTGTACTGGAAACCGTCGATGCAGCATTCTATAAACTCCATGTTATTCTGAGTGAGAGTTCCTGTCTTGTCTGTGAAGACGTACTCCACCTGCAGGCAATATGAGAGAAGTACATCACAGACAAGTCCAAAGCCATAAAAATGCATTTGCTCTTCTAACAGAATCCAGCAATAAGACCGGGCAATTACTCCCTGAAAGATACACACTACATTAATCAGTTTAATGAAGCATCAACTTTAATTTAAATCATCATCTATCAAACAGAGTGTGACAGATCTATGACTGCACTGTTGGAGTTAGAAATGCTATAAAAAACAGGAGAATATAATAATATAATATAATAAAACGGGATAGGATGACACAGTAATTATAAGCAGCTCATACTGGGCAAGCATTTTCCTCAACTCTGTCTAACCTGCACCAAGAAGAATGTTAACTCTCACTGACCTGTCCCAGCTCTTCATTCAGATCTGAGGTGTTGACCAGTGCCCCCTCCTTGATTTCAGGGTCAAAGAAGTCGCTGTCCCAGGTGATGAAGAAAGAGCCCAAAAACTTTTGCATCTCAACTGTCACATACATGGACACCGGAATGATGAAGTTGAAGAGCACCATGAAGGACAAGAAGTCAGTGAACATCTTCAGGTACTGAAGGGACAAAAGGAACACAAAAGGAAAGAAGAACTGTTTTAAATGCACATGTTTTAGAATCTTTCTATTGACAAGCTTTTAACTATACGCCAATAACAACTTTGATCTCTTCCTGGAGTATAAGAATCAGTTGAAGATGAAATAAATATTACATAATTAATTCATATTCAAAATAGCAAATGCAATCATGACAGCCTGACTGCAGGTGTTTTGTACCAATTACTGGAGGTTACAGGTTCAAGTGAATTCTCCGTTGTAAAGGTGTATGAAAACAACTTTACTGCTATAATTCATGTAACAACACACTCTTCCATAGTCTCTTTTGAATTCAAATTGTACGTAAAATCAAAGTAAATTGAGCAGCTCAGCCCCCAGTCCATCTTGTCTGATTTATCAAAATGCACTAATACTTTGCAGTTGTTCCCAAACTTTATAACTCATCAGATTGGTTGGTTCATTGGAGGGCAGGAATAGATTAACAAATGATGGAATTCTGATCTACGGTGACTGTTTATCTGAACAGTATTAAGAAAGTGATTCAGAAGCGGTGATGGCTTGTTAAACCCTTTTAAGGGCTGGATGGAGCGGTGGCATTAGAGATTATAGCTATTTTTCCAAAGGGAAATCATTTACTGTAGGAAGACATTGGGTAACAAGATATTAACTATTCTATTTCCACTTAGGGTAAAGCCTTGCAGCTCTCTTGATGTGCATTACTGAAGCCATTTAATTTTCAGAGCACCCATATATTGGTGGCCAGTACAGACCGCACTCAAGTTGCAAGTTAACATTTCTGACCTTGTTTAGAACATTCTTGTGTTTGCAAGTTTGCCCAAATACATACTGTAGATCAAAGACTTTTTGTTTAATTAATTACTTTTTTGACAACAAGGACATTGGAAATGTACACTCACCAGATTGGTATCCTTCTCTCTCTGTGTCTTCTGGTTGTACCATGGCTCATCCTGCCCAGGTTTGTTCTGCCACACATACTTGAGTGTAGTGCACACCAGCGCCTTACTCACCAAAATGCAAAGGTACACCAGGAGGAAGGCATTGATAGACCTAAAAGTGCATCAGTCAAATGTGTCAGTATCACGGGGATTGCAACACTGAAACATACACACAAAGTCCCCAAACTTACTTCTCCACCGCAGAGCGCTTCTGAGACTTGCCCTGGTAATTGAGAGCCATCTTTGTCTCCATGCCGGTGTAAAGTGCAACACCTAGGGGAGGGAGGATAGCATCAGAAGAACAGGAATAGCTTTTTGTATACTGCTGTGTCCTGTTTTTAGATATACATCTGTCCTTCAGTTCAAATACATCTATAAGTGGGACCCACCACAGATTTTCTGAGTGTTCTTCAGAGTGGCTCCTTTCAACAGCAGGTTCTCTGGCCCCAGAGACCTGAACAACAACAATACATCAAACAATGAAGTTACACATAAGCTCTGCAATCTATGGACTGAGCCCCTAATGCTCTACCTGGCAAGGTGAGAGCCAAGCTGGCATCAATTCTGAAGTACGCAGAGGCAATATATGACTGCAGGCTGTGCTTACACAGGTCCCAATGTTCTTGAGAAGGACACAGGCATTTTGTTTATACAGGCATTACAAAGAAGTCAATGACAAATGCCTGCAGGAGGGGAGTGCTTTAGAAGCAGTGGCTGAAGTCATGCCAGACAGGTTTCATTTTAATGCTCCTTGGCAATGAAACGATCAATAGAAAAGTGATTTATTGATAATGCAAAAATTAGGTAAAAAATAAGTGCTTAAGTAAAAGTGTGTTGATTTTAATCTTAAGTGAAATAAGCTATTTCTCATTCTGTCTATGTGTGTGTGTGTGTGTGTGTGTGTGTGTGTGTGTGTGATTGGAAAGTCTCACCTCACTGTAGGCTCCCGGCTGTTTCTGTAAATGTGCATGCGTCCTACAAACCTAAAACAGTAAAAAAATTCACACATTTAGAATCCCAAGCGCACTGATAACAGTTTTGGATAGTACTACTCCAGTGTAAAGTGGTTAGCGTAGAATCATAGCATGGATCTAGACCTCAGCTATCCAAAGCCATGCCGAGCTCATTACTTTATAAGCCTGCAAGTTCCCAATACTGCACCTGCTGAGTGTATAACAGAACCATCTGGCCATCACCGGGATTTCATAGAAAGGTGTGGAGTGTAGGGAGCCATCTAATTACTGCTGGTTAGTCAGCAGCATGCAGGCAAAAACAGCGTCAGGTTTATTGCCTCTGAACAGCATCTGCTACTACAACTTCCCTTGGATGTCTCAAAAAATACCTTTCTTTATGATTACATTCCCTGCCCCAAGGGGGAGCCAAAGGATCGATATTAACAGCGTGGATTCCTATGAGTAAGAACCACATGAGAGCTATCCGGAACTGTTCAACAGAACCTTGCCTTCACTTCCAGAGAAGAGTCTTTGTTAATACCAAGCCCACGAGCACCATTTATTATATATAAACAGCCTAGCACAAGTACCCTGCGGCTTGAAGGCAGCTTTTCACTTCACAATCAACCTGTTACCGTTGGAGACATTTACAACATTCTCAATTGGCAGTTGAGTTTATCCATTAGCCAGCAAACCCCAGGTAACACATGCTTGTAGTATTAATCTGCTGGGGACGCATGATGAGTGCCTACTTGTAGAGGTCGGGCTGTGGCTGCTCGCACTCGATGGTGGCGTTGAGGCATTCCAGATCCTTCTCCGTGTCTGGCACTGTGTAGTGTGTCTGGAGAAGTGGGAAGGGCACAGAGAGTGTGAATGCTAACAGGCTCAGATCTAGCAACGGCTTATAGGCTCTAGGAAAACAGGAAGAGAGAAGGTCAGATATTTTGACACTTGCTGCGCATGTAATCCCGAAAATGTACACAGATTGTAGAAACTCCACAAGGGCTAAAGATGACTGAGTGATAAATACTAACAGTCTTAACAGGGATAAAAGATTCAAATTACAAATAGTTATGTAAATGACATAAATAAGAGCTTATACATCCAAGCAAGTCCAGAGAGAAGACTGCAATTATTTTTGGGGGCGAAATAAAATATTTAAAACATTCCAATGAACCCTACTACATTCCACTACGCATATTTATAAGATAGAAGTTTCGAAAAAATAGAGAGAAGGTAAACAACATGCAGGACAGTAGAGGACAGCAGAGTGGTCTATATTACTTTATGGTTGGACTCCCCGTCCAAACTGGCTGTGGTCACGAAGCAGGTGTCATCATCTCGGCTGGATTTCAGCAGTATTAAATCACAGGGAAAGGTCTCATCCTCCTCCACCTCCACCACATCTCCCACCTGGTGAAAGGGGCAAAACCAAATATTACTTCAATGGGCTGCTTTCCCCCAAAAGTGGATTCTATAATTGGTTTTTTTCCTGCCCTCTGGGAGAACTTTTGCTTGTCCTTTCTTATGTTTACTTGCCCACTGCGGCACAAAGACACAGCCCAAAAATAGGAGTAGCACACAGAGAAGGGAGTTCTATGCAAATGAGGAAGTGCAAGGGGATGTAGTGTGGAAACTATTTGGGAGGAAACTAGGTCTTTGACTAATTGCCAAAAATAGATTCTTAGAAGTCTATTTATAGGACGAGATTGATTGTTTTGTGATTCCACCAGCAAATACAAACAAAATATATGACAGAAATGGTTCCAAGTAATACAAATATATACACTGATTTTACATTCTAGCCATGTGATGGTCTGATGGTCTCTGTCTCTCCAACAGGTCTGGCAAAAGTGGCGATTTAGTCTTCACTTCAAAATAAATGCATTTTGATTTCAATATCATACAACAAAATAAAGGCAACCACATTCGATGGCAGTGTGTTGGGCAAGTTCCCCTTCTGGAATACGACAGAAACGGCATTGTTTGTGAGGATTACCAGTTTATGCATCACATAAACATCTTGGAGGCATCTCGCCAACTACTGTCAGCCATTTCTTTTTACCTTACTCCTAACATTATTTTATTAGAATCAATAAATGAACATATGGTTGTTGTTTGCATCACTGGGCTGAAACATAAAACCAGCACAACAACAGTGACCCCCTCCTTGACAACAACAACAGTAAATAACGTGATGACAAAGGCACCATCGTGAGCCTTTGGCAGCATAAGTGTTGTGATATACTATAAGTATATTAGCACCTTGCCACTCTGCACATCTTAAACATCGCTCCTACTTAGGGAAGCTGAGCTGTGTGCTGCTCTGATTTTGATAAGCCATTTTATTGTGCTCCTCTGATTGGCACAGCTGTTTTAAAGTTTAGAGATGAGTGAGGACTCACGACAATCTTCTCATTTAAACTCAACTACACCTTACTTACACTGTTTGGGCATGAGGAAATTACACCTGGATGCATAATAGTCGCTTTTTAAAGTCAATTTTATATATTTTAATAACAAATAATTGACCTGATAGTGATAAGTGGATTTGCAATGTTGATGCCTCATATGAGATAATCTACCCAACTAAATACTGATCAAAACAGAGAAGTCTGTGCAAATACCGTCACCCATGACAGATACACAATGTGTACATTAACCTGGATGAATACATAGTCACACCCATGTTTTGACATCTTATGTCAGCAGAGACAGCATGATTTCCCCTGTGCATGTTGTCTAAACAGTCATGCCAAGGAGCGAGCAATCTCTCTCTGTTCGTGTCTCAGAGGGACTATTTATTGCAGCTTTTATCTAAGATATACAGTACGTGGGTGCTGAGAGGTACCTTGATCTTCTCACTCTCCGTCCGTATCCTCCGGCCATCCTCTAGTACCGTCACCAGGTACTTATTCACCTCATTGTCTGCCTTATGTCGTAGCCAGTCCTCATAGCCCTGGAGCAAAATATCAAAATCATTGTGACAAGTGCTATACAGGGTACGTCAACAATTAACACAGTGAGAAAAGTAAACACTGTCACACAGTAGAGGTTTAACAAGACCTCACACCAATATAAAAATACAATGTAGAGATAAAAGCTTGTTATATAATGCATACGATTAGTCCATTGACAGAGAGAGAAGGGGGGGGGGGGGGGGGAGAGAGAGAGAGAGAGAGAGAGAGAGAGAGAGAGAGAGAGAGAGAGAGAGAGAGAGAGAGAGAGAGAGAGAGAGAGAGAGAGAGAGAGAGAGAGAGAGAGAGGTGCAGGGGGAGGGAAAGAGAGGGAAACCAAATGAGTGCCAAGGCAGAACACGAGCCAAAAAGTGGGATTATATGGAAAGGTGATAGGAGTAAAGAGGAAGTCAGGTTAAGTGATGCAGAGAAAGGATGCCAGGTGGGTGGAGGATGAAAAGTGGGACAGAGAAGCACAGACTGACGGAGGAGCTACACTGTTAAGTTCACCTCAACTTGACTAATGGAGGTAGACAGATTGGTGTCCCACTTGAAAGGCGGCCTAACAGCCGTGTAGCACTATCAGTGCATTCCATATATTTTTAGAAGGAAGTCCACCCACTATTGTGTATTATAAGGTCCCAGCAGCAGGTTTATCAACAATTCAACACAGAAACAATAGATCTAAAGCTAGGACAGGACACGGCCGCAGCGGTGTGTCAAAGAGAAAGATACTCCCCTTGATAATTTGTCTCTGTAATAGACTTTTGCTCACATTCCCAGAGAGCACACTCACTTCTCTCCCCAATCAGAATCCATCAGTGGAGCACATTAATGCAGAACCCCGAGAGGCCATTAGTCAATTGTTCTATACAAAGCTCACACTGGGGGTGTTATGAAGGTGAGGGGGGATTTACAGAGGATAGATGAAACAGGATAAGGAGAAAATGAGACGAATAAGAATCAGTGGTACATTTCTGTTATCAATAACCATCGGAGCAATGTCTTACCTGCTTGATAGCGGTTACTGTAATCACAAAGAATAATGGTAGGCCACTGGTGACTGGGCTGGTGGGGGTATCCACTATCACCTATTTGGGACAGAGGAAGACACAGTACATTCAACACAACCATAAATAACACACAGCCTCAAAGTGCAAAAGTATTTACGGAATAAATCACTAGTGGAGCACATGTGAGTGTGGTTGCAGAGGGGGAGGAGTGAACGGCGTAGGCTGGGGCTGTCCTGTTTAAGTGCTAGGTGTAGTCTGCTGTGCGAGGCCCTTCTACTAGCTCCCAAAATGTGTTCTTAGGCAAAGGGACGCATTCTGTGACTAAAACGGAGGGAGGGAAGTGCAGAATTTCTGGACCGGAGAACTTCTAATCAACTGGGCCAGGTGGAGAGTGCTTCATCTGCAGGCGTGCCAGGGCTTCTGCGTTTCTGCCAAGGCGTGCAAACAGGTCCCCTCTCCCCGCTGGGAGGGCCAGGCACAAGGCCCCGCTGTGTAGGCCTCACCTACTTGAGCTGTGCGGAGCGGTTTATGTACGTGCGCGCTTGTGAGTGGGTGATCCCAAATAACCAGCTCAAGATCGCCACATGACCAAAGGGTTTCTGTGCGTTAACGATTTCTGAGATTCTCACATATTGGTGCATAGAAGGACCTCACAGAGCAGCGCCACAATCCTCCAGCAATATTTAAATAATAACTGGTCAGGAAAAATAACAGCTTTGGATATTTTACTCAAATGATTAAAACCCCAGTGCTGGTCCCCCCTGAAGGAACCACAAAATGGATTTAGTCAGACATTTCCATTCCTCTTGCATGCAGGCAAAGCAGGTCCCCCACTGACTCGGACGTGTGTGTTACAGCGTGCAGACAAGACACAACGCATCTGCCTTGTTGGTATTCTGACCAGGAGCTATGCAAACTGTCAAGACGTCAGCTCCCGAAAACAAAAAAAGAGAGAAATGCGCTTTTACCTGTGTTCTGACTTAGAATCAAACAAAAACCCAATGGTTTCTCGTCAATCGCACGCAAACCCGCACTCACACAATCACGTTTACAGTCGTACACACGAGAACATGGACGTTCTTAGAATGTACAAGTGCGGTCGGTTACTAGCCTACGTGAGCTTTACTGTGAGGACAATTGAATCAGACAATTAAAGTGGGAAGGTGGAGATGGAGTAGTGCACATTGGCGCGTTTGGAGGAATGCAGAATCGGGAGTCTACATTATTTGCATTTGTAGTAGGTGATTCTTGTCAGACAAAGGAGAAAATGATTGTTCTGCAGCAGTACCCCCGGGCGGAGAACGACAAGGTGAAGCTCCTCATTGTTTCAGTAGAACAGCGTGTACAAGAGGACGTTAAGGGGGGGGGGGGGGGGGGGGGGGTTTATGTTAAAGACTGATTACACATTCACGGGTGGATTATTGAATCCCTCTTGAGATCAGTTCATCTAGGCCCATGATAACAGCTAACAGGACTCTCATTCCTAAGCACAAGTGTAATAAGAGTTGGAGAGAGTGGCAATGGAGCGGTTCCATTTGGCTATAGTAAGTCCACAGCCTGCAGTATTAAACACTGGCTGAATTTGAGGGACTGAGGATAACGTGTCCCTGTAATGCAGTAGCCAGAGTCTCTGTATCTCTACAGTCCAAACTACATTCTTCACAAACGTAGCCTCGTAAAAGATTCATCCATCACATTCAGGTCCAGAGTGAGGGGACAGTGATGCCTCATTGCCATTGACACTGTGATTGGAAATAGAGCTGCATTAACTTAAGTGAATTAGTAACTGCTGCGACAACAGCCTCAGAGAGCGCTCAGTGCTTTACACTGACATTTATCCAAACCTATCTGAACTGCCTCATCTTTTCCCACCACGCTTCCAGATATCCAGATACCTTGTCTGCTCTGCATCAAAACCCAAATCACCAGGAGTGAACTGCGTGCCAGCGATGTGCTGGTATGATATGAGAGCATCTGAGCTCAGCAGTATAAAGCTTGTCGTCTGCGCTGGGAAGTGTGTCGGAGGGAGCGACAGACAGCAGGTCCCAGGGGAACCCGGGGCAGCACTGTGGGTCCCCTCGTCCTCCAGCAACTCGGCCCTGTTGTTCTCACTTTTTCCCTCTGCCGTTCTTCTCTCACCCCTTCTACTCCCATTCGATCAAATTCCAGCAAAGACATGCAGGGCTATTTATAGGAGAGCCGTGCCGCTTTTTTTTTTTTTATCTCCCTGTGTCTATTTGTTGCACTCTGAAGTACAGAGGGCTTCCTGGCTGCTGACGTTAGCAGAGCAGCGCTGCAGAGAGAGAGAGAGAGTGTGTGTGTGTGTGTGTGTGTGTGTGTGTGTGTGTGTGTGTGTGTGTGTGTGTGTGTGTGTGTGTGTGTGTGTGTGTGTGTGTGTGTGTTCATGAGGGAGAGCGTGAGAGAAAGAAAGAAAGGGACAGGAGGAGAAAGACTGACAGAGATTGAGAGGCAACGAGAAGGATGCATAAAATTTGGTTACTAGTGGAGCATTTGCGAGACGCCTCTCGGGGGACGCGGAGAAGAAGTTTATTTCTGTCTGTGTTAATGAGGGTGCGACTGTGTGCACAGAGTTCGCGTATCGGTATGTTTCTCTTTCATCTGCCTGCACTTGCTCTCCCCTTGATATAATAGCGGGTTGCATAGGCAAAAGTGAGCGGTTAGGATAAGGAGCCCCTCCAGAGAGGCTGGATTAGTGGAGAAATGCCAACAACGTGGCAGCCTGGGTAAACACTGTCAGCAAACGCAGGACACCCACTGACTCAGACTCCATGCGCACAATTGCATACACATACATGCAACGTATTAACACACAAACAGCCCACACTGATAATCCTTGTGCGTTCACACGGCAATACGCAGCCTCTACGGGTGACGCATATGCATTTGGTGCTGAACTCCCACATGTGCTACACTAGTACATGTGGGAGTTCAGCACCTCAGCACAAATGTATTTACTTGGAAAATATAGAGTAAAAACAGATAAACCGGTGGAAAAACAAAACAGCGAGGGGATGGAGTGTGATACAGGTGGAAACAAATCGCAGAGGAAAGATAAACACGGCCATCAAAGTGCTATTCTCAAGCATGATGGAATTAGCACTCATTATGTGTTGGAGCACAATATGGGGCTACTGGGAGCAGTTCCCTCGCTGAGCTCATTCAGTCAGAATGTGACCAGAGAAAGTATGTCCCTCCTGAGCAGACAGAGCACCAGCACCTGTTTACACTAGAGGGCTGTTTGCTTTTTGTTTTAGTTTAGGTGACCAGTGGAAAGGGACGAGCTAGTTTCCATCTTCACGGCTCATGGAATGAGAGAGAGGGGACGGGGGAGGGAGGCAAAGCGCTCTGTTCTCTGCTCCCGGGAGGAGAGGAGAGGGCAACAAAGTGCCTTTTAGTGCATCAATACATTGTCATGGTGATCACTATGAAATTTTAAAACCATGTGATGGCAGACAGAAGGACAAAGGTGGTCATTTGTGAAGTATGTTTGGCTGTGGTGTGCATGATTCTAAGATTACAGTCTGTTAATTATTCAGGGAAAAGCCATTATCCCAGCATATCTGAGCTAACAGAAGCCATTTTATGCGTCTTTTCAGGATATTGATTACCGATTACAAACATAAAGCTTTCACATGGGCAATCTATTAGAGCAGAAAGTGTGAGGTCTGTAGAATACTCTTTTTAGTGATAACAAGTATGCGCAACCCCATAAAAACCGGTGTAACACCGCTCAAGCTCAGATGTTAATGAAGGGGACATGAACTAAAAACATCCCTCAAACCTGCATTCAGTTAGTTTCACAATCAGTCACTGTCTGAATGCCTGCCCCGGCCACATGCAAAGGGACACGCACACACACCTACACGTGCTACTTTCACCAGACCACAGAAATCCATGAAGCGATTGCTTAAGAATCAGAGAGTGAATGTTATCTGTATTAACGTTTGGCCCATTGACGAGGCTTCACCCTTACCTGCACCAGGAAGATGATAAGGAAGTAGAAATTGGCAATTCTTCTGAACTGTTCAAACAGGTTCTTTGGTAGGAAGTTCCACACTGTGTACTGCGGGGAGAAGACATAAAGGAAAAGACAAGCATTTAAATCGCATTTCCTACATACTTCAATAAAGCGGTGGAAGAGAAAGAGATCGCAAGAGAGAGAGAGAGAGAGAGAGAGAGAGAGAGAGAGGGGAATAGGAAGCGTTCAATATTGACGGGAGTCTTGCACTGACCTGTAAAAGGTAAACAGGAGAGAAAAGGAAACTTCAATACCTTCCTGTCTCTGTTGTGTGTATTGCCCAGGGAAGTGGCCACTGGAAACCTGATTTGGACTAGTAACCGCTACACCCCAGTTAGCTCAAGGCCATAACTGATATTACAGCAGTTGAGGAGCCATGTTTATGCGTTTAGCTTTATCACCTACAAGACGGCTAAACTTTTGCAACTTTGTGCCGCGTGGAGAAGTACTGGGTGGAAGAGCTCCCAAATAAACAGATATGCAAGCGCACACACACTTACAAACACTAAAAACGGCAATAAGGCAGTGTTTATGAAGGTGAATGTCTGCATCAGGAAAGTGTTGAAATGCAGTGGTAGCAGAATGGCCCATCTCATTTTGCCAGAGAAGAGAAGAGTGAAAGCAATGAGAAAAGGGGGGTGGCAGTAAGGGTGGCTGAGTGTGATGGTGCAGTAGCTACAAGAGCGAGAGGGGAGAGGCGGAGATTGGTCATTGCAGGGCGAAAAAAAAAGCAGCAGGATGATGGAGAGCGGAGGCATGGAGAGCATAAACACTACAGCCGGGGTAATTAAAGGCTGTTTACCCTGACGTACTGGCAGGAACCAATTGATTAGCCCATCCTCACCGGGACCCTCTGCACCACTATAAATCCCACTGCCGTCTTGCCTCTCACACCACTTCATCCCTCCCAATCTCAAACCTCATATCCATAACGCAGCACCTGCTCAGCCCCGCGGGCCCTGGGTACGCACGGGACTGAGGAAAGAGATTTGGGGGGGGGAGGAGGCGGCAGGGTCTATCGGCGCCAAGGGGGAGGGAAAAAAACGATTGAATCGCCCACCCTGCCAGTGCGATAATAGCAGCCGTGTATTGCACCGCCACAGCCAGCACCCTCCTGACAGACAAATAACGGCCTTCCATTGGGAGGGAAGACAAGCATGTAGAGAGGCAGTGGGAGGAGGAATAAAGAACGGAGGACATGAACATGCTCAGGACTGTACTGAAGTTTAATGTCGCCTTTGTTTAAGTGCCAGTAGTTACAAGAGGCATGTGTGAAGGCAGGGGGACAAAGGGGAGGGAACATGACGCACAGAGAAGCTGAGGAAGAAATGAATGTGTGTGAACTGGGTTTCTTACCTTGGAGGACACAATCCTGTTATCGCAGAACTTGGGGGGGATGAACGCCTCGGTGTCGGGACAGGGCCGGTGGGCAACGTAGATGGTCCTACTGTCTACTCTTCGCTCATCACCACCAAACTGAAGGACACAGGAAAGGGAGGGGGTGAGGGTGTTGTTAGGAGTGCATTTCAAGACTGTACAGAAGATCAGAAATGAAACCGTCCCCATGAAATCAAAGACTTCTAAAGAGCTTCCATAAAAAATGTCACAGCAACATAAGTCAAAGAGAGCCAAGCCAAAACGCTGAATGCCCCGGGATGGGCTTATTTTCTTCTCTGCCAGGTGAACGCTCAGGGATGATTAACCGGTAATAAATGTGAACTGCCAGGACGACATTGCTGTGATCAGATTTATGGATCCGTTGACTTGCTGTGATGCAGGTCGGGGCGTGCTAAACATGTTAACACTTGCGCACAAATGCACAGGTATGACATGTGATATGTGAAGACGACAAAGTCTCAAACAGGGGGAGCAGCATCAACACCAAGTGTCTGGGGCATTCCTCTTCCATAAAAGGTAGGTAGGGTGACGGAGCAAGAGAAGGGGAGGCCAGGTGCAAGTCATAACTTTACAGGAGCTGTGTAAAGCCTGAAAGTCCAAACGCAATGGTCTGAATTGTGGCCTAAAAAGGAACTGAGGAAACCATAAGCAGAACTCACAGTGACTCATTGTGAGGTTGGATAACCAAAACAAAATGTGTCAGATTAGTCAGACAAATTAGCATGTCAGTCCTCTTGATTCGAGGGGATGTGGGTGTGGGGAACATAAGGGGGTTTCTTTAAATCTGTTTAAATCAAACAGAACGCACGCTACCACAGATCAAACAGGGCTTACGCTCCCTTAACTCTCTGATTACAACATCTCTAAAACTCTGTAGCTTACCCGTCTTGTTTGACACCAATACCTTCAAACTGGATTATCAGGTAGTGGTGGGGTATGAGATAGCAACCTGTTTACTGACACATCCTACAGACACACAAGAGACATTAGCATCCCAAAGGCATTTAGAGACCGATTGCTGAGTGCGATTGCGATGTTTACAGATGCCCAAACAAACTGATCTAGGGGAAGGATACGCTCTAGGTTTTGGAATAAGTCCTCCAAACGAGCTACTGTAGGTCTGAATACAGCCTCATATTTGGTTCAAGTGAGGCCCCTGACCAAGTTGTACTTATTAATAATAAGGTAGTTGTGTACCTAAAACAATATTTTGGTTGAGCAGGCAGACATCTTTCTAAAATAGAGGCCAGCAGCATACAAATTAAGGCTGCAAAACCCTATCAGATAAACAGCCATGTTCCTAGGTGAGAGCCAGGGAAAGTGCCACCCGTGCAGCAAAAAGTGTCTGTTTTTGACAATAGCTTACATCAGAGAATATACTCAGGATACTTAGCCAAATTAATGCAAATGGGGACAAAAGCAAAGGCTACACGACTGCAAATGATGCAATCATTAACCTCTCATTAATGGTGATATAAAACAAAATTAATGACAAACTCTTAATTTGAATTCTGAACGTCCCTGTCATCTCTACTGCCAACAGGCAGCTTAGCTTACATAATACTCTGTTATGCATGAGCAGCCGTGCTCACACCTCAGCGTGGCTGTCAAATCTACCATCCCGCATCCGCTCGGCAAACACAACACTCCTTCAGCGGGACCGGACAAACCTGGCTGCTAGAGGATGAGAAAAGTGAGGGGCGGGGGGGGGTAAGTATGGCAGGATCCAAGGACACGAGCGCATCCAGGTTTTCCATATCACACAACAACCAGGCCGCAGGAAGAGCAACAAGCCAAGAACACCCCCTTGGACTAGCCATGTTCTTTTCTTTGAGTCTGATAGAGATCTGGCAGATATTCTTGCTTTGTGTGCTCTCGAAATGCCATCTACAAATTTCACAATGTACCAATTATGCAATAGCATGGAAACAATACATCTTGAATAACTGAAACATGAAGAAGTAGTGCAGGTAAAGGAAAAAGAATTCTTTGCAAATGCCACTGCAGACAAGGCAGATTTTCAAATGCAAGTAAGGAACAATTCACCAGGGCTGCACCTAACGATTCTTTTTTTAACAATTCATCTACAGATTATTTTTTCGATTTATCTATTGATAATATTTTACTAACTACTCTATTACTTACTATTGACGTGGCACCCCACCCCTACAATTTACAATTCAAATTAGCATGATTCATGGTCCTGCAAAGAGCGCCGGCCTGGACGTCGGGTCAAGGGGTCACACAGTCAACAGTGTTAGTAGACTAGCTTACACTGGCGCCATTCTGTTACCTGTGCTCTCTCTTTAGGAGCGATTATGCACAAGAGCCATTTTAATGGAAGACAGTTTCAAGGTTGCAGGCCTATTTTGTAAACAAACATTAGTTTTCATAAAGTTCATGCCAACACTGCAGCTCAATAACCACAGAATGTCATTATAAGCAAGCACCAGGCCCCAGACAGGATACTCTAAAGAAACATTGGTATACCGTATAATTCATGCTGAAATGAGACTGTATATAAAACTGAGTCCTCGTCGATGCCCTGGGGTGCTTAAGAGAAGAAAAGAACCACTGAATCACTATTGATTTAGAGGGGAATTCACAGTGAAATATTATGAGGGTCACACTATAAAGCCTAATTCATTTTTGAACAGTTACGTGATCACAATGCTCATCCCCAAAACAATGAGCTCAAAGCCAGAGCAGGAATGCTCTCATAAGGAAAAGGGGGACCGATTCCGTTATCTTAGCTTCATTGTCAAAGGTCGAATGAAGCCATTCAATGCCAATGATTTTAGACAGTAAAGCTAAAGTGGCCTTAAGTCAAGTGCCAGTGTGTCAATAACAACCAGTGGATCAGTAGAGTAGCTTTCATCCTTGATGAAAAAGAATCAACTACAAAACGTGAACGGGGAGCAATAAAGCATCGTCCAATGCTCAACTGAGCTCAGATAGAACTGCTAAGTCAGAAATACACAGTACATTAAAGAAATGAGTGGGGCTGACACTTCATATTAAATTATACTCTAGATTGCATTTTGCACAGATTTTCTAAAAAGAGGAAACAAGACTGCATTTCAATACTGCCACGCTTCCAATGATGAGTGTGGTCTGATGACACTGCGTTCTGTTATGGCATGTCAGTATGCAGTTGCTCTTCCCCTTTGTCACAATCCATGCATTGTTAGCAGAAAAGCCCACAGTCACCCTTGAGTTCCATAAGCAGGACTGCATAAGTAGAATGTTAAATTACATGAAGCCGTGGATGAGATCTGTCATGTAGTAACTGTCTCAAAAGCACTGCCATAATGTCAGAGCGACAGATAACTATCACTCTGTCAGTCCCTTTGTCTGTTAAGATGTAGTCGTAGCGCAGTGTAAACAAGCCTGCATTTCACATCAGCTAAGTTCTTTTGTTTCATTCTCTTCCAGCTGACCTTTAGGTGAAGCACCATCTTTCCCAGAGATTCGCCCCAGCTTAGCAACCTGTCAGCAACACTCCTCTAAGAAGGCTGGGCTGGGACCGATGAGTGGGTGAGAACATCACTACAACCGCACTGCAAACCATCTTGTCAGATGTAATCTCAACTCAACTCCACTGCGAGCATAGTGAAAGGTCAGTAAACACAATGGAATCACAAGCAAATCAAAGGAAAACATGCGGCGGTTAAGGTGATAACCTGTTATGGATGGGTTCATGCTGGGACAAGCAAATCTCTGGCTAGAACCAACGACATGCGGTTTGACAGGAGCCGCTGTTCATCTGCTTCAACACGTTGTTGAAGCTCATATCCATAACGCATTGTATTATGGCCCATTAGTTGTAGTTTAACGCCGTTTGCCAATTTCTCCCGCATGTTTGTTGTGTTGTATTGCATGGAATTTGTGCTGAATAGTGTCAGAGTTGAGCCGTGCTGAAAGCCTCCGTTTTTGCTTCGCCTTCTATTTACACAAAACACGGATGATCTTTATCACATGTGGTTGAACAAACCCACAAAGTAGGGAGGGGTGGGGAGCGAGTGTTTGGCCAGCATCCAGGTGTCGTCGCTCAGGCTACACTAAGGTGTGACTGAGGCGGTCTACATGTAGTATCTCAAGGAAAGGAAGGTGCTCATTTGTCTGTTTTCGGTGTCAAGGACAAGGGGCTTAGGTGACTAATGCGACGAGTGCCTCTCTGTAAACAGCAGCTACAAATGAAACGACGAGGACGAGAAAAGAAAAAGCAGGAGCAGGCGCTGTGGCGGTAGAGCAAGTATTATTTACAATGACATAAATAGATATTGTGTTCCGGCAAAATCGATCATGTAACTTTGCCTCACGGTAGCGCTGTAGCAAAGTGGAAAAGTAAGAAAACCCGGGGTTATGATTTGTTGTGATCAGTGTGCTCCTTTGGTTTTGCATCTCGAGTACAGGGGGGAGAGAAACACTGATTCGGTATGGAATGCGTGTGCAGTGCAGTTAAGCTGCAAAAGAATCCACTTAGAAAAGCTACTTAAACACATTTAATGAGGTGTGAGGGAGCTGTGCGAAGAGGAGAGAGCACTGGAGGCTTGTACTTCTTTGTGTAATGCCCTGCACATGGGCTAAGAACACTGAATTACACTAAGAGCAACAGACCCGGTGTAACGTCCATGTTTCCATTTGACCTTCGCTTCCTTTTTCGTATAATTCCTCTGACCCAGGTTGTGCACACTTCTCTTCTTCTTATTCTGTCGCAGCGCTTTAATGAGAAAATTGTAAGCTCGAGGTATGCGTGTGCTTCACTATCAATATGTAACCAGGTGGTACTAAACCTGCGTCTTATCTTTACTATCGGTTTTATGAGCTTAAGTGGAGTCATCACAGGTCGACCCTATCTTCCATGTAGATAATAGAACCTGTTCACACCATTTCCTTTGATCACAAACATGATAACCCCTAAGAGGGAATTCCGCCAAGAGGAGACCTGGGCCTTCATTTGAAACGGAGCTGAAATCTAATGAGTCAACATGTTCAACAAAGAAGGCCACGGTACAAAAAGAGAAAAGGAAGAAGACGAAGCGAATGTAATAGTATTGTAGGAGTAATAGAAAGAATAAAAGCAAGAGGAAAGCCCTGAACGCCGAGGAGAGTGTTTCAGGAACTGCTGATGACAACAGCAAAAAGAGCCTAACTGCAACATAAAGCTGCTATTAGTACAACAGAGGGAGCGCAGGGGTTGAGTGATGAGTGTTTGAAAGCCAGGGGAAAGGCACGCGCGGTGAGTCAACGCTGTTAGCCTCTGCACTACTCTATTAGGCTCCTCTCGCTCCCTGCCTGTCAGCCTACCTACCCGTCATCTTCCAGCTCTCTTAATTGTAACTCCCTCAGTTTTGATTACACATCCAAGTGTTCCTGTCCTCAGCTACACTCAGGTGTGAATTTGACAAGACTGTTTCATCTCTCCGGAGGAAACCACGGCACCGAAGATGCGTGGAAGTCCAATGACGTCGATAAAAAGTTGAACGCACATTTAGTTTCAATCGTGAGCTATTTTGTTTCAATTCAGACGTGAGAACGGAACGGATAAATCACTTTGGCGATAGCTGTGCTCTATTCACATTACTCCATATGACTAGGATATAATATTCAGCATTTTATCACCGATTATTTATGTTGCAGTGAATACGTTTTCATTTCAAGCCTGTTTTAGTCCTACCTCTTTTCAAGAAGCCCTTCAATACATCTTAGAAATTGGGTTTAGGGTTGGGTGGGCTTCAGAATGCTGGAGAATGGTCTGGAACACTTTTGTCAGCACTATCATTCTTCCGACACTTTCAGCAATTTTTTTTAAAAGCCCATAATAAACAATGCTCTATGGAGGTTTGTGCATTTACAAAACAGTCGTGTTGTTCTGTTAATACCTCGCATCAATCTTCACGGATTGATGTCAACTTTCGAAATCACCACTTTTATCAGCATTCATAGAAATTAGCGCTCCGTCTCTCCATCTCCACGGCTCAAAAGGTTTTAGAATCTTAACAATGGAAATGATTGATATCCTCTTTAGGATGGATTTAGATTTTGAATCGACTACAACCAATAATAAAATTCTTATTTTGTTCTGAAAGTAGAAAGATATGAATCACACAAAAAAGTCCTATTGATTAAACTTCCGTGTATTGTGTTACAACTTCAAAGAGAAGTGTTGAAAGGGTTTGAGTGAAGCTAAAACGTTAACGTCCTTCTCAAAATGATTCACAATTCACAACACTGTAACGATGCAGAGACCAAAGAAATGAAACTCAAAGCAGTTACCATAGTGAAACTGTGTTGTGGCGCTCCATTTGTTTCCTCTTCGCCGTAAATGTACCAATAGCAATCAGCCAGCGTCAAGACAAGCTAACTTTCTTTCAAAGGTTTAATTAGAAAACACAAAACTACAACGCCAAGAATATGCTGTCAAAAAGAACATGTCCGACTCCGAAGATACTTAAAGACGCAACACAGTGATGTCATCAGACTAGCAGTTAAGACATTGATGTCATCAAAACTAACAAGCTGCAAAACTGATGTCATATTTATATGTTATCATCCGGCTCGTCTTTGGCTCCTACAACAGGACTTGCATCTATAGTGGATTCACCCACACTGGCCTGTGGCGTTACACAAAGAGCCCATATCAGAGGCCACCGTCTCCTCTGTCCTCTGTCCTCTGTCCGTTTGTACACAGTGATGAATGGTCACAGAGGACAGAGTAAGACCGGTCCAACTTGAACTGAGGGCTGATCCTAAGGAGCTGTTGTGGATAGGCAAAGGCCCATTGTTCCACCAGCATCTCTGCAGCTGTACAAGACACAGAGTGTACTGTACCATGGGCTGGTACTGGCCTACATTAGATCGTGTCCCTCGACAATGGGGAGGAGGGGAAGTGATCTAGACCTCACACTGGGAGCTCCTTCCTCAACCGTTTGTTCTCCTCA
Source organism: Genypterus blacodes (assembly GCF_046128005.1). Classification (NCBI taxonomy): domain Eukaryota; kingdom Metazoa; phylum Chordata; class Actinopteri; order Ophidiiformes; family Ophidiidae; genus Genypterus; species Genypterus blacodes. The sequence goes on from NW_027466857.1 coordinate 9,104,833, forward strand.
AACAGCCACAGACGGATATTGTGCTGACTGCCGTGGCAATGTTGTCCCAGAGACAAAGAGGGTTTGTGTGAATAAATAACAGGTGGCAGTAAGACGCGAGGAGCGGTGCAAAAAAACAAAGACTAATTGGCTCCTAATTTCCCCGATTTTGAGATGTCAAGACGAATGAAGATGAATGGTGCCTTGGAAATCTTTGTTGTTCAAACTGGAGGTTAATTCTGCCTCAGCCAAAAACAACAGTAGACCATACACAAATGTTTACTATTTGCAGCGCACACACACACACCACATGACTGGAGACATACAGGACAGGAAGTGTGTAAGCGTTTCACACATTGCTGACATATGCCTGCGTGCGTGTGTGTAGCTGACACACTGTTCCTCAAAATAGATACTTTGTACAGACTTAACATCAGAATGTAGCTTCCGACTTTGCCAAACTTGTTACTCTGTAACCGGTTTATGGCTTTATTTACCAAGGCTTTGGTTGAAGTTCTAACAGTACACTAGACTTTTTTTGCATGCTGCAGCTTGGACTTAGTACCCGTACATAAGATCTCCTAACCCAGTCGGCTCGCCAAGTGCTGGACAGAATGACACAAATTAATTATTTCCTAGAATTCTTAAGAAGAAAATCTCCACCTCATATTTGAAGCCTGGGAAGAGGGAACATGTTTTGAGCCGCAGCAAGAGTCACACTTAAATCTATAATTAAAGAGAATTTAAAGTAGCCGGGGCATAAATGGAGTATGGCTTTTTTCCAGCCAAGTGCACACACACTCTTTACCCACATTTAACTACTTAGATGAAGCTGCTTGATTCAGCTGCTTTTTTTTTTTGCGTGACTTAACTGCTCGGCGACACAATTGCTTTCATCCACCCCACCCCCAACCCCCTGCACACACACACACACACTAACTCACTCGTCTGGCAGAGAGACACGCAATAGCAAGAATCTGCGTTTTCATCCAAATGCTGACGAGCTTCTTTTCTTTTTTTTTGGGGGGGGGGGGGGGAATCTCGATCTGAGCCGCAGCCCTTCTGATGACATTATCTTTAATAATGCACCCGGCTTCACTGGCTCTAATTGCAATTCAATTAATTATCCTGACAGTGCATAGGAGGGCAGCAAGCCTAATGACAAAAATCAATGCGGCTGCCTCCTGCTTGTGTGCTGAGGGCATGCAGACCTAAAAGCTCAAGAGCGGTGGAAAAAGGCTACGAGGCAGGGAGACTAACTGTGTGGGGGGTCGTGGGAGTATCGTCCCTCGGCTGTGGTTTGGACAGGAAAATGCTCTGTGTTCTGATGCCTTCTGGGACGAGAACACACACGTTCATGGAATTCAATCACTATGACAATACATTGCAAATTGTGTTATAGACAACTGACTGCAAAATCCTGACATGACTTCAACCTAACAACCCAGGTTAAACAGTGACTAACGAGAAACATTACACCTAGATACACAGAGTAACACACACTGTAGGCTGGCCACCCTATAATGATGTTAACACTAATGTTAACATCACATTGGACAGTTCGTTGGAGAACGAAGAGTGACTCATAAACAAAACAATATGAGAGATAATAACAACAACTCAAAGTGTGACTTTTCAGAGCAACGGGACTGGGACCTTTGTTTCTAGGATACCTGACTGTCGGGGTTTTGGTATGTTTTTCAAACTACTGGGAATGGGCCTTCCAACGAATGGCATGGCACACTTTGAAGACTCCACAATCTGATTGGCTGGGCTACAGAGCAGAATCAAAACAAGTGTGAGGCAGACGGTGCTCTAATCTAAACAAACGGTGGCAGTGCTGATGCTAACATCAAACATGCAACTTCAGAAACCCCAGTCCCCAACTCCTAAAATAATCTCTTTGGATCTAAACAATTGATGCAAATAGTCTTGTTGAACTTGGCGATGAGTTTGCAGGTGTGACACGCTCGATTTGGGTTTCCTCTCTATGCACTTCCTCTCGCTCAACTATTGCCACAAAGCGTTATCACTCTTCCTGTGGTTGGACGATACTGCCAGCGCAGCAATGGAGCTAATCATTGAGGGCTAGTGGTAAACGTGTGTGTGTACGTGTGTGTGTACGTGTGTGTGTACGTGTGTGTGTGTGTGTGTGCGTGTGTGTCTGTGTGTCTGTTGGAGCATGTGTTGGTACGTCATCCTCAGGTTGCAGTTCTTCCGTGTCAGTATCATTTCAGGTGAAAAAGAAGGATGACGAAACATCAGAGATGCTGCTGCCTCCTCTCTCTCGCTCTCTCTCTCTCTCCTGGCTTAGACACAGACACACAGAGAGAACAAAAAAAAAACATCCCCTTACACGTCTCAGCATTCTCTTCACATCTCACTGCGAATGCTCTCTGGATAATGCTGGAGCGGGAGAATGCCATAGAAAATCCCCTGGATGAGCCTTTATAAATAAATGGATGATGAGGATGCATTTTAAGTGTAGTTCCCCTGCCGGTGCACGTGGGTCAGGAGAGGAGCCATGAAAGCAGAATTCAAAAATAAATGAAGCTGAAACTGAATTATTTAGAGGTACAAACTGAGAATTGAACCGAGCTTTCAGAGGGGAAATGGGAATTGCTTCGGGAAAAGTCATGGAGCGTCGGCGGTGCTATTGTGTCCCACCGGTCCCACCCAGTCCGTCGTCAACCAGAATGAGAGAGTCTGACCATTTCGTAAACAAGAGATAGGAAGTGGGACGAGGCTCCAGGTCGCCCCTCTACCGTCTCTTCTTCCTCTCTTTTGCTTCAGTCGCACTGGGCTTCCTAGTTTGCCCCGCCGTATTCCATCACTCCGCTAGCCCACAACCAGCCGTTTATCCCTTTACACCGCCTTCCCCCTGCTGCTAAATATATTTATTATCCTGCTGTGTGGTGCAGGCCAGCTCCATTGGCTGGGATTCCATTACTGGACAGGGAGCAGGACACCAGATAGAGAGATAGAGAGAGAGATAGAGAGATAGAGAGATAGAGAGATAGAGAGAGAGAGAGAGAGAGAGAGAGAGAGAGAGAGAGAGAGAGAGAGAGAGAGAGAGAGAGAGAGAGAGAGAGAAATCAGAGTAAGCACTTCTGTCCGCTCGCCTGCAAGACTAATGGCGGCAAAACGGAGCGCCGTTCCAATCAATGTGCATCTCTCCTAATCAAATCCGACTAATAAATCAAACGGCGCTACATTGCCTTGTATGTTCTGTGGCCTTCAAATGCGCTCCTGCCGGAAAACCTCATCCGAGAGCGAGTGTGTAGCACTGGGATACGAGCCTGTAACGTGTCTTTAACAGGTGTTTCTAGCCACTGACTGGAGTGTGTGACATCCAGAACAACCTGAATGTGCAATACAGGACATATACAAGTGCGGTAGATATGAAACCAAAGCACGGTCAAATGAATCCATGAATAATATAGTGAGAAAGAAAGCTCAATATAAAATTAAGAGTATGTTTATGTTTCTATCTATTAACCCAAATGTCTTCTCATCTAAATCCTCACTTCCACTACAAACTACAAGCTTTGCTCATAACAATAACAATGATGGCCCAAGATGAAGAAAGAGACTTAATTACTGCTGGAGATGATTTAGGATCTACACTAAAACCGCACAATATATGGGCCTGGAGGGGAAAAAGACGTCTTTATGAAGCTCTTAAAAGCATCAAACGCCTAAATGTGACCTGAATGTGTCAAACGCGTCGCTGCCAAGGTTAGACAGGAGGAAGACAGAGGAGAAACACACACACATCCCACTTTAGACTACACAAACGAGGCATCCATACGTGAGCCTAATGGTGCATCTCATTGGAAAGTGGATAGCATCAGCAGCTGTCTATAGAGCCGCTCCGGTGTGATTCTTCAACACGAGCAGGTTAGAGACGCGGAGCTGTCGGGATATTAAAGATGCATACGGTGTGGAAACCCGACGAGGCCCCTGAGGTTTGCATTACTGCCGATTACAGTCATTATGTTTATATTACGGAGATGCCGCTATTACGGTGTCAGGTCAGTGAGAGATATTGTTGTAAACCTGACCCTAATGTGTCAGGAAGGCAGAAACGTCCGCAGGGGTTCTGTTGACTTTTCCCTGCGGTTCTCTCTGGCTTGACTTGAGCGACAAGTCAAACACCCCTGACACGTAAAAGCTCACAACAGTTTGACAAACATCAACGTCCCCTGTTGAGTGAGTAAGTGCTTATTAGAGCTTGGGTCACAGTCAGGCGGGAGGTCCAAAGAGTGAGGGGAAACATGGACCTTCGTTACTGAATGGCGGAAGAAGAGGCTGAGGTGAAAACAGGCTGCTTTGGTTGTAAATGAATGAAATGAAATTGTGCTGCATTACGTACTATACTGCTATCCTGACCAATAGGATCTTACAGTGTGTGTTTATGTGTGTGAAAGAGGCTTGAGAGAGAGGAGGACTAGATGACCTCACTTTGCACTGGAGACCTAAACATTTGGCCCAACTGTGGAGACATCGCTGAAATTGGGTAATAGTACACAATCGAGACGCACAACTCCGCAATTACAATCCCATCCCCAAATGTTACGCCGCATCAGTGAAACTCTAGCCAGAATCGTCATCTTCCCTTCATCTTTTCTAACTCATTTACACTCGGCGGTCATTTAACATTCTGCCGAGACTGGAGACGCACATTTGAATTTTAGCCTCGGGAATAACCACAAACAAATTCCAATTAAAACATGCTTCTTACGTGTGCGTTGTACTTAAGCCAGAGACAAACAAACGCATCCTTGTCTTATTACTCCCCAGGCAGATAACGCAATTTTTCTAACTACCATACACGCCTTATCAGTCTGCTTACGAGATAACCTTAAGACAAAACAATTAAAGGGGTGTCAGTGTGGTCATGTCTCGCCTTAGCACACAGACTCAGAGCATCGTCAGGGCTTTCATCCTCTCCTGATTGAACCTCTTCACATGTGCTGGAGTGCGTTTCACTCCTGAGCACAGAGAGTATTTCGCAACTGTTCCAGACTTAGCCTATATATCAATGCCTGAGCTTAATGTGTGATGTCTACCAGGCTCAGTGAGTAGGAGTGTGCCTACTGGTTGCCATGGTACAAAAAAAGACACGGGCTTGAGCGCCGGTGTTTTCCTGTGTATGTGTTTCTTTCCCCTGCAGTCGAGGCGAGGGCTCCCACCACGGATGCCATCGCGTTTCCAACAGGCTCCACCTCTCGCTGATCACACTGCCGCCGCTGCCTTCAAGGGCTTGAAAGAACATCAAAGGCAACTGTGTGATTTGGCATTCCTGTCAGAGCATTACAACCTCTGGAGCCCGCCCCCCCCTCTCCCCTTCCTCCCCCACAACCCTCGTGAAAAGCCCACCCCCCACTCAGTCCCCTTAACCATCTTTAATGATTCTCTAAATACACACACATGGGGTTTTGTATTTCAGTGCATCACAGCGGCGGTAAGTGAGACTTGTGTAGCCTCCTCTCTACGAGTACTCGCTCTCTTTCTCTCTCTCTCTCTCTCCCCCTCTCTCTCTCCATGTGATGCATACCTCTGGTTGGCGAGGGGAGGGTAGTGTGAATCAGGAGGCAGAGAGCCAGAGTCTTGAGATAACGGGCACAATGTGCATCAATGACAGCGAGGCTGGCTGCGCCGTACAAAATATTATTTACAGTTTGCTCTCACTTGAAGAAGCAATCCTCTCCAGAAGGAGGGAAATCAGCTGACCTGGCAACACTTAGAAAGAGAGGCCAGGGGGAGGGTCAGGCACTATAATTATTATATTGCTTCTCCTTATTCATTGTCGGTATCTATATGGCTCACCAAGCCTGAGGGGGATTCAGTCCACGGGTGACAACAGGTTACTCGTGCATAGGAGGATGATAACAGGGCAGTAAAGACGGCTTAGCATTTATAAAACTGGCCTCCCGGATACTTATTCCACTATCTGCACGCCGAGTCACGGTTGAATGACTTATGAGAGGGGGCAATGAAACCAATGGATGAACTTTAAAAGGGTAAGGCTTCAAACGGACGACCTTATGGCGTCACGGCTGGCGAGGCACCAACTCTTACGCTGAACAAACCAAGTGGCCTGGTACCAAATAACACCACAGCATATTTAGATCCACTATTTTGCACTGCAACATCAGAGGTTAAAGTAAAGAAAAAAAATATGCAGAGGTTTCACAAAAACCAATCATCTATTTCTGTCAGTGTACTGGCAGATTGTGAAGTGTGTGTGTGTGTGTGTGACCCCAGAGGACACCGGTCCGGCCCCCAGGGAGGAAACGCACAACTGCTCTGCTCAGGGGAAATGTGGAGATGAATGAACGAAGAGAAACACATGAAGAGATACACACACTTTCTTTGCAGCAACCCCTTATCTGTTGCCAGTGTGTGTGTGTGTAACATTTAATCAAATGTCATCATGAGCTCACACACACACAACTTACCTGCAGGCTGTGTGACTGGTGAAGTAGCACAACAGCTGTCAGGTCGTTATGAAGTAACAGTTTGTTTCACCTGAATGATAGAAACTGTAAGACTGTAAGCTTCCATCACTCCTCAGCACAATCACAGCATGTAAAGAGATACAGCAGCAGAATGCCACACAAGCTAGCTGTGTGTGTGTGTGTGTGTGTGTGTGTGTGTGTGTGTGTGTGTGTGTGTGTGTGTGTGTGTGTGTGTGTGTGTGTGTGTGTGTGTGCGTGTGTCACAGCCTGGCACACATACCAATCGGTTGAGTCTTCTCCGTAGCATCTTCTCGTTTCTTCAGTGTGAAGTCGTCCTTGTGTTTCAGCAGCAGCAGCAGCAGCAGCAGGCGGGCATGCGGGCTCAGCTTCAGCCGTGTGTCTCAGCTTCTCTAGGGGATAACTTCTTTACATGTATGTTAGTTAACTCGCTAGCTCCCTAGCTATCTATCTCCTACTCTAACGTTAGTTCTAGCTATATGAAATGCCGCAGCCACGCTACATCGTTTCCATTTTGTTTGGTTTCGGGACCTTCGCACCATTCGCATTCTCTCCCCGCTGAAGGTTTTCCGCGTTGCGGTTGTACTAGTCGCGCTTCCCGTCGCCAGAGGCTGAAACAGTCCGTGACATCTTGTCCAGTACCCTGTTGCTGAGACTTGAACGGCTCATTTGTCGCACTCGGTCCGCTTCCTCCTTCAGCCAGAAACAGCCGCCCACACACTGAAACTTCACTTGTCCCTTTCCTCTTCCTTGAGCACAGGTCGCCTCACCTCCCTGTCAAACAATTTCCACTCAGCTACCAGCAGCAGCAGCAGCCCGCAGACGTTCCCACGTTCACAAGCTCCACCCGTGGAAGGTGCGGCGAGTTTACACCGCAATGCATTGTGGGGATGTAGTCTTTCAAAGAACTATACTCTCCTCACTTGCAATTCTCTGTGTATGATGTGAATAAGAGAAGAGAGTAAATAAAGCAATGTGTATGTGTTATTTGAATATACTGGAGATATTTTATATTTCAAAACATTCCAAACCTGAGCAATGCCATCCTGCTTCCTATCCTTGTATACAATACGACTTTAATTGGAGAGTCTGTGTGAATGTACCGCATTACAACGAGCAGAAACATTGTTAAGGGACCCAGCATTTGCACATTAGTACTTTTCATCTCATTTACATTATCAATAAATGTGTGTATTGCCAAAATTGGTACTAAGGGTACTTTTAAGGGGTGGTGCAGGGGGAGGAAAAGGGGTTAGGGGTGATGGGTAGTGCTGGAGTGAAGGGGGAAGATGTTACAGGGAGGTCAGCTAGAGAAATTGCAGAGCGGGTGTCTGTTTGTCATTTTTGTAAACGTTTGTGTAAGAAGCTGCACCATGATGAGCTTCCCTTCACCCTTGTGAGGCGCCAGTTCCCCATCAGGCCTCACACTAAACATTAATAAAGGTTAGGGTCAAGAGAAGTAGCGAGTTGGCATTTACATACCTCAGCCTGTGTTCTCTCACAACCAGCCATCAGGGGAAAGAGCAGCCAGCAGGAAGGTGATGAGGAAAGCAACCTAATTTAGTTTCTAGAAGATTCTATTTGTTAGAGCATGTTGACTGTCTGTGTCATAAGGTTTAATGGACCGATGAAGTTTCAGAAAGAGCTGATTTATGTTCTGAACACCTACAGATTCCAACTTTCTCCTACTGAATAGTCATAAGAAGTAAGAATTTATCAGAGACAGCATTCACTAAAAATTGTTTGGCACTGTTCTGGTAAATAATCCTAAACCACATGTCAGTTGGCAATATTACATTTACATTTTTGATTAGAATTCCTCTCATTTGTATAATGTATGTGTGCAGATAGGAGTGGTGCCCAGCAGCTGTTTGACTGGAGTTTTGCATGTTGGCCTCAGTGACTTCCGTGTTGGTTTTACAATGTAGTCATGTTTGAATACTGACACAGGTGTGTGATCACATGGTCTATGCATTCGAGGTTGTGTGTTTCAAACCTAACAAACGTAGCACTATAACAACACGCCGTGAGAGGAATTTTTTGGGCCTTGCAAGACAAAACAACATCTTGTATCATACTTTGTCTTTGGTGCTATGATGGATCCTGAAATGGGTGTTTTTGATTATACTAAGAGCAAAGCAGCTCTGAGTCATATCAAATCATCTGGATTGTGTTATTCAGTCGACTATGCAAAGGAGCAGAGGAAACATTTACACCCACGCAAATGTGTTGTCACCAATCTCATTTGAATTTACTTTACAGCTGCAGGTATCTTCACTTTGCTCAATAACATTGTTCAGTTCCCTGTTTGCAGAAATTCCTCCTCTCGCTCAAATGTTTACAATTATCTAGGGCTGAAATTTGGGTTGCATTCTTGGCTGCATGTTTTCCTTTTTGCTGCTTGGTGCCTCCTGGTGTATCACAATCCAAAGGTCATTAATGAAATATGTGGAGGCAACGATCAGGCAGAGATGGGGAATCTATCACAGGTAACCAAGCATCACCTTATCATATTCCTCAAGTGGTCTCCTCTTTGTGTTAGTGCTCCAAAGTTTGAGGTTATCGTCTCCAGGTCTGCAAACTGAATAACTAATAAACTATTCCTGCTTCATCCTCAGCCTTCTGTGTGTGTCACTGCTGTCAAAATGCAAAAGGGCGTCTTTGAAATATTGTGATTTTATATTCTCTGTCTTTTCTTTTTTCTCTCATCTAAGACGATCAATAAAGAGAAGGCTACAGAGTGTCACATCAAAGCAGTCACAGAGGAGCACAGAGGCTGTAAGTTGGCCTCTATCGCCATCCTGTGGCTTTATGATGGAATCACACATGAAAGGTTGAATCGATTTGATTAAAATGAAAAAAACTATCTAATAATTAGATTCATTCATTTTAATCAAATCGATTCAACCTCTCATGTGTGATGTTAGTTTGAGAACAAATGTATCCCAGTAAAGAAATAGCAATAGATTGGTGTATTCCTTTAAGTAGAGTTGGTCCATTTGTAGTAACGTAGCATTCAGATACCTAAACACAAACTGAAGTGTAATTGTAGCATAACAAATGTGTAAAGTGACTAGAACAAATATATTATACATCACAACAAAGAGCAAACATTTTAGGTTTGAGCTTCCATGGTGTAATAGAGATCCAGATAAAAATCCATTTCAGAACAAGATTTTGTATCAAATTATGTAAAGTTGACCTTCAGCTAAAACGACAGGCTGGTGAGCATCCAGTTGGGTCAGGGCTCAGTGAGGTGCTTGGTTATGCTTCAGCACCATGTTTGACCATGAGGTTCCTCACAGAGTGGAGGATCCCCATACGTGTACAAAGTGAAATTTGTCCTGTGACTGATTGACAAAGAAAACAAAGGGAGTGGGATACATTTGCTATTCTTGAACATGCAAATATTAATGGGATATACTAGTTTTTCAATGTTTGGTGCTCATGTAGCAAAAACTGACGTCAATGTGTCGCTGTGATTCACTATTTGTCCACATGGTGGCAGTCAAGGGACGTCAGTGAGGTTTCACTAACTTGTTGCATTGGAGAAAATAAAATGGAAGCAAGGTGACTGGAGTGTTTTTGTGAAACTAACTGTTTCTAATACCTCAGAAATACATAAAGAAAAATCAACGTACTCGCTGACAATATGCTGCATTGATTTAGGAGACATCTATTATTTTCCTAACTGCTGTTTTAGACTGAAACTGACAGTTATGGCAGATATATAGCCTGGGCTATATAAGAGGCTTTATAAGATTAGGCCTGCTTTAATAACATTATTAGCGTCAATTAAAACACACAAACAATTCAAAACAACAAAAGCAACGCAACAAATATCATTAAATATACAATACTAAATTATATTCAAGTATAGCGTCATGTGCTGCTGAATTTTCACTCGGTCAACTTCACACAGGCAGTAAAACTAGATCACATCAAAGCAATCTTCTTCGAGTTATAATTTAATTAGAAAATGTGAAAAAGAAGCTACAGAGTTGAAATTAATTTGTTTGCTATTTAACTGTAAATTTTCTTGCACTTAGAGATTTTTTTTCTCAATTAAATCAAATGCAATATGAAATCATCATTCCTAATTCACAGATGTATAAATGTATTTCATAATATTTTATTGATTTATAAGATGATGCGTGAATAGACTGATAAAGTATAAGAAAATATAAAGTAACAGAACCATTTTAAAAGGCTAATTTATTTATAACATTACACCAGATGTGAGGACTTCCTGTTAAAATAATCCCTGTTTCAAAGTAAAGTGTATGAGACAGCTGTGTGTGCTGTCCTGCTGCTGGGTGTGTAAGTGTACAGTAGATGCTGAATTCAGAGGGCATTCCCTTACTGCTTCTTCTTCTGTGCGTCTTATTCGTAGTTGTGAATATAAACTGACAGCCCCTGTGGAGGAGTTGGGAGACTTCCCCAGCCATCTGTCTTAGAGCAGCCCGCCCCCCTCAGCACCCCCTCCACCCCTCCACGCATCCCTCATTCCCACACTGGGCCTTTGTCAGCAGTTCCTGTCCCTGGACTAGGCGTGGCGTGCGCAGAGGCTGGGGCGACCGTGGGTGCTTTCAGAGGCACCTGCAGATGGGACAAAGGGCCAAGGGTGCTGGGGCTGAAGACAGATTGATGCTTTGTGCGTTAGAGCTAGAGAGAGAGAGAGAGAGGGAGAGCTAGAGAGAGAGAGAGAGAGAGAGTGGGGGGGCGGCGGTGGTGGTGTTGGTGGGGGGGATAGTTAGCTGAGAAGTTTTCAGGGAGAGGATTTTCGGGGGGAACGGGTTTGGGTTGGGGTGAAGGGGGGAGGTCTGTCACTCCAGTCTGTGTGAGTCCAAGCTTTGGAGGACCTGGAGAGATTGACAGCTTTTGTGGACTGCATCCCCGCACAATGGTCGTGCTTTAATGGGCGGTAAAGCTAGAGCCGAGCTTTGGGGAAGGTTTTGAGGGGAGGTGCTGCTCGGTGGTGGTTGTGATAGTGGTGGTGGTGCGGGGAGGCTCAGGGACGGGGGGCCAAAGGCTTTACTGCTTTGCTTGGTGGGGACCAATTCATGGGTATTCAAACGAAGGCTCGTTATTCACTGAATGCATCCAGTGGAGGAATGCAGCGGCATCAATTAGAATGTGTTAGCAGATAGCAACGCAGGGAAGAAAAACCTTTCTCTCCCTTTTGCTCGCAGGACAACACAGTCCCACTATAGGAGGTGTCAGAGCCACAAAGCCTTTTTTGTGGGTCTCTCTCCATTACATTACCAGTGCAATATGTAAGGTGGGGACTCTTTTGATTTAAATTAAGTGGAAAAAACACTAAATCCTATTTTTATTCAGCAGGGATAATGGTGTTATACTCTATAAAGGTCTTTAACTACTTATCTGTGGCCTAAAATCTTCCCCAGCTCCCTTTTCACTCCACCTCAGTGTCTTACTCTCATTGGGGGCATTATATTTATTCAATGCTTGAGGGTCAAAGACAGACTGTTAAACAGAGTCGCTTGTAGCCTTAACTGCCGCATCACTTCTAATTGTGTATCAGTGGGTCAGCGGTTTGTTGTGTTGTCCCCCCGTAAGAAAGGATGAGCGGATATGAATTTAAACAGTATCTTGTAAGGCATTGTTTGTAGTGGGCTCGGGCCACCACTTCAGCCTCAGAGGGCCTTTTAGAGAGAGTTTTTTTTATAACTTTGGAGACAGTGATATAAAAGAAGAGGAAGGAGTGGAAAACACTTTGATGGCGATCACTTGTCGGGGCTGACACGCCATTCTATGTTTTGAATGTGGAGAGGCCAAGCGCACATGCCCTTCGAACTAATTAGGCTGCACTTAATTGAATTCTTTGTCAGGTTATGCACAGCAAACACATTCCATATTTGAAAACAATGAGAACAGCGCTAATTTCAATCAGTGATATCCCTTACATTTTTGAGATATTACACTAAAACACACATGCAGAAATTCCAATTCATGCCACTAATGAGAATTTTAAGTTAGAAAACAGGCGTGGAGAAGAAAGACTAACTGGAACAGAATGATTTTTTAAGTTTTATACCCATGCACTCAGTATCCATTTTCTCTCCAATTTCCTTGCTTTTAACACAAGATGATACAGATGGCATGTGTGTTGAAATGGAATTGGGAATTTTTGTTCTCCTTAGGTTTAATGAGAACTAACTGGCAGGAACCTCGTGTAGAAAGGTGTAGATTTCAATATGAGCAATTACGCTTCATTTGAAGCCAAATGAGCCAAATTTGCATCCTCTGAAAAGGCAACCAGAGTTAAACTGTTTGAAAAGTGCAGTAAATTGGGGCAAACACCACAACGTGCAGAAATGCATCTCCGCTGTAATTGTGTAATTGTAGAAGAGCTCTAAATGCACAGCCCAATTAAACTTGCTTCTTCTGCAAGGCAAAGAATTGGCAGGTTATTATGCAGTAAAGTATCAGCACATTTAAATAGCTGCCTCCGTCATGGGTGGGGATAGAGGGTGGGATCATTTGCAGCAAAATTGAATATCTGATCAAATATGGACAGATGTCTTCATACATGTGAAGCGGCTGTGAATTGGATTGGAAGAGGCAAGATAGATGGATGGCCTCCTCTAAGAGACAGAGCTTCCTGCCCTGAGTACTAAGGGGGCACAAGAGGAAGAGGGTGAGAGAGGGGGAAGGTTAGGCTCTCAGTGGGGGGAGACATTTCCCTGAAACACCAGTTGATGGGTTTCTCCCACAAAGGGTGGAGTGGTGCAGTCTGCAGTGCAACAGAACAGCCTGGTCTCTGTCTGGATTAGGCCCTGCAGCACACAAAGGGGAGCTCAAGTAAACGGTTCATGAATGTTGATTAATTGATGCCATTTTTTGCAGTGTGCCATGGAGATTTAGAGGGTACGGGTGAGGAAGGAGGTTGTATGTAACCAAGGAAGACGCTGGTTGTTAGGCAAGGATCTACTGTAAGTGCGTATGTTTCATCAGGAAAAGTTCGATCAATAACAATCTGTGTGAGGTCAGCGAGTAGGAGTTCCACAAGTTTGGCGCTTAAAGTTCTAAGCCCCCAAGAAATGAAACTGGCACACAGACACCAACTCTGTTTTCCCTTCGTTTTGACTTCCGACGGTGTTGTCAGATGTCGCCTGGCTGGCACAGTGATGAGCTCAGGTGGCAGAGGCAGCGACGAGGTTCCCACGATGGGGCTTAGGGGTACAGGTGTCCTGGGAGAATGAGGGTGGCCTGGAGCAAGGAGGGGCGAAGCACTGGCCCATAGCCCACCTCAATGTAGGGATCCCAGGGGCCGGCTCAATAGCCCGGGTTCCACTTGATGGAGAGAGAAAGGAGCGTTTCAGCCGCTGCCCAGCAGGAAAGATCTGGTTGTGGAAGACCTCTTTCAGGACTCACTGTTTGTCTGAAGGCTGTCACAGCAGATGAGTACTCAGCAAACAGCGTGAACAAGGATTTGAACCAGAAAACCAACAGAGCCTTGACAATATTGTGATTGGGCCTTGTCTCTTTAGAGGAGGCTGAAAGCCGAATTGAGAGCAGTAACAAGTGCACATTCAGAGGAGGACGGGATGCCTTTGGGTTGTGTTTTATGGTTTTGAGGCCTGTATGTGGTGGATAAAGGAAAATCATGTTAATCTCCCTTTTCTCTCATTTAAGAGCAGAATGGCTGTGAACCTGTGGCACTTTAATGGGTCCAAACCAAGTCTTCCCCTGGCATTGTTCAGTCGTGTAGTGTCAAACGTGAATGACCTGAGACATAAGACAAGATGAACCACATATGTAAATATATGCATACATATGTAAATGTATGCATGCCTTCATCAAATTGTCAACATATAGATGATGTCCTTTGGTTTCTCAGCTCCTTTTGCTGAAACTGATTCCGAGGTTCTAGCAGCCCTGAACCTGTTAGATATGTTTGCACGCATACACACATCTGCACTAAGCACAGTCAGGTCTTCACTGCTTACTCACTCTTTGTGACTCACACGCACACACTCATCTTTGCTCTGTCACCTGCCCTCTGCTCAGAAAAGGGATTAGATGTAAAGCCGTGGCTCGTTTCAGTGAGGAACAGTGAAGAGAGAGGAGTCCTTCACTAATGCCACACATGCTGCTGCACTCTCGCTAAACCCTTTAGATTGTTGAGGATAAATAACATTTACAATTATAGCAACACAAATAAGTGATGCCTGTGCCTTCCTTATTTATTGTGCAGTTGTAAAATCCGCTTTGTTAAAACAGGCCAGTGTTGTTTCACACCAACAGGTCTGATAATAGCTATCCATCAGCCGCTGACAACAAACAGAATGCAGTGCGGGAATCAGTGAAATCAGATTATACATAAGACAAAACGATTATATGCTTCAGGTTTGTTTCCATTCTGACTTTGTATATATTTATCGACCTATTTATCCATTTGATGGCGAGTGAGGGAGGCATACAAAGAGCAATGTTGTCTTTTGGAGGAGTTGGGGTAACTTTGAAGGTTTGTGAAGAGAGAGAGAGGCTTGTGATGGAATGGGCCGGGAAGGACTGTGACTTCTCCATTGAGAGTGGAGGGGCACGCTGGATTAGCTTGATTTGCCTGTGAATAGGCCCTTTCCATTATTCTTGTTAGGGAGCTGTCACATCGAATTGAGAAAGTGAAAACCTCCTTTTATCAACCTTTTCCAAGTGAAACTGAACAGGCAATCAATAACTGAATTCAGGCCCTGGGGAAAGTCAAGCAGAATGATATGGGCCTGTTATAAAAGGGGTATTTGTCAAATTGCTAATGGGAAAAAGCGGGTAACTGATGTAATTTTGGCCCCAGATGCTGTCGAGTATGAGAGGAAAGCAAAAATAAAGAATCAGAGTCACTGCTGCACAATAAAACTGCTATTTTGGTTTTGTTATGCAAAATATCCTACAACTACTACTAACAGCAGTAATAATAACAATAATAAGGGACAAATCAAATAAAAACAGTCTGAAATAAATCGGTAAATAAAATAATTTTGAATGTTTTGCATCTTAAATGAAGTTTACAATTCAAAAAATGCAATACGATTGAAGTTAAGACTGATTAAAAATGATTAATAAAGAAATCCAACAACACAGGAAAAACATGGTCAAAAATAACAAAAAATGACATAAAACACAAAAATACAATACAAAAATACAAAAACATTCTAACAATACAACAATGACATCACAACATTATGAATATAAATGAATAATGCAATGCAAGATTTTACAAGCAAGTTTATTTTCTGCATAGTTGACATTATATTTATCATTCTCTTATTATGAGCATTTTACAACGTGTTCAACACTGAACACTGTTACAAACAATCGGGAGTGGCTCACTTTTTATTATACGAATGTCACCATATTGTTTTGGAGTTTCATTATATTGACCTTATTGTGCCATTGTGCTTGTTCTGACACCATGATAATGCCTGAATACAGAGGGAATTATGCTCTGTATAAATAGATCCCATAGTCAAGGATCGCTTCAATTATCCCTCTACACATTGACAACACGAACAGAATAAAAACTAAAGCTTTAGTCCAAGCTGGTCTCAAGACGCTCTTCAAACACTGTTTTGGCTATTGTTAGCGGGGCAGAGGAACATCATCAACATCAATAGCGCTGGTTAAAATGGAAAACGGTGAAAAGAATTACATTGATCTGATACAAAATACTCACCAAAACAGATTAAAACACTTTCTTTAACATTAGAATAACAGAACGAGCAGCTCATTGATGGTGACTGACACGTCGGTGTAAAATTCAGCTTTATTCCTTTTGATTTATTTGGTCACAACAGTGTTTACTGAGAATGTCCGGCATGTGTAATTTTCACTTATTAATACAATGAAAGGCTTTCTGCAAACCCACATCATTAATCAACAACTTTTCTCATATTGCTGCTCCCAATTTTTACACTGGATGGAGAAAATGAATCGGATCATTTGGCCTCATCAATCAATTTAGTAATTGATGTCTTAATCATTATACAGTTAATTGAGCACCTCGATTGTTGCCTGTCATTGTTCAAACTACTCAGATACATCGCCCAGCAACCAGCCCGGAGCGTTTTTGGGCACCAGACAAAAGGCACAAGTTCTGTTGCTTTTTATAACTCTGTTATTGGATATCAACAAAGCACTTCCCTGGATATTGATCACAAATTATAAAGGCAAGGCCGGCATGAAAGCTTATTTCCTTTAATAATTGCAAACTATTTTGATATAAAAATATTTTTTATCATGATTTCTCTCAAGTGGTCCATTCCTGCCGGTGAGGCTGTGTGAGGGTTTCATCTATATAATTGTCACCCATCCATCTTCTGTGCACAGTGAGTCGATAACAGCCATGGAAAAATGATTCATAACCATAATGAGTGTCTCACCTCTGAGTGCTATCCAGGTTCACAGCCCACCATGGAGCAGCAATTCCCCATTTATTCCACTCCAGTGTCTTTTCTCCACCTCATATACCCTCTTACCTTCCAATTTTCGGCAACCAAATCCTCCCCCCCCCAGGTGAGACCAGTTCCCCGACACGAGTTTAACACATAAGGCCCTGGGCTGGAGCAGTGTGGCTGTGGCTGCAGAGGCCACAGGCTCTCTCGCACACTCAGATCTTTTCCTCAGGTGTAGGATAACAGCAAGGGCTTGGGGGGGGATTGTGGAGGAACAGTCCTTAATTGAGTTACAGAATACTTTAATTACGACTCTTTCCCACATTCCTGTTCGTATCGGAGGACGCCTCATTCACAACACGATCCAAAAAAAACAAAACATAGAAAAAACTGTTCTAGCCCAGGAGTGCAGCTGTGAGGTAATTATCATCAAGCAGCCCTGCATCTGTGTACAAACAATCCCACAGCTGCTGGCATTGATACTGTATATGCAGAGAGGAGCAGAGAAAGCCCAGATTGACCCGAGGGCCCCGGTATCGCCTCAAAGAGCCATGCCATGCTTTATTCATCTGAGAGGGATTTGTGACACCTATGAGCACTCAATCTGTTTACAATTTCAAATGATCTGTCACACACTGTTTACCACAGTACTTGCCCTTTGTTGATATAAAGAGTCGGATAAATGGATCATTATGCAGCATTTGGAAACAGAGACCATTACAGCACCAAATGTAGCACAGTACCACTGCCTATAGTGTGTAAGCTCCAACCTGCCCCAAAGATTCTATTCACACAGGTGTAAAGTGACACTCTAAGAAATTAGTCCCCAGAGAGAACACACACATTTAACCACACGTCTTCAAGTCTACATTGCATCTACGTGATTTAGATAACAAACAAAGACATCTGCAGCTTTGCAAACATTTTTAAACATCATTGATGCTGAATTAGTACTTGTATGGTTTGTGTATGTGTGTGTGTGTGTTTGCAATGGCTGTGAGTAGATGTGTGTGGGGGGTGTGAATGTGTGTGACCAAAAATGTGAGTGGGCTAATGTGACTGAGTGAGTGGGTCTATTTGTGAGTCTAGGAAGACAGACCAGTGTGGGAGAGAGGGGAGACATTAAATGACTTTATGACACTGGAGGGACAGGATCAGGGACACAAACACAGAGGGTCTGGTGGAGGTGGACGGGGTGTGGGGAGAGGGGCAGCCCTAGCTGTCAGCTCTGAGGGGCTGCTGGAAGACTCAGCAGGAGCTCAGCTTGGCCCCCAGGATGCCTTGTCACCACGGCGAGGCCCTGGAATGCACCGGCACACAATGGGCTCCCGGAGCTCAGAGGGCACTCCGATTTGATAACCACATTAAAGTTCCAGCAACATCTGTTGGGGTGCAAGAGAAAGGCCCGCTGGTAGGCTTTAACCCCCCGAAACTGGGATCATTAACCCTCGGTCCTGTGAGAGAAGGGAGACAACAGCCCTCTATTTGTCAGCCGCCCTGCTCAGGGCTGCGGGGGCTAATATTTTACCAAAAACAGCGTGAGAAGAGAAGCGGCTCAGGCCCCATGGAGAGCTGTCCTTCACACATTACACACTCGCATTAGCACAAGAGCACAGTGTGTGTTTTACTTGAGTAAATTCAAATAATGTAACTTCCAGAGTAAAGTATATAAATGCTGACGTGTGAAATTTGGATTTGTTTTTGTCTCAGTTACATTATTATTTCATTATGCACATGATTCAGATTCATGGCAGGAAAATAATGATTCACACCAATCTTGCCGATTCAGTGCCAAACATATTACCAGATATCAAATAAATAGGGGGATGAATAGCCATCATCCTAATGTCATATGTGCCACATTAACCAACACAAAGATGTGTGAGTATTATTTTCCCTTCTGATTCGCTAATGTGCAGTTTGAGCCAAGGGGAGGGGGGGAAGTTATCAGGGATGGAGGAATAACAGGTGTCCTGTCACAAAGACAAGTCTCAGGCTGTAGGATGCTCTGGTGCTTCGTGGGTCAGCGCCAAGCCTCATCCACCTCCACAGGTTTCAAAGCGAAGGCCACCTCTCTATAATGAATAATTAAGGAAACAAAAGCCCGGAGGGGGTGAGAGGGGTGGGGGCTGGGGTGCTGGCTGGGGGGGCGAGGGGAAGGGGAGGGTGCTAATGCAACTGGGCCAGATGCAGAGAGGAGAGCTGAGGTTTTTGCCCCTGCGCTTCATAGAAAACATCATCCTAAATGTATTCCCTGGAGATGAGGGCCTGCAGGAGGTGCCCCCCAATGCACAGGGTCCTCAAGTGCCTCCACACAAGTAATCCCATTCACTGCAGCTCATTACATGGGCAATTAAGTGCTGGGGTGGAGGAGGGTTGTGGTGGTGGTGAGGGGACTACGGTGAAGAAGCGTGTGTATGTGTGTATGGGGAGAGGAGCAACGGAGGCCCATCATTGGGTCGCGTTCTGAGGATCCAAACCCCCCCACCAATCCAATTCCACTCACTCAGCATGGCCCTCACTCGCTGAGCCTCCCCCTCACTGCTCCTTCACCTGGGCTGGGTCTCTGTGGACACCTGCCTCTCCTAATGAAGATCCATGGCTTCATTTCCATTTCTGGAGTCATATCAGAGACTGCCAAGCACAAAACAGGCCTGTTTCCTCCGAGGCCTGGAGAGCCGGATAGAATGACACGGCTAAGTGCTCTGGCAGAGCAGGGCAGCTGCGGAGCCTGAAAATGGGATTTGGTTGGGGGTTCTGAAGTGGGGGGCTCGGATGGAGAGGACCTGATGTTTGGATTGGCCACAATGGCAGCCGTGTGCTACCTCAGCGGCTCCTCGGTACTAATGAGGCTTTCTGCAGAGATGGAGGAGGAGAGGAGAGGGCATGAGGAGGTGGAGAAGAGGAGAACAGAGGAGTAGTGTACCACTACACACCTACCTCACACACCACTCTCACCTCCTCGGCTGATAACAGATATCGTAACTCTTAAAGATACACACCAAAGATCTTTAACAATATATAGACTCAAACTGTCTTGGATACTTAATATTTCTTCATTTCTACATTAGATATAACAAACTATTCACCTGTTTGGATGTAGTGTTCTTGTCCTGTGGGTGTGTGGGTGTGTGTACTGGCTATAAATATACAAATGATTTGATATCTAACGAGGTAAGAGAAGCCAAATTTGACACCTTATGAACACTGTATATTCACCAAAACAACTTCCCCATTCCTATTTTCAGATGTCCAAAGTAACAACAGTGTTAAAAATGCAACTGATCGCTTGCACTGAGCTCGCAAACCAACCCGCCGCTGCACTTCCCCTTTGCGGCGAGCGCGTGTGCGTCTTTCAATGCAGTGGTCGAAGCTGTGCTTGTTAACACGTTCTAGCTCACTGACTCCTCTCGGGGCTTTTGGGAAAGGAGGGGTGGGGGGAGAAGGGGGGGGGGGGGGGGGGGGGGGGGGCGTCAGAGCTGAGCCCAGGTGAGGAAGAGGAAGAAGAGGACAGAAGGAAAACAAACACGGCGACACCTCAGCCATATCACAGCTGCCTGCTCCAATGACAGAACTGAAAGAAGCCCTGCCCAGGTACTCTGAGTCATGCTGCCTGGTAAATGGGTCATGAACAGGAGCGGGGAGGGACGTGACTCTACGGAGAATATGGATTCTCACTAATATCATTACGTTTCAAAGTTAGGAGCCAATAATGACGGATCAGATGGGACAGAAAATCTATTTAAAGGGTAAAGAACATGTCCTCTAAAGCACCTATGCAAAAGAGCAGGTCGGAGCATGAGTCAGAGTGATGACCCATTTGTGTGTGTGTGTGTGTGTGTGTGTGTATATGTGTGTGTGTGTGTGTTGGGGTGGAGCCTGAAGGGGAGTGGGGGTTAGGTGAGGGTTGTGTATGGTGTCATTTTGCAGGCCTCTCTGCACTCACCTGGAACAGAGCACTTCCCCTCCCTGCACCTTATCAGTTCCCAGAGGAAATACCTGCTGCAGGTAAACACGACCCTGCGACCCCGCGGCCATCCGCTCTGCAGCTCCTGTCCCCGTCTCCCGTCCTGCAGCCGGCCGGGGTTTAAATCCCAGGATTAACCCTCCCTCCAGCCCCGACACCTTGCTTAACTAACCAGTCTGCTGACGAACCCCTGGCCTCCTGCCCCAACCAGCCACCTTAGATGTTGTTCTTCATGCACCGGTGAGGAAGCCTTCACCCCCACCTCTCCCCCTCCTCCTCCTCCTCCTCCTCCTCCTCCTCTTCTATTCCCTCATCCCTCTGTCTCAAATGTAATCTTATCTACATATCACCAGGTGTAACTAAATATCCCTCTTATCATCCGCGGTGTCTTCAGCTCTGTTTTGAATTGTCAGGGTTGTGATTTATGCGGTGGGAAATGAATATCAATAATATGTCATGTGTCACAAGAATCAGGAAGTATTTGTGATGAGAAGTTAGTTTGAGCATCATTAGAGTATAAGAGATATATGATGAATTTCAAAGTGATCACGTTAAAGAATGATTGTAATTAAAATGCAGACATAGTCTACTTTTAATGACTTTGGAGTGTAATTAATTCTTCTACAGTATCTAGAACTGAGTTTCTAATAAATGTGGGGGTGGTGATTTATTGTTAATGGCTTTCTTAAGAATTTTGAAGTTTGTCTATGAAATATGACACAGTCAGTGATCATAACACAGAGAATCAGACACCCTACGCTCCTTTTTACTGATAGCATACGCACGCATATACAGTAGACGTATGCATCCAGACGAGTGCATATTAACTAAAATACAATCCTCTCACTCACAGATGAATTTTCTCTCCAAAAGTAAGGATTGATTAAAATGGTAATAGCTACTTTTGTTTTCCTACGTAGCAAAATAAATGCAAAAACAAAAATGCTACAGCCAGCAGACCAGAGTCAGAGAGCTGAATATTTGGCCCTGGCACTTGTTGTGCTGGGAAGAGGAAGAGGAGGAGGAGGAGGAGGAGGAGGAGGATACTCCCGGAAAGAGGACCATCTCCCGAGGGACAGCTGGCTCTGGTGGTGAAGGACAAAATTCCCACAGTCCCCTGTCTGCCTCCAGGACAGAGGACCAGGCCACAGGGCCCGTGGTGGCCACCACTCCCCTCCCTCCCCTCCCACCCAGGCGCAACCCCACCTCCCCACCTCATCTCCGCCGCTGCCTCACCACAGGGTCAGGGTTACTCTCTCACCCCTGGGCCACCAACATCCCCCTCTTTCAATCCCCCGGCCCCTCCCCCACCGTCACCTGAGCCACACAGGTAAATGCCTGACTTTATTTGATGGATGCGGTTTCCCACGGCGACAGTGATGTACGCAGGGGGGCCGGGGGGGCTGCTCAGAGCCCCTTCCCCCCTCCCCTTGGTGGAGTCTGGAGCTAGAGTGGTGATTCTGTGGCGATAACCTCCCCGGCGCCCCCCCCCCCCCCTCTTTCTCGGCTGGGGCGAGGGGAAACTGGAGAGGACAAGACATCCTGTGTGACGCACCTGAGTGTACGCCTCATCAGGCTAAAACAAAGGGGGAACCATTCTGAGAAGCAGCCTGTGAAGACCTCCATATACATCAAAGTACAACACAGAGGCCTCAGAGCATGTAACACGTGTAATCTATACGTATATGTTCAATGTTTGTGCAGCTGATTAAAGTGCAGTATTTGTGGGTGGGCGTGTTTGGGATAAGTCATCTGGGTAAGTCTTCTCAGTAATACTTGGTCTGGCCAATCCAGGTCCAGATTTGAGTGTGTTCCAGGTGTTAAGTTACCCTGATAACTCCACGAAGCTGCTTGTTGGAACAGGGCCCGGCCATAATAAAGTGCTTCCAAATCACTCATTACTTAACAACTGCTGTTTATTCATTATCAGTGATAACCCCTCCCACTATCTCCTCCTCTCCCCACCCCATTACTAGCCGATAGAGCTACATTAGAGATAAGCGGGACAATGCCCGGGGTGAAGGCCTGGATCACAGTTGTGTCTTATCTCTCGCCTCATCTGCAGCCTGTGGTGTCTCTGTCAGAGGATGTTGTTAAACCAAGTCAAACACTCAAACATCCTGTGGCATCACCCTGCCAATATAGCCCACACACCCCTCCCTGCTCCCTCACCCTGGCCACACACACACACACACACACACACACACACACACACACACACACACACACACACACACAGCTCGCCTTTATGGCAGTTCACACTTGGTTTAGGCTTGTCATGTGTATGGTTCACGAGCCCTCAGATGCTGTTTGCTGCGGTGAGGAGATCTTACGCACCGACTTTGGAAAACTCTGAATGTGGAAGATTTATACACACACACACACACACACACACACACACACACACACACACAGAGCCGTAATCAAATTAAGCGCCATCTAATTAAGCTATATTGTTGTTATCGTAATACAGTGTGTGAAGCAGCTGCAGAATGGGCAGCCAAATGTTAATAAGTCGAAGATTTAGAACCAAAATGAATCAACTGGCACAATTAAAGTGATGACTCTCACTCGACTTCATTCAGAGTTAAATCCTGAGAGGAGCTTTTTGACCAACTTTCATCAGCACTAGCCCTTAAATGGCACACACACGCGAGCGCACGCACGCGCACACACACACACACACACACACACACACACACACTGACATAGACACACACATCGTCCGGTGTGAAGGGAGGAAGCCCTGGTGCAGGCAGGTTAATATCAGGAGCACTTGACAACAATGGCGTGTTATGAGGTGCTGCAGCGGTAATAAGGTCTTTGTTGGGACTTTAGAGCACAGCTACATCACATCATTACTCATCCTGGGAGACCAGTTGCCAGTCGGCATGGCAACCGGGACTTGGCTGAAGCCAGAAGCAAGACTAGAATCTCAATGCCCAGAGAGGGAAAACACACACAAAGAATGTTCTAGTGGGAAGAAAAAGTTTACAAGTGGCCACAGTGACCCCAGAGCAAAGCCTCGGAGATGAGTAAGAGTTGACTTAAAACCTAATAAATCATATGGAAATTATATATTTACTGATAAAAAAAAAGCAAGATGTCTGAAGTGAGAGCTTATTGAATTGCAAATTTCACAAAAGTCTGGAAAAGCATGTATCCGATTTGTGTTTACTCAACATTTCAACGCATGGAACAACATTCTGATAAAGTTAGTAAATGGCATCAAAGGGGAAACTGTGGTCCTCCTTATATGAGAGTGTGTGTGTGTGTGTGTGTGTGTGTGTGTGTGTGCATGCAAATGTGCGTGTGAGCGTACAGGTTAGGCGTGGCGAGCGGGGCGGTCAGCAGAGGTAAGAGTGTGAGCGTTACCCTGTAGGTATGATAGGGTCTGTTGGGTCAGTGCGGTGCGGTCAGCAGCTGCTGCCTGGCCTAGGTCCCACAGTTCCCAGGCTGGGGGGATTGACAGGCCAGTAATAAAATCAGGCGCCCTGGTTGGGCTGTGTGCGGCCCATTGTTCCCCCAGCAAGGCCCGCGGCTGCTGTTTACTTTCTCCCATATGCATTATTCAACGGCACAGGAGCTCCCGGAGAAAGGGGCCCCATTCAGGGATCCTCTTGCCCTTGTTTTGTTTTGCTAATTTTCAATTAAAATAAACCATCTCTCGCCAGTGCCATGGCTGAGTGGGGAAAGAGAGAGGGACAGTCTCCCTGCCATTCGGCCCATCTGAGGAGATTAGACCCACTGTATAAACGGGAATAAAGTGGGATGTATCATTTATTCTGTCAGTGATATGTTTTGTGTGGTAGGATTTAAACAGAGACAATGGCGGGATTGGCGTTTCAGTTGAGCGCATACGCTGGCCTCTTATTTATGCAGTTGTCGAACATGTTCCCCATGACCTAATTTTTCTAAATCGGATTAGATATGTAAAAAAAAAAAAAACATCTTCATATGTATTTTCAAGCAGGCAACAAGTGCACTTTTGTTCCCCCGAGCAACGTTCCATATTTACACACTTGATGTTGCGTCAGGAGGATTCCCATATGTCGGGAGAAAGTGGTAACTAATCACAAAGACAATGACTCTTCAATAATGACTCCCAGAGGTCATTAAATGAAGATGACCGGGGGCAGGCCGGACTAATCAATAAGTCCGCTGATAGCTCTCCTTTTTTTGTGTGGCCCCTTTCACACAGGAGGGGGCCGCGGCAACCTCGCAGGGTCCGGGGACAGATGCGGTGACAGTGGGGAACTAGCCCCAGTTAAAGATTCACCACACATCTGTCACTTCAACCGGAGCGGCAGCAGCTAGTTGTCTGCCCCCGCTGACAGCCTGCCTGCCTGACTGACTGCCTGCCTGACTCCATGCCTACCTGTGGCTGGGTTCTGGGCTGTTGCTAAGCTTTGCCATCTGCCTCTCCTCTGGCCCCTCTGTCGCCCTGTTTCCACCCATGTTGCTCTACAGTAGTTCCTCACTAGCGACCTCTGACTGTCTCTCTAACTGCGCTTGTATTTCCCGCCGTATTTCAACTTTGCTCTAATGTAACCGGTAACCCCCACGGCTGCCACCATCATTTACACGCACTGACACACTGACACACACACACACACACACACACACACACACACACACACACACACACACACACACACACACACACACACTGACACACACACACACACACACCTCACATCCTCCTCTAAAATTACCTCTTAAAAATTCTGGATAACAGCCCTAATTGGCTGGATCCCAAAGCCCTCACTCTCTCTACCTGTCAAATGTTGATAATTACAGAGTTCAGCAGCAACCTGTTGTAACCTGCTTTGTTCTTACAGCACATGCCAACATTCATTCAACAAAATCCTCTGCCGCAGAGTACTGTACTGTATATATCAACGATCAGACGCAAAACAATCAACCGAGGATCCGCTGCCGTCTGTAAAGAAGAACGGATTCTCTCTGGCACGGATCCACGCTAGCCTGTTAGCGCCTGGTGAGTGTGGATGTGAATGTGAAGGGCCTCTTGGCTTGGCTGGACACGGCCCGTTCCCTGCTGGGTGCAGGTGAGCTCTCAATGCAGCCCCCCAGCACCTGCCCTCTTTGTTCCCTTGTTGATGGCTTTATGGCGTGAAGGGGATCTGTCTGTCTGGCTCTCGTAAAGCCAGCGGCGCGAGGCCTTGTAAAAAGCCGTGCTGCTGCCAGGGCATTGTGTGGGGGCCCCCGCCGCTCCCAGAGTGACCCCGCCAGCCAGCCACAGAGCTAGTCGCCCTCCACTACTGACACACACAACCACGTTGGGTACACACCCATATGGGCAATTACAGTAACATAAATATATATATATAAACACATGAGAGACGTGGATCGTTCCCCTGAGACTCATAATGATCTATCTCAAAACATTAATTACTCTTTACTCTCATATCCCATGGCAGGTGCTTACGGTAATTAAATACAGAAAATACTAATGACGATATTAATTTTCAAAAATCCACCTCCCTGTTTGTTTACTCATAATCACAGGGGTCTAGGAGTTATTCATATGTTTTCTAATCTGCTAAATTATAGTAAAATATAAGCTTTAACAAGGCAGGGCAGCATTCTGTTTATCTGAGTCATATAAGTGCTTTTCAGGTCTTAAGCTACTGTCTGCTTCTAAGAGGATTTGTCGAAAGCGTCGCATCAGTTTGAGTGACAAACACTTGATAAATCCACACAATGGCCGTGGGAGGTCAGCGATGGCGCGGCAATAAGCCCGCGACATTAATGTTTAATTTATATGATTTCCCTGGATATGAAATCTCGCAGATAAGCTCAAGCGAATTAAGCGCTGAAAGAGGGGCCCGGTAAGCAGCGTGGTATTCGAGATCGGCGCATAGAAGTGGGAGCATCTTAGAAACCAATTACCAGAACAAGAAATAGATCATTATTTTTTCTTGGGGGGGTGTGTGGGGGGGCTGAGGGGGGAGCAAAGGTGGTTGCTAAAAGGAAGGGAGGGTTTTTATAGATTGAGGAGGAGGTGGAGGAGGGGTGGGGGAGGGAGGGAGGGAGGGAGGGAGGGAGGGCACAATAAAGACATAATCATCTACCCTCAACTTTTTCCTATCCAACTTTCAGATTTTAATTTGCCGTCTGTGAAGTGGTACCTAATTTACTTTCGCCTCATCCCTTCAATGCGCCATTGTTGCCACTGCTGAGATTCAGAGCTTCCTCTCTTAGCTCACCTCGGCGTGAAATTGGTTTAATGAAGCTGAAAGGTATGGGGCTCTCACAACACTGTGGATTCCAGTGACACTGCTTCATCCACCCGCCCCCCCTCCTCCTCCCCCTCTCCGTCCCTCCCTCCCTCCTCCACCGCCACCATTGCCGCAGCCCGACTCCCTGCACACTTGCATTATGGTAACTATTTATAACGCCCCCCCACCCACAAAAGATCCCTATCTTGCACATTACATCAGTGCATATTACTGTCCCCTTTGAGAGAGCGCCAACTCTTGGGCCAACGCAAGAGGAGAAAAAGTGATGGCTGATCGACTCGGCTATACGGCATGCATGAGGCACTTCAAATTAACAGCCAATACGGGCGTTAAAATGGATCGGAAATGTTATACCCGCCTGGTAAGAGACTGATAATTTGAAAGAGAGTCTAAGTAAATATGAGAGGAAACTGGAGGCGAGCTGTGCAGGGGTGAAACTAATCAGAGAGCAACCTCGCCTGTTTTCCCACCTCTTCCAATCTGACCCTGTGAAAGGTGTTCTCCTGTTACCTCTCCTCCTGGGTGTGGCTTCTAATGGGAATGGGAAGGAAGTCCTGTGGGATTATTGTGTGTGTGCACGTCGCATTAATATGATCCCCTTAAGTCATATCGCTTACTTCTTCTCGTCCCCTTTTAGGACAATCGAATGGAAATGTATCCGTAACTGTATATTCCAGGCCTGTACCACTGGTTTCTGGTGTTGAGGCCCAGTTTGGACCTGGTGTGATTGGTGGAAAAAAACGGGAGAGAGAGAAGAAGAACGTTGTTGACCTTAATTGTATAGAAACAGCAGGTTATGTGAGGAGCAAGCACGTGAAAATGAAATGAAACTTAGACACCTGTCAGACTTATAATTACCTGGGACTTCTATGAGTGTTGCGCAAGACGCCTGCCACGCCCATCCTGCAGATCTAGCAGTGTTGATAAAATACAGTACCTATAAAAACCATAGGGGGCAGTAATGTCAGTTCGGTTCGCTCGATACTCCGATAATTCTTCTGCTAATTGCCCTAAGCACAGTTAAGCCTACATACACTTAAGCAAAGTGACTGATTGTCACGAAGAAGAGCAGATCAAGTACAGCGGGTATCATTTAATGAGCTAATGTTCATGTCCAATGCCGCCACTGCTGTTTTGTCTATCGGCTAAATATACAGCGGAATAAACACAGCCCTCCTCGATCGTGTTTGTTCACACTATGGAGAGAAAGCGGTGTTGCCAACTGTGTATCGGGTTTATATTTTGGCCTCCAGATTGCCTCCTGGTGTTAGTAGAATTTAGTTTCCCAGTTTCACGAAAAGCCCACTGGTGGGTATGCAAGTAAAAGTCAAGTATAAACCCGACCACAGAGGGAGAGAGAGAGAAAGAGGGAAAGAGAAAGAGAGAGAGAAAGTTCAAAAACGTTGAGAGTGAGCCGCCTAAGGAGAGCAGGCGAGGGCAGGGCTGACTTTCAAAAGGTTCCTTTGCGCTGTAATGACACGGACATTATGCTGAACTTTGGCTGCTGTAACTCAAAAAGAGCGAGCGACCACTTTCACCGTGTGGAGCTGCGGCCAGGAGCACGCACTGCTGTTTGTCTTTCAAATGCCATTGTGGGTGAGGCCACTAGTGTACGCACAAAGTGCCTGTTACAACTTTCCATTCAGTGAGGGATTGTGAACGCCACAAAGGAATGTCAAATTACTGTCCTGTGATTTTGTGTAATTTTGTTTGTCTAACCATCATCTTGTCAGAGATGGCAAATGAGTTTTTTTAAATGTTCTTGTTTCCTGTGATTTTCTAGCCTCTGAAAGCCAGTTTAGTGAAGGAAGTTATGCATGTATGTAACACACACACACACATTTTCCAGAGACAGTGGTGATAAACTGCGGTGCTTAGCTTCTTCCCAAGCTAAAACCCGATACGCAGTGGAAGAGGAGAAGATTACCGCTGAACAGAACCATGGGAGCACTATCTCTTACATGTAATTACTCAATTATCAGTAAACACTGTCGCTGGAGACACAATGGCATAGAGGGAATCGCACAAACTGCTGAATGATTCACTTCAGCGCCGTATCATCAGGCATTCACAGAGGACAGCTATGTGAAGACAAGAGGGGGAAAAAATCCTTACACCTGTTTGCTTGTACACTCCCAAACCCTACAAGGTAATAATTTATTTTGAAACACCACTACCACTTAGGTCCGATCAATTGCTTATTTGTGATAATTAACGCTCACAACAACAATACACGCGTGTCTATAGTTGATCTAATGGCAAAAACAAACTATATATATATTTCTAGATAAACTAACTAGTATTTAAACTGATAAAACGAGGCAGATACTGTAGAAGAGGCTGTTAGTCTATCACCTCACGGGGCGGTACCGCTTTTAACCACTAGTGGGTGCTAGTAAACAGACAACACAAGGCTTCCAGGATCCTATGTAAGCTCCAGTTTGGGAAAAGGGCATATTTGAACAGTGTTGATAACCAACAGTGATTTTACTGGTTTGTTTAAAGGAACAGGTCAAGACGCAGACGGCCAGGTACATCAACAGTGAAAACAAGATTGAAGAGGAAGGGTGTTAGGTTACACTGATACTAAACAAGAGGGCAGGTCCTGAGATATTTACTCTGATATCAAATGAAAAGTGGAGAGAGCTCGTGTGTGTTTTGTTGTGGAGAATCAGAATTCGCAGAAGGGATCCACCAAGTGCTGATCTTTTTTTTTTTTTCTTATTTTAGACTGTGGTTTTCTAAGTTAGTCACAGCAGGACCTCTTCTCCGCCGGCCAGGAGCACACTGTCATAAAACCACACACACACACTCACACACACACAGAGCCAGGGATGGAAATCTACATGGAGTTACCTGCCAGTGGTCCGTGGTCTCGCACCAGGCATCAATCCACGAACCACAGCCAGCCCCCGTGGTCCCTACGCCACTCACCACAGAGGTTAACACACACTCGGTAAAACACTCTTCTCCACTGAAGAAGCCCTGCAGGCTCTCCTAAATCTCCCCTGAGACAACCTACCGTGAGGTAATGAGGAATTAGAGGGAAGGAAGGAGGACTCATAAAGATTTACAGGTTTTAACCCCTGTTACTGTCACCTAGGAAGAGCCACAGGCTTGTGTCGATCTGCGACAACAACTAACACAACAAAACCTGAGGACGAACAGGAGATTTGTCAGGGGGGGTTATGAACACGACGCTCCTGCAGGGAAAAGGAGGATTTACTGATCTTGATTTGGAAGGAGGTGTAATACTTCTATTAAAAGCTCCTGTTACTGAACTAGTTCTAAATATCCATGCAAATGTCACTTTAGTTCAAATTTTCTGCTTTAAATAGTTCATTAATTTTTATAAAGATGTGGATGGTAACTTCTGAGACATCTTTATACCTTTACTATTTAAGACAAAATACTACTCTATTTCTATGACCAATAATTTGCATTATAAACGTTCTGTTGATTGGTTTTAGGTAGATACAGATGTAAGAGTGCAGTTGCAGCATATCTGCCATACACGAGAAAGGGGGTTCCAACATAGCAGCACTGTGATGAGTGCTGCCTGTCTGATCTGTTCTTGAAGTTCGTGTGTATTAATGTGAGTAACTCTGGTCTGCAACCTCCCATTGCCACTCCTCATTCCAGTTTGCTGCTCCCAGTCACAGGAATGAACTGCTGAGGACTTGGAATTAGAAAGTTTCTTCCCTCTTGGAACCTTTGTTTAGCCGCTCTTATATAAATAATAAATAATAAATAATAAATAATAAATAATAAATAATAAATAACAAATAATAAATAATAAATAATAAATAATAAATATCCCTTTTTCACTTTTTTTTCAAGTAAGTACTCTAGATCTGCTTGCATGGTTCATTAAAGGTTAAATATTTACATTTACTCATTTGGCAGATGTGTTTATCCAAAGCGACACACCGGGTAAATTCAGATGCATTTGCAACTACACAAAGTGATATAACTTTTACAGCACTTAAAAAGAATGAACATAAGCAGTTTTACTTATATTATGTTTATGTCAAGACAAAGTGAAAATCAACCAATTAAAATTACTAATTAGTCTTATTTTTCCTGGGGAGTTATCTTCCTAATCTTGTCACACTGTCCACATTTCTTTGCAAGCAAACAACAAACATCCACAGGCGTCACCATCGAGCCAAACAAACACGTAGCGTGAGTCATTTAGATGTCACGAACACGACCGCGGCTTGATAAAGTGCAGTGATTCACCTGCCATCGCGCGTAATGACACATCCTGACTGAACTTTGAAAGGGTTATTCTCATTTTTTCTGGATTATCTTGATCTTCTGAGACCACAAGTGAGATTTACACGTCCGCAAACATTCACCAGACGATCCAACAGGAAGTACATATCTGCCTGTAGCCATCTACCTGGCTAGAGCTTTCATTTTCCTCAAGAGTTACATCATAAACAAAATACGACGAAGGGCCAGTCACTGAACTTTACACACACATACCTCTGCACATACAGCACATGGTGGGCATGTACGCTGATAATGCCTGACAGGCTGATACTGAATGACAGATAGGAGGCTCTCACTCACAATTGCGACAATACCCTGAGCCATCCGACGCAGGGGCCCCATGTTCCCCGGCTGGGCTTACACCCTGGTCAGGTATGTAGCGTGCAATTATCACGCTAGCTCAGAACGCGACATAATCAGCAGGTGATGTACCATTAAGTGTGGAGGCGGTGGAGCAAACAACTTTAAAGAGAGACCACTAGTGTCAGGTGTCAAGATTTGCTGCACCTGACTTATTTTCCTCTGTCTCACGACGACACAGGGTGTTCTCCAAGGTGAGCGCTGAGAACTGAGGCCAGGGTGGGTGTGCCCAAGCATGCTAGAATGTGTGTAGGTGTGCTCACAAGTTTTAAAAATAGGCCATACCTGAGAAACGAGAGCGAACCAACAGGACAAACACATGTGTGTGTGTTTATGTTTGTTTGGAGCAAGAGTGTGTGAATGTGACTTGTCGTGTGGCATGCGAGTGTGTAAGGATTCCATCATCAGACAACTAGACAGACAGGAGACATGGTGGGAATGTGCATATGCGTGTGTGTGGTTGTGTGTGTGTGTGAACATGTTTTGTTGTTTTTCAGTTGCGTGGTAGATGTGCTGTATGTAAATATGAGGAAGTAAAGTCTGGTTGTGTGCTCGAAAACACATTTGAGAGATCTGCGTGATTATTGCATTTAATGCACATGTGCGTGTGTGTGCGTGTGTGTTTAGCCATGTCTGCAGGGTGAGGTGGAGGCCAATGTTTGGCAGCAGGTCTGGCACGTCTTTCAGGCCCCAACCTGCACAAGAGAGAGAGAGAGAGAGAGAGAGAGAGAGAGAGAGAGAGAGAGAGAGAGAGAGAGAGAGAGAGAGAGGGAGGGAGGACAAGTTAGGAAGAGAGAAAGGCAGAGTGAGAGAGAGAGAGAGAGAGAGAGAGAGACATAAAGGAAAATTAAATGTCTGTGTGGCTTCCTGTGATATACTTCATAAACAACACCATGACCAGTGAGCAGTGAAAGCTCCGGGGCACCATGAGGCCAAACACAGATTTAGCCCACCTGACTGACACACACACACACGCACGCACGCACGCACGCACGCACGCACGCACGCACACACACACTGAAGTTCACTGAACAGTTTTTTTATATTCTATTTTCAAAGTCTACTCTTAATTAATCAACAAGTTTAAACTTGTACCATTTCCTGAGTCATTTACATTACTTTCGGTTAAAGTCTAAACACCCATAAGCAGCTTTTACAAATGTAAGCAGTGTGTGTGTATATATGTGTGTGTGTGTGTGGCCGTGTGGTCGTGTGTGTGTGTGTGTGTGGCCGCACGTGTGTGTGTGTGTGTGTGTGTGTGGCCGTGTGTGTGTGTGTGTGTGGCCGCGCGCGCGCGCGTGTGTGTGTGTGTGTGTGTGTGTGTGTGTGTGTGTGTGTGTGTGCGGTCAGATCTGCAGGTGATATATTTGTATTTGAGATTTTTCCTTTTTCCTCACATATTCTCGCCTTTATCTGGCTGAGAGAACGCGTCGGTGGCGGCAGGCAGGCAGGTGGGGGATCTGCGTGTGTTTTGCTCTGACATTTCACCCAGGCACGACGCTGTTGATTAACACGTTGTGTTCTTGCAGTCGTGCATGGGAGCGAACTGGTACAAAATATTTGCCTGTTTTTTTTCTCAAAATGTAACTTTGCTCTCCCCTGAGTCCTCATATTGCTCACACACTTCACTCTGATTTTGATTTGAGCTTTTATATCTCGTGATTTAGTGTCAGATATCTACATTAAACATGGATGGTGCGCTTGAGCTTACATCTGTCTTCAGGTTGTGTTAGAGCGGTGGAGTCTCCAAGATTACAGGTTACATTTCCAAATTAAGTCAAAGCTGTTCAGAGGATATTGTTAGATAAAAGGATTTCCCGAATAATATCTAGATAATACCCTCACCTATACAGGAACACTTCTAAAGAGAGTATGTGTCCCCTAAGGCAGTAAATCACTCCACATTGTGACTATCGCACAAAAGTAACGTTGGAGAGTGTATCAACTCCATAACCTCAAAGGAAATCTCTATTCAGCGGCCATAAAAGAGCGCCTTACCCCTCTATCGCTGTGGGGCCGGTTATAGAAAGGGAGAATGGATTAAGAGAGAAAACAGAGAGGAGAAAAGTGGAGTGTACAGGTGAAGTCCTATGGCTATGGAGGTTTGCTCAGCTGTGCGTTATTCTATTCCGCGCCCCACCCAGTAACCAAAGGCAGGGATATCTTTCCATTTCACTCCTTTCCGCCCTCGCCCTCCCTCTCTCCATCTCTCGCTCTTTCATATTTGCACAGGTGAGAGGACAGCCAGCCGTCCAATAGGTGTGTGTGTGTGTGTGTGGTGGGAGACTTGAAAGTCAGGTTTGCCTGGTGGAAGAAATTCACCTGGTGGACTGTGGATGGATGGAGATCTGGGGGGGGGGGGGTTAGGGTTAGTCGACCTTTTGTCTGGAGAGACAGACAGCAAACATGCAAATGCACATGAAAAACGGAGGAATGCCGCCTCAAAAGATCATTTGTCATAATGAGCTGTAACGCGCTGAAAGATGAGGGGGGAGGGGCACGGCGGCGTAAACAACTCAGGAACAAGATGTTGGATGAGGTAGGTGAGGTATGAGGAGTCGCTGAGAAACAAATGTGAGACGAGGGCAAGAGCGTGAGGCAGGTGGAGCGGCGTGGTGCGGTGTTGGAGTCATCATGGGTGGGGAGGTTTTGCTTCTCGGGCCAAAAGTTCAGAGCGAGGCAGAGCGAGCAGGTAACCTTAGCCTAACATGTGCCAGAGCCTCACGTGTTCCTCTCATTGTCTTAGCAGGTTTGGAGCTCAGGTTTCTGGAGCAGCAGCGAGCTTCCTGGAAGCTAGGAGGGAACCGCGCCACCCACTCCCCCGCACCCACCCCCGCCACCCCGCACAGGTAAACATGCACTGACAATAAGCAAACAAGCATAATAAGTCAACACACACGCACGCTGGCATGGAGCTGTGAAATGCTGCTTTTCTTTTTTTTGTCCGCCTGTGAGAGCTCAAGGACGAACGCACACCAACAGGCAAAGAGTCGCGCAGGTTGTTCGCAATCAAAGTAAGCCTGTTCTCTGACAGAGAATGAGGATGACCCACTCGGCTCATTCCCTTCAGAAAAAACATTCAATCCATTTGATATAATGGTGGCAACTAGAGAAACGAGTTGTAAATCACCATAATTACCACAACGGCTGTGTCAAGAGAGTCTCACTTAGACACATGAGGCAAGATGAGCAGACATGCGGATATGTACACCAGAGGCTATTTCCCTCTCTTGTCTGTCTTCCTCGCACTTGCTCTCCTCTGGAGAAATACTTGAAAGGATCTTAGTCTGATTCTTATCTGACTTTGTGAAATGAGTTTCCTCCGTCATCTCTCGTCTCTTGTCTACTTTCCGGCTTTTCTAAAGTTGGTGCGTTGGGTATCGTTGAGTGTTACCCGCACATCTCAAAACTTATTTCATCTCATCTCTTTCTCTATAGGCCTCTTTCTGCTGCCACTCTGTCGTCCGGCAGAAGGGCCCCGGCGAGGCCTGCCCGAAGAGCTGCAGTAATGCTGTGATGTCATTGGAATTCCATGAGGCCCACACAATGCCTGCAGTGGCACTTGGTTGCCCATTCTTCGGCGAGACTAGGTAACCTTCCCTCATATTGTTTAATTAGAAACATTCAGCTGTACTTTCCTATGTGCGGTCAAATAACTGTGGTGCTTCCAATTTTTCCAATTAGTATTAGTTCCAGTCTTTCCCTCAGATTATTTACAGTATTGGCGTCACCATAACAAAGTGACATCATCCAAAACCAACAGGGTTACAACAATGCCGTCAAAACTAGCAAAGTTACAACAGACCATCTCCACAACAACATCACTACACCAGCCATAGATACGGAGGAAGAAAGAGAGCAAGAGAGAGAGAGAAAGGAGAGAGAGTAGAACAAAGTCTATTGGCTGACGACACAGGATCCTGATGTTTTTCCTAACCTGGATCACTGGCCTACATTTTACAAGCAGGTATCCTCAAAACTGGCTAGTGTATCATATAACTAACCAGTGTCGTTGCTGTAACGGTGCCATAGATTCTGCGTCTCTCTCTCTCCGTGGGGGGCAAAGGGCCTTGTCTTGAATGCCACTCGTCACTCTTTTGATTGCTGTTGTCTGGGTGCTCTGGCTAATGGGCCCTCATTGGGAGAACAAAGCACCCCAAGAGTGAGAGCTACGTCGGCTGCAGTGGGAGGGAACCAATGCAGGTATGTTCTGTCTCACCTGATCAGCTCATGGCTGCGCTCGTGCTAAGTCACTGAATCACCCAGATAAGAATAAACACAGTCACATACGTACGTCGATGGGAAAAGAAAAGTAAAGTGAGAGTGGATTCTTTGTGATAAATTATGGGGAAAAACAGCCAAAACCAAAGGGAACACACTGTTCCAGCTATGTTTTTCTTAGCGATTCCACATGAATGACTGAAAAATGTTCCAAATGTGTTTTTAAAGTTTGACAAACAATCTCTCCAAGTGTCACAATGCAGCACACACTGAACTACATCCGCACGCTGCTGTGTAAGTACTGCAGATGTGAGGCTTGTCTGTGAGCCTATTGAGTTACAGGGGTGGAGAAATTAAAGCAGCACAATGTGTTTAAAACAACAACATCAACAAATACCATT
This sequence comes from Genypterus blacodes, assembly GCF_046128005.1. Classification (NCBI taxonomy): domain Eukaryota; kingdom Metazoa; phylum Chordata; class Actinopteri; order Ophidiiformes; family Ophidiidae; genus Genypterus; species Genypterus blacodes. The sequence goes on from NW_027466857.1 coordinate 9,141,199, forward strand.
AAACTTAAACCAACACATCTCTGATTTCATTTGAACAAAGCCAGAACATTAGAAACTTCACAAGGCTGTGCTATAGAACTGCATTGTACTGTCAGGCGTTAATGTTATTTTGTTCAAACATCTTCTTCACCCCTCCACCTGGGAAGTTACGAGAAATCCGAGTGGAGTCTGATGCTCCTCTGCATGTTGGAGTGAGAAGCTTCTGCAGAGCCCCGGGGCGCCGTGTGAAGGTGTGAATGCTAACCTGCTGCAATCTGTATGCCACAGAGAAAAAACAATCCATGCTAATCTGCTGCCACAGACAGGAGTCCAGTTAGGCCAATCAGCAGGGGAATCATCTGGAGTGGAGAGGTTCTCAGAGAAGCCCAGATCAAGCTCCTGATTGCAGCCGGGGCCATTTACAGCTCGAGAGCAATGATGGCTGCCTGGGTCAGCGTTGATGGCGAAGACCTGACTACACCGCCAGAGACCTGACTAACTCACCTGGCACGCACACACGCAATAATGTGCATACATGCATGAACGGAACACACTTTCACGCACACTCCCACTCACTCCTTGTGCCACCAACAGGCTTGTACATGTCACTGACTATCGCTGCCGAGACTGACCCTGCCAGGTTTAACCGTGCCCTGCAGGCTTGGGGTTGACCCTTTGCATTTCACAGCAACAACAACAACAACAACAACAACAACAACAAACAAAACAACCCGGGGGGAGCTCCTTCCTATGAACCCGGGAGAGAGAGAAAATGGGAAATTGCCCTCGCCCTGCAGGGCCGTATATGTAAATAGACGGGAAAGGGTGACGTTTGTATGAATGAATGGGTGAGGGGGGGGTTCAGATGTTAAGTGAGTGAGGGGAGAGCAAGAGAGGGAGGGAGAGAGGGAGAGAGGGAGGGAGGGAGGGAGGATGTCACCATCAAGAGGAGTTTTCTATAGAGCATCCACTTTGATCTGACCGGTCCATATTACATTGGTAGAAAGAGGAAGGACCACAGGAGAAGAAAGGCCTCTTCAAAGTGACCTCGTGCCTTTCCTCGGATGTGACCAAAGATACTGGCAGCGTCACTCGAAGCGTCCCCGCCCACAAACCCTTAAAGCTTAATGATTGACCCTTTCTATGTTGAAAGTGCAACCGCAGCTCTCATTAATATTCGTTTAGAACCAAAAGTAAAACCACCACTCTGTATCAATATTTTGGTTACAAAGCGGAGGCAAAATGCAATTCCTGCCCGGGAGGTGTGGCCGTCAGTTGTCGCTACAGGAGACGAGCCGTTTTTTAAACACTGTTGTCCTTGAATGACTTTGTGACAGGACCAAAGTTTACAAGAGGAGGAACGGCACCTATTGAATGAAGCGCTTTGAAGATAATGGGGTCACGCAGCTGCCGGGTGCCTTTTAATAAAAATTGATGTGCTGCTGCTTGTGTGCGAGCGGATCGTGGTATTAAGAAAGAGTTAATGCAGGGTTTGTCCCGTGCGTGTGTTTTTTTTGTGTGTTTTTTGAAAGTGGCCGCACACGTTGCCCCAGGTCCTGTGTGGGTGTAGAGAGGCTGGCTTTGACGTGCAACGCTGCCGCTGCTGTTTCTAGAATGGGCAGGTGAGTACATGCACATGTGAGCACCCACCCCACCCCACCCCGGCCTGGCCCCCCCCGCCACCGACACACACGCACACAGGCACAGAGTCACGGGATGTATCATCAAACTCATTCATATAAGGCATATGCAGGTTAAAATAAGATATCAGAGTAGAATTCTCCTATTGTTTTAAGGTGAAATATCATAGCAGACTACATATAAATAAACATTGTACCTTTTATTTTAACTTCCCGGAAGCAGTAAGGGATTCTCATTCTGCTTTGTAATCTGACAGTAACACGCAGGGCTTACAGGCCATCTTAAACTGCTGATAGAGCTTGGAAACCATGACTACTCTTGGCACATTTACCCTGTTTTAGACCCCGGGGGCATGACTCATAACACCAACACCAACACTTAGTAGTGTAGGGATCCGTTTGTTGGAAGCTCTCGGCTTTCACACTGGTGGGAATAAATGGGAAGCTTCCAGCCGCTTGTTTACTGTACAACCCCAGAGCTAGCGAGGCCTGGTGAGGGCGAGGAGGGGAGGCGAGAGGGAGACTTTTAGGGTGCCCAGAGTTTTTGGGGGTGAGTGGGTCTATTTAGCCCCCAGCAGATCCCCCACCCCACCCTGCGCCCCCCTCCTCTCCCCTTCCCTCCCCCTCCACCATCCCTCTCCTCCCCCTGGCTTTGTGTACCCTGAGCCCACTCCTCCCCCTTTTGTCACCCGGGCATTCCGCTTTGGTTAGCACACACAATGGGCCCTCAGTGCTCACCCTCCTGACACTGCATTCTGCCTGTGCACCAGGGAGTGGGCACGGGAAGGGGAGGGGGGAAACGGGGGTCCGGGGCGAAGGGGGGGGTTAAAGGATGACAGCAACTCACCCCATGTGACCAAAATGCCATCAAGTATCCCCCCACCACCACCGCCGCCGCCACCGCCACTCCCCTGTTTCAAAGGCTATCGTTTAATTTCAGCCGTCCACACAGATGGGCAGTAAAACGAGTGCCAGTGGGCCCGGTTGGCACGGTGAAAAACAAAACCTCGACTTCACTCGCCAAACAAACTAACAGGTGTCTCTCATGGCTGACTGGCGATGTGGAGCTGCTCCATCTCGGTTCTCAAACAGTCTGTGTGCCCAGCGCTGTGTGTGCACACACCCTAAACATCATTTTTAAGACCTGGCTTCAGGATATATTTGTTTATGTCTGAAATGTAATGCCTCAAATAGACGACAGTAAGAATAAAATTGGCATAATTACAAGTGGAAGCTTTACTGCTCTGACGTGTTTATCAAAGATTTGGAAGCAGTCCTGGGCTCCAGCAGCTTTGGCCCCCTGACATAATGGCAGAGTTTGACACGCTTATCTTATTTTGTAAATAGCTGCACACATAAACCAAAAAAACTTAAATTCAGGAAAGTAAGCAAATAAAAAAACAAGAACCGGTGAACAAATACTGAGTAGTTACAGACGTTTCCTTTCTAATCTGGAGAAGCAGAACTATCTATTAACGAAAACCACAAAACACTTTGACAGGCGTTATCTGACACGGCCTCGGATATTATAATAAAGTCGAGAATGAAGAACGGAGGAGCACAATGTCTAGACTATAAACTAACACATCATTTAACTTTCTGAAAAATAAGGAGTGAGTGAGGACCGATGGGTGGGTGTGTGTGTGTGTGTGTGTGTGTGTGTGTGTGTGTGTGTGTGTGGAAGCAGCTCAGAGTCGGTGGGGGTTAGTTTGAGTTTCAAAGACCCTGCTTGTTCGCCCATATTTCACACCACGGTGACATCTTAAAGCCTAGACAGGCCTGGTTGCTTCGCCCTCTCTTTCACTTTCTGAGAAAGAAGGGGAATTGGGATGTGAGGGAGGGGGCACTGAAATATATGCAAATGGTCCCCCAGAGGGGATACGAATTTTATGGGTTTAGAATTTAGTTCAGCCAACCTGAATAATCAAATGTGGGAACAAAAAAACTAGCCCCCTGCAATCCCACCACCACAACTCCATACCTCCAGCTTCAACCCCCAACCTCAGGCCTCATCTCTCCACCCTCCTGCCAAGTCTCCACATAAGAGGAGCTCAGTACATCCAAACTCTTATTAGGATCTCCTTACGGGGCATGGTAAGGAAAGAGAAATGAAGGGGAGATGAAGAGGAGGAGGGGGTTTGAGGAAGCAAGAAGAGGGGCTAGTGTACCTGATCAGGCAGAACTGCCGGCTCCTGATTACGACACCATTTTCTCAGCAGGCTTCCCAGCCTCATCCTGCTTCTGTGAATATGGAGCACAGGGCCAGCCAATCCCCACCGCGCTCCTTCTCATCTAATGGCAGAATTAAGACCGTTTAGAGTGATTTCCTCTGCCTTCATGGTCGCACTCTAAAAGAACTGAATCTTTTTTCCCTTTGCGCCGATTTACAATGTGGGGGGTCTGGCATGCGAGGGGTGAGAGAAAAGTTCTACATGACTGAACATAACATTACAACAGGTGGGGAATTGAGCCGAGACTCTGCAGAACATGGCTGAGAACATTTTTACATCACTTATTCATTATAGTTGTATTAAAGCAATTTTTCAGCATAATAGAACATTTTTACCTAGTAGGAAATAATCGCTGACAGAGCTCAGGCCAAGTAAATTCATACCTAAATCTAAGCATAATGTGATAAAAAATATACAAAGTGTTGTTGTGTCATATTCATTCACATGTAAATGATCGTTTTCGTTAGTATTCAAAATGAGCTTCAGATGTGATATGTCATCGATTTGAGAACCACACTTTCCTTATACTATAGGTTTCATGTTATGGAGCACCAGCCCACTGTGTGTGCACGTGATTATGTAAAACACCCACAAACCATTTGCATACGGTCCAACACCTGCATTTGTAGAATTCACACATTTAGTGACTTTGTGTTATTAAAATCACCAAGAGAATTTTTTTTGTAAAGTTTTTTTCTGCTTCCTTCGTGTCACAATGCATAAGAGATGATTTAACACCTCCCAAAAGCAACACCTGAAGAATTTTAGAAAGTAAAACCCCCAAAAATCTCCATGCAAATGAACAAGAAAACAGTGAATAGAGACTAATCATTTATCCTCAATGGAACACCGCCTCAGGCTATATGTAGGCTCACTTCTCACTATACAGTTACTTTGTTTACATTAACATTCAATATCATGTTAAAGATTGTTAGTTGTGATTTATTATAACAAGACATTGATTTTAGACAAGTGACTGAAGTGGTGGCATAAGCACACCAAAGCTTGAAAGCTGATCATGTGTCAGATCAAACTGATTCATAATGACACTAACCCAAACAGAGTGCAAATCTGGACGTAAATCTGCTTAAACTCACCCTTCTATGTCAAACTACATTAAATCAAGCCCATCACTCTGACATACAGCTTAGCGCCATATCAAACAGCCACAGTTTGAACCTGTTGCTCCTGTATTTCCCATGCTGTCTAATGATTCCCCCACTTTTCCTTGGACCTCCAGTAGACTCAAATCCTTCAGCTTTATTGCCCAGACTCAAGGGCTGCAGGTGCACAGGCCACAAAAGGGAGAGAGGGAAGGAGGGAGTGAGGGGAGAGGGGTGAGGGTGGAGGAGGGGATGGGAAAGAGAATGGTCAGCGGGGAGATAAGAGAGGAAGAAACATAGCTCACCGCCCCCCTCTCTCTCCCCATCCCACCGTGGTTTAACCTCTACACCCCCCCATCCTAACCCCCTCCACCCCTGCCTCCTCCACCCCTCTCCTGCCCCTTGCAGACCCACTCCGTCTTACTCGGCTGCCCTGCCACACGTGAGAAGAGTGCAAACGGCAAGCGGTGCCAACGGCCTGGCTGGGTGTGTGTGTGTATGTGTGTGTGTGTGCTGGGAGGCAGGTGTGGCAGGGCGGCCGTGCTGCGGGAGCGGCCCCCTTTTCTTCCGAGCAAGCAGAGGAGCAATAATAACTGGAAGGTACAGCTGTGCCCACTGAGGCTTGCCCTCCACCTCACCCTGTGGTGGCCCCTCAACCTCAGCTCACCCTGCTGCCCCCTGCTCCTGCCCTCCACCGCCGCTCATACAAGTATCAACCACGACTCTTTACCTCTAAATTCAACTTTCTTTCAACCTGATCTTGAGGGAAAGTTACATTTTATGAGATACTTTTTTAATTTGAATATTCTTAATTTGCAGCTACTTTCTGCTTCTAAATGTCAAAGGAAAATATCGCACTTAATTTCACTCCACTACATTTATTTGATGGCTACAGCACCTAATTCAACATAAGATCAAACTAAAAAAGAAACTATTATCAGGTGAAAATATGTAAACAAAGGCATACTTCACTTTAATGCCTGAGTTTCAGAAAGGAAAATAGGTAAGAGGATTTAGTCCTAGATAAAACAAAATCTCCTATTTTAATTAATGTCAAACTGAAATAAAAAGTTGTTGAAAGATCTTGCAACTCCAATTGTCGCCATTTTCCTTATTGACGTACCAAACATATTAATGCAACAATAATATAATATCCTGATTTAAAATCCCCATTTATTTACACACTGGATAGGCAATATTTTCACTTATAATACTTACATATTTTTGTCTCTACTTGAGGTGCAAATGTTCACTATAGTGTGTCCAAAAACAAAATGCAAAGATAATTCTCAAACGGCTGTGAGATGTAGGATTTTGCAGCAGTGTGGTTTCCATGAGTCAGGTTAAAGGAGGGCCTGAACAAAGCCTGTGACTCATCGATATAGAAGAACCTGCGTGAAGAGGAAAAGCAGGAATTCAAGATTCATTCATTCAAGATTAGCGTGTAGGGTCCGTGTGCTGACTGCACCTCGGGCCTCCACCTGTAGATTAAAAGGCGCCCAGTATTGGTTACCTCTATACATTTACACACATACATAGTGTGTTGGTGCTTACACTCTAGCTCTCTCTCTCTCTCTCACTGACATGCATACGTAAACACTCAAACTTGCCTATGTTACTGGAGCTCGCGAGCAGAGCCACACGCCCTCGGGGACAGGAATAACAGGCCACTCCAGAGCAGGAGGACATCGGAGACACAGTGGCACCACACAGGCATGATGACTCTTTAACGTCTCCTTATCTCCATCCTTAATCCCCGGCTGCCTCATCGTCATCAACTGTTTACACCAAGCACAAGTCAAGAGTAAGCGCAGAAAATGGACTTTCCTACTTCTGAATAACTAAACTCCTCTAGAAAGCCATTGAGGAAGGCCTCTAGTATGGAGACTTATAGTGAATAAGGATTGAAATTTACATGACAACTTAGGAAAAATGCTTTTTTATTACTCATTCATCCCCTAAATCACTTGGCACCCCCGCTTCTTTCCTCTGCCTGAGCTATTAAATCACCATCTTGACCTTGCGACCTGGGGCCGCAACCATAAAGAGCCCCCCGTGGGTCAGAGGCCTGATTGTAACATTTGAATATGAAATGGACTCGGTTGGGCCTGGAAACAGCCCCATGCACTAAGACACAGGCTGACCCCCAGGAGAGAGGCCTGCCTCAGCGGCCCCGGGCCCGGAGGCTCCCTCTCCCGCTCCCCTCTTAGCGCTGGATTTACTTGGACTTGAAGAGGGAGCGAGAGAGGGCTGAAGTTAGGAGGTGGAGGAAGGAGGGGCGCTGGGAGGTGGATGGACGGGGCGGGGGCGGGGGGTGAGAGAGGAGAAAGGAGAGGGCAGTCATTTGAATAAGACAAGAAGCGATTGGGGTTTGCATGACAAAGGAGCCCGCCATCTCCCCTGATTGGTGTCACAGTGCGGCACTAAAGCCATGCAGGTCCCCCGGAGTGGGGTGATGTGTGGAGCACAGGCATGTTTATGCATCCAAGGTGTGATACTGGGGAGGGAATGTAGGTGGGGGCCCGTCGTTAAGTTTCGGGCTCAACTGAAGACGTGAAGAAGTGTGCATTTTCTTAAAAGGGGACGTAGTTTACTCTATTCTGACAAAAAAAGTGAGTGAAGAAGAATGCAAAACTAATTTCCACTAATGATCAAAATATAAAACTTTAAACTAAAAAGTTCTCAAAGTAGAAGCAAGCCCCAAATACTTGTTTTTGTCTCCACCTTGTCCGTTCCACCCTCTTCAACCCAAACCACTTAATTATTCCAGAGAGGTGTGAAAACCCCACCCCAGCCCACCGACGTGTCTACAACCTGCAGCTATTGTCCCCCCGCTGGGCTGTCAGCAGAGTCGTCAGCGTCGTCAGCGACCGCAGGTGGAACCCTGGCACCGGCGAGTCCCGATCGTTCACGCATCCACTCTCGCTCTCGACCCCCTCGTCTCTGACTTGACGGAAACAATGACAACACAATAATCAAGACGAGAGGGGATCATATTCTGTGGCTGTGCAGGGGGATTTCACAGCTCGATAAGTTTGGACAATTTATTTACAATCCCCATTATTACAGGTCTCGGGGGACCGGTGTATGCATAAATATGGATGCATTTCCACAGAGATGGACAGGCAGATTAGCCGGAGCTCAGGTCACTCGGGGGAGCTATTCACTCAGAGATGCAACAGAAATGCGAGAAAAAGTAGGAGAGGGAGCAAAAAAAAGAGAAGGGAGGAAGACGAAGGAGGGAGCTCATACACACACACACACTGTGTATAAACACACACGCACGTACACACCCCCCGTAGACAAAGCTTCTCCAAGCTCATCTGGGCAGTGCTGGCCCTCGGGGACACACCTCCAAGAGAGATGGCCCGACTAACTCTCCATGGCAACTAATCAATAAGTGACACAGTCAGTCAGGACTGACCCACAGCTGAGTGTGTTCCACCTCCCCCCAGGTTCCCAGGGTTTACACTCCTATAAACCACACACACACACACACACACACACTTAAAGATGTGGTCAGCCCCATGGATATAAATCTCTGCTAGTATTTGCTGTATGATGGCGGTCATATGTATCCGTGTGAGGGAACATACTTCAGGGGTTTTGTCGGGGGCAAAGGTGGAGATAGAGGTGATGGTGCGTATTAAATGAACACGGTTTCTGACAATAGGGATATGATCAGAGAGCATCTGATGGAGCATACACACACACTTAAAACACCGCCATTGTCTACGTGTCAATCTGTGTTCCCTCTCACTGTCCCGGAGAAACACTAATCGATATCTGTGGCCTAGATGAGACCCCTAATCTTCCCCAAGATGCCCCTCCCCACTCCTTATCCCCCCCGCACCACATTGTCTTCTCTGACAACAATCCCAATCTCAGCTGACTGTCCCTATAGGCGAAACACACACACATATACAGTGTGTATACGTCGGGGTTGGAACACAAACACTTGGCCCCATTTTCTGGCCTTCTAAGACGGGTCAGGAGCGAGGTCACAACTCTGGTTTGCCAAGTTAAAAGCTTTGCTCGCATGCTCCAGTGTTCATAGACAAAGTAATGTGTGTTACAGAAAGGGACCATCTGCGGCACACACACACTTTGACACCACGGCTTCGCTCTCAGAGGCACATTAGATTCAGCCGTTTGTGTGTAATTGCCCTTACAGGTTATTCAGGAAGATACCTCTTAATCCAGTTCCACTCTTGGCTACGAGTGTGTTTTTTTTTTGACACATATTCCTCTAACCACAAATACAAGCAATAACAAGTTCAAGTAAACCCTTACTGCACTTCAAATCTAAGTATTGTTTCCAGGAAGAAAAAAAGTAAAAACATACAAGTCAGATCAGCAATAACACACAATGCTCCCGTTTCAGCTGCTCGTGTGATTTGTATTTGTTTTGTTGGGGACAAAGAGAAAAGGAAAGCCTGTCTCATATTTGACAAGTCTCATATTCACACACACACAGCTGCTGGGACAGAGTAAACACACCTACAGAATCACACACCTTAATGGATTACCTTTGCATTAGAAGCCAAGGCACATATATGTTGACATGTTCTGGTGCCCATTCCGGTTATTACTGAGGAGAAGTCGACTCAGTGCACCGCCGTTACCTCATCACATCCACCGTATAGATAGACAGTACATATAGAATACAAGCCATCCTATATCACAGCCATGTCGTCTTTCATCTCGAAACAACGTTTGATCGTGTCACACAATCACACTCGCATTACAAAGGCCGTAAATATTCTGACATATTTTCCTGTCAGATTCGGTGTGTCTATCAGACTTGAGATGGGATTAGCTCGACCCAGGCTTTTGTCTTACAGGTATTACTGACATATCCGTTTTATCAAATCAAAGGCGAGGCTTTGTTTCGAAGCAGGAAGAACGAGTCGTCGCCAAAATATCAAACCACTTTTCTCTTGCTTTGATGAAACGTGACATAAAAGGTGATTCGGAGCCTCTCTCCTATAGCGTGTGTGTGTGTTCGTGAAGGGGGAGAAGAATCTATAAGGCCTGACTGAATGTGCCTAATTTACCTTCCACTGACATGAACTCAAGGAACTAGCTGCTGGGCCTGTGAACCTTCTGGAGTGGCGGCATGCTTGGCTTTGAAGCATTTCCCACTCTGCATTTCTGGCGGTTGTGTAACGCACGGAGATCCGACCACAGCTATCATTAATGACACTTTAGCATCACGGAACATGCCTGGCTGCCGCGCACGCGTTAACGACCAGGCACGGAAGTTTAAAAACCTGGTGGGTGGGGAAGGCGGGACGTGCTTAAGGAGGAGAGGCAATAAGATGAAAATGTTAAATGTGATTTTTCTAGTGTTTTCAGTGAGTGGAGGGGGGAGTGTGTGTGAGAGGACGGTGTGGTGGAGAGGGATGGCTCTCAGTGGGTCAGCCCAGAAGCCCTGACCCCAGGAGGATTTGATGCCATTTTCCCACGCAGGGAGTCGACCTGAGAGGAGCTCGTTAACAACATCTGCCCCAGTTCAGGGAGATTAACCCCCGCACCGCCACCCCCCCACCCCCGCACCTCTTACACACACACACACACACAGCTACGCACGCACGCACGCACGCACACCGTTCTGCTGTCAATCTCAGTACCTCACACGAGTCCTTTACCGCTGTTGGACAGGCCCGGCCAAGAGTGGACAGGAGACTGTCCGCCCCTCCAGGCTGTGCTAGGCTGAGCTCCAAAGGGCCTCCTGCAGATCCCCAGCCACAGCAGATCAATAAAGTCTGACTGGGACACTGGAGGGGGGGGCGGGGGGCGGAGGGCGGGGGTAGATGTGTGCAGTAGGTGCATCCCCCGTATCAACTCTCATCTTTTCTGTCAACCTTCAACTACAGCGCCGGGTGACGTGTGTGTGTGTGAAGTCTGACACGCACATTAGAGGAGTTTCCAGATTTGAGTTTGAGATAACATGAAAGTGGGTGTATATTTAGAAGGTGTGTTCCTCCCCAGAGTTGCCCATCCGGTCGAGCAGGTGAGTTTGTGATGTCACCAACGACAGTCTGTCAACCAGATTTATGCACTGAGTTTTCCACCCATCACACTGACGCAGAGGATGCTGATATACACAAACGCGTATCCGTAGTAACACCTTGTTGCAATAATCTCAGAGACACAGATCGAGCAAAGTATGTGTCATGATGAACTGAGAGACGCAGGAGGAAACAGGACTGACAGCAACTGGAATTGAAACCCTGCACACACTGCAAACACACACACACACACAGACACACACTCTCTTGCTCACATACAAACACATGCATAGACACAGTGGCAGAATCCAGTGGGAATCCGCTGAATCCGTGTTCTACAGGGCTATAATTAGGTTAGTTTTTGGAGAGGGGGTTAAACAAACAGGGGCTGTGAGGTCATAGGCAGATGGAAGTGGGATATGCCTGCACTTGCTGAGTGGGCACAGAGCTCCACATGACAGGAGAGAGAGAGAGGGAGAGGGAGAGAGAGAGAGGCCCTCTGGGTGCTCGGCAGGGGGAGAGAGAGAATGGAGGGGGGGTCAACGCTGGCCTCTCTGCCAGAACATTCAAACACAATCAATAGCCAAACAGGAGCAGCCGCACACCTTTCTCACAAACTGATTTTCGCTCCCCGAATCATCATTAGCCATGAAAGTTCCACACCAGTCTGGAAAACTGTGCAGAATTTCCACCCAACGTGTTGATTTGACTTGGCTGAGATGATCAAACTCGAGTGTTTGTCGGGTTGTGATCTAGAAATTCAGACTGTGAGGTGAGCCGGGAGGTTACATAACTTTCTGATGGCCCTGAAGTTTGATAAATGGGCTTTAAACCCATCGCTCCGTCCAGCCCACAGTAAACACCTCCGACACGGGGGAGCAGGAAGAGAAAAGCTGCTTAATTACAAAAAAATGAGTTTGAGAGTGTGATTAGGTGACGGGTGGCTGCTGGCACGCTAGAGTGACTTAAGACCCCGTCAGTGAATGCAGGGAGGTCTGGATAATCTTTCCCTCCACAAAGGTGCAAGGGGGCTAATCCAGGCCGCTGTGCTGAGCCGTGGATCAAATCCTACAGGGTGAGTGTGGGAAGGCCAGCAGGACCGCCGCTGCCTCGTCCCTCTCGGTGGCCAGAATTTATTTAAATCAGAGGGAGGCTGCTGCTCTAAAACACCAGAGAGCATCGGCCGGAGTGCGCAGCTCCTGGGTGTAGATGCATTTTCAGCATTATTGATTCAAACGTGTCAAAGTTTGGCTGCGGTATAAACTTCATTTCAGAGATGTCACTCTGCTTAAATGGGTTCAAACTTCCACCAATGTGTGTGAGGGCAAACGGCACACATCAGAAAACTCGCCCAGTCGTATAAAATCATTCAACACCCATGTATGGTCATTGTAAAAATTTAATTTGATACATACACAAGCCAGTCATCGCATCAACTTTTATGTTTGGCAAATAAAATGTCACCAATTGTAATTTGCTACAGCACATCCAGGTCGACATGCGATGTACAGGACAGATACAAAAACTTTTTTAAAAAGCGGTTCAGACAGCATCTCTGCTATGAGTGAGTGAGATTTATACATTTTTAAGTGTTAGTTGTATTAATTTTACGCCATTATAAGTGGGAAGAGTTCTGATGCACCACTTTCATTTGTTTATTTTTGTGTTATTTGTTCAGAGTATATATAATCTAGGAGCTGGACATCAGCTGAGCAAATTAGATATACAAACACTACATTCACACAAACACGACTGTGACAAGAAAGCAAGTCAAACTCAAGTTAATTCAGAATTATGTGGATGAACTGGGAGTCAAATGTTTTTTAAGAGAAAATTAAACGTAAACAGAAGAGGCCACATTTTCTATTAACTAGCTGCTGAAGCAAACATCAAGTCCATCAACTGCAGGATTAAGTGAGAATTTCTTATTTGAATACTAACTACTGAAATCCAGAGCATATATTTTTCATGTCACAATTTTAGAAGGATTATGCAGCACTTGTTGCAGACGACATTATAAAAAGATTAAGTTTGTAGTGTTAGAAAATTAAATATCACTATGTGCGGGTGAATTGTGAGTTACAACTTAGTTTTGTAAGCAGTTGAAAGTTTTGTTTGTTTTTTCCACCCCTGCTACAGAGATTCCCTAACTGCAATGTTATGCTCACTTCACCACGTTTGCTGCATCAACACACCAAAAAAAAAAAAAGAAAAAGAGTCACAAATCATTTATCGTACAAATTTATTCAGCATTTAAGAATAGAGGATGGTCTTAAAATATGTAGAAACGTCAGTTTAAATAAAAACCTTTTCGTTCATGAGACTTGAGTAAACATGACACTGTCAAAAACCATTACAGAACAGAGCTTCTTACAAAACAAAATGGAACATTTCACGTGACAAAACGGAGGGTTCACAAGCTAAAAAAAAAGCAAGAAAAAATCTTTTTTTACTATAAATAAAACTTGCGCTTGCGTCCCGCACAGTCTTAAAACATTTCATTGTAACCTAAAGGTCGTGAGGAGGAGGAGGAGGGTGGGAAGAGGAAGACTACAAAATTTGGACACAGTCGAGACAACTGACATTCTACAAATTAAGTGTAAACATTTATGAGGAACTTTCCATCCATCTGAAATACACCAGCCTCCGCACGAGGCCACATGCCTTTTCATAGAGAGAAAATATGGCATTATTTAAAATATAGAAGTCCAATTCTTCTACATAAGATGATTGCTTATACTTGATAAAAAGCCTCTTAGCAATGCATTTTTACTCTCACGGGCTCTATTTCGGTCAGAGATAAATTGTTTTTGACCAAAAAAGTCTTTTTTCTTTAGCAACCAAAATGTTCAAGTATCCGAAGTACTTTAACAGCGAGAGTCTGTGGGGTTGGGCGCGCGTGCGGGCGCTCAGATGTGGGTGAGGGGTAGCGTTCCGTTCACGCCCGTCCCCGCGGTCTGATAGTGCGGGTGGACGCTGTGTAACCGGCTGCTCTGCAGGGAGGAATGCTCCGCGCTGTCCCCACCGGGCGGCAGGTACATGCTTATCATATCCCTCAGGTCCCCCAAACACGCCCGCTGAGAGTGGGACGTGATGGCTGGCGGCGGTGAGCTGGGCTCGGTCTTGCACACGGACGCCATGGAGCTCAGGCCCATGGCGTTGGAGGTCTGCTGCGTGTACGCCGGGGACATGCTGTACGTGGAGGCGGCGTTCATGTAGGTCTGAGCCGAAGACATCATCGGGTACTGGAGCCCCGCCATCTCGTACCGGTGCATCTGCTGGATCTGCGGGCTGTTCATGCTGTGGTGCTGCGGGTAGGCCAGCTGGTCCTGCATGAGGGAGTAGGCGCTGTTCGTCCAGCCGTTCATGTGAGCGTAACTGTCCATGCGCTGCCCCACCGACACGGAGTTGTTGACAGCGTTGGCACCGGGCGCCAGCAGTCCCCCGGGCAAAGAATACTTGTCTTTCTTGAGCAAGGTCTTGGTCTTCCTGCGGGGACGGTATTTATAATCCGGGTGCTCCTTCATGTGCATGGCGCGGAGACGCTTGGCCTCGTCGATGAACGGCCTCTTCTCGGCGTCAGTCAGAAGTTTCCAGTCGGCGCCAAGTCTCTTGCTGATCTCGGAGTTGTGCATCTTCGGGTTCTCTTGCGCCATCTTCCTGCGCTGGCCCCGGGACCACACCATGAAGGCGTTCATCGGCCGCTTCACACGCTCCTGGTCGCTCACGCTGTTGTTCTTGGAGCCCGGTGCCGAACCAGACTGCGGCAGCGGGGTCTTCAGCTCGGTTTCCATCATGTTATACATTCTGGCGACTTTTTGAAAAGTGTCTCGCTCGTAAAGTTAAAAAAAATCAAAGTTCACGCAAGCAACGGCCGGAATCACAAACGGAGTCAGAGAGGTAGAAGAGATACTGACCGGTGTCTCTTAAGCAGAGCGGCAAAGTTGCGCCCGTAAAGAGGCAAATGTGCTCACAGGTGCCTCGGTTTCCTCTCGGCTTTGAGCTGCTCTGTGTGTCGCTCTCGGCTCTGCAACAGAACTCTGTGAAGTTGTTCGCCTAGCTCATGTGTTAATAGGCCCCGTACCACGTGGTTTGGATTGACAGCATGCTAATGAGACGCCGGCGACCAATGGGCGCGCAGCTGCACGTCCCTGAACGCGTCGCAGCCTCGGCCGCAGTGTTTTGGTTTCGAAGAGAGCAAAGAGGAGCTGGAGTTTCATCCAACATGATAGATTTACAGCCCGCGGTCTCAGATCAAGCGCATCATTCTGACAAATTACACTTCGAGGCAACACGTTTAAGATTAAAGCACAGAGAGTTAATCGTGGGGTTATTTTAAAAGAAGTCTTGATCTTTATTTTTGACACGCAGGGATCTGTTTGAACCGGGCCAAAGATCCAAAAACGAAGGGTTATAAATCATTAAAAATAGACCACATGTACAACAAACAAAGCAGTAATAAATTCTTAAGGGAAAAGTGATAAAAGTGTCAATAACTTCATTTCTAAGGAGGTTCCAACAGGCCTAGACGAGCTGATATTGACGCGATTACACTGGAATATAAATCTCTTGGGTGAGATAAATAAAACTTCTCTTTAATCCCCTTTAAATCCCACTTTCTTGTGCTGATTTACAGCTTTTATTTAGAAACAATGTGATTAAAAACACTTAACACCTGAAGGCATCATGCAAAGACAAGTCTTAACTCTGGATTTCACTTTAAATAAATTGGAACGCAAAGCTCCAGTAAACTTTTAAAGGCGGATTAAACCAGATTACTGTAGATATTTATCCTCTTTTTTGAACCTGACTTTTCTGTTTTATTTCAGCGGGACTTCAGTAAACCTATTTGAAACTTATTCCCTCCATAATAATCTGACTTTTACTAGCACTGGACCCTACAAACCTTTTTCTTGTAATAGATCCCTGTTAAAATGTGATTTCCCTTTAAAAGTCGGAAGACAGTAAATGAACCAATCCCGCTTGTTCCCCTTGTATGACACAACTAATTTGAGGATTTCTACTTTAATATCAATACTGGACAATATAATACAAATAAATAAAACAAGAATTCGGCTGATAAGTGCAATTGAGTGAGAGTAAACATTTCCACACTAGTTAAACGTGTGTTGGGGATATGATGACGTCACCCTCTCCTGCTCATATAGGGGAAATAGAAGCGTTTCATTCTTAAATTAAAGAACACACTCGATGCTTATGTTGCAGCGTGAGACGCCCACAGGGGACAACTCTAATACATCAACGACCTCTTGTGGATGGGATGGGCCATCTCTCTCTCTCTCTCTCTGTCCCCCCCTGAGGGAAGAAAAAGTTTGCTCGGTCATGTGTGTGACACAGCTCGCCCCCCCCCCCCCCCCCCCCTCTCGCCCCCCGCTGCGTTGCGCTCCCTTGTTTCTCCCCCCTGTGCGTCGTTAAAAGGCTTCTCTGCAGAGAGAGATCATCGCGATTTGCATGTGTGTCTGCCTGCTAAACGCCGCGTCGTTGTCGTGGCCGCCGCCGCCGTCCCTGAAACCCCGACCACTCGCCCCCAGGACCCGAAGCTCACACCTGCTAATGATCGAGAGACCCATCGAGAGCGACCATTAACACCTCGACTGCTCCTCCGCGCTTCATATGTGCATCTCACGCCCCCGCGGTTTGAATATGGAAATGTGTGTGTGTGTGTGCGCGTGTGTGTGTGTGTGTGTGTGTGTGCGCGTGTGTGTGTGTGTGTGTGTGTGTGTGCGTGCGTGTGTGTGGTGTGACTGCTTATACATTGATTTGTTTTGGAAATAAGGATAAAAATAAATTCGTAAAAAGAAAAATCGGTCCTAATATGTTCTCTAAAAATCAGAGATAGTGTCAAATCGTAAATTCAGGAGTAAACGGTGGAAATTAGGAACTTAAGTCTTGCTCTGCTTCCCTCAACACACACACACACACACAGAGGGGAAAGTTAGTGATATGAAACTCAAAGTGGAAGAACTTGTTTTAATTCAAAAACAAACTCATAAGCAAAAATAACTTATATTTATAGTTGTTTGCACTGGTAGTATGGAGGTTTATTCATATAACGCCAGGCCTAAAAATATGTAATAATAAGCTTTACTCATTTCAAGCGTTTAGAAGTAAAACTGTGTCTTATTGCACAGATGATTTAATGTGAAATGACCTTGTAAAATAAAAAGCTGTGTGCTCAGCCCCGTGCAGCCTTATATGCTGTATAGTCAAAGGAGACATCAGTTTCATGGATTTAATTTTCATGTTCAATGGGGCGTCACAAACACAGCAAGAGCCATAAAACTAACGTCCAATTAGTCCTCATCCGCCGCCCGGTTATTTGTTTATCTGGGCACATCTCAATACTGATCCGCTTGTAATCTGCTTATGGAAATAGACCGGTAGCGGGGGAAAGAAGAAGAAGAAGAGGAGAAACACACACACATACACACACACTCGGGAGTAACCCGGGGTTTGGTAATGAGGGCCTCTGTGCGCCTAATTTCCTAATTAAGGAGCGGAGGACCACCAGCAAAGCCTCAACGAGCCTGAAAGAGAGAGAGAGAGCGCCCGGTGCACAGAGCCGCGGGCTGGAGGAAGAGGACCCGGCCAGGAGGAGGATGAGGAAGGTGCTCACATACAACCTGCGTGTGGTCGCTTCTGTGATCATTTAGATGTTTAATAAACACGATAAGAAAAATAAGATAAGAGTCCACCTGCGGGCTGTTGCGCAATATTTTGAAAAAAAAAACAGAATTTATTTATATCCATATTATATCAGATAGTGTAAGATATAGTCAAATACCTGTTCATTTATATTGTTTATTCTTTTATCCGGTCTTTAAAATTTTGTGATGTTGAACTTTATTGTGAAATTTCAAAATACGACCCATAACTTCGTTGGTTGATGGTCGCAGGAGGGTTCGCGTTGTGGCCTCAAGGCCCCAAAAAAATCTCATATTTACCCAAATGTTTAGGGAGTTTAATCTTCAATTTAAGGACACAAAAGGTGAGTTAATCTGGTAAACAATGAGCTTAATCTGCTCGCTCCCGGGGGACTATTAGAATTCATGACGCAATATGTGTCCATGTTGCTTTATTATTAGACCGAACTGCATATTAAGAGGTGAAATCACTCAAAACCGGGATTCATTTCGTATAGATTTGCGAATTATTGCCGATTATTTATCCGTGTTTCTCGTTTAAATAAAGTCAAATCAATCTAACGTGATGTCATATAAACTCAGGCAATAAACAACAACACTTCTTCGGATTGTCCGTTTAAACTCTAACCTCTGCAATCGCTTTACGTTCTTTTTTTTTCCTCACTTCTCTTTTTTTGTTTCAGCGCGGTGGCTGCGGACAGGCCCCTTTGAGAAACAGTAATTAACAAAGAATGGCTTTTCAATTACAGACACAATGGAAACTGTCTCATTAAGATTTGCATGATTTTTTTTTTTTTTTTTTTGGACCCCCCGAATGCAAATGAAGATGCAATTTACGTTCGGTCTGCTGTTCCCATTGTGCGGGCCTGAAAGGCTGCGTCCTCCAGCTCAACACAGGTAAAGAAAGATCATATTCACGGGTCATTATCAGGCATGAAGGAGCGCGATCATCACCTCTTTATTCCACAATGCGCCGGGCCAGCATCCCTCACCTTAATTTGACTGATTTGACACGTTTTCCGTTGACCAAAAAAAAAAAAAAATCCTTCACAAAATAGTATTTAATGTGTGCGTGTGTGTGTGATGCAGAGTCATGCGTGAGCGTGACAGGGGTTATGGTGACGTAATCATCCCTAAATGAGCTCATTCAAACGATCAAATCAATATTTATATGATCAACTTTGTAGCAACAGGTACTACAGTATGTTTGAGTTTCTGCAGGTTTTGGTTTAAATGATACATATTTCTTAAAGTAGGTTTTCTTACACACTTCAGTCACATTATTAGGGTTATTAGTTATTAGTCTATCTTTAAAAATATGTTGGGTATTTTTTGTACAGATTTGCATTTAAAATAAGAGCAAAATTGGTGTCGATATTAAAAAGCTTTGACATGAAGAAGAGGAGCCTTTGAAGGTGAATTGATGAGTGTGTGTGAGGAGAAAGAGAGTTTCTCTCTGATGTATATGTGCGTTAGGGATGGAGGATAAATAAAGAGAAGCAATGATCCTCAAGAGGCCCGTGATGATGTTTAAGTGCCGTCCTCCGTGTCGTCACTTTCCACATGCGGCAGCTCAGCATTGTGCCGGTGCTGATGGTGACAGAGAGCAGTAATGGGGAAGATTATTCAGACTCACCCTGCGTGCTGGGATGCAAACCTGGAGATGGTGTTGTCTTGCCGTGGGCCCATCAGACGTATAGAGGAGTGCAGGCGTTACAGGTGAGGGGACTGTCACCTATACTGTCACCACACCTGCAAGAGAATCAGAACACACACACTCAGAAAACAGATGCATGGGTTTTAAGTGGAGGCGCTGAACATGCAGACAGGAAAAAAGTGACCCCGTTTTACTGATTGACCTCTGGGTGTACAAAAACAACAGAGCTGTTTCCCCTCCCTGAAGAACGGTTCCAAACTTCACCCTCAGTCTTGCACGGCAGGCCAAGCATGTCCCCTTGTCATTGTGCTCCTGTAGCGAGCGGGGGGCCAAGGCCGCTGACACGGGCCCCCCCGGTGTAATCTCTTTAACCCGCCACTGTCACGAGCAGACAAGGCGTGACCACCCAACGCTCCTGCTCCGTCTCACTTAGCCCGGGCAACAGTTTGTGCTTCCCTGTCCCCCGGCTCATCACAAACACATACGTGCACACACATATCGGCCTCCGTCTGGGGGGGAGGGGGGGATTAATGAGTGTTACAAGACCACTCGGTGTAATCAAGTGCAGCTGTGTGCAGTTAGAAAGTCATATGCTCGCTGACCCTCGGTGGTCCCATAATTGACACGTGCATCTTTGCTGTGGTTATTGACTAATGAAGCTAAAAAAGAAGCGAATGGAAATCCTCTATCGGAGCAGAGGAGACTGCCGGAAGCTTTTCCAAATGAAAATACAATGATTATTAGCTTCTTGAACCCATTCGGCAGACAATGGCCGCACGTTTACCAGTCAGATTAGGAGAAAGAGATTTGGTATATGACGCGTTAAATGGAAAATAAAATACAAAGTGACTGAATTATTGCGCGGCTCGCAGCCATTAAAAAGCTAATTCCAATTCAGGTTTAATTAAGCAGACAAATGTGGATAAATATGGTTTTGCTTCTGAGCCACTGGGTTAGGCCGGGATTAAGCCACCGGCTGGGTGGAGAATGAGGGTTTGTAACATGATCGGGGACAAAGTCTGCTGCCTGCGTTTCCTCCTCAACTCCTCACAGCAGCAGCAGCTCTCACACCTCACACACCTCACACACCTCACCCTCTAATCTGTACAATCTCCATTCATCCCACGCACAGAACACATCACATTACATCTCATTTGCTGGTTTCGAGGGGGTTTGTTACGCACTGTTGTGATGTGCAGTTTGAGTTTAATACCAAATGTGCGGTGTGTGTGTGTGTGTGTGAGGGAGTTTAAATGAGGCCCCCGCAGCTGCACTATTAAACTTCTAATGCACGTGAGTGGCACAATCGGGCCCCGTCTATACGATGATCATTCTAAATACTCTTATTGCCTGGCTAATTACGGCCCTCATTATTCCCCATGTATCTTTTGAATCATTGCCGTGTTCTACAGTTTTACAAAAACAATGGAAACTTTCTCCCGTTTTTTTTGTTTGGGAGAAAGTGCTGAATCCTCACTTTTTGCTGTGCACCATGCCCAAGCACACAGCATCCTTTTGTTTTGGCCCCATAATTGAGATCCTACTAATCTGGCCCTCTTTTAAAAAATGAAACAGCCTCTTTGTCAAGCCTTCATTAGTCCAAGATAATATTGAGAGAATGCACAATTAATTGTGTAACTTTTAATTAATTAAATACACCCAATTTTTGTAATATGATTAATGTGTCCCGACTTGTTATCTTGCACTCAAAATGAATATGTAACAGCAATACGTGGAGCATAAATTGCAGATTTTGGGGGGGTTTTAAGAACCCACAAACTAGGTTAGGCAATTACGAAAAGGTAATTTATTAAATCTTAAATGAAGAAACAAACAAGCATAAATTGATATATAAATCATGCCGCCCATTATGTGCAAAGTAGCTGTGATTTGGGAGGAAATGACAAATCTTTGTTGCGTGCCAGGCACTTGATAAAGGAGATAGTGGTCATAAATTTAGTCCCAGTCAAGGTCTCATTAAATGAGGCATAATTTAATTAAGAGTTAGCCATCGCCCTCTAAATATATTAATTACCTTGAGCATGACAAGATGAGTGTGGCGATTATTGCATATTTCATTAGGGTGAAGCCTTGTGGGAGAGCAGCGAACTAAGGTGGGAAGCTGGCCGTGTTGACAAGATAATGGATAGGCTGCTCAGAGATGGATTTGGTCACCTTGCCTCAGGTTGAGCCGAGCGTCCGGAGAGGTGAGACAGAGGACAGCGCGGGTTCCCCGTGTCTCATGTCTGCACTGACTCTAACCCTAACGTGCTGGGAGTCTTAGGGAACGCCTGGGGAAAATGGCAATTCAATGAGATGAAACGTTGTCTCATTACACGAGTGAAAGAAGAATGAATTCATATTTCATTCTACACCATTCTGAATTTCAGTGGTGGATCAACATAAAGCATCTAAATCCGGTGTCGCCAAGTGCAGAGCTGAGACTTTAAAAACCTCAAGTCATGTTTTGATTTCCTAATTTATTGGGTGTTGTGAAAACTTAAATTATGCCTGAATCCCTTAAAAAACTTTTGATTAGACGCTGACATGTTATTAGTGTCTTAACCCCCCTGAGTATGAAGTGCTCATGTGCACCACAGGAAACAGTTACTTGTCTCAAAAGCACAAAGATTAAGTTAATTTCTCAGTGAATTCTTGACACTGAGCGCTGCCGTATTTTGAGCAGAACTGGGTCAAGTTTCCTCCACCTTCACCTGAAGATGCTTGAAGGAAACAAGAGCCTTGATCAGTTCAATATTTGTCCTTCCTAATTCTTTACTTTGTGGCTCTTTTTTGACTGGATGATGTTGCTTTTCACATCAGCTAATAAAGGACTACCTTGGTGCAATCCTGATGTGCCTACACACACACACACACTCACACACACGTACAAACAGTGTAGTGCAGAATGGAACAACTGGCTGCCCCCCCCTCACACAGCCTGATATGTCAATGAAACATACAAATGTTTCGGCTGCACAGGAGCGATTTCTCCCGGCCTTGCTCCTCTCCTCCCTGACAGCAGGACAAAGACGCTAAGCTACTATTATCTGCAAGCAAGCGCTCATTCTTGCTTTCATCTTTCTCTTGACTTGCACAAACATAGATGTATGTGCTTGTGCCAACACACGGCGCTCAGCACAAACTCACTGAAGCATCCAGGGTGCATAACAAATAGGACCAATGGTTTATAGTGCAGGGAGTTCTCATGTTGGTAATGGTGAGGTGCAGTGGTTGCCAATAAAAGAAAAAAGTTTGAAACAATTATTGCTCCTTAACTCGTTTTTATTCCACTGTTTAAGATCTAAATGATTTAGACCAATCAAGTAAGATGTCAGAAACTCAACTGGGTAAACTGGACTCAGTGGTGGAACACAAAGCTCCTTGCACCATCTCCCTGAACACCTCCCCGCCCTCCTCCTCCTCTTTCTTTACTCCTAACCACCTCCCACTCTGGCCAGAAAATTAAGGACACTCACCCAGCTCTGTCTGCTCCCAATGCTGCCGCCACCACCGCCGCCGCCGCCGCTGCTGCTGCGCCCCAATCCCTCTGACAGTCAGGCAGACACACCTTCAGCAGCTGGCTGTCACCACCGGGCCCCAGGAGAAGTGACCACGAGGGGGGGAAACTCCGGCCGCGGCCCATTCAGTCCGGAGCACCGCCACCGCGGCAGCTTCCAGAGCGGCAGAGAAATATAAAGAGACAGAGGCGAGGGAGAGAGAGAGAGAGAGAGAGAGAGGCGAGCAGGCAGTGGCGTGGTGGTGCACACTGCAGCTGAGCTCTCCCTGCTCTGGGACCCATCTCATTCAGCCAAGATTGCTTCATACAAAAGTTGACAATGCACCAGTGAAAGCCATTGTTGATATTCAACATTTTTTAAATAGCTGAGCAGAATAGACAACATGGCAGGCCGCAAAACTTGGCAAGGGAAACTGACCTGGAGCTTCCCGTTTTGAAAGGGTTTCCACGCTGGGTGAGAGGAGAGAGCGCCATTGTGCCAAAAAAAAAAGAAAAAAAAAAAAAAGAGGGAGAGAGCTGGCGTGAAAGAGGTCGAAAAACAAAACGTCTCCCGTCCTCCGGGAACGGGACACAATGGTCTCTGTGCGGCAGGAAGAGGACAATCACGCTGCACGGTCACAAGCATATATGCATTACCAAGATATAAGAGAAGAATGACGTGGAGGCAATCAGATCCAACTTAAAACAGGATATGATGTTTCTGGCCTCGCAGCCAAACTTCTAGTAAGGCGCCAACACTGCACTGTATAAACTGTTGTTGTTGCTGTAAAATGAAGTCAATCATCAACCCATTACAACCATTTATGAGCCCTAAACAGCTGTCTTTATGTGTTAATGTCCACAGGAATGCCTCACGCTGAGCTGTCCACGTCTCTAATGCTGCCCTGATGAGGGCCGTATCGCTCCATGTCGCCTGACAGTTAACGGTGTTCTGTTTCCGTCATTGTCGAGCTGACAACAGAGCAGATTGATATGGATATTTAAGGAGCCTTTAACCTTTCCGTGTGTCAGAGCATCAGAGTGCCGCTCGCTCGTGTGCGTGTGAAATCGGTGTGTGAGTTTGTGTGCGTGCGTGCCTGCAGAGCCTCGGGCGGCTCCCAGTGTTGTGTTTCGTGCATCGCCGTGTCTCGTGCCGGTGGGGTGGGGAGGGCGGCTCAGGGCCCCCCCCCCCCCCCTCGTGTGATTAATGTGGCCTCCAGAGAACAGTACCTGGGACCCTTCACACATCCACACACTCATTTGGAACACTGTGTGACTTATAGTGGATTCAGCAAACTCGTGTTCTTTGTTTAGCTGCTGGTAAATCTGCCGTCGTACCGCGTTAACCTTACGTGGCGTATACTGACATAACATAAAGGAACCAAATCAGAGGCGCGGGAATATGAGTAGGGAAGCCAGTGAGTCTTGTCTTGTCATGCTTAAGGCTGTATGTTTGTGTGTGAGAGAGTTTATGGGAGTGTGTGAGAAGGAGAAACAGGACAAGCCTGGCCGACCTGACACAGGCAGGCTGAGTTGGAAATGTATATAATTACATTGATCAGGCAGAAATTACAGCTTAGAGACGGGAGGCCGGGCACGCATAATCCTATAGGTGTGTCACCCAGGGGAAGAGGGAGTGTGTGGAGGGGGGTGAGAGGGTGGGGGGGGGGAGAAAGAGGCCAGGAACCTGTGGCGTCTTTACTGAAAATCCACGTTAGTGCCACCCATCACACACTATTAGCTGCCATCAAAGCTCTAATTTTACTCTAGCATTACACCCCCTCCCCATGCGTCCCTCTCCCTCCCCTGCTGGTCTGGATGGCACAGCCTGGTGGGAAAACGACATTCAATCTGCCGTCCGCCCCATTCAGGCCAAATTGGTAAATGACAGCTCTCCGCCTCTCAGATTTCGGGAAGCGAAAGGTACCGCCACCGCTGCTGCTGCTGCCGCCCCATCCCTCTGAACTCCAAAAGCTGTTAGAAGGTGGAGGGTGGGAGGAGGGTGGGGGGGGGGGGGGGGTAGAGGGGAGACAGGGAGGAGCGGTACAGGGACCGAGGAGCGGACTGAGCCGGGTTAACAATCTCCCTCGTCCTGCTTTTTTGTTGAGAACGGTGCTGGACAGAGGGGACACAGACAGAGGGAAGAAGGGCCCACTCAGGAAGATCAAAGGCGCTTCCTCCAGACCCGTGGGGATAGGTTGACCTCAAACCCCCTAATCACTCACTCAGCACCCCAAGCTGAGCCGTGCACACAGAGGAGAACACAGCGTTTGTCCTTACCGAGGTCACTGGCAGCGAGAGGGTAGCACACAGTTTCCTCTCACAGGGGAGGACAGAGCCGTGCAGACTGGAACGTGGCCCGACTGCTTTATAGAGACAACGTGAAGCAGAGAGAGGGTCCGTTATTACTTCAGTTTAGTTACATTTACATTTGAGGTACTGGTTCTTCATTAGTTACTTTATAAAGAGAGTTTACTCACAATGATTTTATAGGTGAAGGTGATGATCCGTCGCTCTGCTTCGTCATTCGACTCGACATTCCCTGGGAGATGGCGCTGGTCGTCGACCTTTGCTCCAGCCCGTTAGGTGGCAGCACTGAAGAAGACTACATGGCAGTAAGTAAACAAACATAGAAAGAGAGGAAGTAGGAGTTCAGCGTGTATGCATCGGTTTGTTTTCTACAGTTTAGTAAAAGAGGAAAGCCAATGTCAACAAACGGCAAGAAAAACATAAGCACATACAATTTTTATACTTAAACTCCCTTGGTCCAAACCTCGGTAGCTACAGGTAAGAATGTTCCATCCATTAGTTTGGGTACGTCAACGAGTGACACCACCTCACGGCGACGGTTGCATTTCACATGGCATTGTGGGAGTTCTTGTTTTCCCGTTAGATGTATTAGATACACTGTGATATTTGTAATTATACAGGCTGATCGGCTCTGCATCAAGTGAACATCTGAATAATTATGGGAACATTGACCCTATACGTAGAGAAGCAGCTGCCATCTCTACCGCACACACATACAAACAGCAAGGTCTTTCCTCAGCGTTTTCCTGTGACACACGGGGAGAAGACACACAGCATATTGTGTTAGACACTAACTGGCCTCCGAATGAATGGTACTCTTACCGCTAATTAAGTGCTAATGGCAGTTCCCCCTGCAGAGAATACTAATTAATGCCCCATTCTTCCGCTGGCTGAGCTTGTAGTCCGGCACAGCCTAATGAGGGGAGGCAGGTACGTCTTCTCCCAGGCTGGGTTAATAAGCACAACACAGTGGGATCCAGAGTAAGAGGGCCATACTAGGGGGCTGCTTCCTGTTCTCTAATCTTGACAGACCCCCCTCAGAACACTCACAATGAACCGGTGAGGTAATGAAAGGATTTGTCCCTTAAAAAAAATAGGCCATCTTATGTGTCTGTGTGGACGCTATACTGTGTGAATACAGAGGAAATTTAAGGAAATAATGCAGAAATTGCACGCATTAGGTGTAAAAGGATACAAGACATTGTTACACTAAGTAGATTTTACTAAGGCTATATTTCCCCTGTGTGTTTCCTGCAGAATTACTACTCAGAAACTGCTGATGTCTCTTGGAAAACAACTTCTATTTCATATAGTTTCTAGCTGCCTGGGAATATGCGCCGGGCAGAAAATAAATAAATACATTACCTGTTTGGACGCAGAAAGCCTGGGAATCAGATTCAAAGTGCTGAAGAATGAATGGATGTGTGAGTATGCGGGGGTGCGTGCGCGAGCGTAAACATAGATTGAGGACGGTATTGGAATTACCTGAGTGAGATAATGGTGGTGCATTAGATTAACTTTCATTCCTTAAATGCAACACATTTAGGCAATCTTGTCCCCCAAAAACATGTCAATGTCTGAAAGGCCTCCCTCTCGCTATCAGGAGCCTCTGGTCCCCCACACTGATGCAGCTGGCAAGGCGCTACCGTCGACTGTCAAAACGCAGCGCCAGATCTAGTTATAAAATAATTGAATTTTCATATCAGAGGGGACCAGAGTCCCAGCAGACAATAGGACTGCTGAGTCCTCTCTGATATTGGCTCAGGCCCTTTGCCATGCGCATGAAATCAGTATGTTAATGTTCCAGGGTTTTCTTTTTTTAAGGGCACTTGTGCTCTCGCAATGTACTACCGATGCGGTTTCAAAAAATTGCAACTATTGATAAGTAGGCAGCCGGCAACCCCCCTCGACCCCTCCTCCCACCCAACATGCCCGCTCCCGCCTCCCCCCAACCCACCAAGGCTCTAGACGTTCTCGCACCCCCATCCTCCACCATTATTAAAATTGTAATTTATTTTTCTAAATCAGAATGACAGCTTGCTTTCTTTTCTCTGCAGCAGGCAGTGAATCACCGAGCTTTAATTACTTTCGTAACTTCGCTGACCCTGTGAGCGTGCTGCTCTGCCAGAGAAAAAGGGACCTCCAACAAAGGCCCTCCACCGCCACAGCCGCCTCTGTTCATTCAAAATGCGGAAAATTTATCAAACTACGGATTTTATAAGATTTTGTTAACATTTCACCTCCCTATCTTTTTCACACTCCCCAAAACACCCCCGCTTGCAACTCTGCTGCACTCCCAGTCCTCCGGCCCACCTCCTGGAGAAATTGGGTGCGCGTGGATAACTAAACAACCCCATTCCAACTTCTCTCTCTGTCTCTCTCCCCCCCCCCCCCCCCCCCCCCCGCCTCTCTCTCTCTCTCTGCGTGTGTGTTGACTCAACAAGGTCTCTTCAGGTCACAACAGCCAGAGGTCATGCTATCATCAGCAAACCCCCCTTTGCCCCCCCATATCCAGGCCGTGGCCTCCGCAGCAGGGAGTCAGACGCTGCTGGGTCCCCGGGGCCACAAAGCAAAGCTCAACATTTGATCACTCCACAGATCTTTTGGCCTGCAGACATCTGGGTCAAGCTTTATTCCGCAAAGCCATCAGAGTCGATCACACAGTCGTCAGCTGCCATTTCTGCTGGCAGGTCACGGCTATTTAAAAGCACCAAACGCTCTCTGAAACCGTCACATGAATCATAGCTGCAGTGCAACGTGCGGGAGAGAGCT
Source organism: Genypterus blacodes (assembly GCF_046128005.1). Classification (NCBI taxonomy): domain Eukaryota; kingdom Metazoa; phylum Chordata; class Actinopteri; order Ophidiiformes; family Ophidiidae; genus Genypterus; species Genypterus blacodes. The sequence goes on from NW_027466857.1 coordinate 9,169,069, forward strand.
GCCAGGGGCTTTAAGTAGAGAAGAAAAAAAGGTTTAATCTATGACCTCTTCTTCTTCATTGCTGTAAAGTTCAGCCGTGTTTCTTGTTCGCTTACAGATCGCTATTTGGTCCACATTATTCCGGCTGACTGACTTATTAAAGTAGCTAATACGGTGTAATCCCTGCTATCACCTTCTCGCTGGCACACCTCTGTTTTGGGCTGTGCCACTGTGTGAACCAGGGGTGCACAGGCAGGCTTGGTCTTTCGCTGACTGCCTGATAATTGAATGAGCGATTATCCCTCCCATTAATAGACAATGATACAGAAAGCACTGCCATATGTACGGAATATTAATGAGTGGCTGCAGCAGCTTAGATAAGAGGAGCACCATGCAGTTGCTGTAATAGGGGTTAAAACAATTTGCCCCCCCTCCTTCCCATGGGCACACACACACACACACCAGCATCCATGCCTTCCCCACTATGCTAATCCTCAGTCCCCTCACTCGCTAGCCTGCTATATCACCGACCGCCGCTCACCCCTCCGCGGCCTCGTCTTGTGCTCGGCCCCTGACCTCGCCGCTGCCAAGGTCGACCCACCATTGTGCAGGAGCGCGAGCAGGTTTACTTGACAACAGCATCACATGCTAATGATGAGAAGCGGAGGGTATTTAACTTATTTTCTAACAAGAGATGTACGGAAAAAAAGTGCAGTCAAACTACAAATAGGTGACAAATAAAAGGAACAGGAAGTGTGTTAGGGGAGTACTGGGCCGGCAGCTCGGCTTGGTTCTTCTATCTGTCATTGGATAGGTTGATCTTTAGATTGTTTCTCTCAAAAGTTAGTCCATAAGTGTTCAATGAGGTAAGATCAGGTGGCTACAAAGGCCTTGGCTTTTGAGTTGCATCATTTTCCTCATCATAAAATCATTCAGTGACCCCTTGTGCTTTATGACTGGGGCTCTTGTCACGGTAGAAGAGATCACAAACCAATAGAATACGCTTCATCACAGGAGAAAGATAACTGGTATTGATTCTTTCACTCAAACCCTGCCAGCAAACTGCTCTGCCGCCCCACCTTTAAGCCATCTCCCCCCTGACAGGGGTCGCCCGGTCTTGACTACAATCATGAAAACACCAAATAAGGGCTTCTCTCTTAAAAGAACTTTGTGATGGACCAACACCTCACTTCAGGAGGCTTTATGTTGCTTTTTCCTTCCATCTGTCACCCACAACTGAAGTGTTGTTTTCCCGTCCCTGTCAGGGCGAGCTACACGGCATCACCTCCTCGCACGTTAAATTTGTCCGAAGGTCAGCGAGGCCTGAGAGGTGAAACATCTGGGTCAGGGCTTTGTGCCAAATCGCCACGGCAATAAATATCTCTCATCTATTAGCTATTATCTATCGGGAAGAAATATTTCCCTTTTTTTTTTTACCTTGCAATAATTGTGCTTAATGCTGTGAAGTACCTTATCATGGGTCTGACGGCAAAAGAAAGGCCGGTTGCTGTGGCGACAGTGAAAGCCATTGGTTTCCTTTTCAGCTGAATAATGAACTTCTCTCCTCCGTGTGTCACTCTTCCACTCCACTCGCAGCCTCTTCGATTAAATTGAAGTCCACGCGTCCTTGAAATCTCTCGTGTCTGCCTCACCATTTGCCAAACAAGAGAAAAATACAGGAAAATGTTCAAGACTCAACAAATGTCTAACTTTGGGCCAAGGCATCGTGGAGCCTAAAATTTATTGTACCCTTTTCTCTTTTTTTTCCTCCAAAATAGGAACGTGTCATTTTAATTAAAACGGTATAACAGCAATTACCCGATAATTAATTAATTTCAGCAGTGTGATGATTTGATTCAAGACTGACTCGGATTCTTTAACGCCATCCTTTCAAATTAAAATCCATTTTTATTTTGTTGTGATTGAGTTTTGGTTTGTGTACCTGCATGGAAGAGACAGGTTTGATATTGTGTGCATGTTTTCTATATTGAAGCCTCCATGTTCAGGCAGACTGGGGCTGTTTTGGCAGCAGAGTGAAGATAGAGAAGTGTTTTAAAGAGAAGCTATAGGATAATAATAATAAGACTATTTTGACACTTGAGAAAATAGTGGGTGGATGGAGCTGAATGGATGTTTTCAGGTCACAGGTCTTGAAGCATATCAAGTATTGTTCCATGTTTCTATTAGGAACACTACTCGTTTATGTCCTTGAAATGCGCTGAATCCCGATCATTGATTGCACCCACGCCTTCCTCAGTGTCCTTGAGCACATGGATGCACTGCCCGAGGCCATAGAGATGCGCCTGCACCATGTCGACTAAAGAAAACAACAACAAAACCCCCCAAGTAGTTCTTTACACGTGACAAAAAGAGATGTATCTATATATAATAAGAAAGCAGCCAAACACCACATTCTGTTTATAGTTTATTTATATTATTTATAGCGAGTGTATAGCGAAGACTACGTATATATTAAACATTATTATAACGCGTTGGTCATTATTGAACTGCAGGCTCAAAATAATGCACTTACTGTGATCTAATTTCTCCCTCTTTAGTTTTATCAAACAAATACTTTCCTATAAAGTCTAATTCTTGTCCAAATCTTCTTTAACTTGTCACGTGGTATCCGGTTCATTTAACTTTACCGATTGATTATACCTAAAAATGAGCGGACCTTACATATTACTGACCAACCTGTAAACATGTGCATGATGTCCACAGAGCCACATCGTATTTATTAAGTCGTTTTTAGTCGAAGTGTGTCGATTCGCAGGTGTTTACTTAATGGAGTGAAGACGGATAAAGAGGAAACACACATGTAGCTTACTTTTGCTCAAATACACGACGAAGAAAACATGAAAACCGACTGTCTATGTAGTTTGGCCGCTGTGATCACAACAGGTGATACTTCAGTGGAGTATTCGAGCTGCAAACCCTCACACTGCACCTCTATACTCAACCATTTACGCTCATCGAGTCATTAATCACACTAATTAATGCGTGAATTGGCAAACACGTCTCTGCAAGCATCTGGATACAGTATCATCTTCACGAGAATCAATGACGTCGTCACTGACTGCGCATAAAGCAATACTGTATAACTACGCTGTACATGTGGCGTAATGTTATTTATTACTCAAGTGTTTTTGTATTAACATTCGGTAACAAAGTCGTGTTTAATATCACGCAGTATTAACCCTGATCAATAAATAACACGTAATTATGTTATGTAAAGGTCCTAGAAGAGCAGAAGATTGAACATATATCTCTAAAATCTCAACTAATATTACAGCCAAGCACCGAGCTTTGATGGTTACATATCTTCAGTTCTTAAGTTCTAATAAACCCTAACAATGGTCTTTTTTCCCCTCGATGTGATCTGTTTGTGTGACACGAACCAGGAAAGCCTTCAAAAAGGTTGAAATTTGCACATTTCTGTTCAGTTCGCCTTCATCCACTCTCCATTCCTCAGCGTGAGGAAGGATGCTTTTGTGAAATTGGGCACTTGGAGGGAAAATAAACCAAAGATAAACTGACACTCAGACAGTTTAGAGGTATTAAATTAACTCGTGACATATTTGATTCCTCGGTGAGCCTATTTGTGTAATGATTGGCTGGTATGAGCCTGGACCTTCACGGGAAAAGTGCCGTGTGTTCTGATCCTTACCTGTGCGGCGGCACTTCGGGAGGGTAAAATGGATTACGAAGATGAGGTGAAAAGAGCTGACACGCTGTTTGTCACATGATCAAGATCTCATCAAGACCAAGAGACGATAAACCACACGAGGCAAACTTCATCCCTCCACTGATTAAGGGCGTTGTCTTCTCTTTGGCTGTGGTGTGCCTGCAAAACAATACTGAGGGGCAGAATAACTCTTATGCATGATTTAAGTTCTTAGATTTTTCCACACAATTACAATTTCTATAACTTTCGTTCAAAAATGATATATAAATATAGTCCAAATCCATTCAACATGCTGCTACCAACAGCGAGTGAACAGGCTTCTTGAGCCAACCCGGCCACAGGGGGGCGCTAATGTGCTTGAAACAAAGCAGAACAGTTGTCAGTAGTTAACGTGTTGGAGGTTTTAGAGGTGAACCATTTGTTCTTTGTGACAAGAACTTGACATATAAGTAAGCCACTGTGCTTTTTTTGTCAAACACAATTTATAAAATTGTTTGACTGGTTTAGAAGGATTGAGACTTATTGAAAATGAAAAAATGTTCAAAAATAATGTGCTACATAAACCTACAATGTGTGCAATTTTCTTTACAAAAAGGTGATCTATAGTGCAGATGATTAATTACATTTTAATGACTTTTGTCCACTTTTGTCTGGGGGTCATTTAGAAGAAACATTGAATTTGAGTATTTAAGACACAACATTTTGTATTATAAGTTCTGATTGAATTGGATTAAGATGTTTTATACATGTCAAGGTTAACACGTTAAGAGTGAAAAGGTAATGTTTTGAATATTTTCCTGGAATTTGGCTTTTATTGAGAATTTACCTTTTAGGAGGGGGGGGAATTTAGATTTTTGTCTCTAATTTAAAAAATAAAATAATCAGTTGGTTTAATATTTTATAATTAAATGCAAATTCCTACAGCCAATCATTTATTTTTGGAATTTGGTGAGTAATTGACTTGACTGTAGTAACAATGATCCTTGATGCTTGATATGGTTTTACACTTGATCCTTGATGCTTGATATGGTTTTACACTTACCCTTCTATAATTTTCGTAATTATAGCGCCATCTAGCGATGCAATTACATTTTTTTTTAAATGCTAAACGTACCTAAGGAATTCCTTTTCTTCAACAGTTTAACAAACCAAACAGATAATTCCTTATGTGGACTTTACTTCATGATTAATTTCAGTTTTACTGGAATATGTTTTGCGCCATTTTTTTTGGTTTGAACCATATGAATGCTGGGAAACATGATCCTGTGGCGATGAAGTAGGCTGTCAGGAAGGCCTGTTTCTCCTTCTGGAGGTGTTCATCAGTCCCAAGATGGAGGAACGGAGGTCCCTATGGAACACAACAGAGGAGGTTTACTGAGGATAAGCATGCAGGAGCAGCAGACGTCAAACCAAAGCAAGACACAACTCTAGATGAGGAGTATAAATATGATGTTAATCACAGTGTAAATGGCTGCATACATCACAAATATGCACTACAGGAGAGTGCTTTGTCATGTAGAGAACAAACAGGTTGTTAGACACCTCCTGGCCGATCAGGACCTGCGCTGGCTCGATTATTTCACAGGCTGGCTGAGGTGTGTGTGGTTGCAGCCATATTTATTGTTGACACGATACGAATCACTTCCCACCACCTCCTTTAACAGCTGCATGCCAAACCGCTCCACCTTCATACTGAAAACTCACTTCCTTGGAGACGGGACTCTCTGGTGCTTTGCAATGCGGCTTTCTAACACTGATAGTTACCTCCTCTAGCTCTCACCTAGGGAGGAAAAGGTTGCTGATGAGAAACACGGACAGAAAACAGATGTACAATTTTAAAATCAATACACTTTATAGTCTAAATAGAAAGACTAAAAGCATACATAGGAACAAAAGTGAGCAGATCCTGAAATCGCATCTAGGGGACCTAATACAAACATATCAAAAGACTAAACACTGACTCTTGGTTCTAACTCTTTCTACATTAATATCTTCCTTTCTCTTCTTTTACTTCCAAATTAGGTTTATTATTATTATTATTTTATGTTTTATTAGCAATACCAAACTACAGTAGTGGGAGACATGAATGGAGCCACCCTAGCAGCCCCGATGACATCATGAATGCCATCACAGTTAATGACATTATTTGCACATTGCAGAACGTCTCTAAAGCAAAGGACAAGCCTCGTTCCAATCATGCCAAAGAAGAGGCGACCGTCGGTGTTGTGAAAGCTTGAAGATGTTTCTCCTCTCACCCTAAAGGGCTTCTTCAGTTCTGAGAGACTCCCAGATGGTCAGGTAAGAGTTATGTATCTAATATTAATGCTACTTCATAATACAACATGAGGCTGGATGAAAGGGGTGAGATATGAGGGGGAGGATGTTACGGGAGAAAAGGCTGGCTTTCACTATAAACCATTAACAAAGGTCAGGGTCAAGACAGTGAGCGAGTTGGCATCTAAACTACACAGCCTGTGTTCGCTCACAACAGCTCTGCACAGCCTTCAGAGAGAAGAGAGAGAGGGAGGTTTGGTTTAGTCAGTAGAAAGATGGAAAGAGTACATGCATAAGCTAATTAAGCTCAGCCTGACTTAACTCCAGTTAAGAAGGCTGTGACCGACCGACAGAGGTTAAGTTGATAGGCCAGCTTCTATAAGGTCACAAAGGTCACCAAGCTGGGGGTCAAGAGGTTTCAGGGTCATTTAAAGCCATCAACAGAGGGCGAGAGAGAGACATTGATATTTGAATTGAAATGAAATTGGTTCAACTTAATAAATGGGCTGAAAACTCAACAGTTCATAGGTAAACAATGGCTCTTAATGTGTCTAACGACGGGACAGGAATGTGAGTGAGTGTGTATTAGCTCCGTTAACGTAAACCTGATGTGTAGAAGGTTTACTACTGCACTATATTGTGTGAGTCTCTTTTTTTAAACTGTAAAAAAACGGTGCGGTGCTAATGCTAGCATCCGTTTCCACACGCACAGAAAGCTAAAGTTGTATTTTTCTTTCCGCAGCGGTACAAACCTGTTTGTTTAGTCAAGGAGAAGAATTCCTTTTTTTCTGTTCTTTCGCACTTTGAGTTTCCTGCATGTTTGGACTCCAACTCAGAAACAAAGTCAAAACTTTTAGCTTCGTCCATTGAAACAGATATTTAATGTCAAGTAATTCTTCTTCTGTTGCTCGGCCGTTCATAGTGCATCAGCACCCCCTGCTGTTGGCTTAACAGAATACAATCGAAATTTCAAACCTGTTTTGCCATCACGAATACTTTTTAATTTCAATGTATTCCTATAACCTCCAACTAAATGTTTACATACGTGTAATTTAATGCAAAAGTCGATCTTTTACAGATTCCACAACCGTGCAAATGTATTTTACTGATGAATTTGCTCTTAGATCACAGAGAAGCTATATGATTGAAACATTGTCTATAAATAGAAAATATTTTTCTTGGAAACCCGTTTAACATCTATCAATGTCCCATGAGTGAGTCACAGCTCACTCTTGAAGAGAAACAAGAGCAATCAGCGAACACAAATCCTTGCCCTTGCTTATCAGATCTTCATTTATTCAATGAGATTCTTGCTGTGGAAACATAATTTCAATGTATTGTAACATTAAAGTGCCATTTTTTCCATTTTGTCACATTATTTATCTTCTGCATGATAACAATGATATCATCATTTTAACACATTTTAAATGATTATTAATATCCACAAACTATCCACAGGATCTTTACTGAAAATATAGATATTACAGTGTAAATTGTTTTCACAAATGAGTTTCCAGAATTTGTTATAGATATCATTATCATTATCATAATCAGATTATTTTCATTACATTGATAAAAGCTTCGTTCTTATTCAAAATCTAAATTGTATTTCAGCTCAACCTTGTGTATTTGTTTTGGTTTGTAGCGCCCATGCTCCCCTCATGCTCCCTGGATTCCCAATATATTCGGGAGAATGAGTGGAAAAAACAAAAACACTTCTTGCTTGTGAGATTCTCCTCCAGAATAAGTTTTCTATGTCATAAAGTCAAACCACAATTAGCAATTTTAAAAGTGAATGAATATTTTATTGACAGAAAGAAAGAGAAAGCTCTGTATGTTTGGCTGCTGTTGTGTCATCATGGTCTTCCAGGGTGCCGTGGCTCCCAGCTCTGCTCGGCTCTGTGGCCGGCTGCAGCAGTCTGCCTGGTGCAGGCTCTCTCCCAAGGCCTGAACCTTCCAGGTTGGTCATCCTCTCGTTGGTGACCCTCTGCAGCAGCTCGCTGTGTGTTGCGGCTCCTTGCTGCAGGTCTCTCTTGGCGGTTCCTCACTGCAGTTTCAGCTTCACGGCATACAGCAGGCTGCTTGGTGACCTGCTGGACAGTCCTGATGTTTCCTGCAACCTGCACCAGCAGACGTTGCATACGTACATTCTGCCTCTGCCCAGCGGTCATTTGCCCTGTGTAGTCCACATCATAGGTATTGTCTGCAGTCTGTCCATAACCAAACGGATCCAGCTCCTCAGCCAGGTGACAGCTGAAAGTGTGGCTGGTGTTCCTCTTCTTCCTCTTCCTCCTTTGTCTAGGTTTTCTCAGGTTTGTCTCAGGCTTTTCAGCCTGGTAGTCTCTGAGTAGCCTCTGGGTCTGTTTGCAAACAGACTCCATCTCATCATAGACATTAGCCTGTGGTGTCTGTCGGGTGGTGGGGGGGCATGCTGACCTCTCTGCACAATGTTCCATTTTGATGGGGAGAGATAGACAGACATACAATGAATGTGCATCTAATAATTAAAAAATGAGCAATTTACTAAATTCAGCTGACTATACTGTGTGCACAGTATGAGCAGCTTGCCTAATAATAGAAAATAATATCAAGACCACTTTAGCAACATCTTATATCTGCACAGTAATAGATATGCACACACAGGTAAAACAGAAATAATAAACAGAGGAGCCTCACTGACATGTTGTCAGTCAAATAGTACAAACCCGAAAGCTCCCGTCTGCCTGGTATCCTGGTGCAGACTCTCTCCTGTGTCTCCTGCCTCCTCACTCTGCTGACTGCTACCTGCAGGAGGGGACAGGAAGGCCTGAACATTCCAGGAAGAGAATCCTGGAGTTTTCCTGGAGGAGCCCACATGGTGTTGCAGCTACCAGACCTCTCAGCTTGGTGGTTGTTGTTTGACTGGGGCTGATCAAGATAAGATAAGATAAGATAAGATAAGATAAGATATTTCATTTATCATCATGTTGCATGCAATTCATAGCCAATCGCATGCAATTGAAATTGGACTTGCAAATCAAAAATCAAACGAGAGAGAAATAGATAACCGTTCAGTAAAACAGTCAGACAGTTTGTTAGATAGATCAGAAAGTGAGCGATTAGCTTCAACACTCACCTGACAGGTCTGGACTTTTTGCTCCTTGGATCCTGCAGGAGGCTGAGCAGATGCCTGCAGTGGCTCATCGTCGAACAGGGTCAATGGATCCTCGGCCCAGAACTCACGCTCGTCATCCTCATCGTAGTCGGCCCACGCTTTACTGAATCTGCTGGGCACAGCCACTGGATTCATCTTGGAAGTTGGCGCCTGAGATGTGTGGGACGTCAAGGTGCAGGACTCCAACTTCATTGTCAGGAAAGGGAGCAGCTTCTTGTGAGAAGGCTTCTCTGGTTCCTGCTGGGGAGGGAGGAGAGAAAGAGAGAGAGCAATTGGTAAATCATTCTGAGTAACACAACAGAAAGCAACTGATACCTATCCTATAAACCTGATAACCCATGATATAATATTTAAAAGAATAACAAACTAAGTAGTCAGAGTAAACTTTTCCTGTCTAAGCAAGACTCACAATGAGTTCAAAGTGGCTGCTTGGCTATTTGTGGTTTGTAACTACGGACTTCATAGCCTTTAAGCCTGACACTTGTTACTTGATTTTTGTATATTTCAATTGTTCTTTAGATTATTACTTTTACTATTAATTACTATGACGACAAAGTTCGCTGATGACGCTCACCAGCATCCAGCTCTGTCCTGGCTGCTGGGGGGGGGCAGACAGAAGCCCCCGTCTCGCTCCCTCCATGAGGCTGCTGGTCAGCCGTCTCCTATGGTGTGTCTGAGCTTCCTCTTCCTCACCGAACCTGCAGTCGTCGGCCAGTCGTCGCTTCTGCTGCAGGTGGATCTGAGCTGAGCTGAGCGGCGCGGGTGCAGACGCTCACACGCCCGCATTGAGATCAACTCTGTCCGGGGATATTGCCCTGTATGACGGCGATGAATGTGTTTCTATGATGAGCCATGGCGTCCTGTTTTCCTCTGGGTTACCTGTTCGCTTTGTTTAACTTGATGGAATTGTTGAAAGTGAGCTTGTGAGCCCAGCAACAGACAATTTATGCCCCTAAGATCTGCTAGGATTCAAGGCGTCTCCACACCACATTAGCAAGTTTTTACTTATCCGGTATTTTTTCTGGCCAAGAAAGTTACAATTTTAGGTGACGTTGTTGAAAAAGTGATGGTGCATTTAGTGGCTGATGATGTGAGGGGGCTGTCATGTGAGGGCGCCACCTGTTGACCCTCTGTGTTGCTCGCAGCTCCCTTAAGAGTTTGTAGAGATTACTTTTAATTGAATCCACCTTGGCTACCTGAGCATTGTTTTTATTTCTAGTTGCTTGTGTTTTGTCCTTGCATGTGTGAGGGTCCGTTCAAGTTCAAATCAAATTTCTTCACAAGGTTTTGAATTTTCCGTGATAAATCTTAACACATCCTCATCCCAATGATCTGAGCCTCAATAAATGGATTCATTGTTTCACCTCGATAACATTCAGGCAGTTAGATGTGTTTTGCTGTCGTCCTCTGACTCACAAACCTCTTATCAGCACCAGCCACTGGGTGGCGCTGCAACACAAAAAGGTTGTGTTTCTCTTTCTCACTGACTGCAATTGATCATTGACTTTTTGTTCAGATTTTCTTAATTCTCGTCAAAAAACAATTACTAGAACTGATCAAATTCATGAAGACTTCAGTTTAATGTCAATACATCTGTGATTGACTTGACTCTCTTAAATCATACTCATATTTAACTACAAACACCCTAAAGTTAATATGTCATTTTACTTTCTAAATGCTGATTTAGTCAAAATGTTACATAGCACAGATTCTCCATACACACAAGCTATTTTTTATCAGAATTTAGTGATGATTGGACAATGTGTGTGTGAGGATAAGTGGGAAAAAAAATTCAATCAAATTAAAAACAACAAACTAAATAATATGACCATGAGAATTTGACATCAACATGACCTGCCTCACAACAGCGCATGTGCTGACTTCAGGATGTTCCAAGGAATCGGAAAAAGAAAAGAGCAGCAGTTGAAGAGTTCCGAGCAGTTTCCTTATTATTTCAGGACATGATCCTAAACACATGTACCAAGTTTCATTTCAACACACCCAACCACTCTTGAGATAAGGCCTCACTTCCTGTTTGGCATCTTCCTCCTCAGTTGCCTGAGGGCGAACGCTTTAGAAAATCAAACAGGTGCCTGGCCTATAAATATAAAATGATTATGTTGACTGCTTGTAATATACAGACAGTAAATGTCCAGCATTAAAATATGTTTCCTTTACAAATAGAAAAATAAGATAAGAACCCTTCACATCCACTGACGCCATCAGCCCACAGCTCAATAAGGATTTTATGGCATTATGGCGTTACAATCACGTGTTTGGTTTTTATAGCCCTTTAGGTTATTGTTTAATTGTTTTTTAATTGGCTAAATCCTTTCATGGCTTCATTAGCAAACATTCTGTTCTGTATGGACTCTTAAACGCATCACACATCCCTACGATTCTACATACACAAAGTACATGAAAGGATTCAGAGGTTGTTTGTAACAGCATGAACGTTTAATGTAGACAGTTATGTTTAGAATATACAGTATATGCCTGGAGTTATGATATGCAAAAGTATATTTATATGGAACAGATGATTTGATCAACCTGCAAGATCCAAACAAACACATTCTTTTTCTCGCATTGCTTGCATATGTGTACAAACATCACACAAACAAGTCCCAACAAGATTACTAATGACCTTTATGGTGACTCATTCAGATCACAAAAGCTTGAGTTCAGTTATTAATCAGTTAAATGGAGTACTGGAGCATGCAGAGGAAACATTCACATGTCTCTCTCACAATCATACATCACTTTGCATCTCATCTGCCAGTAACAGTCGCAATGGGATGTCGAAATATTGTCATTAAAACTTTACTAATGGAGTAACCAGTTTTGATATAAAATAACTAACAAAATGATCTGATTGAAATGTAAGTAATACATTTTGGATAAAACATAATGTATGCAGACAGTAAAAACACTTCTAGAATAATCCAGTCAGAAACTGAAATTGCAGGAGGAATTCTAACTTGGAACGTGTAACAAGCATTCAACATATGAAAGCTGCCAACATCTGTTACCTACTGTGAACATCTGTGCCAGCACAGACTCCTATGGTAACGGCAACATGTGATCTATAGGATTAAGCCAAAGTTTCCAACATAACTCATCTCCTGAAAACATTAAGAGTACTTCAACACTGATGTCAGAAAGAAGCATTTGAATTGAATTCATGTATCCCAGAGTTTGTCAGTCTAGGAAAATCCCTCCTCTCTCTCCTTCTAATGACACGTGGGTGGTTTGAATATACTGTATGTCTCGTCTGGTTTGCTCGTCCGGATCGGCCCCTCTGTTTTCCTCAGAGTCAAGCAAAACAGCAAAAACAGCTGGGATCAGGAGCTTCACGGGCTGTTGCTGCACTTTCGGGCTCACCAATGCTCATACTGTTGATAGGATATATGAAGTACTGCCTCATAGTTTCCTAAGACAAGTGCCAGAGATTTATCTATGGTTGGATGCTCACTTAAAGGTATAGTTCAGTACATTAGGGGCCTCCTTATCTGAACAACAAGTCACTGAACCATCTGTGACTAAATTAGGCCACCTGAGTCGAAGTCGTTCTCACTGAGGAATCTTCCTACATTAGATGAATGTTAGGCTTTTGCTCTACAGAGGGTCCATCTGCCTCCAGTGAAGGTGTGACTACAGATACTATATATGCAGCAGTAGAAGTATTCTGTATGAATAGCTTTGCGTCAGACCTTTGTGGTAGGAGGCCACAGGCTAAATACAGTCCGACGGCTTTGCTCATCTGGTGAAAAGCCTTTGAACTTGGTCCTACAAACTCTGCACCCCTGAGAAATTAAACAAAACAAAACAAGATCAAATCAGTGGTTCCTTCTTTACCTCTCCACCTCTTCTCCTGATTTAAAGTCTGTGCATTTTTAGACCAGAGCAATATCAGGGATATTGTTAGGCCGTGTTGGTACAGGGTCAGGGATTTGGCTGCTCGCCGTCTGTCTCTTCCCAGTCAGAGCGGCCAAAAACCTGGAGCGGTAGTGATCCCCAGCCAGGAAATAGAGAATCGGATCAATGCAACTGTTCACGCTTGCCAGTGGTCTGGTGATCTTGTAAGTGAAGTTGACAATGTTCAGGAATTCGCAACTCAGATCTAAAACTCGTGAGGTGTAGTAGAGGGTTCGTGTGATGTGAAAAGGAACGAAGCACACAGCGAACACCACCAGCACCACGATGATGAGCTTGATGGACTTCTGACGCGCAGCGCCCTGCCGGCTGGAAGATAACCCGCGCCTGGGCCGACACAGGGTCCGCGCCATCAGGCAGTAACACACCACGATGACCATGAAAGGGATGACAAACAGCAGCACCATGACAACCGAGCTGTAGTCCACGTACTCCTCAAAGGCCTCCTGGCTGGTGGTGTCATGGCAGAGCGTGTCATTGTCCCTCTGAGAGGTGGTGACGAAGATCAGGTTAGGCACCAGGCACAGCGTCACCAGTCCCCACACCAGGCCGCACACCAGGTGAGCGTGGCGGGGCTTCACTGAGGTCATAGCTTTAATGGGGTGGCAGATGCCGACGTAGCGGTGCACGCTGATGCAGGTGAGGAAGAGGATGCTGCAGTAGAGGTTGGTGTAGAAGAGGAAACGAGCTATTTTACAAGCGGCCAAGCCGAAGGGCCAGTGGCTGCGGTTGGCGTAGTAGTAAATGAGCGTGGGCAGGGAGAGGACGTAGAGGAAGTCGGACAGGGACAGGTGGAACATGTAGACCGTGCTGGTGTTCCACGGACGCATCTTCGTCAGGAACATCCAGAGAGCCGTAGCGTTCAGCAGCAGGCCGAAGACAAACACCAGACTGTAGGACACAGGGAGCAGGATGTATTTGAACTCTTCGTCAAAGCGGCAGGTGGATTTGACGTTGGAGGGGGACGCAGCGGATCCATTGATGAGCATCTCCATCATCTGTCCTCTCAGTGGAGCAAAACACCTTAAATGACAACAGAAACAGAGGTAGTGAAGTTTAGATATTACAGGCGTTAGTTTCACTTAAGAGTTTAAACGTATGAGTGCATCCATCATCCATCATCTCTGCTCCTGCTTATCCTGTGCAGGTTTGCAGAGAGCTGAAGCCAATCACAGGGCTGTCCTTCAAACAAACAAAACACTGTGCAAACACAGAGAGATCATGCACTCCACATTTAATAGGCTCCCAGCCAAACCTGGAAAACAGGTCCAGCGCTGGTGTTTTGATGACTACATGGCCCAATTTAAAACTAATTTTGAGTTGTCACAGAGGTATGTTGTCATAGAAACGCACTTAGTTATTTTCTTAATAGGGATACAAACATTAGGGCAGTATAAATGTCAGTAGTTACGCATGCGCTCATTGCCCATTTACACAGAAACAAACAGGTTGTGTTCCATTACGATACACACGTGTCAGGATTCCTTTAACTTTCGGGCATGTTGGAACGGATCCATCACTAAAGATCATTTGCACATGTTTTGCTCTGAAAGGAAAAAAACATTCCCAGTGACATTTCTCTGGAACAGAAAATCAAATCAAATCAAAACGCGATGGTCGACTTACCTTAAAAAGATCCCGAGCTGGTTTTTGTTTCCAGTCCACTTATTCTTTCTCCAGCTCCAGGTCGTGTTTTGATCCAGATACAAACCGGGATCCAGGCTCCGGTGTCGGTCCAGTCATGTCCGTCCCTCCGCAGTCCGAATGAGATCCGCACATGGAGGTTGTGATTGTGTGTCACACCGCGGCAAAGACACCAAACCAGCGCAAGAGTGTGTAGGAGTGTAAATGAGAAGTGCAAGTGCTGAGTGGACGAAAGTGCAAAAAAGTGCCCAATAAAGGTGAAATAAGTTGTCACAACAGGGGTTGAGGACAAAATCCGCACCGCGCTGATATCCAGTCCTTCAACAACATTGAGCCCAAAGAGCCCAAAGAAGTCCAAAACCTTCACAAAACCTGATTCACATGGACTCAATAGTGTTTCTCAGAGTGTGTGGAGGCACAGAGAGTTGCCAGGGTTTAGGGAGAGGAACGCAGGGGAGGAGGGAGGGGAGGTGAGGGGAAAGGGAGGGAGGGAGGGAGGGAGGGGTGTCCTCAGGCCCCATACAGCCTGCCTACACACACACACACTGGCACTTCCACTAATACCGTTGCCCAATCTTTTATCACACTGTCACACACATTTTCAACGTACAAATTTCTCTCACCAGCAAGGGTCATAAACAAAAAAAGTCAAATATGACAAGTGTATAAACCCATGGACACCAGTCTCTTCGATAGAATACATAACAAAGAGGAGGAGGTGAAGAGCAAGAGTATTGCAATCTGCAGTAAAAATGCAATATAAAATATGTTGGTAAATCAAATGAAGGTTTAATGGCAACAACATGCTGGGGTCTTCTTGCATGTATGTACTTGTCCGCAATGTGAACTTGACTTGAATTTCACTTTTGGTCTACAAAGAAAGAAAATTGGTATTTTTTAATGTTACTATTCTGGATTAAGATGAGTGTATGATTATGTTATAGTGAGTAAATAAGATGATCGCTTGTGTCAAAAGCAGAGAAATGAGCCATGAATCGTTTGATTTGCAGCCTGTATTCAAACAGGATGTGGCTGCCTCCTAATGGAACATGTTCATGCCTTTCTGTGTGTAAAGTGCATCTCTGCACCACCTCAGGGTGACCCAGTGTGCAGAAGTGGTGACTCTAAGATAAGCCCCCCCACCCTCACACACACACGCACGCACGCACGCACACACACACACACACACACACACACACACACACACACACACACACACACACACACACACACCGACTCATCCTAGTGTGGTCAATAAATGTGTACAGTACTACCTTAATATTAGAATATTTGCACAGCTGTACAGGCTGCTCTTATGCAACATAGCAACTGTAGCAGTAATCTATGCAAGCTCAGTCTCTTCTTAAGGTCACATGACTCTTGTGATAAAGTGTGGATCATAAAAGGATAAAAGTAGTTGGGATGAGCATTACTGCTGACAGAGACAATGCAGTAAATAAGACGTATTGTGAGGGTTGTTTAATAAGTTACTAAAATTATCTTAAGTGTGATCTACAGTACCTGGCAACACAGTAGACACTGTAAAAGTGTGTTACGGTCAGCAAATTCTGTCAACACGCTTTACTACATATGCGAGGTCAGTCACGCTTCAACAAAGAACCAAACAAGCAATAGGTATCATTACATCTAGTTCAGACTTTATTGGAATCGCAGGGATTCAATCACTCGCTCATATTCACACACACATCAGGTATTCCATGTAAACTAAACCAGATTATACACATGATTTGCCTTCACGCTCCTGTTATGTCCTTTAATGGACTCCCCCTAACACATGGACACTCACCCGTCAACCTTCCCGGTGAAGGTGCAGTGGTGTGTAGTGTGTATGTATATGGGATGACTTGATGGCTGTGGTGTGAGTTTCTGTGTGAGCTGGTCAGCCCGGTGGTCACGGTGTGTGTCTCTGTGTTTCTGTGTGAGGGGGTTAACTGTGGTGATGGTTCAGATGTCTGGAATGTGAGTGGGCCCACAGCATGTTCCTCATCTGAGAGCCATTCAGAGTGCAGGGTGTTTAAGCCCACATATGGAAAACGACTATACATACTGACAATGCTGCTTTTATCAGAAAATATAGACTAAGTGAATGTAGAAAGTAAACTTAATTGTTTTTCTTTTTATTAATGAAACTCGTCCCCCAAATCTGACCTTGTAGTTAAAAATGCTTGATTGATTTTGGTAATTTGTTATTCAATTATGAATAACGAATGATTTGATTTTCATGTTCCCAACAAATATCCCAGCATCCTTTGAGGAGATGACATCATCAGACTGGCCTGTTATGACGGTCTGTTTGTCTTTGTGGTCACTGACACAAGTGATGTGTTGGTTCATGCTTTAATAAGTAACTACCCGGTCTAAAAGCTACAGAGCACAAACGCTAAAACACACACACACACACACCAAATACATGAAACAGTTATTTTAGGATCAAATTCACACTCTACTTTACTTAGCTATATCATTTACCTGAGCTGACAAATACAACTGTCCCATGTTTGTCTGTGGAGTTACAGCCATGTTGCATTCATGAAAACTGGTAAATTGTAATTACTTGAATTAAGTTGTTAAAAGCCGAAAAGTATTTTACTATTTATCCTGATCAAACACAAACACTAGAATGCTTGGCTGGACATATTCCAGGTATTTAAACTACTGCAGAGCACAGCAGCATGATGAAGATGAAGATGAAGATGCGATGAAGAGAAACCTGCACAGTGGAAACCAGGTACTGATTAAGCGACAAGACATTATCAGTGATATTATCAGTCAGTAAACACAACGACAAATGCCAGGTGCTGTTATTCCATCTTTATGTCCAGTATACGTGTACAGCTATGGATTTTATGCTCCATAGGTTTAATTGAAGGCTTTTACAAGCTCAGATCCAGGCTCAATAACAGCAGAGTAAAGGAAAGCACACAGTAGATGGAATGAATGTGACAGGTAAACATCAGCCTCGGGGGGTGAACACTGAAAAAATGAAAGACTGCATTTTTTAAAGTCATTTTAAAAGTCATTCAAAACAAAACCAGTATTTGTATATGTGACAGTAAGTGGAGATAAACATCGTTTTCCATTCATAACTCACACTGGCTCTCATCATACATTAGGACGGACAGGTGAGCAGACGAGGGAGTTCTCCTTTCTCCCTTCTGTCTCTGTTGTGTTTATACAGACTAACTATTGTTACAGTATCGATCAAGTAAATGACTAATAGGCGGGGGTGTTGTACAGTCCAACGGATGTAACTGATATCCCATTAATCTGCTCCCAACAGTTTGTGCAGTTCAGAGTGAGAAGATTGATTCGACTGTGAGCAGTGAGTTGATACTGTGTGTGTGTATGTCCATGTTTGTCAGTTCCAGTTCCTGGGTAAGTTGTCTAGAATCCTGCGCCGGTGTGATGGGTTCGTCACTCCTGCAGCATGGAGATCCTCCTCTGTGATACCACTGAGGAAACAGACATGGTGATAAGAGAGAGAATCATCACTCACAGTCATTTTAATATAGAAAGAAAGGCTTATGACACCACAACACAAGGGCTCATAAGAGGTATAACTAGGTATAATTACACGTGATTTCATGTTACTCAATTTCATGTTCTGTTCTTTTCTCTTAGGCATACAAATGAGCAATACATTAAGATAACCGTTTATTACATCAGTGAAATGCCACATTTAGCATCCAGCTCCCTCTGATTACTATAACTATAACTATCTGCAGGATCTTAATATGAGATACAAAGATTTGTTTATTGTAGTTCACTCCTAAAAACCTTAAGCATCAATCTCACTATGACTTATAAAAAAACTATGGACCTAAATCTTTTTGTGCCATATAAGTTGTCAATATTTCCGATTCATTCTATTACTTGTTGAAGCTTGTGTTGAAGGGGTACAATATGAGATCCTTAAGTGTCTTTAGCATGCAGTTCCTATATTGGCCTCTAGTTCCATGTAAAACTGAGTAGTATAGGTCATCAAAGTAATTTTACCAAAAATAATCCAGATCATCCCAGCCGCTGAGGCTTAGAGCCAGGGTGTACTTCTGCAGACCCAGAGTGGTGAGCAGCTCCTGTACCGTCTCTGGTGCACCCTGGAGGATGGACACCTGCCATGAAATAAAGTATACATTGTTAACTGGTGTTTCTCTTTCATAGACTTCATCTGATCTTCATCCTGCGGTCATCATCCTACCTCTTTCTCCCAACTGTAGCCCCTTTCTCCGTACATGGTGGGGCCATTTCTGTAGCCCGCCCTCTGGTTGAGTATGAATGGGGCTCTCTGCTCTGCGGGAAAAAAGTCTACCTCGCTGAGCGACTTGGCCATCTGCAGAGCTGTAAGGGAATTGTCCCCTGCAGGGTGGTGTTGCTCCGGTAACCAAGGAGCAGCGGCCTGGCAGTGTGGTGGACGCAGGGGGGCGTAAGGTAAAAACGATGGGACTTTGGGTGCCTGGGTAGGACTGGTCCTCTCTGGGTAAAGTTGAGGTTGATCCCTTCTGGCCTTTTCCCTGATGATTGCTGAGTGGTTCATATACATGTTCCTAAGGTTCTTCTCTGGCAGTATGTGGTCCTGAACGGTCTTTTTGCAGAGGTATTTGTCTCTGGGTTGCACAGTTTGTTCCTGGTATTGTGAGATGGTGTTACTTGGGACCGAAGGTATTGGAGGTGGCTGGATTTTGGCTGGGAAAAGTTGATAGGAGGAGTTGGTTTGGGGTGTTTGAAGCTCACTGTAGGTTGGAAGCATGGCCGGAATCTCAATCTCTGCAAAGTCTGACCTGCTGCGGGAGGGTCTCCTGTCAAAGCCCTGCCCTCCGGACACTTTTGGCAGCTGCAAGGCATCATTTCCTGACCAGATCACCGGAGGGTCCCTTCGCTGTGGTGGGGTCTCCTCCACCCTGCGTGCCACAGACACACCTTCAAAGATGAAGTAGGCAGGATTGGTGTAGCTACTCGTGGTTAGTTTGGGAGGAACTGCTGATGGCCTGCAATAAACACACACATCTTGAATATAGTCAAGCTCAATTTCCCGTGTAGAGAAATTAATGTCATTTAATTTAATAGGAGTAAGCTCAGAGAAAGTCACCTGTTTATTGCAACCCGTGTGGATCCAGGAGACACGTGTCTCCTTCCTGGAACCTTGTCATCTTTCTCAAAACAGAACCACTCTGAAAAAAAGACATGAAATTTTGCATAAAAAGCATTTCAGACTCAGCAATACTTCCTCAAAGTCTGTGTGTGGTGCATTTAGGGAAATGGTTGGGTCATAGGATGGTGGTAGTGTCTGTGTGTGTTGCTGCGGGACCTGACCTGGAGGTAAAAATACCCATCTGTCCTGTGTCAGTGGCTCAGGATGCATCTGGTCATGGTCAGTCAATCAGGAGCCAAAAGAGGAAGCGGTCGATAGATACCAGCGAAAGAAAAGCCAAGCCAGGGATCGTTGAGGAACCAAATAGAGGAAGCCAAGAAGAGTCAAAGAATGCAGTGACAGTGGAGATGAAAGTTTAGTGGGAAGTGATAGTGCAAGCAAGGATAGAGGTCAGGAATGTTAGAGCCCCAGAAGACCCACCATAGATCTTCTGCCGGGTTCTTTGCCTGTCTGCGGGCACGTGGACTTTGATGCGGCCCCGTATGGAGCCCATCTCCTCACCCCGGTGACACAGGAACGTCTCAAACTGCTCCGACACACCACCGAGTGAGCATAGAGCCACACAGCATTCACCTGGAACACAGATCTGAGGTGACTTTTGATTATTTTGGTCTAAAGTGAATAATTGATTGTTGGATCGCTGTAACCCAAATACAAGGAAGTAGATTTTTAGTGCTGCGCTGTCCCCTGAAGGTCACTGAACTGGAGGGTGTCCAACATAGAGGGAAGTTATGAATGGGATCATTAGTTCTGTGCTGTGACTCACCGTATGACTCAAACCCGTCACATGACTTGACAGACAACAGCAGGTGTTGATCTTGGAGATACTCCATGTCAGACACAACTGGAAGAAGCTGACACACAAACACACACAAATAGGTTAGAACACAGATCGGCTTGAACTATGTAGACTTTGTGTGTTTATAATAACCTGAACCTCAGACCTTTGGCAGGTGTTTGGAGGACCAGCCCAGTTTAAGAAATCCAGGGATGTCACAGCTCTGCGAGTCGTTCTCGCTTGAGCGACGCGTCTCTGCAAGCAAAGTCAAAGTTTTTGTCACCGCACTTTGAGATTGTTCAGAGAAAACACACGGCTGCCTTAGGTCTAACTCGTACCTTCTAAGCAAGGCGAATGAAACTCAATAAAGAACTTTGCTTTGCTCGCCGTCTTCACAATGGCCTCAACGCCCTCGAGCTCTACCCAGGCCCTCTCAATGCTGGAATCTGTTTGGAAGAGCAGGATTACGTCGGTCACACAATCGAGGGATTCAGTTGCATTTGAATACGTGTGTAGGCACGACAATGACCGCACCTGTTTTGGAGGTGAGCTTTGATGTCACTCCCACTTGGAATGTTGCGAAAACAGGCGAGTGATCACTGGTGAAGATGTCATCTGTGCAACCTGGAGAAAGACGAGCCTCAGTCATTGTCACAATATGCTTACAACTGCATGTGTAGTAGTGCAGTGTAGACTTCTGTCCAAGGATCCTAGGCTGTAACAAGATGTCAAACATAATTTAAGAGGGAAAATAGTGGCCTCAAAGTTTCTGTGCCATAGTAGTTTGTTCTGCTTTGATAGTATGCTGAGGTTAGAAACAGAGGCTGAGGCTGAATGAGAGGAAATGACTCTCTTTCTTTATGGACCACAGACCAGGATGCAGTTCTTGACCATAAATCGTTAAAAAGTTTTGTCGCATTTTTACACGAGAACAATGGAGAAGTGACCACAAAAATGTCTAATCTGGAAATACTGCATCCAATTCTCAGGCTGGGTCTTCTCCGGTTCAGGCGTAAAGCAGCTGCGTCACTTCTGAGGAAGCCGGCCGAGAAAGGCATCATTAACAACTCAGTGCATTACTCACATATTACTCAAATCTAGTAAATCCACTACCGTCATCTTTTCTAGTTTGTTTAGTACTTTATTTTGGTTACAATCTCCAGATTTTTACCATATGAGGTGCAGACGATGTGCGTCTCTGGATAGGACTTCCACAGAATCCTATCACACCAAGATGGAACGTTGACTCGTACCTATAGAGACGAAAATACATCATGAATCAAGGTGATGTTTTAATGAGTAAAACTAGCATGAGATGAGGCAGATACTGTATAAACGTATATAAGTAAATGAATCGGCAGTGCTTTAGGTCTTGTTGGCCCCTTTTAGAGTACGGGTCCATTCTTAGCCCCCTATTTTTAGTCGTCATGGCAGCTGCAGTCACAGTCACCAATCCCTACAGACCTCTTAAATAGGATTAGGTTACACATAAAAATACCTCAAGCTGTGGCAGCTGAGGCAAATCTACACATTCAGGATGCATGCAAGGTAATGTAAACTCCTTTTGCTCATCAGAGTGAAAATATCATTGAGAGGAATGATTAGAGGATGAGGTAGAATGAGATGAGACTTCTACATAACGTGACTCACCCCTGAAGTCTTGTACTTCTGCCACAGGTAGCAGTCTCTAGAGCCGCGCTCATACCGATATGTGGGTGGAAACGCGATCTTTTCCTCCTCTTAACAACGACAAGCAGAACATGAACAAGGGGAAGATATGAGGAGGAAAGAAAAGAGACTTTTAGTATGAACTTCAATATGTTTCGGATGGATGTAATCATGTTTAATATAATGTTTGTAAGGCCAATCGCAGAGCGAAACCTACTGAAATTGAGAAAGGCCTTCCTCCTGAGTCTCTCACGGGTCAGCTGGTCTGCACACATGAGCTCCTCAAACTCCCTCTTGGACACATGTTTCAAAATCTCCTGGAGACGAGGAGAACAGAGGGACATGTTATGCTGCGTGTGTGAATGTGATAGAACGAGAGAACGAGGGGGAAAATCTGCGTTCAGTGGAAGAACGGCTGAGAACTGTCAGAGCGACCTGTGCGTCCAAGTCCAGTCTGTAATTGAGGTCTCCACACCAGAAGAGGTGGGCGAAGCGCAGGCTGATGTCAAAGGCTCCCAGGTGTTTGTCACCCAGAGAGAGCAGTCTGAGGATGTCAACGAAATTCTGGTTCCTCCTTATAATGACACAATACAAGGCAGAATTAGTCTCCTTTATTGTACCATAGAAATTAAAAGGGAACACACACACACTCTCACACAGACATACAAGGTACCTGAGTACTTTCTCACTCCCAGAGGTCAGGTGGCAGTTCACAAACCCAAATGATGTTCCGCTAAAAATGAAGGAGATCCCAACAGCGCCCTTGTTTCCTGAAATAACAGGAAAAACTCAAAGCTCCAGGTTGATGAAACACATTTTGTTCCTGTTAATCATGTAGAGGTGTTTTTGGCTGTAAGCCCAACACTGTTCACTTTGTGTGAGGCAGTAGCTCAGTGGGTAGAGCTTCCGCTTGGGAAATGGAGGGTCGCCGGTTCGAGTCCCTGCCAAGGTGCCCCTGAGCAAGGCACCGAACCCTCAATTGCTCCCCCTTCTGCGTAGGGTGGT
Source organism: Genypterus blacodes (assembly GCF_046128005.1). Lineage (NCBI taxonomy): Eukaryota > Metazoa > Chordata > Actinopteri > Ophidiiformes > Ophidiidae > Genypterus > Genypterus blacodes. Next base: position 9,192,362 of record NW_027466857.1, read on the forward strand.
AATGTAATGTAAGTCGCTTTGGATAAAAGCGTCTGCCAAATGCTCGTAATGTAATGTAATGTAATGTAATGTGTGTGGGTGTGCGTGTGTTCGTGTGTGAGTGAGCTAGTGAGTGTTGAGATCATACCCAGCGTGTTCCCCAGTCCCGTCTTCACGCTGGCTGTGCTCACATGGCTGATGCGGCTCTCGTGCTCAGGCTTCACAAACACGGCCAGTCTCATATTCCAGAGTGATTGCACCGCCACCTGCAGGACAACACGCCACATTACAAAAGATGGCAGCCGTTTAATGAACAACAATATGGACATATTTCCTATCACATGAAACTAAACTAAATGAAAATATGCTGGATCGCAAACATTACAAATTATACCGCAATGTGATGCGTGCATTAATGTGCACAATGTAAAAAAAAAAAAGTCTTCAGGAAATTGTGATCTCTGGCAAATGCAACGTTGAATATTGAAACTGAATACAGCATATTTTATTGTGTGCTGCGATTAAATAATGAAAACCCCACAAAGATATTACACAAATTATAGTGTGTATTTTTAACATTTTGTGTTCAAATGAAACCAAAAGTCACATGATTAGCTTTAAAGCATATGATTTTTCTCCTCATCATTGCTTCAATGAAATTAAATGTGTTGGATTTTCTTTCACAAGAATCCACAAGTGGTAACATGTCTGTTAACAAACCAACAATACAAGTTTCCATTTTCTTTAAAATAAGCAAAGATGTGGTTAAATGCTGAATTATTCTGCCACAAACATCACAAGATTGTAAGATCAATTAAATCATCTATTCTGACAAATTTATATTAATTTGTGATTTATGTAATTATGGTAATTATGGTGGCTTTATAAAATGATGCACCCTGTTTGGATGTAAGGATGTAAGGAGAGTTGAATAAAAAGGAGGATTACTTGTTTGAAGTCGATGTGTGTGTAGCTGCGAAGGGTTGCCTTGATATGCTCTGTCCACTCCCTCTCCCCCTGAGGGTTTTCTTGGGTCCCTAGGGCGTAGACGTCATGTGGCAGGAGAGCCGTGGACTCATCAGGGGTGTGTCCCAAACCACAGCAGGTCACCCACGACTGCAGGCTGCGAGGAGGAGGGGAGCCGCCTGTGCAATGAAAACAAAACAATAAATCAACAAAAAAACATCCTCCCTCTGACTCACAACTCCAGTGGGTCTTTCTGTGGAATGACAGAGACGACGATCATCGACACTTTTAGCTCTTTACCCATATTCCAGGTGCCCACAAACACTGAGACGACATCAGGCTCGGTCAGCTGAGAGTGCCTGGTTTTCATGAGCTGGAGCAGCTGGCAGAATGCATCCCGTTTCTGCGAAGGAATAACAGACACTCAGTGAAATATGGATAATAAAACAGTATTTCCTCTTAATCATAACACTTACTGTGTCTTACCCGTGCACTCTCAAATGTCAGCTCTCGAGGGGTGTTGTAGTGGCTGTCAACCACCATGCGTACCTTGGCTGGACTGCTCTGGAACTTCACAAGCTGAAGGACTGAAGGACACACGCCAATGGTCAAATTATACATCTGTGAGTAGTAGATACATTTTGAGATAGAAAAGCGCACAAATATTTCCTTACTTCGGTCGTGTGAGACTGTTTCTATACCAAAGGAACCCGCCTTCCTGTCAAAGAGCAGCACACCTGTGTCCACATCCACGGAAACCGTCTGTCTGCCGTAGCGCACCATCTTCACCTGGCCACATGGGAGGAAACAAGTATAAAGCTACTGTATGGAACCTCTTAAAAACATCCGGAAATCTTATTTAAATCTTGATAAGAATTTAAAGAATGAGTACTCTAGAAAAAACATCTCTGTAGCGCCTCCTACTGATGGAATCTGTTTTGGGGAAAAACCTTTGAGCCAAAAGATACCATTTAAATTTACATTTATCACTTCCTGTTTTGTCAATCAGGTCTTGTGTTCTTGGGTGGAAGGGGTATCTGGGGCGCAGCACAATGTTTCAGACCAGTGTTTGTAGGTCAAATGTAACAAGGGTATTTACAGAATTATGTAGCTTCACTTCCCCCCTGGCTTACCTGAAAGGAGTGGACTGGCAGTTGTCTCTCATGGGTCTTAATGGACGTTGAAATGGTGGGTGTGGGTTCAGGAGGGGGAGGGGGAGGCTGCACTGCTAAGTTGTGATTGGTTACCGCATCTTGTAGTGCTTTCAGTACCTACACGGGTAGAGAACACACAGTTTTAAAAAGCTTTCAATAGTGATCTTACATTATTTATTGCCGATACATAGAAACAAAGAACAAAACATGTCAGATTCTTTTCAGATACTATGAATATTTCAATAGTCACAAATACCCTTCAGTGTGTATCTTTCCTTATGCTCAACAGTACACACACCTTTTTCTCCAGAGAAGAGAGGAGGCTGACCAAGGCTGAGATCTTACACAGCAGAGTGTCCAGCTCCATCTCTGGACCCTGCAAAGACGCATGCAACCACTTCATGTATACAGCTGTTGATCAGTTTCACATTCAAGCTTGTATCCAGGACAAAACCAGGTCACCTTCAATCTACAATTTTTTATGATCCTATAATAAGAATATTGCGCAATTTGTACCTGTGCTTTGGTGTGGGTCAAAGGGCAGCTAGGATGATCGAAGACTTTTGCCAGGGTTTCCAGACTTGAGAGGGTCAGATCAATCTCACTGCACATCGGATCAAAACATAAAACTTGCTTTAATGATCTTACATCATAGAATTGTTTTTACCCATGTATCCCAATATTTACTGCATATGAATATTAGAATGATGCAAACCTGTTTAGACCCTGGCAGGCGGTGCCCAGGGTTCTCTGGAGGTGGCACATAGTCGTCGCCCCTTTGTGCACACTATCAATGTCCAGAGGCAGCTCGCTGAACAAGTAGTCATTAAGGAGGGCGACGACCTCACCTGCCATACTGTCAACACAAAGCAGCATGAAAGAGGTTTACATTCAGAAATGTACATTGTGAGTTAGGTCTGGTGGAATAACACTGTGGGAACCAGTCACACACACCAGGCAGTGCTGATAGACCACAAAACAACCAAAGAAGTAAACAACATGCTTGACCTCCCACAGGTGTTTATTCAAATAATCAAGATCGATGTGTATGGAGAAGTGAAATACATGAATAGTGTGGGAGAAAATGGTGTTAGATGCATTGCACGAGTCATCCCTGAAATCAGTTTATAGATCTGAAGTTGTGTTTCATCTGGTGGTTGTACCTGGATGTGTTCAGCTCCTGCAACTTATTGAGGAAAAGGGCATGAGGGGGCGGAGGTGCTGGCGGCCCTGTGAGCAGCGCTGCACTGATGGAGGCTGGAACTGTGGGCGGCTTCTCTTCATCTGTCCATCCATACAAAACAACAGAATCAACCCTTAGAAAATGCTGCTACAGCCCTTATAAGAGGACCTGGAACCCTTAATAAATGATTCATTGTGCATGCATTATAAAAGTCATGATACCATGTGTGTATTTAACATGTTGGTGATTTGCTGTCATGCCGTCTATTGAGCCCACCTGAGCTCTCATCACCAGAGTCTGTGTCTCGGGGGACAGGGTAGAGCAGAGGAGTGACCAGGCCTTTGTGAGGATGCTTATACCCCAACACCAGGTCCTCCAGTGTGCGGAAACAGTTAACCTGCACCCCCTGTGTTGTCTGTGAGACACACACACACACACACACGCACACATAAACCAAAGAACAGTATGTATGTATGTACTGTACAGTTTAAATCATACCAGCTATGCCTAAGGTTTGTGGTTACTTGAAACAAACTGGAAAGGCCACAGAAACTGTAAATACACAGAGGCACACACACACACACAAGCCTGCTAGTGTCTTATAGGATTTACATTTAAAGAAGCTCATACTGTTAATACTTTAACTCAAATATATTTTTTTCTGCACTCACAAATGTGTATAGAGTTTTAAAATTTCAAAGGTTGTACTTAAAAAGAGGGCAGCTCCACTTTCATTTCCAGTTTTGACCCAAATTCTCTCTCTCTCTCTCTCTCTCTCTCTCTCTCGTCACTTCTGTGTCTTCTTACATGATGAATATATAACTCTTACATCTTAAACCAGGTCAAAGTACTTACTACTAAGTAACCATGTGACGAATGGCATCAAAACAATTCCGAAAAAATATTCCCAGTTCAAAGGGGTTTCATTCAGAAATGTTTTATCCTCTCTTAAGGAAGAAATATTTCTATATTAAGAGACTCGTCACATGTCTGTTTTCAGTGGTTTCTCACTAAGATTTGTGGCTTTTTGCTTCACAAAGTCTTTAATCATCCACACAGACTTTGATGATGTCCTTTCAAAACACCCTTGGGAGACTTATGATCGATTTACCTGCCTTATATTTTCCACTTTCCTACATACTTTTCTTCTGATGCATTAATATTATTGAATGTGTTTCCTACTCCAAACACCTGATATTGCTTGGTGGAAATAAGCATTAGTACTTCTTTGCATGAACCAAAAAGGAGCAAGCAGCTGATCGACTGTGATAAAAGGAGGTATTGTGAGAAAGATCTGCCCAGCACCAGCTCATAGAAGGTGAAATCACTGACAGTTACTTCCTGGATACACCAGTTGTCTGTTGTCATATGAGCTCTAACGTACCATCGCACAGCCTGTCGGAAAAGCCCAGAAAGAATGGCAAGGAAGTTTTTACACGCAAACATTAACACCTTTGAGCCACAAGCAAGGCTGCTGTCAAACTTTCCATAAAAACATCCACAGCTTGGAGGGCAGCAGACTCCACATTAAGATGAATTAAGATCTCACGTTGTGCGCAGGTGCTGTGCAAAGAGTCACAGCACCATTGCTTACAAGCACAAAATCAACACAATTACACATAAGGCCACAACACAAAGAAAGCTCCTTTCCCGTGTCCTCTTTTAGACATTTTTTTGTTTTGATTGTGCTGTGAGAGAAACCATTCTTTGGCTCGAGTCATCCGCCCGTTTTGCCAGGAACTCTCCAAATGGGTATATATATAATACCACAAGGATCTCTTGAAAAGCAATTAAAGAGAAATGAAAAGGAGTAAAAGACAGCAAGAGAGAAAATCAACCCCAAAAATATCTCCGTGGCCCTCTTGGAAAAACAGAACGGCGAGCATGCGACTTCTTTGTGAGTTAACTGGAGCAAATCCAGTGAGGGAAAAACGCTTATTGGAGGCTTATACTGATGGCAGCGGAACAACAAACGAAAATAGCACAAGAGTTTGAGGAGCCTGCGTCTAAACACAGAGGAGTCAAAGGCCTGAAAACGACTGGCAGGCCATCACCATTAAACTCCTGTCAGTGGACTTATAATATATGGACCCAGTTAACAAAATGCCACAGATGACTTGTGGTTTGTCCTTTCACAAAATGTATTAGTCTCTCTCTCTCTCTCTCTCTCTCTCTCTCTCTCTCTCTCTCTCTCTCTCTCTCTCTCTCTCTCTCTCTCTCTGATGTGTGTGTATGTTTTGTGTTTGCATTCATCTGTAATGATTAAGCAATTTGCTGACTCAGTGGCCCCCCTGGTCACAGCATCAAAAACACACACAGTCACACACACACACACACGCACACATAAACGCACACGCACATTGTCACTGTGGACCCATTATGTACAATACAAACACCCCAGTGCATTCACACACAACAAATACGCACGCCCATTGGTCAGCGACTCGGAGTGTGTGGGCAGAGTAGGAATCTCTGAGACACAAGCACAAGTTTCTCCTCTGTGCAGCTGAGATCATGCAGCAAGCACGCAGCCACATGGCAGAAATGCCATTCAGACAACGAGGCTACTGCAGCAGCGACGGAGGGGAAAACACAAACATGTACTTGTTCTTTTTTAAAACGGGCCAAAACAAAGCTTTGTTTGATGTGTGTGGTTGTATAATTTGTACCAAGGCTCTCTTTGTCTTTTGTCTTTCTCTCCCTCTGCTACCTTATTGTTCACACAGACGGATACAATGTTGCGTTGTGTCGATGGATCACTCACCTGAACTGCCAGGAGGCCATCTGCGTCAGGGAGAATACGATAAGTGTGAACATGACGCTGGAACCTTTGAAAGAAGCGAGAGAAGCCATTATTCCTGGCATGGCACATTACAACATGCCTGTGAGCAAACACAACGTTCAGAGGGAAATATTCCTCAGTTTAGTGTCGAAATAAGGACCAGATGTCTCGCTATAGTTAAAGACACTGTAACTTTCTGAACAAGGAGCCTCTTACTTCACAGATCGCCAACTGTGGCTTGTAGATGACATAAATAGAGCTTTTTTTTTATCGTTAGCTTGCAATCACACGAGCCAGGGAGGACAAAAACAGGAGAATGACGGAATGCAAGTGAAACGTGTGCCAGGAATTTAAGAAATGAAAGGAGGGAATGAGACACCGGGAGAGGAACGAAAGGGAAAGGGGAGAGCTGCGTTCGGGGCCCGGCCTTCGCTCTCAGGAATGTGTCTGGTTCGAGCTGATGAGCACTCAGAGCGGTGTGGTCGCCGCAGCTCCTGCCCTCTTCAAGGGGCCCCAGGAAAGAAAGCGGGGAACTGGGTAAACAGGGAGGTTTGAGCTGGATGAGGACGGGCTGAGAGGAACGGGACAGTCCGATCACGCCGCAGAATGTGTGTGTGTGTGAAGCTGGCCAAACACTGACGTAGCTCTTCAGCAGGTCGAATGCTGCCTGCTGGCAGAGCTTTGAGAATCTAATGGATATGACAGGGACACTGCAGAATCCATTCGCAGATGGAGACACTCTGCACAAATCCATATTTCGCAAGAGCTCTTAATTAGGTTTTGTTTAACTCTGGTACAACCTGAGAAGCACTGTTCTAAATCGATTGGTTATCAAATAATTTATAAAGATGTGTAGCAGACTATATGATAATACTAATAATGATATTAATAGATCAAATACATTTTTTTAGGTATAGTTACAGCTCACAAACACAATATTAAAAGAGTAATAATATTAAAATAATGACGTCAATAACCTTTGGAAGTGCTAGCTGTGACATATTGCCTGTCCTCCAAGCAGGTGAATGTGTGTGTGTGTTTGTGTGTGTGAGTGTGTGTGTGTTCTACTCACAGCAGGCACAAGGCGAAGGCTCCTGGCACAGACTCACTGTCTCTCACTAGGTAGCTGCCATCCCTGCCTGCCCGTGCCAGCAAATCCTCTGCGTGGACACGGCTGATGTCACGATGATACCATGCTGCCGTAGCCATGGTAACCAACATTAAGAGAGGGTATGTTTGTACAAATAACCCACATTAGGTAAGGAATCTCACAGAGCCGTGTCAGACTTGCTCAGAGGACATCAAACTGCCAGTCTGTCGCTTGAGTTGGCAGCAACTCGTGTGCTTAGAACTTCCCCATGATCCTTTTCTTCGTCATGAAAGTCTCAGAGAAAGAGACAATCCAAGAGAGACAATCCAACACCTTGTGGAGCTGTGGCACTTCCTGCGTCCCTGCCGGTCCCTTGTGGGTCACACATCCTCTTGCACTGGAAAAGGAAAGAGGGAACATCCAACTAACGTTTCCAGTCTAAATTGCAGATAGTAACGTCCAAAAAACACAAACAGACAGACAGCGAGAGAGAGAGAGAGAGAGAGAGAGAGAGAGAGGGAGAGAAGTGCAGCAGAGTCTGAATGAAGCAGCTCTCCCTGAGGCAAGGACGATGCCTGTAGCTTAACCACAAACACGGGCCCTCCTCCTGTACAAAACAAAAACCCCACATGCAAACAACAGGAAACAAGAACCAAGAATGGCAAAACAAAAAAATGAAGCCCCACACACAGTGCCCACACACACACACACAGTGGAGACACACACACGCACGTACACCAGATGGAACCTCTGTCAGCTCTAAAACCAGACAGGCATGCAACAGAAACCAGACTAATTCAAATGATTTCCCAGCTCTGTTGCCATATAAGGACACAGGAACACCCTACACAAGGTTCAGCTGATGACTGCAGTTCTCTTTGTCTTCTCCAGGCCAAGATTCCATTTAGGTTGTCTCCTCTGGATGGATCCGGGATACTCCAGGGGGGCCTCGCTGTCAGGCTGGAATGTGTGTGTGTGTGTGTGTGTGTGTGTGTCTGTCAGAAATGTCCCGTTCCACACTGGCGTGGTCTCTCGCTGGCTCTTGGGTGTGCTGTCAGAGCGGAGGGAGGGAGGACTCGGAGAGGCAGAGGACAACCCCAACACAGCGTCAGGGCAGACAGAGGAAGTGACTCCACATTCCAGATGGCGGACACAGCCAGGAGAATTCTTGCGAGAGGCTCAACTTCACCACCAGTGTGCGAAAACAGCGGATTGCTTCCTCTCTCCCTCTCTTTACTCCCTCCTTCTCTCCCAGCCTTTTCTCTTTCAGCACAGCTTTGCACACACAGGTGAGCCCCTTTTCCATTCCCTCCTTTTCCCGTCTTTATCCCCTGCAGTTTCTTCCTCTTTATACTTTACTCTTCCCTCTTCTCCACCCACCAAAGCTTTTTCTTTTGACACTGTCCCTGACTCCCCTTCTTCTCTCGCTCGCTCCAGTCCTTCCCTCTCAGCAGAAAGCAGCGTCCATATGGTTATGATCATCCCTCACTTTCTTATTTTTGCCCTCTAAAAACAACGCCCATTATTCCACCCTCCTTCTCCTCTCCCCCTCCATTAGTTTGCAGTGTATAACTCTGTGGGAAACTGTTTGGGTCCATATTTGCTGTTCTGCTACTCAGCAGAAATGAACCAACCACCAACCGCAGGCTCCATAATACAAACAGACGCGAGTCCAACTCCATCTGATGATCTGCACACTTTGCATGTTCAAATTATGAACTTTGGAAAGCTTGTTGCTTCTAATTGTAGATGTTTTGGAGTGGATGGATAAATAAGTAAGATTTGCATCTCCTCCACTTCAGTGCAAATCATTTTCATATATTCAAAGCCAATGTCGAGGTTGCAGAGGTTTTCACTCCAAATAGTTTGCATACATTTGAAAATGCTTGTTCAAGTGCATATAGTGCACTGAAGAGAACAGGTCATATAACTTATGAGTACTCACACTTACACTTACAGAAACAATTACCTAACAATCAGGCATTTACAGTCACAAAATCTATCAACTATCTTATAATATGGTACAATACAACACATCATCTTACTTGGCTCCTGTTTGCAAAGTTTATTCCCCTCATGATAAAGTTGCTTAATAAAGAGATATTATTAAAAAGCGATGTGCAACTCATCTTTTTTTGGAACCACCATGTGTAATTCTTTGGTGTTAAATATTGCCGAATATGTAACAATGGTAGATATATGCTGTATGCTAACTTAACAGTTTTGGGATGTGTAGTGACTTTACAGTGGAAATGAAAAAGACTCATAGATGTCATTACGTAGACTCAACTGATTTGATGTAAGTAGAGTATGCAGTTCATGGCCTCAAGGAAATACATGAAATCAAATATAAATGACTCAATCTGTTGAAAAATTAATTCGTTTTTTCATTTTGCCGTTGTATTATCAGTGTAGCATGTTCATATTTTGCATACTATCTGTAATAATAGTAGAAAACAGCACTTTGTATACAGTGCAGACCTTTAGTATGAAGTGTGGCAGTATAGGACACTGAGTGAGCTTTAATACCAAATAATTTACGTTGAAACATGGTATTTCTATTTGGGGTTCAATGAGGTTTTTGTTCTTCCTATTAATCACATATTTCATTCTCAGAAACACCATTGGTCTGACACAGATCTGCTTCCTCTCTGTTCTGCCACAGCTCACGGTCATGTTTATTTGTGACTGTATACTTTCAGATCAGCTTCTTGCCTTATTGACTGTGGATGGCCACTGGCCTTATTGGGCCTTTCAAAGTCACAGCATCAGTTTGGGCAAAGTTACTGAAGCGCTGCTGGTTAGAACATGGATGGGTAAAGGCTAGATGGGATTATCTGAGTCCATTCTAAAGTGTATATTTTAAGTGTTTGGAGCAGTTAACTTCATTAGCGTAGTGTATATGTGGACGTCTTGCAGCACCACAAAACCCCGATCGGTTCTGTTAAGTACCTGAGTTTGTTCCTGTTTTTAGCAACAAACACTGTAACACTGCCTCAGTTTAGCATCCTACTGAAGAGCGTTGTTAAGAAGGCGTAATACCCGAGTGGTGTAAGCCTCAGGACGAGTCAAGAATTCCTCTGAGAGGGAATATTGACTGATTATTTAAAGCGCATGCCTAAAATGGAGCCAGCTTAAGCATAAGGGGCTTACCTTACTATACTGGACCATGTGTGACAATCCTCAGCCCAAACAGGGGAAGAGCAAAACCCAAGAAATAAAGGTTCATCACTGAGACACCAGAGGTCAAGATTGGTTTAGATTAGGTTTATACTTTATTCTGGGATAATATTAACTGGTATGTAGTAGCAATACCAGTGGTAAACAATGCATCTTCATCTGAAATACTTGTGATCAGTGTCAACAAAACAACAGACTTAAGGGTGCCAGTTATTTAAAGCCATAGCCAAGCTATCACTTCTAAATTCATAGAATTTTCTACATTCTTTTAATACACATTCGAAGTTCCAGAAGAAGAAGCACAACACAGCTAAAATGATACTAACCCCTATGGTCTATGATAACTTTAATGCACTTTAAAGTTTCATTGACTCTGATTACTATGATTATTATTATTATTATTATTATTACTATGATTATTCATCAAGTGTTAATTATTAGGAAGTGCTATTTTGTTCGCTTTATCAGTGCACCCAGATGTTTCTTTGTTTGGTCAGTGAAGCGCTGAAGCAAGAAGTATCAGAATGACTGTGAAGGCTCACAATAGATAATTGACATTTTATTACGTGTTTAGAAAGAGGAACGCCTTAATCCATGTTTTGTATAATTGTGGTATGGTTTGATATTGAGGGGGTTTTACACGTATACAGTACATTTGCACCTTACCAGTGTGATATATCCTCCAGGTCTGACCCAACTCCCTGTCGCAAGAACGTTGTACAACCATCACCAGAGTACAACTGTAGTATATGTTTAATGGAATGTGGATTGAGGAAATTAATCAATGTAACTTTGCACACATGTCCCCTGTGACCCCTCCAGCTGATGGTCTGGCAGCGTAACATATGGCCACACTCTTCTGTCTAGGCAGCTTTAAAGAGATCCCTAAAACTGTACCAACCAGAGAGTGGTATGGAGGCCAGTGCAGCCTGGACTGCCGAGGTGTCACTGTAAAACCCATCGTCCAGCCCCAGTATTTAATCAGTTAAGTACACCTGGCCGAGAGGTTCAACGGTATACCCCGTCAATCCTCCGGAGGGATTTTCCTGCATGGTAAGGTCAAGGGTCAACCACAGGATAGCAGCTTACATACACTCTTGGCTTCCTTAGATACATAGTTATATTAAGATATGTATGGTAAGGATTTGAAATAGTAATGAATTAAAACTCCCAGTCCCCCCCAGGATACATCTGTACATACTGTATGTTATGTTATCAAGGAAAACCCCCTAAATGTCAGGGCTAGTAGGTGTAGTATATGAGCTTGTTTTTCATGTAAATACGTTATTTATTTGTTGTTATACACCCTTTAAGTACAAAATGTATGTGTTTACTTTAACAACCATGAAGCAAGAAAACAATTGGAAACCATTAGAAGTCATCTGCAGTCACACTGGTACTAGCTGTGAAGCCTTGTACCTTACATGTCAACAGGTCACTTAAATGTCGGTGAATCTGCCATGTGTACGGATTGTACAGGGCAGCCATCTGTCACCCTGGCTACTGAAATCCATTTAATACCACCACACTCCTGTCTTAGCAAGAAGAAGGGAATTCCTTCAACATTCATGTGCAGCAAATGTGTCACAGATTGAATTAAGCAGTGCAGAAAATCACATGGTTGTGTTGCAAAAATGACATAGGACTTGCAGGAGAAGGCAGAATTAATGAATGTTTACATCGTTGTTCCGACTGTAGCTATAGGAAGATAAAGCATTAAGAAGAATGATGTAATGATGATTTAACTTGTGCAGAGAACTCTTAATTACTTAACTACAGAAAAACAAAAACTGGACCAAAGGCTGATATGTACGAGTGAGTGAATATAGCCCAGACAAAGCCTGTTGTTTACGCTCTATATGTAAGCCAAACAGTGGACCAAAACAGTAGTTGTCTAATGAATTGATCAGATTTTCTCTAAAAACAGCCCTCTCAGTGTAAGCTGAAGGGAGGGCGAAAAGGTTGGGAGGTCACGGTATAAAGGCAAACGACAGGCAGCGATTGGCATCACACACGCCACACGGCCAACCGGGACGGATTACAGTCGACACAGGACACTCACGGTGAGAGAGTTGCTTGACTTACTATACATTAAGAGGAGATGAGTTTAGTATAACATCACCTCATGACAACATTTACAATTATACAGGAGAGAATCAGTTTTACTTTCAGTGTCAATTCCCAACCGGAATCTGTACTTCAACCATTTGATCAACATTATGCTGAGTTGGAGGAATAGCATGTTGATTACTTGTCTGTATTAATTAAAGTCAGAAGTGCAGAAGTGGATAAGTGTATTTTTACCATTATCTATTCTAGAACCTCAAAATGGTATTACATCATTGTTATGGTCGCAGAATTATCATTACGATATCAGTTCTGATCTATGAACATTATCAGTAGTTCATTTTGTTGAGCCACTGAATGAGAAACTAAATGTTAAAGGATAAATCTAAGAAGCTGAACTTTTCCTACAGTTATAGTGTTGTTACTTTAATACAGCATGAAATTGAATGCTTTGATAACTGTCTTGTTGTCTTTTTACATTTTTCAGCCATCGTCTGCAACTCAGCTGCCAACATGTCGAAGTGAGTATAGAGACGTTTCATTCACTGTTTACCATCAGTGCTAATATGCTATCTCAAATTACTATATAGTCTGTATATGTGGAGATAGCAAATGTTAACTAGCAGCAAACTGCTGAATGGTCCGAATGGTTAATATGATTCCTATGTATTGCCGTTAAACTCATTTGGATTCATTTTAAGAGTAACTTGGATGCATGGAGGCAACGAATGCAATTAATGTCAAGACCTTTCAATCTTACATGTGGGTTAAGGCAAATGCACTGTCAATCCACCAACACTGAGGTTTAGGATTAAAATGGATTGTGCGGCTGCCATGTTGGAAGGGAGGTTTACAAGACAGAGGACAGGTCTTAACAGGATTAACTGGCCCTCACCGTTAAGAGGCAAACACAGCAGAGGATTACATAATACATGACAGGCTATTTTGGGATATTGTTACAAATTACACGCATTTACCTGGAAAAAAGAAAGATGAAATGAAAGTGTAGGGTTGTGAGGAGCTGTAATTGGCAAACACAATTGGCAGGAGTTATATAGACGTAATTATATAGAGAGGAATAGATACTTGATTGCATTTTGACTTGGCCACTGCGCATCTTGTACATTTAGTCTTTCTCTGAGATGATATTCAAACATAATGCATTTGCTGTTCTTTCTTTCCAGGGTTTTCAAGAAGACCAGTGGCCATGGACATGTAAGTGTCTATGGTTACATAATCATTACAGGGCACCTCGTGGAGTTTCATATTCTATATAGCTCCTGAAACTCCTATACTTTTCTCTCCTCAGATTGCTTTGTACTTGGGGAAGAGAGACTTTGTGGACCATGTGGATTCAGTGGAAGTAGTCGGTATGTGGAAGAATGGTGTACTCTACACATCTCTGCATCCTTACTTATACACAAGTGTTTTAGTGCTAATGTGTCTCCTCTCATTTGCAGATGGTGTGGTTAAAGTGGACCCCTCTGGTCTCAATGGCAGAAAAGGTACTTCAAGCTCATTTGCTGCTAAGGATCTCTGAAATGTGCACAAAATGCTGAATCTACTGTATTCACCTTGCAGTATTCGTCTACCTGGCATGTGCCTTCCGCTATGGAAGCGATGACCTGGATGTGATCGGCATGTCCTTCAGGAGAGACATCTGGGTGCAGCGCGTGCAGATCTATCCACCTACAGGCGGAAGCACAGCCAAAACTCCAATGCAGGAATCTCTGATGAAGAAAGTTGGAGAGCAGGGATATCCCTTTGCCTTCCAGGTAAGCAAGCGCCATCTCTCAAGGATCATATTGACTGAGATACTTCAGCTTCCTTCTAACTTTGCAATTTCTGTGTTAAGATTTATTCATTGCTTTATCTTTATCTTCTTCTTGTCTCATTCAGATGCCAACAGATCTCCCATGCTCAGTCTCATTGCAGCCTGGGCCAAACGACTCTGGCAAGGTATTGCTGTCGAATCTCACTTTTCTTGTGTTTCACTACGAAACACAACCTTTAACCCTTTGACAAACAAATATCTATTTTGTGTTGGTCTGTCGCAGGCTTGCGGTGTGGACTTTGAGGTGAAAGCATACATTGCCAATAATGCAGACAATGCAGATGAGGTCATTGAGAAGAAGTATGTATCTTCACCCTCCTTGACCTGTTGCTAAGTGAAGGACAAACGGAGGCCTTTCTTTGACTCTCTGTCTTTTTTCTGTTCATAGGGACACTTGTCGTCTGATGATTCGCAAAATTCAGTTTGCACCGGCAAACAACAAACCTGGACCCAAAGCTGAAATATGCAAGCAATTTATGATGACTGACAAACCTGTACATTTGGAGGTCTCCACTGAAAAAGAGGTACAACATGGAAGCTATAATCCCTCAATTTGGCATTATATTATTATACAATTATTATTTGTATGTGATAACTGCCTTTGTCATTACATAACAGTACTCTTTGTAAACTTTGACATTATTTTTATTTCTAGATTTATTACCACGGAGATCCTATAATGGTGAAGGTCAAAATCAACAATGAAACCAGCAAGGTGGTGAAGAAAATCAAAATCTCAGGTGAGTTGTGAACAGAGAGAAAGAAAGTAAGAGTAAATGGTTACTGTGCATGCATCACCGATTCTGACAGACCTGTTTATTCTTTTTTAGTTGAGCAATCCACATGTGTTGTGCTGTACTCCTCCGACACCTACGTCAAGCCCGTCAGCACTGAGGAGTTTGGGTAAGCAGGGTCATATCAGTTCCAAATGAACAGAAACAGAATGAGCAGAAATTGTATTTGTCTCTCAAAATGATTTGATCGAATTTGGGAAATACTTGGTCAACTGGTCAAAAGTCAAAAGTCATAATCTCTGTTTCATTACCATAAACAGCGAGACAATAAACGCCAATTCTACGTTTGAGAAGAGCTTCCAAATAACCCCTACGCTGGCCAACAACCAAGAGAAGCGCGGTCTCTCCGTGGACGGTCGGCTAAAAGACGAGGACACCAGGCTGGCATCCACCACCCTGTAAGCCACAGTGCCTCAGTGCAAAAGGACTTAAGATTTATCCCTTGACGGGTTTTCATCCTCTTATTGGGTGACAGCTGACATGGGCCTGCATTGTGTCATCGACTTATCGTGTCTTAAACCAAAAGCTCAAGCTATAAAAAGTGAACTATTCCTGTTGTCTCGCAGGAGCCAAGGAGAGAAGGAGATGCAGGGAATCATTGTCGCCTACAAGGTGAAGGTCAATCTGATTGTGTCTGGCGGAGGGTGAGTGTCAATTCACAGAAAATAATAATGCATGAGTTTTTTCCTCAACACATGTTGTGCAAACTAAGGTGTCATTTATTGTTTCTCTCTCATCACAGACTGCTGGGTGGCCTGACAGCAAGGTAAGTGTACTTAAACTAACTGCCACATGTTATAAGTCAAACTTTCTTTTCAAAATCGTATAACTTCATGAATATAATTTTTTTAGTGACGTGACTGCAGAGGTTCCTCTCACTTTGATGTCCCCAAAACCCGCAGGTGAGCCTTCAGTCATATATTGCATAAATATATAAGAAACTGTTTAGAGTCTTCTGTAACTGATCTGATCAAGAGGTTGTCTCTCCTCTCTTCTCTTTGTCCAATGAATCCATGTCATCGCTGTACGCTGAGCAGAAGTGTAAGTACTCAAAACACAAATGGTGACAGATATTTCACTGAGTGTGATTTAGTTGATGATAACTTTCTCTTTATGTATTTTCTAAACTGCAGCACAATTGACTAAAGGCCTATGTAGTTCAGGTGAGGTTATTTGCAATTCAAAACCTTTTGTGGTCTTCACTGTGTCCCCTTTCTATAAAATACACGACATGTTTACATGCAGAGTTGTTAGATCTGCTGCATGACACACAAAAACAATAAAAGAAATGTTTGTTTGGAATATGGCTAATAAAAGCCTAGTGACAGAGATATGGCTGTGATATACACATGATGGCCATTTAATGAGTGCGCTGTTCCATGGTACGCACCTGCTGCATGTCTGTTAAATGTGAAAGAGGAATTTTAATGTGTGATCCTGCAGTACTAATGCAGAATTCATACATATAGCACACATGGCTTTCACATTAGATATGTATATACTAGATAATATCCTGCCAAAACTGGTGGACTACATTGAGATTCCCAGTTGCATGTTTGTTATTTGTCTACGCAAATGTCCCATGTGATCGGATGCATCAAAGTTACCTTGCTCTGCTGTTGGACTCATTGAAGCATGTTGATGTTTCTCTATTTCATTGCTGCAGCACGGATATCATTCTTGAGTAGAATTCCCAATGGAGGGGTCAGATGAACTGAAGAGGAAATTCTCGTGACCAAAAGAGAACACTGAACACTGGAACTCACTGCAAAGGGTACATGTGCAACAAAGCGTTGTTGCA
Organism: Genypterus blacodes; assembly: GCF_046128005.1. Lineage (NCBI taxonomy): Eukaryota > Metazoa > Chordata > Actinopteri > Ophidiiformes > Ophidiidae > Genypterus > Genypterus blacodes. The sequence goes on from NW_027466857.1 coordinate 9,209,192, forward strand.
AATACAATCTTTTTTCCCAATGTGTTTAACTTTATTCAATAATAGTCAATAATACTATTAGATCCCAATGATGTTAACTAGTGGCTGAGTGTCTACACTGTGCAAAATACTTTCTGAATGCCATTGTAGTTTTAAATGTAAACCGAAATGTGTCATGTATTTTTCATTTACAAGTGAACTGTCCCCTAGTATAGACTTGTTTCTTCTTAATGTTTGATTCTGTATCATTACAACCACCATGCAAAATGGCAAAATGAAAGGTGTGGCATAAAAGCCTGCAACAAAGCTCCTAACTGAAGGAATATGCCAATGCAACAGACAAAAATAAACACATTGGTTCCTATTACTTCCTTATCATTCTTGAGTCATTTTCAAGAATTTCAATAAACAAATCCACAAATGTATTTTTTTCTCGTCTGTGGCACCATACTTTGTCAATGACATTTAAATAATATATTATCATTATTACATTGAATATTCATAATACGTTTACACATTCATCCATACTAATTTCGAATGAAGTAATACAGTAATAAAACAGTGTGACATTTTTCATAATAATGACATAGATACTAAGTCACAAGGCTATTTCATAGAAAATCCTAATACATAAAATGATGAAAAAAAACATTTCACAATTCCATCAATAAATAAGTTTTGTTCATTCCATACGTGAAATGAAAACAGACGTTAATTAATGGATACAAATTAATGGACATAATCGAAAATGACTTTGGAATTTATGTTGCGTTTCTCATACTTGCCGCTTGGTTGCGCTGTTTCGCTTCGGTGCGTCCCAGGCAACAATAGCAGAGGCTCGTGCAGGGTAGAGATACTCGCTGCTCTCCGGTCTAGACATCACATCATTAACTTAGTCAGCCAGTTAGCTGTTTATCTTTGGACAAAATGTCAACCACGACTGGCGGCGGAGAGTTTGGCAATCCTCTACGGAAATTCAAGCTGGTCTTCCTGGGCGAGCAGAGTGGTAAGCGGGGTTCGATGGGTCTGGACCGTGCGGTAAATTTGGGCTAAATGAGGAATTTTGAGAAAGATGGAGCTAAGATTTCCTAGCTTCTCTGGTCCATCTCTCTGCGAGCTGACGTGGTGAAGTTACCCGCCGGAGAGCAACAACCAGAGAACACACACACGGAGATATGATCGGTATTAAAAGCTGTGTGCCAAAGAGAGAGAAATTGGGAGAAAGATGATGATCCTGGGTGTATTCCTCCTGTGATGTCATTCCTTAGCAGGCTAACGGTGGCTCACTAAGCTAGCCAAACACCTTCGTTTTCGTTGTAATACTAAAGGCCGTTAAATTATGTTACAATTACAAAAAAATTAACGTTAATTCAGGACTCATTTGAAAGATAGAACGAGCAACATATCGGCGTGTTGCAAAGTGAAGGTTTTGTACCGTGGTCCTCTCTGTGGCTGCTGAATTGGGACGCATCCTTCATCATCTCACCACTAGCGTAACTGCAGCTAACGTTAGCTAGGTGGCTAGCCTGTTAGCTGTTGAAATACATAAGCTGCGTGTAATATGTCGCACCCATGTAAACCTAGTTTGTTCGTGATTATTGTTTCCAAAAGACGTCATAAGCGTTAAGATGATTGATTACATCGTTATGCGGTGATGTCGCTGCAGTAGGGTGGTACCAAATGGTTAGCTTGCTAACTCGCTAGCCTTGCTAAAGAGCCACGTCGGCCAATAAGTCAGGAGCCTGATCCGCCTTCGCCCCAGACATTTAACAACACACACTCGCACACGCTCATAGTGACATGAATCAGACGTGATTGTGATTTAAATGTTGTGGTTTAAATGGTCGTGACTGTCTCTTATCACTGAACAAACTGGGGGGGGAATCACAGCGTTCCCATTATCCAGGATCTGTGGCTCCACCCTGACTGCCAGCTCAGCGTGTGGGCTCAGCGCTCCACACCGCATCCATGATCACGTCACTTTACTCGCCCTGTCATATCACTGAGACGCATTGATTTAGTCAGAAAACTACATTTGTCTTGGGTACACAATCGTATTGGTTGATTATTGGTTGATTTAGTCTGATTGTGTCTTTGTCTGTGCAGTTGGGAAGACCTCACTCATCACCAGGTTCATGTATGACAGCTTTGACAACACTTACCAGGTAAAGAAAAGCAACATTCATCACAACATGATAGGAAATTATTGCATCTCTGGGTGAGAGGTAAAGACCAGTGATTGGACCAATATGTTTAGTCTTCCTGGACGTCTTATTGCGGTCCAAGTGCCTCATATGTAAGGTTTTCAATCCTGAGCCGTGGGCCAACAACGCAGCTTGTTTTCCTTCTCTTCTTGTGCTCCTTAAAACCCCGGGCTTGTTCAGCCAATCACCATCATGGAGGCAGGGAGAGATGGACAATGTGCTCTGTTGTGGGTCCAGAGGCTTCACGCTGTGTTCCATTTTAAGTTGGAATTTCCTGGTTCCAAGCTCGGAGTGTTGTAAACAACAAACACGTCTGAATGTGGAATGCTCACCTAAAGAGAGGGCATTACACACAGTACTTAAGCATGTTGTACACGATCAACTACATCATAAATGAAGTCAACCTTTATTAAGAGAATCTTAATAAAGCAGCATAATGTTTTCTACAATTAAGTTCTATTTACTGATATTTTATAGAGAAGCGTCTATCAAGAATAGAGTCAATCGAAAAGCACTTATGGAAATCAAAAGGACCTTATACAGACATACAAAGTGTGTGACGTCTGTAGATTTGTCGCATTTCTGTTAACTTGAGCATTGTTCCACACTTTGTCTTCCAGGCTACGATTGGAATTGACTTTTTGTCAAAAACCATGTACCTAGAGGATCGTACGGTAAGCTCTGCAGTTTTCATCTCTTCGTAGTGTTAGAACTTGCTTATGTCATGCATTTCGCTTGCTTTTTATCTAAGAGCCACCATTTATTTCCTTTACATCATTTTACAAAGTGTCGTATTAGATGTTACCATTCATTTTGTTAGACCTGTCATGGTGATTCGTCACCTTTTACTATTCTCTGATCATGCTTTTAGTCCCATCATCATTTCATTTCATTTTTTGTTTTCCCACCTACCCCCCCCGCGGCTGGGTAATGAACCCGCCCCTCCTCCACCCCCCCTCCCCCCCTTTGTCATACGGTTGGTACGGCCGGCCAAAGATTCGGCTGCAGCTCTGGGATACGGCCGGACAGGAGCGTTTCCGCAGCCTCATCCCCAGTTACATCCGCGACTCAGCTGCCGCCGTGGTGGTTTATGACATAGCCAGTAGGTATCATGGCCTCGCCTCATCTCCTCGTCCTTCCGTCTTGTCTGTGCAAGGACAAACAGAGCATCTTACCTAGCCACGCAACCCCATAACATCATTTTCCGGCTAGAGCATTTCTGGCTGTTTGCATCTGCTGTTGGCACACTTAAGCATTTTTCCAGAAGCATCCCAAGAGGTTTATGCTTCCTAAAGGCCGTTACATACGGAGCTGATGGAAGGAATAACCCTTAAGCGCCATCAGATAGCAGATCTTATGGGCAGAGATCCACTGAAACACCCTGCATAACGTTTCAGCAGGACCTTTTGCATGTAACACTTCCATAACACTCAGCATCTGTGACCCTCCTGCATTTGAAAGATTTTTTTTCCCCCCATTCCTCCATTTAAAGGGTCATTTTCTCATATCTGCTGTATCGGCTTGCAATTCCTTAATCTTCCACGTCCTCCACTTCCTTACTCTGCCTTACTCCTCTTATCTCCACCTCCTTGTCTTTTTTCTTCTCCTCCTCCCCGCCCCGTTTCCAACCCTCAGGTCCGGCTCCAGCTTTGGGACACTGCTGGACAGGAGCGTTTCCGTAGCCTAATTCCCAGCTACATCCGTGACTCCACCATTGCTGTGGTAGTTTATGACATCACCAGTGAGTCAGGGCGGCTTTGGTTCTTTAGAGGTTTAGCGCCACGGGAAGAAGAAGCTTGTAGCTGCTAAGAATCTTTATATTAGTGTCTCAGTGTTTCAGTAACTCTCTCTTTCTTCCCTCAAGCTTCTTCCTCTGAACACTTTTACTCACCAACACTTGACTTTTTGAATGAGCTACTCTGACACAACACTCTCTTTCACTTTAATGAAGATTAATACCTTGCTTGTGCACACTTTCCAACTGTAGCCAGAGTGTTTTTGTTTGTGTTCCTACTGACTGACGTGTGCAGTAATTATGTTTCTCCCCTCGTCCCACAGATCTCAATTCATTCCAGCAAACCTCAAAGTGGATTGACGACGTTAGAACAGAGAGAGGGAGTGATGTCATTATCATGCTTGTTGGGAACAAAACAGATTTGGCGGATAAAAGGTACACGGCGGTGTGAGGATGTGTGAATGTGGTGGATGCGGTGTTTAGCTGCTAACATATGAACTGTGATGTAACCAGGATGTAGTAAAAGTAGGTAAAGGAGTAATACTGCTGTTATGAACGATGCCAGAGCCTGAACCCCTCCACATTCCCTCCATTCAGTGTTTTTTGCATCTCACCCAGTTTTACTTTATCATCCTTTGATATTGTGCTTATTTCAACGGTTTTGTTAGAAGTTTAAGTGTCTTAATTTTGTCATGAGTTTCTTTTGTTTGCCTTTTGTTCTCCTCATTCATCCTTTCTTTTTGTATCATTTTGATTTTTTTATTTGTGTTCTCCTCAACCCTCACCATACTCCCTCCCTCCCTCCCTCCCTCCCTCCACCCCTCCATCCTCGCCTCCACCCATCCCCTGGACCGCGGCAGGCAAGTTTCTGTCGAGGCGGCAGAGAGGAAAGCTCGCGAGCTCAATGTGATGTACATAGAGACCAGCGCCAAGGCTGGCTATAACGTCAAACAGGTTGGTGTTCCATCGGCGGCGGCGGCGGCTCTACACTCGAAACAAATGCTCCTCAGCGCAGCACACGGTGTTCCTTAGCTCAGGCGATGTTTCCATTATGTAGCTATTGGTGAGTGAGCGAGTGAGTGAACGAACTCTGGAGTGGATTTGTGCTGCCTCATCCTTCCTCGGCACAGCAGCTCCTCTCTTCCTTTTTGTCTTCCTCTCCGTCTGTGTTGTAACCAAACTAACCACTCTCTTTCTCTCCTCACCAAAAGACGACCTTGGGTTGAGCTCTGTGTTTTTCTCTCTCTCTGTTTCTCTCCACTTCCTCCACCTTTCCCTCTTCGGCCCCTGTCCTCTTGGCAATGTTCCTCCTTTCCATACCTGTCTTGTTCGTTCCATCTCCCCTCTCTGCTTTTACCTGAGCAGACAGATCACCACGGAGGGGGGCGAGCAGAGAGCTAAGGAACTGAATGTCATGTTCATTGAAACCAGTGCAAAGACTGGCTACAATGTCAAACAGGTAGTTAAGCCAAGTCTGTCCTCTGTGTCCACTGTGTCCACTATCTTCACCTCTTTTTGTTTCTCCCCCCCCCGTCTCACACGGCTCATCGTCTCTTCTCTATACATTCTGAAGTGATTTCTCTCCCACAGCCTTTGCTTGTTAGTGCTTTCAGTTTTGGCTCAATCGTTTCTCACAGGTCTGCGTGTGCGTGTGTGTGTGTGTGTGTGTGTGTGTGTGTGTTTTCTGTTGTTGTGCTTGTTGCTCATAGGTTGTTTTTTTTTGTCTGATTCATTTCAACCTCTGCACCCTTTTGAAATGATTTTGCGTGCCTATAATGGATTTGCTCTTTCGGGGAGATTTGCGCCGTAACCTTTACTTTCCCGCTGTTATCTCAACAAGCAGCAGCAGCTTCTGTTCCATTTTGTGTTGCTGCTGCTGCTGCTTGTGTTTGCATATAAACAATACACCCCAGTGCCTATTTGATCACTTTCAATCAAGCACACAGTCCATTTGTGATTCGACAATATGTGCCTGTTTTTTTCTGTGTGAGATCTTGACCGTGTTGTTGTCAGACGCAGCTGTTTCACTTCGCCCACTTTTGTTTTGCAGCTGTTCCGTCGCGTCGCCGCCGCTTTACCTGGGATGGATAGCACACCAGAGAAAAGCAAAGAGGACAGTATCCTTTCTAAAGCAGCTATGAGTCGGTTATGCAATGATATCGGGTTTTGCTGTCAGTTAGAGAGTAAGTCGTGAGGGGGGGAGGGGGCGGGGCCTGCCACATAGCACAGTGAAGAATAGTGAAGTTAAACATGCAGAGTCATGGACGTTGCTTAACTCTCGCCTCAGTGATCGACATCAAACTGGAGAAACAGCCAGAGATGACTGTGACCGAGAGCAGCTGCTCCTGCTAGTACACCTCACCCCCCCACACACACACCCCTCAGCCTGTCTCCTCCCCACCACAACAGCTTGTCTCTCTCTCTCTCTCTCTCAGTGGCCACTTCGCCTCCACCCTTTGGCTCTCCGGCCGGCGGGATGGAGGAACTTCTTTTCTTTTCTCCCCCTTTTCAACTCAGTGACTTTTCAGAGTAACCCCATGTGGATGTGCTACACTGTATTCAAACAGATTATCTGGAGAAACGGTTGAAAACGTTAAAAACATCTAAAAACAAGACTATGTTTAAATGATATGTTCAGATTTTCATCCAATTGCATGGCATTATATAGGATCGCAGACTGACATAGCTTAACCGCTCATGAGTTATCGCACAGTTCGGAAACCTTTTAGTGCTGTTACTCTTTTGTCATTGTTGTAAAGTAAAAATTGCTTGGGAGTATTTAAGTAACTGCAAGGTTGAAGTCTCAGTCCTTGATGTTTTACTTCTTTTTTTTTTGTTTGTTTTCAACGAAGAGTTTGGCCTACAAATAGTTCTCTCCGTATCATGGAATCTATGAATGCTCATTTCTCTTATTTTTTTTCGGGACTCATTTTGAGGAAGTAGGACGAGGTTCTCAGCAAGTGAGTTCTCTTCATTGCAAACCGCCATTTTTCCCGTTCAAATTAGCCCTGTTTGGTGGAAGAGGGTTTTACGGGACCATACACTATTTATCCGTAACGCATCTGAAGGCATAAGCAGCCAAAGAGTACCACAGTGTGTTAGTAGACCAGCTGTTAACATGATTTGAGACCTTATTTCCAACAGTGCTGCAACAAAAAAAAGGGATGTAAAACTACGCAATGAGGAAACATCAAAGGGAAACATCCAGAGTTCTTTATAACGGCTACTAACCTGGAACTACATCTGTCTACGTTGAAACTATAGCAACTGTCTTTCTAACTTTGTTCAATTAGCTGCACACATACTAACATCTGAGGAGGAGGAGTTCCCCTTAAAGATCACACAATTAAAAGAAGGCAAGGTCGAGTTTTCTTTCCCCCGCGCCGATGGAGAGGGGGGGAAAAGAGTTAAAGTCACTTTGGTTGCTATGACGCACCGCCATCTCATTGATATTTTTGTGTTGTGTTGATTACACTTATTGCAAGAACATGCAGCATGCTCACCATGCAGGATTTCTATGGATAAGAACACAGATGCCTTGCTTGTTTGTTCACCAACGTTGTGCACTGAATCAAGCCACAATATTGTAAAATATAATCGAAGCCTGCTGACTGGTTCATGGCTTCACTCGTCGTTTTGTAGAGCTGGTAGATACAAGTTTGTCCTCGGATACAGCTTCACGCTTACTTACACCCTCGCTGTAAAAAAGAAAAAAAGGTGCAGAGAAGGTAGTTGCAGTCTTCGCTGTATTGCTACTGCCTGTGTAGGACTGTTGGTTTTATGTGTTTATTTATTTTGTAACTTGGGACATACTCAGTAAACATTGTACGCTTGACCAAAAGTTCAGATGCTGACACGCATGTTGAAACATTTAGTTATTTAATATATTGTTAGCGTGTCTGCTGGGAATTCGCCCAAAGGCAAGGTTACGCTTTTACTTTTGCAACGTGTGCGTGTGTGTGGAGTCAGTAGCTTGGTTTACAGTCACCGACACACACACACACGCACACACAAAGTCTAATACACACATTAGCACAACAAAAGACACAGGTCAATTTGCTGTAGCTTTGTTTTAAAATGTAAACACTTAAAGGAGGATTAAAAAGTTCAATATTTAATTACATAAAACAACCATCTTAACATTAGCAGCTCTTCTATTACCTGTCACTGACTGAATACTCAGCTTTGTGCTATTCTGAATTGTGTCTGTCCATTTGAAATATGCTGTCTTCTCGTGTTTAGCAACGTTTGTGTGAATAATGTACTATTACTATCTGATGTATAAAAAGGAGAGTTAATGAAACACACAAGTGTAGGCCTATCACATGGAATATAATAAAGATATTTCACCAAGCCTCTCGCCTCTGGAATCCATTTCTTGATGACGTCGTTGTTTATTTAGACTTTTAATAATCAATAATGACATCTGGCAACATTACAAAGAAGATCATCGACTTGGAAGACATTAAACACTTACAGTAGGTTGATTATATGTCTGGAGACGAGTGAGACTAGAAACATATTTGTAGGGTCAATCAATTAGCCACTGACAGCTCGAGTGAAACTGCTTATTGTGCAACACACATACATACACATGCATGTAGTTACAGTGGGGAGGTGTGGCCTAGTGTGAAGGTAAACACTGCACCGCACACATTGGCTAGAAATCAAAGCTTAAAAATCAACACAAAGCTATATTGTTACTCCTTTACATTAATACTTGATGTATGCATGTATGTATTGTTTTGTTAACAATTGAACAGCAGCGTGTGTATGGAACATGTTATTTAGGTCAAATGGAATGTTTTTATTCTTGATGGAAAATATAACATCGAAACGAAGTTGTTTTTTTGCATTGAAGAAACAAAAAATACCACATAATTAATTTTACTTTATTTTTTATTTTTTAAGTAGAACTTGAGTCAGCATTTGTAGCAAGGTCGATGGCTTTATTCATTGTTATTCTTCCGGGAAAAGTGTATTATTGAGCCTTTATAGTCGTGATCGTCCCCGGCACTGAGTCAGTCACCCTCACACCTACACACTCATCATGGGCGGCCCACTGTGTGTTTGTGTCTTTCACACTTCTGATACAATATTACACAACACCACTCACTTATGGCGTTCTATACTGACGCTCCTAGCTTATTTTGGTTTGTTTTGGGGGTCTACTACACTTAAGTGACTACTTTAACATCACTGACTTCATTCTATTTTTGAATTTATTCTATTTCATTATGTTTACTTTGGTATTTACCCTCAGATAAGAACTTTAAATCGGTCTTTACCTTCCGGCAGGCGAGCACGAGGATGTTTCCCGACGTACTTACGCACACCTGGACTCCGGAAGTTGTGACGTCAGGAGGAGAGGAGAGAAGGAATGGCTCTGGAATTCCAACACAAAGAATCTCGTCGGACTTGATTGGTGGTCGACTCGCATATAACCGCGTCGCCGGCCAGCACACACACAGCTGAAGCTTCCACCGGTTGACTTTGACACACACACAGGGCACACAGGGCACACACACCGCACAGGCATTGTTTCACTTCTTCTTCTTCTTCACTTCTTCCCCCTTCTTCTTCTGGTACTTTTCCCTGCACTGATTCAGATTTGTACTTTTTTGGAAGATGTCTGCCAGTATTTTACCTGACGAGGCGTTCTTCGCGGAGTTCAGAAAGCAGTGCCTGTCCACGGAGAACTGGAGCAACAAGTATGAGAAAAACGGAATGCAAGTGTGGATCGAAGTCCCGCCGGTGACATCCACGAAAAGAAACACGCAGAAGATCCACAAGATCAAGGTGAGTCCCCACGCGAGACCACCTGTTGCGGGTCACGTCAAACGCGATCGCAACGAAAACTATGTAGATGTCATGTGTAACAAGCCTGTGTGTGTATGTCTGTGTGTGTTTTTAGTGTAAAATGGTCGTTAAAGATGTATCGGCTGCCACCATGTATGATGTCATCCACGATGGCCAGTACCGTAAACAGTGGGACCCCACCATGCTGGAGAGCTATGATGTTGCCCGGCTCTCTGCCAACGCTGATGTGGGCTACTACTCATGTAAGCACCTTCTTCTTCCTCTTCTTCATGCTGGGGTCAACTTTGCATCTGCTGGAAATGTACAAAAAAGGGCATAGTTAGTAGTTTGAGTGAATTTGTAGTGTAGTTTAAGGTGTTTCTGTTTGTCCACCTGTATTTGCACTCAGGGGGAAGATGTTGCAAGACTAAAGGTAGGATTCATTGCAGGGACGTACACGAGTACTCAAAGGTCATGTCCAGTACTTTCTTAAAGCTAGTCTAGTACCAACTGCTCTTGATTGTCTCCTAGTGCAATCACTCTTAACAGTCATGTCTGATGTCCTTTATTATTATAATATATGGCAACCTGGCTGGTGCAGGACTCCAGCGCGTGCAGCATTGTGTTTATGGTCAAAACAAGAGTTGAGCGTCTGAATCTAAGGTTGTGACGGTGAGAAACACAAGACGTGCAGGAAGTTTGTGCACTCAATAAATATCAAATCTCCCCCCCCTCACAGGGCTTTGTCCGACGCCGATAATGAACAGAGATGTGGTGACACTGCGTTCGTGGCAAGTGAGGGACGATGAGTACTTGGTTGTGAACTTCTCTGTCAAACACCCGGTATGACACCTCCTCCTCCTCCTTCTCTTCTTCCTCCTCCGCACGCTGTCCACAGTACCATTTCTGCAGATCAATGACATCTATTGTCTGTTCCTGTTTTCTGTGTACACATTACGTTAGTCATTTGTTTTATCCGCTGCCAACAGTTGCGTTTATGTTTGAATTGTTTTGTTTTTGTGTGTTATTTACAGAAATTCCCTCCACGCAATGACCTGGTGAGAGCCATGTCCATCCAAACCGGTTACTTCATCAAGCCCACAGGACTCAACAGTTGTACTTTCATCTATCTTTCACAGGCCGACCCCAAAGGTTAGACCCTATAAGCAATGGCTTCATTCCTTTCAAATTAGTGTTTTTATTGAAAACTGTATTTCTTAAAAATGTGCCTCCGTGGCTTTGTTGCAGGTTCTCTTCCAAAGTTGGTTGTAAACTCAGCATCTCAAGTTCTGGCTCCCAAGGTACGTACCATGACTAAGTGTTTACTGCAAACTGTTTTTGTTTACATCCGCCTAACAGAAGAGTTGTAAGGGATCGGGCTGAGAAAAATTAACTGTGAACTGTATCAGCATGTGTTAATGAATGAATGAGTGTGTGTGTGTGTGTGTGTGTGTGTGTGTGTGTCCATGAAACGATTAGAAAGTGTGTCATAGGTGTGTGCGGATAAGGGAGCGAGGGTTTCGTATGTCTTAGAAGGACAATGGTAACCATAGAAACCCCATTTGAGGGCCCTGTCCGGGTGAGTTTGCTGACAGAGAAGTATCTCAGATCAACCTGTCGCTCGCTGCACCGGCAGAACTCGTTCCCCAGGTTTCATATCATCTACAGTTTGAAACTATTTCAACCGCATGGCAGTCTGTGGGTGTGTGAAACTGATTGAGGGACACAGATTTGTCTCGACCGAAACCTGTTCATGACCTTTTCCACACTAACCTGTATTTTTGTCCACAACACAGAGCATTGACTTGATAGTAAACAAACAGCAATAACGATTACTAATTTAGTATATCCTGCCCATGGTCCTCTAGCAAGGCACTATAATAAGAATAGCACCAATCTAAAGAGGAGACTACAGTAGTTTAACATATACTATAGCTGTTAAAATAGACAGGGTTGGATTGCTGCGTACATTAAGTGTGTAAAACTAGAGGGTAAATCCTACTTAACCCTCTTTAGTAGTAATTGTAATCACAACAAATATTGAGAAATGACTTGTCTGCTTTTAGATTGAGATTAAACCAAAAATCTGTTTGGTTTAAGAGAACACAGTCGACCACGTGGCGTTTCTACATCTCAATATCAGTTTGGTTAAAATATGTGCTGTGTACAAACATCTAAACATGACTGTGTTTATGTGGAATCACGTTTCAGCACATCTTGATGGTTTGGTTTGATGTTCCGGTGCCTTGAAAGTCTGACTTCTTACATAGTTGAGTCTTTTGTCAGCATACTGGTGGCTTTTGCAGCTGTGATGTATTAACTGTTATGTAAACCCTGCCAGAGGTGTATAGGGTTGCAAATTACAATTCATGAAACCACTTGCCACACTGTTGGATCTTCTGTTGACTGAGCATGAAGGTGTGGTGTGATTTTCATTGTTGTTCTGATAATGGTCCCCTTCTCTTGGCCCACTCCTTGCAGGTGATGAAGTGTGTACACAAGGCGGGACAAAACTATCCCGAGTGGAAGCGGCAGAACTCTCCAGACCAGAAACCGTGGCTGTTCCCGGAGCAGAGCACGCTTCCCATGATGGATCCCGCCGAGCTGTCCTTACAGAGGGCCGACTCGTTGGAGAACGTGGACGAGAGCTCCGCGGTGGACTCTCAGAACAACGGGGACAGCAGTTGAATGGCCTTCCGGCAGTGACACGCATACTCACGAGCGCGACAAGACTCTTCCGAACGTCCAGTTTTCCCGCCACATCATCCGTGTGCCTTTTTCTTTTTAGGATAAGCAAGAGAATGAAGTGTTTACAGGCGTCTGTCTGTCTCAGCAGATGTACATGAGCACGGAACAAGTTCACCTCACGCCACAGCCATGAACTAACATGTCTCAGTGTTTAACCCCCCCACCCCACCCCCACCCCCTGTATTTAATTAACACTGCAAGTTAAGGGGTTAAAGTGTGTATTCCTCACATCACTACATTTACTTATGGAATCTTCTACACGTGAACAAGGTTTAAATGAAGGGAAGCTACAGGCTCTTCACCCTGACAAAGGACTGTGAATAGAGACGAGGTGAGGTATCGTGTGAGTAACGAGGTGCCAAATGAAGTGGAACTGTATTCTTGTGTTTTCATACACACACTTCATTTTTGGTTAAAACATTATAGACACTGCAGAGCTAAATGTTTTAATTCTTAAATATATATATATTAAATCACATGAAGCGGCACATAAACTGACATAAACTTCCCTGACTTTTTTATTTATTGTCCCATGACTTGTGGCCATCTTCCATATGTAACACAAGGAGGCGGCCTCAGAGATCATGCTATTTATGTTGTGCAATCAAAGAGAATGAAGTGTAATTTTTGAAGTTATACAGACGGTTGACTTGCAGAGAGACCAGTTGGGGAACGAAACTCTCACACAACGTGCAGAGCAAATCTGCATTTTATTCCAAGGTAAATATGTGCCTGAAGGATTTGGATGCACAGGATCTCATTAACGCTTGATTATTTATTCATATGAAGTTATCGGCTGAGATTGTGTAATGGAATGAAGCCCTGCAAGGCTGAGAGCTCTTTTGTTCTGTTTTTTTCTACTGATGTCTGGGCTTTGTAGAATAAAACCATGCGAAGGTTCTCGTCCCCTCTGTAATCACTGTAATTTAGTGTTTTGGAAGGAGGCTGATGTTCTCGAGAGAAACTCAAACCTGTGGAGTGGAACAACGAGTTCAGCTGCTCAAACCAGATCATCTCCAGATCTGGTTCATGCACAAAGACAAAGGGTTACAATGGTTCAAAGCTTTATTTGTCACGTTCTCTTACAAAATAGACAGATTACAGTTTCAATAGTTTATATTCTACTTGAGTTTAGTTTCCTTTTTTCTCTGAAGTCGGTTCATTTGAAGACAAACGTCAAAACAATGTAGCAGAGATTGCAAACTGCGGTAACATCAAAAGATACACGTCCTTGGTATTTGTAAAGGAATGCTGAATGTGCTGTGCTTTTCACAGTGTTATTTAGTTGAAATGCATTTTTCTCATACTGTTCATTTGCTCGTGTGAGTGTGAGTGGGTGAAAGCCCTGCCGTGTGATTTCAGCATTCTATGTACATTTTATACATCCATACAATCATATCTAGTTATTTATCATCAAGGCAAAAACAAAAACAATGTTCAACAAAGGATAAAGTTCTGTGATTCTAAACCGACTGCAGACTTGATTATAGCTCTTATAAAGTGTGTATATGAGGTGATGGTTCAGTGAGTGAAGTTTTGTAAACATAAACGCAAGGCAAAACATTTTATGTACCGATAATCAACGTACTCTTATATAACACGTTGTAAAAGTGTGTTGCTGTCACTGAACCTACATTTATGATTGCTTAGAAATGATTAATTACACTACTTATATACATATACGGTATAATATTCGTCATAGTACCCATTTCCTATATCACAGTGGCCTGGAGTAAAGTGATACTGTCGTTGTGCTGAGCCATGAATGTGTCGCAATATGTATCTTAGTCAGACATCAGCCGCCGTGACAGAATGGAGGATGGAGGTCAGTGGGTGGAAGACGTGACGTCCCACTCCGTCCCACTCTGTCGCTGGTCTCCTCTGGCTCACCGTCTCCACTTCTCGGGAGGGAATGCTGCCACCTAGTGTACGGTCCTTTCCTTCTGCCTCTGGTAATCTGACGGAAACACAGAACACATTTGATTTGGTCATCAAAAGCCACTTCATTATCTTAACTATGTGGATTTGAGGGTTTGCTCATATGCTTGATGCTTAAAGGAGGATACTGTTGATGTCTTGAGTAAGTATTGATCAAGTGCTGCAGGCATTTTATCCATTAATATAATTTTCCACATCACAATTAAGTAACCAATAGTGTTTTGACTTAGTTTAACCCCCGAAATGTCTTCAAATGTGAGCAGACAGAGGCACAGGGACTCTATGTGCTTTACAAACGTTTGATCTTTCTGCAGACCTGATCTTGTTGGATGTTACCATAGACAGACTTACTGTAAGGGAAGTAGCGAACCCGCATCAAAATTTCTCGAGCGGTCTTCAGAATCTCTACAGCCTGAAAGAGAGAAGAGATTGATGATGATGATGATGATGCTGTAAGATTGCTTGGCTTTGTTAAAAGGTACAAATCAACCAGCACAGCTCTAAAGTACTACACTTACTCGTGAGTGTTCTATGTCTTGGAAGTCGACCTCATTCACAGAGAGAACCTGGTCTCCTTCCTGTAGACCTGCTCTGTGGGCATCAGAGTCTGGGACCACCTGCCAAAACACACACACACACACACACACACACACACACACGCACACACACGCACACACACACACACACACGATGGCAAACCTTTTAAAAGCCACATCAAATGTAAATTAAATCCAAATGGAGCGCCCATACCTTGGATATGAAGATCCCCAGCTGTGAGGCTTTGCCCCCCCGGATGTTGAAGCCCAGCTGCGCCCCTGGAGGCTTCTTCAGCACAACCGTGCGAGGCAGGAACTGAGTGAGCTCATTGTTGTAGTCTGGGTGATGAATTCGCTGAAAATGTCACAGAGAAAACACTTGACAATGGGAAGCGCAATGTCCGTTATTATGACGAGGAGCTTTTTGTTATGCTACTCGCAATGACTCAGTGATTTAGATCATAAACTATCCTTTCCTCTGAAATAGGAGTCGGATTGCATCTTAGCACCATTTGTAGGTCCACCCTTGATATTTGTGTGTGTGTGTGTGTGTGTGTGTGTGTGTGTGTGTGTGTGTATGTATGTGTGTGTGTGTGTGTGTGTGTGTGTGTGTGTGTAGAATCCCGATTTTCTTGGTGGAACGTCCAAACCTGTTATTCTGCATGTAGTTATCTCCATTACATTTGACACAAAGTAGCATCTTGTGAGTGTTGATGCTGGCAGTGTTAGTGTGATGTAGATACACACACCTCCTGTAGAGGAATCCACGCTGGTGGGTTCTCATAGGAGGGCAGGAACACCACAGGGAGCTGGTAGTCATCATAAGGAATCTTCTGATCCATTATTTACCAAAGCACCTTAAGACAAACACACATTTCCCCATTAGCGTCTTGATGTCGTTATATCCGGCTTCGTTTACCATAACAAAAGGTACAAGCTACATGCACAATATAGTACAACAATGACGTAGTGTTTAAGTTTAAACATCCGTGTTAGTAGCGTTCACACTCAGTGTTCTAGCTGAGTAAACTTGTGTCGTCACCTGGAAGCCAAATATTACTATCCAACACTACAGTTAGCTTGTTAGCTGACAGGCTAATAGAAAGAGCTCGTTATGCTCTCCGGTGATCACGAGATGTTCGTTATCATTCAACATCGAAGTCTTCTATTAACGTGTCGCATCGCAGGTGTGTGACATAAACACTAAAGACTGACAGAAACAAATCAACAACAAATCATCTCACCGAGCTGGTTGGTTCTTTAAAAGGTAGCTACTGACAAGCTCTTCTTCTCGCATTACAAACCACGACCGATCAGCAGGTTGGGCATTACCGCCACCTACTGGTATGAGCGGGTATGACCACAGGAATTCAAATTTTAAATTTATCATTAAGTAACACATTATAATAATTGACATTGTGATTATTGTTGTCGTTGTTAATTACGGTAATTTCCTTAAGCTTTCTTTGATCTTCATGATATTAATGTAGCTATATTTTTCCTCATCTCAGTGAGTAATACTGACATTATCTGCTTTGTGGTGTGTATGTTTTGACAGCGTTTTTTTAAATTATTTTATTAATCATGTGAACATCTGTCTTCATCACTTCAGGGCTGCAAAATCGGGGATAGCTGGATGGACAGACAGGTAACTTGATAGGGCTTGGCAATGCTTCATCCAAATTCACATAAAGAGCATAAGGGGCTCGAGAGTTAGCCCCAGAGCAAATGAATGTTTAAGTGTCATGGAGCAGTGCTTGTGATTCACAGCAGAATAAACAACACAACAGAACCCTGACACAGTGCACCTCAGTGCACCATTGTGGTTGCACTTGTGTTTAACAGAATGTCTAACTGGCCGTGTTCCATTTAGGTGTGCCGTTGCTGCTGCCTATTTGTCGTTCGTTAAATTTCACTTGGCTGGGTACCTGGCACACCTAAATGGAACAGAGCCATTACGAGCGTTGTGCATCACACCCTTTTGAAAACAATAAATCTAGAACCTGCTGTCACTCACCAACTGACTGATGTCTTTAACATAACATAACAACTAGTTTGGTTACATCAGGAAAACAGAGCAGTTAGACGGACGTACAGTATGACACAAACACACAAAGAGTTTTATGATGAAGCCCCTTTGTTAAGTTTTAGGCGTAGCCACTCATACTTCTTATCACTAAGACCACAGTCTGCACACAACAAACTTCTTACTATATGTGCAATTAAATGAAAATGAAGGATTGGGATGCAAACAAAAATACATGTGGGTTTAGAATTTGCTTTGTCTGTATATTTGATCTTTTAATCTCACTGTGTCATAGCAATTCCAATATTACCGTGATCTGATACATCATCACAGAGCATTTGCATGTGGTCGGATATATTTGTTATGAGTGTGGCCTAACTACATCCCACAAGTGTCATTTCAGAACATTTAAAGGAAAGCAAAACCACAAAAAGCAGCTTGAATTTCATCGCTACCTGTTTGACTCTTTTGGAAACTCCCTCCACCCGGTTAAGCTACACCCCCTTGCACCGGCACCCATTCATCCGAGCCAATTCACATTCTATCCACGAATCAGTGTTCAATGAGCACAGAGGATGGGAGAGCGAGGGGGAGAGAGAGAGAGAGGGAGATGAGAGAGAGAGTATGTGTGAGCGCAAGCAGAGTTTCAGGCTAAGAAAGCAGACGGAGCAGAAGAAGTAGACTATTGCAACTGCAATTACATGTAGCCTTGGGAGGAAGAGACAAACAATCTGTGAGGTAACTAACTATATGCTTTGGTTCATGCTAGAGATAGATAAATACGTAGATAGATAATTAGATAGATAGATAGATAGATAGATAGATAGATAGATAGATAGATAGATAGATAGATAGATAGATAGATAGATAGATAGATAGATAGATAGATAGATAGATAGATAGATAGATGAAGCTGTAATACTGGTTGAGTGATTCAATGGCATTAAAGTATGTGTGTCAGGTGTGCTACAGAAATTTCAGTTGACATAGCCAACGTGTGTGAAGTGATAACAGCTTTTTATCTGAACGTGTCTACCTGTGTCAGGTCACACTGAGGGTCATTCAGAACTGGGTTTGTTTAAGACTTCATGATGTAGCAAACGGGCCGTTACGTCTCTGATGGTAGAAGAGGCACAAATGTATTACTACTCTTTGGTTAATCATCTATTTCATTTTCATTTATAACTTGTATAACAAGCTCAGGTTTTTTGTTTTTAATCTTCCTGGTGAACATTCAGTTCCTGCAGTGAAACAAGCGCTCTTATGTTTCAGGTTATTTGGTCGTATTTGGACCTGTAGACCTGTCCAGACCTGTGTTCCTTAAGATAGGCAGCTGCATGACACATAATACTGTTTTGTAATATCTGCAACTCAGATTCACTATAGTGATAATCCAGTGTTGTAGGCTATGTTTTTAGGTTTCACCCCAGACTATTCAAATGCCTGTACTCGGCACTCCAACGTGCCCTGAAGGCCCTGAGTCACAAACCCTAACTGAACTTTCCAAGCGAGAAGACAGTTGGCACGACCTCATATTGACTCAAGTCAAACAAGATCCTGCTATGTCCTCTTTTCAGTGGAATCTCTTTATTTCTTAATGCCCCAAACCACTTATCTGCTCCTGCTGCAACCTGCTCCTGGGCCATTCAACACTGAGATTGTTTACAGTCCGTATGCCCATCGTGCCATAGTTAGCTCCAGTCCTAATCCATACCCAGAGATGAACCTCCTCTGTTTGAGCGCTGCAGCTGTGAAACCCTAATCATGCTCAGTTTCAGTCCTGCTCTCCGCTCTGTGCATGGATGTGCCTGTCACCGCTGCCTTGCATAGTAACTTCAGTCTGTGCTCTGCTCTCAATACCCCCATGGTGACGGCTATTGAAAGTGCTGGCAGTGGCTGCACCCCCTCCTTCCACAGAGGCTCCATTGAGGGGCTTATTGAGCCAGGGTCGACTTAATACCCCCCCCCCCCCCCCCCCCCCCCCCGTTTTCACCTCTCCCTCATTTGCTTTCTGTCACAGTTGTCTTTTCCCCCCTTTCTGCATAGTTTATAAAAAGAAGAAAATAGAGTCCAAGCCAGGTGTAAGATCATTTCTCCTCCTGCAGGGTGCCTGTATCAGGTGTCCACCCACCAAAGCCCGCAGATTCACTTCACCTAAACCGTGAACTAAGAGGGGAGGTGATGCCGCGTGACAGTCGCTGCAGAGTTTGCAGCCGGGGCGTCTACAGCTGCCACTGGAGTCAACCGAGTGAAAACAAGAGACGAGTGAGTGTCTGCAGTCATGCACGTTACAGATTGAACGTTGATTAATCATATCTAATAGACAATACTGTGTATTCTCCTCTGTGATGTTCATTGACTAACCTGTTCCCGATTACTTGACAGGCTCCTCTTCTTTGCACTGTATAACCTTTACAAATCCTCGTAATGATGGATTAACATTCCATTCAACTGTTTTACAATGGGAAACCTGCTTCTGAAATGCAGTGGGTGATTGAGTGGATATTTAGTTTGGAGAAAGTTGTTTGGATGTTTTGAGTGAATAGGTCTTGTAAATTCAGGGGTGATTAAAGAGCTGAATATTTGATTGTGGGCCAAGTCTAATTACTGGATTCACAGGCTCTAACAGGCTTGTAATGGACTGATCTGGAACAGAATAACAAAGGGTGAGGTGGGAGGGGTGGTGACGGTCTATAACGCAACACAATCGAGTGTGTGTTACATGATGGTGGTGCCTCATTGATGGTGATAAGGGCGTAAAGTTTCCCTTCTCCCCAAATTCTCACGGCACTGTGCAGAGAGTGGAACAAAATATGAAGAAATGTTGGAAGTGTTCCACCTCCCTTCTCAGATTGAAATCTCCCTGACACTAAACACCTCACCTGTGTTTCTCCTTTCAGCTTCCACGCTTTTGGTTCTCAGTTGTCGTCCTCATTTCCCTGCTTTCCCTATGCTGGATGTACATTTGTCTGGTTACCTACAATGACAGCGATGAAATTAACTCGTGAGTGATCTCTCTCTCACACACACACACACACACACACAGTTCTCTTTTCTGTCTTGCTTTTTCTTTCCTTTCAGGCTTGTGCACGTGCTAACCTTGACTCCCCTGCTTCTGTCTTCTGTTTTGTTCTGTTCTCAGGAAGGCGTTTGAAAAGCTGAAGCAGTGGGTGAACTGGTTCATAGTGCTGTGCATCATCTCTGCAGTGTTCACCAGCTACTGCCTTCTGCTGCTGGTGAGGAAATGAACGCAGATACAGTCTAAAGACGGAGAGGCACCACGATGTTGTGTTGTGTTCTTAAGGGAATTGTTAAATAATACTATAGCAGATTCTAAACTTCCCTTTCCTAAGCATTACAATTTGCCAGCATGCTTGTAACACCCTATTCATCATCCTTTGTATTAGCTCTTGGCACTGTTCCATGTTGCTCTGAGAGAACCGTTGGACTTACACTGTCTGCATAAGGTAACTGAAACATTCCCCCCATTCTATTTAATGAATGTTGGCTCCCTGACTAAATGCTGTGTTTGTTTTCTTCTGTTTTTTCTGCCCAGATCTTCTTATTTCTAGGTGTCACATTGATCCTTTTTGCAGTCACAGGAATAAGGGTTGGCTGGCCAAACGAATGGCCGACGGTTCCTCTCTCACTCCAGGTAAAGGCCAGATACTCTCCATTCCATCACTGAACTACAATGGAATATACATACAGTATGTAATCAGGGTATTGTTCAGACAGTTTGGAGTCATTATAAGCTGTCATTGCACATCTGTGTTTCTGATGTGTGTGTTGGCTGCCTGGCAGGCTACGGCTCCTTTCTTGCAGCTAGGTGCCGTTGGAGCTTTGACGCTGCTCAGCTGGTTTGTTTTCCGAGCTTTCCACAGATCCCGCAGAGCAGGTACGACGCAGACACACCCATCTATCTATCTATCTATCTATCTATCTATCTATCTATCTATCTATCTATGTATCTATCTATCTATCTATCTATCTATCTATCTATCTATCTATCTACGTATTTATCTATCTATCTATCTATCTATCTATCTATCTATCTATCTATCTATCTATCTATCTATCTATCTATCTATCTATCTATCTATCTATCTATCTATCTATCTATCTATCTATCTATATGATATTTATGTTACTAGTTAAACCACACTTGTTCAGACACACAGCAGTGTTAACATGAAGACAGGATTATCTCACTGTTTGACTTGTGTCGCCCTCCAGGCTCTAGGATCCTGATTGCTGTGCTGTTTGTTGCGGTGTCGGCAGCCATCTTCCTTTGTCCTCTGCTTATCCGGTCTCCTTGTCTGATTGAGTCAAAGGAATTACCTCCGAAACCCAATCTCTTTGGCCACCGAGGTGCACCAATGGTGAGCAGCTTGATTTCCAGACTTCTACAGCTTAAATATCATAATTTTCTGTGATTCTTAGTTATTCCATCAAAGTAAGAACAAATTCTTAATGTGTTATGTGTTGATTCAAACTCTACAGTATGATTATATAAAATATGACGTGAGGCAGGGTCGCCTTCACATTTTGTAATGGATAACATAGAGACATTTAAGCTTCCATTTGTGCATGTTGTCGTGTTCTCTGGCCTTGGGGCCGGAGATGCGCCTGTCTATCTTGTTTCTGTGACCTGGTGGAGAGACGCAGAGGCGCCTCTGACACCTTGGAACCATCCAATCTCCACCTGTTCCTCTTCCTCAATTGTCTCACAACTAAGAACGGGAATTTCCTCCACATGGCTCAGGTGTGAGTGCCCCATGTGCCATGTTGCTCTGACCTTGTTGCTTTGCTCCTGGGTCACCAATTAGCTCAGTTGAACACCCTGGGCAGGGTTGTGTGTGCCGACACAGCTATAGGATAATTTGTGTATTTTTATGCATGAGTGTATTTTGCCCATCTGCCCTCAGCTGGCTCCAGAAAACACCCTGATGTCTTTTGAAAGGAGTATGGAATGCAACGTGACGGTGTTTGAGACCGACATACAGCTCAGGTACGCAGAGTCTAAGCTTGTTTTGTGGTATGACATATATAATTTGTTTTAACTGCACCACAGCACAAAATGATTATTATAGGCTGTTGCTCTACCTGGGGTTGAACTCTGTAGGACTTCTTGGCTGAAACTCGATAAGAATCACTGATCTCAGCATTTGTTTGCATTTGAAGTTGCCATTAGTTGCCAGTAGAGGTCAACACACCCTTAAATTTGGATTTGCTGTTTCTTCTAACCTAGTCAAGACCGAGTTCCCTTCTTGATGCACGACAAAGACTTTGGGTTTTTGATGAGAACCACAAACGTAAAAGACAAATTCCCCGATCGAGACTTCAGAAAAAGCATGAACATAACCTGGGAAGAACTACAGAGACTCAACGCAGGTGATTGGTTCTTAAAGGTGAGGGCTGTGCAGTGACCTGTGATCCTCATCAGATGTATCATGGGACATTTTCTGCTCTACTTTTCCCAGCACCACGTGATCGTTTTGTCTAATGACATCTATGTTCTCTGATTTCCAGACTGATCCTTTCCGTTCAGTGTCGCAGCTCACTGCAGAGGACAGGAAGACGGCAAGGAATCAGAGTATACCGTCTTTAGTCCAGCTCCTCGACTTTGCCAAGCAGCACAACATCTCGGTCATGTTTGATATCTACAGTGACGACCAGGCCAACGACACTGTGGACATAGTCAACGCCATCGTCAAATCTGACATCGCTCCAAGTCTGGTGTGTGTGTGTGTGTGTAAACGTTAATCCCTTTGGTGGCATTTGATGTAGATCTCCCACAGAGCGTGTTTTGTTATGGTTGTGCTTCCTTTTTGTAGATCCTCTGGCTTCCTCCAGCAGAAAGAGAATATGTAAACCAGACTGCTCCAGGCTTCATACACGTCTATGATAATGTGCGTGATATGGAAAAAGCAGGAGGGAGTCATTTGAATGTGAAATACAACAACCTGAGTACAGCAGAAATCAGGTAAATGCACCCGTGTTATCTACAGCGCTGTGCTGGCGGGCATGCACAGTAACGTGGTAATTAAAAGCGTGTCTGTAGCATGCTGGGACACAGCGCTGGCACTGATTATATAGATGGGCCCCGGGGAATGAGACTCAAATAATATTCTCACCCAGGAGTGCTGTTTCACGGCTGAGCAAACCAACCCAAAAACACTTAATGTAGGATGAAGTGCATTATGCAGTCACGTGTTGTGATTACGTGCTGAAGTGTCGCACAGCCGCACCCTTAGAGTTAGAGTGTTGTCTTATTGTCCTGTATAATGTCTGTCCAGCTAGGTCACCATAACGTTTCATCAAATCTCTGCTGACACGGATTTGTCCCCATTTTACACGTCTGTCACAGTTGGCGGTGGCACTGTGTGTATAAGGAGCAATTGATTAGTTCTCAGCCTGACGCATCAGGAATTGAGCAAGGGCTGTAATTTTGGTGTGTGTGTGTTCATGTGGGTGTGGGTGTGTGCTTGTGTGTGTGTGTGTGTGGTGGTGATGGGGAGGTAGGGTCTTAATATGTATCCCAGCAGTGGTTTCGAGGATGGTGATTGATAAGTTCTGAGCCCGGCAGTGGTGTAAGCAAGGGTTGTGATATTTTTTCTGTGTTTTATTTGTTAGATTTTTCATTTCCACAAGTCTAACCTGGTTAGATAGTAAAATGAATATCGAAACAACTGCTTACAACATCATGGAAAGCTTTAGCTGGGAATCCTTTCTCATCTGATGATGAATGATAATACAGAGTGAAAATGAAAGCATATCAGCTGTGGAGATTCCCTCTGTGGTGCAGCCAAGATAATGATTTTTATGAGAATGGCACCAGATCCCTCCAGCACTTTTAGCATGTCAAGATGGAAGGAGATGAACATATCACGAATGTTGAAATAAACAGCGCCACATGCAAACATGGCCTATCTACGCCAGACACAGAACTTATCAATCACACACAGAGGCGCGTGTGTCTTAGTATGCCTGCTTGTCTTTGCTTGCATCCAGACAACTATTTTAATATGCATTTGTACCTGGCAGGGAACTTCGGAGGAAAAACGTGTCGGTAAACCTGTGGGTTGTTACTGAACGCTGGCTGTTCTCCCTCCTGTGGTGTGCAGGGGTCAGTTCTGTTACCACAAACTCCTGCCACCTCCTACAACGCATGGACCGTCCAATCTGGGTTCTGGTGAGCAGCATGCACACACACAAACTAAACAAACACTTCACTCCACATCCAATTCATTTCATCACACACAGCAATTTCTGATAAGTCAAAGCGTGTGTTGTGTTTGTTTAAGGACATTTTCCAGGATCTGTGACACAGCTTGACTTGTGGGCGTGTTTTTGTGCGTTTCAGGCACCTGGCATATATAGAGCCATATGGATCACAGTGGACCTGATATCTCTTCTGATAATGATTGTATTCTTCATCATTCAGCGGTGAGTTGCACCTACATGTGATATTCAAAGCAGTAACTGTTTGTGTATGAAAGTGAGCAGAGATTGACTTTTGTGTCTCACTCTTTCCCCCATGAATATTTGTTGATTCTGAAGCAGGAGAAGTAAGTAATTTTTTTACATAATGGCTCATATTCTGTTTAAAGTAGCACATCATATTTCTTTAAATTCTTAAGAGTCTCCATCGCGATTTCAAATGAGAGTTTCACTTTATGTGATAACTAAAAATACAATAATAACATATTGTGCATTTACACTGAGGCTGAATTAGGTCATTATTTAACTTCCCTCACATGTGATTTTAATGATCTGACAAAAACTAAATTGGGGTCAAACGTAAAACTATAAATGAATAAATATTTGCGCCAGATTGAACTATCCAGTCATGTTTTATCATCCTACATGTAGGTAATGTGTCAGATACTGAGTCTGGTCTGAAAATGAATAATCAGATATTAAAGAAAATCCTGGAACTGTGATATGACGTGAACTTTACTCTCAGGTTGTACTTATACCCAGAGTAATAACCCTTTAGAGAATATCTGTGCTTTTGCTTTTGCTTTTGCTTTTGCTTTTGCTTTTGCTTTTGCTTTTGCTTTGCTGTTCCTTTTTTTGATTCAAATTGACATATTAGTATTTAGTAGAGGAACTGTGTGTAATTATAACTCTGTGTGATGAACAGGGAACAGAAGAACCGGATTTCAGACGGGAATCCGACGGAGCTGATCCTCTTCTTACCCTCTGACTCCACCAGCGGATGATTTTGCCGCCATAAAGAACACACTTTTTTATCTGCACTGCCAGAATGGTTTAGAACCTGGATTGCAAAGAAATGAAGTTTATCTGTTACTGTGCCACATTATGACCCTGTGTTTTTATGTTTTTATATGAAATGACTCCACTGGAGGTTGATCTTTTTTGTTAATACAACTTCTTTGTGATTTAAACTGTATTTTAACAGCCCTGATGATATTTTTCGTCTCTCTGCTGCATCTGAAAATGTAGACTATTTATCCGTGTATTTGAGCCACACCTGGTTGTGCACTGGATCTCTTGGCACTACATGTTATATGTGTTGTAACCTGTTCCTACTTGTGTAGCCTACTTTCGTTTTCGTAATACCACCACTGCTGGCGAATGCGTGTGTAACATGACGCCCAAAAGCACTGAATCGAATTTTCTGTTGTGTACATCGTCTGTGGCATTAACAGTGATTTGCTTGCTATTCCGTAACGCGCCGCTAGATGGCGATCAAAGCTATCGTTAAGAAGAAATCCAATCTGATTGGAGGATAATCTGAATATAGACACAACAAAACCTCACTGAAGCTTATCGATGAAATGTAACACTGTGATTTACCAGGAAAAAATAAGCAGATTGGTTGTGTTTATCATTTATGCACAATAAACAATACACTAATGTTTGTATTTTGGGCGTGTAATTCCATGAAGGCGAGGCACGTGTGTGTGGGGGGGCAATGACACGACCCGGGCCGTGTGTTGCCCCCCCCCCCACGAAAAAAAACCTCTTCAAAGTTGACAAGAAAGTAAACAAATGTCCACTCACTCGTGGCACAGCTGAACCTCAGTGGGCGTGGATCAGGACGCGCCGCTGACCCGTTAGTTACTGTTAAACAGCTCGGGCAGAGGGGAAAGAGGAGAAGAAGAGCAAGTAGAAGAAGAAGAAGACGAAGAAGAGAGAGAGGGAGAAAGCGCATAGCCTTGCCGGTTTATGGAGAAGAGGCGATACCTCTGGGTTCAGAACTTGTCCAGATCCGTTCACGTCCTCTCACTGGAATTCACATGATTTCTCTTGCCCCACCTGGCAACGCGATGGTGCATAAATACGGTAAGTTACTTTTCCTCTTCCTCTTCCTCTACCTCTACCACGCGTATTGATCTGTCAGAAAGTCTCGGGTAAAGTTAACTTTCTGCGTTCAGACGAATCATCGTTCGTCCCATTTCGTTATTTCAGGGTGAGTCGGCGTTGGGAAGTTACAATTCCTCAAAATCCCCAGAAAACAGGAAAAAAGGTCAAAGAAACCTCCGAAAAAGTCAAACAAAAGCCGAATTCTTTCTCAGCCAATCTGTGATGAAATATTAGATTTACCTCCGCGATGTGCATCATCATCATCACCATCATCATCATCATCATCATCATCATCACCCACTATGTTAATTATATCCACACCACCCACTGGGTTCAGCAGTGAGCTGTACAGTCATGTTGCAAGAGAAAATACCTTTAATGTGATTTGCAGTAGAACTTAGCAGACTGACTGTTTTTGGCTGTGAGGTAAAAATATAAAACAGTACAATCTGGGAGCCATTTTTTAAAATTCAAGTCAGAACGCAGGAACACAACATGTAATCAGCTTTAAATATCCACCGTGTTTAAAAATACACAATAACAATGATGTAAACAAATCCTTTACATAACTTCAAAGCAAGAACTATATATTTTTGGATCGGTTGACAAATATATGATAAAGCAACCTGTTCATTTATGTTCGCGAGTCTCTTTCATTGCAACTTGAATAGTAGGAAATGTGAAATGTCCTTTGAAGCCTTAAGATGACATCGTAAATGTAATTTTAGCCTGTTTGACGTACAGTATACATGCATTTTATCGGTTTTATGAGAGTAAAAGAACACCATAGTTGTCTTGTGAAATAGTATTTACACAGTCTGTTTTGATGTGGTGTTGTAGTCAGGATTATCCTCTCTATAAATGTGCCCTTTAAAGCTCTATAAAGTTATAACGGCGCCTCGTCAGCCTGCCGTACTGATCCGTGTTGTTTTGTGAGGCAGACACGGATCGGGCGGTGGGCCTGCTGAGGCAGTACCAGGCCAACATGACCAGTCCAGAGGAGCAGACCCTGAAGACCAGCGTGGGCAAAGTCTCTACCATCCTGGGCAGTCATCTGTTCCAAGCACTTCTCGGTAAGAAACAAAACAACAGCATGTTTGGGGTTTTTGGAGAAAGGATGTGTTTAGAATTCTTTGTCTAAATCAATCTCTGTGTCTGGCCTGATGCTTCCTCTGTTGGAGTCACAGGCAGGATATAGTCGGGGTCAGGTTATATTAATTTGTGTGGGAAGTTAACTGAGTCTAAATGTTTCCCAATTAAGTCCCATGAAAGAAGCCTTTGAGATCCTTTCAGAGCTCCTCACAAAGGTTTGCTGTATACCCTCCCTCTGTAACATACTCAGATTGTAATGAAATCCCAATAAGACTCACACGACACCATGTATTTATAGCCCTCTCACCCAGCTCAAACTTCTCACATCACGAAAGCGCCGTTCTTGCCTGGAATCTGAAAAAAAACTGTCCTTTTTTTCCCTGTGTTTGTGGCCTATTTATTGCATCAGTCTGTTCCCAAACGATCCAGATCATCGCTCAGAAAACTTTTGGAACAGTTGAGCTGATTCACCGCTGCCAGAAAGCTTTTGGTGCTGACTAAGTGCTCTAGAATGAGTCCCCGCAAAAAGCAGCCATAATTTACGCTCTGAGTCAAATAACGAGTCGCTGTTCCCTTTCACCCCCTACGACAGGTTTAGAGCTCAGGGAAGTTAATGTGACCTTTGACCCCAGTTCCTTTTAAAGCTAATAAAGCATTAGTGCAGTTCTTCCAGTGTTTGGATGGTTCCTATTACCACAGTTATGCTGTAACCCTGCTCGCCCTCCAGTCTGCTGTGAAGAGTTACCATGGATCTGGCAGCCGCTACAGAAACAACACTGCCCTCAATCAGTAATGTAAACTAAAGCGTAAATCCTTCTGAACCCATTTCAACAGAGGATAAATCTTAATTATATGAGTTCAGCGTAGATTGTTTAGTTTATAATGTCCAGGTGACTTAATTTGAATGCACAGAGACCGAGTCTGTGATTGTCTTTGATTGTCTCCAGAGGCCAGAGGTCAGCAAAGGTCACACGGACACATTAGCTCTCCACATCTAGCTAAATAATGGGGGCGACAAGGCTTCTTCAAATGTGACACACACACACATACATGTACTGTACAGACTCTAGCCGAGACGGGACACCCATGTGTGTGCCGCTGAGTGTTTGGAGGCGATGAATCCTGTCGAGGTTCTGGTTCTGCTGTGAGTTCTTTGAAGGAGTTGGCCGCTGAGTTTTGGACGCAGTTGTTCCCTTGAGTTATGTGAAATCGAGGCTTTGAACCTGAACCTCCAGGTTACAGGAGGGTCATGATACTCACCACGGCACAACTCTACAGACATGGACGCCTTTCATATACTAACTGTTATCCAACTATGTTTGCATCTATCCAGGATTTACTTTTATTACAGTTAATATCTTTGAATTGTTGGGTTTCCCTTCAGCACAGATTTCTTCCTGCTTCTGCAAGTATTCTCCCTTCTGAAGTGTCCTTGAACAAGACACCAGCTCCCCTCTAGCTCTAAAGGTGGGACAATGAGAGTTGTATTTTTTGACCTCTGCAGACTACAAACCGTAGATTGAAGAGGACCTCGACAAACTAAACCTTCACCCTTAACTACTTTATTTTATATATACATGTACATATATATGTATATGTACATGTAATGGCTTAAGTTGTAAGGTTTTCATTTATTGTACCTTATTGTTCATGTAAGTAAAGCATGGTGTGGCCGCAGTCACAGTGGATAAGAATCCCGACTCTGAATTCCAAACATTCCACTGGAAGAATGTTCAATTATGGCCGAGCCTGAGCTGGACGGGAAAATAAACTGCATCTATAGCCGGCACACCGAGGCTCCTCCACAACCCGGCTCATCTGTGCAGCAGCGTCCGAGGGGAGGGATGGCAGTGGGCGGCTGTGTGATCGGGAGCGGGGCCGACAAGGCTGCTCCCTTCAACTCCAACATGTGGTTCTCATCAGGCAGGGCGGAGCAGGAGGAGCAGCCGGCTCACAGAACTAACAGTAATACAGTGCAACGCAAACATTACTCATCCTGTTATCCTCTCCTGCTTTGTTTGCGTTCGCATGCTTGGGGGTCATGTGAACCGGTTCTCTTTGCGCCACTTTGTGTCGCCTTTGTCGCCATTGTTTTGCTGGGAAAATGCAGAGTGGAGCGGAGCTGACGTGGTAGGATTCTGCTAAATTAGAGCTTTCCGATGATATTCCGATGTTGCACTCATTCCACCGACTTTGACCCACTGTGGGAAGTACGTGAGGTGTTTCAGCTGCTGTGTGGGAAGTTTCAGCGCTGGCCACTTGATTGAATGTCTGTATGGTTGCACAGTCACGAACAAAGGATGCTTTAACTGTGCGTCCAGCCCTTTGTTCTAACATACAAACATGGAAGGCATGGGGCCTGGTTGCAGGGAGCCGGGACAAACACGCAGGCACGCACGCACGCACGCACGCACGCACGCACGCACGCACGCACGCACGCACGCACGCACGCACCGGGCACGCACGCACGCACGCACGCACGCAGAGAGAGAGAGAGCGAGACACACTCATTAAATTACAGAGGATCCTAAATGCCGGGGGAACATTTTTACAGAGGCAATGACAAGGGGGTGAATTGTTTGCCCTGCCTGGAAATTGTGACCTAGTTTTCACCGAACGTGTTATGCTAGTGGACTGTGGGTCGGTCATCATCACGTTAACAACCAAGGGGCGCACACACTCTTTTCTCGTGTGTGTGGTTCACCCATGCCATCCAATAGAGAGATCACTCTGGACCATTTGAAAAAACAGCAGCAGAGGCCTAAGGAACAAACACAGATATACACACACACACACATTTCTGGATGTACCGTATATAAGGTTGAGGAAACCCCCTCTGACTGTGACAATAAGGCTCAGAGGTCTGACCAGGACACCCCAAAAATAGACCTGACATCAAAAAGAGACGAAGAAGCCCCTTTGAAAGAGACTTCTGGCTCGGATAAAACAGGGCTTATGTATTTTGCGCCACTGCCAGGAATTCATGTGGTGTGTGAGGTCTGGAACACTGCTGAGATTTTTTGGAAAGTCACAGACGAGGGGAAAAAACCCAAAACCTTTCTGCTTGGAGGTTTTGTGTGACTTTGGGTTTCTTGTTTCAGAGCCGAGCACCTCAAGACTTGTTTCAGCCCCTTTTGTGTGTGTGTGTGTGTGTGTGTGTGTGTGTGTGTGTGTGTGTGTGTGTGTGTGTGTGTGTGTGTGTGTGTGTGCGTGTCTTGGTACTTCTGCCAAAAATAACTGAGCAGTGAGAACTAAAATAATAGTTGTTATGGCACGGCAGGAGTCCAGGACAAAGGACAAAAATATTTAACGAGTTTGAGATTTATTACAGGAAAAAAGGGGTTACTGGCTACGCCCATTTGCTTTAAGATAAACAACTTTAAAGTCAATTAATGCCGGGTCCATTATTTTATTTTATTTTATTTTATTTTATTTTATTTTATTTTATTTTATTCTGAAATGCGTTTTTAAAAGTATATTGTAATACAGCTGGCAGTTTTTGCTTGGCATAAGTGTGTGTGCAGCTGTGCATGTCTGCAAGTGTGTGTACGCGCGCAATTGTGTGCATATGCAGGTGGCCGCGTGTGTGTGTGTCCGTGTCCGTGTGCACGCGCGTGTGTGTGTACAGGCTGGTTTATGTGAGGTTGCTCTTTAGTCAGCTGGGCACCGAGCTCCTCTGCCCACACATGGTTCACTCCTCCACATTCAGACACTGTGATGAGTCACATGCTTCATTCTTACACTTTTGTTCTCGCAGCGCTTTGTTGGGACTCTCGCTCACACACAGACACACACACCTACAGAGAACAGAACTTTCCGTCTTTGTGTCTCAGGTTTCAATAACACCGTCCTTGTAAAGATACATCTCCAGTGTTTCAGCCACACTGAAACATCCTCCCCTAAAGTTTCTACTCCTCGCCTTGGCCCGACATTGAACTTTGGGGAACTTGATGCGCTCCCCAGAAGCCTCTTCGTGTCGTCAGAGCAGGACTTTAGCTAAATTATCCCACTGTAGTCTCATCTAATTGCTACATTACAATAGTGAAGCAGAAGACAATTGGCTATGCTAACCCCAGAGAAGAGGAGAGCAGTGGAGAAAGAAACACAGACTCTGTTAAAGAAGGGGGGCGATAAGAGCAGGAAACCATCAGAGATCAAGGATGTTAAGGATCGTTGATGATAAAGTTCTGGGCCCTCACCACGGAGGCCTTTGGTTTGGTGCACCAGCGACTCCCACTGGTGACTACATGGTTAAGAGAGGAGAGCAGGATCAGGTGTTACATCAGGTTAAACACTCTTTTCTTTTTATTGCAGCATGAATTCAGACTTAAGAGGCAGAGGGTTGCTGGTGTTTCCTCACTCAGCTTGAGTGATGTAGTTCAGGAGAACACTCACACCTCTCACACCCACGTTGTCACTCAGTGCCCACTGAGGAAACCAGATGATTCTCAAAATACAAACCTTTGTCCACATTATGAGGAAAACCGTTAGATGACGAAGATCTTAACATCTAACGTCTTTAATGATCCACACGAGGAAGATTCAATACAGAGATTCATGATTGTTTTTTCTTTCCTTTCACAGATATTCAAGAGTGTTACGAGGTGACCTTGCAACTCAACTCGGAACAAAATGTTGTGGAAGAAGATGGCAGGCAGGATGCGTGGGAGGTAATTTTCTTGCTTCACATTATAGAGCGCAGGATATAGTGTAAGTTAAATAGTTACGTTGCATATGGTGTTGCATTCGCCGGTGTGTGTGTGTGTGTGTACACAGTGCAGTGCTGTGCCTCGCTTCCCGTCGGCACAAAAGGTTAGTCAGCAGCAAACACAAGGTGTCACTACCTTCGTACGGCTTCACTCCTACATCAGCCTGGTAAAAAAAAAACACATTTCTATGAGTCACGGCTGCGACTTTTTGCTCGAGGAGTGAGTGTCAGGCAGAGGCGAGGAACACATGTCGAGGGAGAAGAGGAGTCAAAAGAGCACTGATTACCATTTGCTCATCAGCGGGGCCTCCTGAAGTCACCGGGGCCCTTTGTGCCACTGCAGCAAAGTCTCATTCAGATGTTTGTTCAGGGAGCAGATTCATAACCCGGCACGTGACAGGAAGCGAGACACACCAGCAGGTCCTCGCACTCCACTTACATTCGAATCCTTTTGTAGTTCCGTGTCACTGATCGCCTAATAGCCTTTGGACTTCCTATCGCCTGGATGATTTAATGCGGCCTCATAACTTTTACCTCCAGCTATGCCAAAATGTTAATGAAATTGATCTTTGGCTGACTTCTGTGAACCATTACGTGAACGATCTCTGGCCTTGGTTTTAGCGAGATTAGGAGAAACGCTACCCTCACTGCCTCCGTGTGGGAGTTTGACACGCAACCCTCACGGTATGCAGTTTGATCTGATGCGTGAGGGCAAAAAACGCAGGACCCCCATTCAGCACGTGTGAACAACTGTGTAAAGGTTTCCCGAGGCCATTAAAGGGAATTCAGTGTGGAAAAAAAAGTCAGCGTTCCCATGGGAATAGATGAGAAAATGGGGATGTACAAGGCCAAGCTGAGCTGATGTCTTATCCGCCAAGGACAGAGCAGATACATCCTGGTCCCTGAGCCATCTGAGTGGAGTTCCTAAAATAACAGGCTAATTTTTATCAGAGGATGTTTGAGAATCTGCCTCAAAGGTCCATGTCCTGTAACAAAATGAGCGACAGGCCGTCTCTGCCGGAGCTTATACTGTTTCTCATTTATTATCCAGTTCTGAGCCGGTTTGATGTGAAGGGGTTAATGTGCTCATTTAAACCCAGCGTGTTGCCGTACATGCAAATAATTTGGAAGCGTGTATGCATGTAACAGTTCCTCGTTTGTAGGGGGAAGATTGGTCGTCCGGTCCCCTTCGCTGGGAAGGAAAGACTCCAGAAATAGAAATGTTTCTTCTTTGACTATTGGAATATCGGAATACTATAGAGGTGAAATGGAAATCTCCTTCAGTGCAGTTCTTGTTTTGAACGGATGACAGGTAACAGTTATCTGTGCAGCATCCGGGTCAGGTCGCCCCAAAGTGTGACCTGTGAAATAGATGACTATGATGTCATACTCATACACTAAATGACCCAGAATGACTGTAAAGTTTTGTTCAAGGCAAGGAATTTTCTTAACATGACATCATTAACACGAGAAAGAAATCAATGACATCGTTCATTTCAGGAAACAGTGTGTGTGTGTGTGTGTGTGTGTGTGTGTGTGCGTGTGTGTGTGTGATTTTAAATCATGTGTTGTTTTCGTGGCTTTTTGTTTTAGTACGTGTCAATCCTGAAAGTAGATAGAAACTTTCATCTTCTACTTTTGACGAAATTGTCCTTTATCCCTATCGGTCAATCACTTAATGGCAGCGTGCTTTTAAATCTGTGTGGCGTCTGAACTGCATCATGTGCGGTCATCTGAAAAAGAGGAAATGCAATGAACTTAGTGACTAGAGTGTATTAAAGGACAAGAGGCTGAGTTGTCCGTGTGTTTATGGCACAAGCACAGAAATGCGTGATGTTATTCTGAAAACAGCTGGAGAAGCAGGGTTTCTTGTGCTTTCATAGGATTGTATAAAGGACTTGTGACATATTAATGATCCTTTCTGAAATTCTGAAAGGGTTTCCATAAATGTTTTGATGTATTTACATGAATTAGACCAATTTGTCACCTCTGACATGCTGGATTACTCGATCAATGACTTTCCCCTGACCAAGAATAGCAATATTAAAGGACCACTCAGTGCAGTGTAAAACCACAATGTGGGAAATGATTGTGGTTCAAACTTTTTCTGTCATTCAAAACTCATCTCCAAATTCTCAGTGATCCACCCCGACTAAGCACTAAGTCAGCACCCAAGGACTCCACTTCCCCCCCTTCCTTCTCTGGATCCCAGCTGCTCCCGGGGCCCGGGCAGTCAGGAAACTTTAAGAGGGAGAGAGAGAAAGAAGGAGAGAAAGAGGGAGAGAGAGAGAAGGAGAGCTGCTTAATGGACACCCAGCGAGGTGCTCATCAGTATTCTAGCCATGCTGTCACCTGAGTGGAGGATGGGATGGAAAGTAAATGAGTCTGCAAATTCCCTGATTTGGTGCAGAGTAGCAGGTGAGAGCAGAGAATAGCTCCTTTAGAAAGGAAATGGAACGGATGTGAGAGTGAAATGTGAAAGTATCAATTCTTAGTTCTCAATTTATAATTAGACCCTAAATGTGATGTCATATTAACGGTTGTATTGCGTAATAATCGAATAACTAAGGAAGTGGTGGCTGAAATAATGAAAACGTGTTGTATGACTGGTGAGTGTGTGTGTATGAGTGTGTGTAAGGCCACACTTTTAGGTGCAACTGTTTAACAAAGCAGGGAGTGTGTGTGTGTGTGTGCGTGGGTTTGTGGCCCTGGTGATGTCAGCTGACCTGTCTGTCTGTGCTGCCATGTGGGAATGGAGCCATAACATGCAGAATAACCGATAACTAATGAGAATGATGTCACATTCTCAGGTCACAACATCATGAAATTGCTAAACTCAGCATTAATTAGATTTTCATTGTTTTGTTTTGTACTGTGAGCATGAATTATGGTTGAGTTTGCACTTTTGTCTCACAGGTACACAGATACAGAGACCTGCATGCTTTGGTGTGTGTGCGTGTGGTTGTGTGCGTGTGTGTGTGTTCATATAAACACTTGAAGCGTTGACTTTTCAATTTGAGCATGGGAGCAGCTTCCATTTTGACTCGGAGCTATCAGCTGAGATAAGCAACTAAGAATCTAAATGTTTTAGAACATTTGTCTCACTTTGCATCCGCTGACGGCCGCCTCTAAACACTGCCCTCTGCTGTCCATGAAGGGCCTGTGCACTCTAAACTGTGGCAATGGCCCCAGCGAATCTCAGGTACTGTCCACTGTCTATGTGTGTGTGTGTGTGTGTGTGTGTGTGTGTGTGTGTGTGTGTGTGTGTCTGTGTGTCTGTGTGTGTGTGTGTCCATAGTAAAGACTAGAAGCTTTCAGTCGCTAATGTGTGAAAATGAGTATGAGTTGTTCATTTATTTGGACAGTTTGATGAATTTGTGGTTATCTTGAGTTTCACTTGTCAGAGCGTTTCGCCCTGCCGGTGTGTTGCCACAACAAATAGCAGAAGTAGAAACTAAGCCAGAGCCAAGGAGAGGTGTGAGTGAAAGACAGTGAGCTCTCCTGCGTTCACCACAGGATGATGTCATGTTTCAGCATTGACTCTGTAACGATACTTCAGGCCGGAACCAAAGCTGACTGGATGATGTGACTTAGCTTCAGCTTTGCTTCTATCTGCCCTCCTTTTCCTCTGCTATCCCTCATTTCCTCTGTCTCACTCTCTTTTCCCCTCTTTACAGTTCTCCTCCATGTATGTATGTATGTCCTTTGAAGAAAGTTCATATACACAATTAGACTCTGTGTGTCTGTCTTTCATTTCCCACTTTTCTGCAGTTAAGGATGCTTCTTATGCCTGCATCTCCATCATTTAACACTACATTTTGTAACTCTTTAACTGAGAAGAAAAACACACATGTGAAAGCTTAATGGATACTTCCCTTGTGTCTTACCTCTCTAGCTTCTCTCTAAACAACTTTAAATAGATGCTAGAATCTTCTGTGGCAGAGCAATGTCATTGTGTTGCTGCCCTCTAGGCCTGAACCCTCTGGAAGAAGAGACACTTCCTCCCAACAGGACCTTCAAGAATGAAAAAAAAAACCCCAGCATGCTTATTGATTAGCAGCATCTGTATCCATACATGCGCACACATCACAGGTGGAGGCTGCTTCCTCTCAAACGGACTCATCCAGTCTGAACGTTTGCATTTCTGCCCCAGCAGGACCAGGAGGAGGGTGTGTCCCGGGTGACGGTGACCAGCAGGAGGAGCCCTCACAAAGTGGAGCGAGTGTTCGGCGTGGTGGTTCTCTCCCAGGTCGACATGCCAAAGGTGAGTAGAGACGAAGAGCACACAGAGCTGTTAGTGATGGAATCCTACAGTGATGACACAACTACCAAGTCTGTAGAAATGTTACAATGCCACACTACAAAGACATTGCTTCGTCCTTCACTATCTTATTTATTATATGGTAAATATTTAGACGTGAGTCCACGTTTCTATCATCCTGACGTTTCACTTTCATTCTCTTCATGGCGTTGAAGCTTTAACTGCGTGCGTAATATCAAAGGCTCAGATTGTTGCCAACCTGCTGCCGCATAAGCAGGAAGCGCACAGTCGTGTTTGGGGTTGAAGACGCGTCTCCTAGGCGAGCTGTGTGTCTCAGTGTGTCTCAGTGTGTCTCAGTGTTCACATGCCTCAGCCAGTACAACATGGCCAGCGGCACATGGCAGCACATTGCCCGCAGGCGTTGGCTTTTCAGCTGAGCCCAGATCTAGTGAGAGGAGAGGAGTGGATGGGGTGATGGGGCGGGGGGGGGGGGGGGGGTGGGGGGGGGGGGGGGCTCGGCGGGGGTAAAGGGGAGGGGAGACGAAGCCCGTGAGCACAGCGGCACGGAACCGTTGCTCACTTATGATAATGAAACGTCTGTATAAGAATACACTGACAGCACAGGTTGACTCCACAGCTCTCAGAGAGGAGCTGATGTAGATAACATGGAGAGCTGTGTGTGTGTGTGTGTGTGTGTGTGTGTGTGTGTGTGTGTGTGTGTGTGTGTGAGACTCCTTCCCTCACATGACGGAGGGAGGTGAGGGCGCCGAGGAGGTGCAGGGAAGGAAGGAGGGAGGGAGGGAGGGCGGGGACGCGGAGAGAAGAGGGGGTAGGAGGAAGATATAGTGGGGGAAGCTGGAGAGAGCAAGGCGGCAGAGAGAGGCGAGGGCCGGTGCAGTGCAGCGCTGGAACGGACACCCAGAGCTCAGCCTTCCTCGAGTTGCCATGGAAACCACATTCCTCCCCCGCCTGCATCCCTACAGACTGCTCTGACTCTCTCTCTCTCTCTCTCCCTCCCTCTCCCTCTCTCTCTCTCTCCTGGCTTCTCTTTTTCATCCTGTCTTTTTTCATTCCTCTTTTAATTCCTGTCTCTTTTCTTTCTCTTTTTTTTTTGTCGGGCGGTGCGCTCTCGCCGCCGCGCACGTTTAAGCGAGCCCACAGATGATGCACACTCAGCAAGCGGCGTGATTTTAGATGCATGGCTCTCTGTAGCAAGGTGAATGGGCAATTACACCCAGATTATTATGCATTCCCATACACACATGGAGCCAAGCAATTTGTTTTTGTCTCAGTGTTTCTCTATTTTCTTCCCTCTATTTTTACTCCCCTTCTGTTCAGCACCGTGCCTCAGTGATACCCCCTCTAGTCATCGCCTTCCTGCCCACACACAGGGCACCTATCTCCGTCTCTCTCTCTGCAGTTTATCACCTGCCTCACCTTCTTCCCTCTTTCCACGTCTCCAGCGTGCTTCTTCACCTCCTTCCCCATCCCTTCCTTTCCGCTCCTGTCAGCCTCCATCTCCGTCTCTCCTTCCTCCCCGCTCCCGTAGTCTCCCTCTCTCCTCATTGTTCATAGATCTTCCTCTCCTCCCCGTCTCCCTCATTTCCTACTCCCTCCATTCCTCCTCTCCTTTTCTCCTCCATATGTACACTCCTCTCTTTCTCTCTCATTATACCACGAGTTGGGTGTAGTGTGTTTGGTGTGTGTTTGTGTGTGTGTGTGTGTGTGTGTGTGTGTGTGTGTGTGTGTGTGTGTGTGTGTGTGTGTGTGTGTGTGTGTGTGTGTGTGTGTGGTGGAGCAGCTGTTCTCTGCCACTGGGGCCTATTAATAGGAGTCTTAGCCATGTAGCCTTTGTGTTCCGTCTCTGCATTGCTGCTGCGAGTGTAACGTGCTGCCTCCTCGCCAGGTTACTTCATCTGTCAGGGCCAAACTGATGTGTATCCCTCACTCATTTGTTTCAGCCTGCCTGGCTTTCTTCAGGGCCATCGCTCTTTTTTTCCATACACACACACACACACACACACACACACACACACACACACACACACACGCTTTTACAATGCTATGATTTGTGGAGCAATGGAATGTGCCTCTAAGGCCCCATTAACTGTAAATATTCACCTTTTTCTCATGACAGCAGGCGGAACCATCGACTCTG
This sequence comes from Genypterus blacodes, assembly GCF_046128005.1. NCBI lineage: Eukaryota > Metazoa > Chordata > Actinopteri > Ophidiiformes > Ophidiidae > Genypterus > Genypterus blacodes. The sequence goes on from NW_027466857.1 coordinate 9,247,712, forward strand.
GGCTTTGGTCTCTCTCTATCAGACATTTTCTTTGGGGGAAATCTGAGTGGAAGATGTAATGATGCCTGAGAGAGACTTATAAGTCTTGCTTCCTCACCCCCCACTTACAGTTAGTTAAGGCTACAGTAGCGCAGCTTAGCGTGTGCATTGATAGGACGCTGCCTCTTTAAGACTGCCTCACTACCGACAGCCCTTATATGGAGCTGCATCCGGTCAGGTGACTAACACTTGTGCTTCTCAGAGAAATGCCTAGAAATGACTGAAAAGCTCAATACATGGTCTGTGCAGTGGTTGGGGGCTGTGATGCTTCTTCTGTGTGTGTGTGTGTGTGTGTGTGTGTGTGTGTGTGTTTGTGTTACAGGGTGGCGGTCCAGGTGGGTTTATGTAATAGCGCGCTGTGCAAGATGACGGTGGGCTGAGTGTGTTGGGGGGGTGCAGTGAGGTGGGATGCAGAGAAGCAAAAAAGCACAGGATAATTCCCTCGTTTATGCCATAAATCACAGCTCCTCCTGTTTCATTTGTCAACACGGGGTCAGAGGCCGCCGCTTTCATTTCACAAGATAAATTACCTGATGCTGTTGATCCAGATCTGTGCAGTCTAAGCCGTTTAATTGGGCACAATATTTACCTCGCGCGCACATACACACGTTCAAGGTTGCATGTACGTCGCACACACACACACACACACACACACACACACACACACACACACACACACACACACACACACACACACACTTTTGCAGCAGTGTTGGTGCCTGGATGTGTATGATTCTCTTTTCATTCTTTTATGCTGCTGAGCGCAACCAGGCTGGCATTGTTCTGAGTCAGCTGTAACAAAATGTTGTTCTTATATTGTCCTCACCGATGGAACGAGTTATTAAAATAGTACGCAAAGGGTCCAAACGTCACAATTATCTCCACACGTCAGACGTCTCTGTGAATGAACAGTGCAGCGCCGTTGCGTCTTTCCACCACCTGTGCAAGAATCGATGCCACAAGCTCGTGTTTGACCATTTCAGAAATCCGGAGGAAAGGAGGAAGAACCTTATGTTGGTGCTGACATTTGGATGGTTTCTATGAGAGACGTGCACTGTAACCTGTCGTAGGGAGGAGATTTGGATGTTAGGCCGACAGCTCTGCAGGGTTACGGTTCCTCTGCCTAATCCTCCAGCTGATAAACACGGAACAGAAATGCCAAATCTGTGTGATGCAAACAAACACAGCCACCCCTGCAAGAAATGCTTCGCTTTCCTAAAGCTCGTCATGTTTGGGGGACTGTGTCGTATTCAGCAGAGGAAATGATGTCAAGTTGTAAGGCAGTGGTTCTCAAGCTGCGGTTTGTGGACCATTCATGTCTGGGCCTGTTAACCCCTCAGTATCTTAATTATTTATTTATTATTATAGTTATCTTATTGGCAGTTTGGACAAATCTGAATATTGAGTGCAGGTAAAGGAAGAGAGTGAATCTGATATTGGGCTAAAAAATAAGTCCCACTAATGGCGAGTGAAGAGTTCTAGGTTCTGCTTAAGATTTCGTCCCTCAAAATACTTGACTATAGGGTCTTGATCAGTGTAGGATATCTTTGATCAGACGGGAAAGCCTGCTCCCCTCCAGGCTGATCTACATAACATATTCTACATCTCATTAGCATGCATCGCCTCCTCTTCCCTTTAAGAGTAATTCTGATTTGTTTAGCGCCCGTTTACTTCCTGTCTTCCATTTCCTGCTTTCCATATCTCCATCTTACCTTCAATAGATTGGCTCAAAGAAGACCGGCCAACATTTTTTCTATATTATGCAATATTTTAAAGGGAGAGGGTTCTTTCCCTTACAGGTGCTAGATACGCCTACATATACTCACACACTGCAGACTCATTTTTGTGTGTGTGTGTGTGCACGCCCCCGCACATACAGATGCCATATCTGCGTTCATTCAGAACACACAGTGTCTCTCCGTCCGTCGTCCCTCCCGTCTGTATCCCGCTCGCCTCTCCCACATTTTGTCTCAAACGCTGTCGGCGGCTTTTTTCCCCCCCATGCGAACGGCTGAACTCTAAATGTGGTGTGGATAGTTTGTGAGAGAGACACAGAGGGAGGACGGTCGCAACATGTGCTCGGTCATGTGTGCCGCGATCGATATGCTTACATCGTCCTTTCAAGCCGCCGCCTCAAGCCCCGCCTCTCGTCCGGGATTGGTCAACGGCCTGGGTTTGTGACTGCAACCAACAATGCAACCTGAAGCTCTCTGTGTTCTCTGGTCGCGCTCAAAATGTCAAAGTTTTCCCTCTTTTTCTTTGCTCCGCTTGGTAAATCTCTGTAGGTTAGAGTGAAAGAATATCATTATAATGGAGTGAGTTAGTGTTGCATGTAATTAAGTGTGGCTGAGCCTGCTGTGTGAGCCTCCTGGTAGGGCTGCAACGTAGAGCAGCAGGCCCTCGCTCTTAAATCTGCCTCAATTAAAGAAGAAGGTGGCAGAAACTCATTAATATAAACATGAAACACGGCCTGTGTCGCTAAGGTGAGCATCAAAACACTGAGAGGAACCAACCGTGTGTGTGTGTGTGTGTGTGTGTGTGTGTGTGTGTGTGTGTGTGTGTGTGTGCGTGTGTTCTATGTACAAACACACTCTCTCCCTCACGCAGACACACCCAGCTCTATTCCCCGTCACATTTCATTAATAATGCATATATGCAGCGCTTTAATGGCGACACAATAACACCCTTTCAGTTGTCTGAAAAAAAACAAAACCTGTACCCTCAGTCTGAGGATGTGTTACATCTCACTGTGATCAATCCACAAAGTCGTAGGCACGCCAAATGGTTCAGCCCTTTTCTATGGCATCACTCAGAATATAACTGCCACACATACATGAAAGCCATATCTGTCTCTCCTGCTCTCTTTTGTCTCTCACACGTTCTCACTCTCAGTCTCTTCCTCCACCCACTCCAATAAGCCCGAGCGTGTAATCTTGTTGGTTTCGCGCACACACACACACACACACACGTGTTGATGTCATCATTGTGAGGCTAATATTTCCCCCTATGGATCTGGAATGGTGGTTTTGACGTGGTCGGCGTGCGCTTTCACCGCTTGTTTTGCAATTCCTCCACATGGACAACACGTAACAGTGACATAATTCAGCATCACTCCCGCTGGTCAATAGTAGTACTGAAAAGGAAGAAGGATAAAGAATGATGTAAAGTAATCCAGCGTGAGTCAAAGGTGTTCTGTTCGCCAGGAGGAAAACGCTTTTTCATCACACCTGTTCCATTCTTAGATTATTTACAGATTTGTGGTGTGACACAGAGCCTGAGGTTGGACATGGAAGCTTATAGGTCACAGCTGTAAGAAAGCAGGAGCACAGAGGAGGCCCCTGAACACGTATGTGCACAATACTTTGGATTTTGGCTGGAAAACGGCGATTGTTTGAACAGTTAGTGCCCGTTGATTTGAGTAACAGCACCTCAGCACCTTCTCAGCCGAGCTGTGGAGCAGTGAGCTTTAGGTGTTCCTGCCCCTTTAAGAGCGGCCAGTGAAGCGCTCAGTCCTGTTGGTGCTGCTGCTGCTGCTGATGGCAGCACTGCCAGTTGATTGGCTGTGGCTGTCAGGGCTGAGGTGCTGGAGGGATGCTGCTACGTATCTCTCTCTCTCTCTCTCTCTCTCTCTCTCTCTCTCTCTCTCTCTCTCCCTCTCTCTCTCTCCCTCGCTCTCCCCCTCTCTGTCTTTTGCTTGCTCGCATCCCTCTGAATAATCCACATCTAGGGCAAGCAGGCTGAGAGGCATCAGTGCTCAGCTCCTCTCTGCAGGCTTAGAAAAAAGAGAGCGAGCAAGCAAGCAAGCGAACGAGAGAGCGAGCGAGCGAGAGAGAGAGAGAGAATGACAACGATTTCCAACGCAGGAGGAAAAACGTGAGACTTTGACTTACCGGGAAGATATCAAGAATCAACAGAAGATTTTCATCTGCGGATATCATTTATTTATACATATTGTTTCTATATATCTATATATATTTGTACACACGCATATAGATATTTATATATATATATATATACATATATATACATACATTTATCCTTGTACATAACTGTATTTGTGCTTGTCTGTTTATATTAATATTTTTATATGTATTTGTGTGTGTAAATATATATATGATATATAAACAAAAGAATATATTATATCTATGAATTTATATACATATCACTGTGAAACCAGAGAAGCAAGAGGAAATTTCTACCATCGGGGCTGGTCTCTGATTTTTTGAATATTTGCTTTGATCTTCTACGTCAAGAGGAAAAAGACTACGTGCCCATTTTTAATTTTTGTTTTCCTGTTGCTGCTTCCCATCCCTCTCATCTGTTTCATCCGAGAGGACTAAAGAGGGGAGTAACAGGATTTGCTGAAAAAAGGGAACATCTGTAGAAATTGCGGCGATTAGTGTTATTTCCATCGGCATTAGCGCTGTGTGAGCCGATCACAGCGTGCTGAGCGAGATCTGAGGAGGCAGCAGAGACCGAGTGCCACGCCGCTCAGCTCAGCGTCAGCCCAGCCTACACAGCCAGCATGCACAAACACCACCACTGCTGCAAGTGTCCAGAGTGTTATGAAGTGACCCGTATGGCTGCCCTGCGTAGGATGGATGCCCCGGCGTATGGAGGAGAATGGCAAGCTGAGCCCTATGGATACCCGCCTGGGTACGGGGGAGGCCAAACCTTACCCCCTCCAGCCTCGGGAGGAGGTGGAAGCATGGGAGGAGGAGGGGGCACTTTGGGGAGAAGTAAGGGCAAGATCATGTCTGGTGGGGGCTCTGGAGGCCCCAACCCAAAGGGACAATCCAAGGGGGGACCCAAAGTGAATGGCAACAACTCCAGCGGGCAAGCAGGATGGTGGCCAGAGTGCACCTGTACCAACCGCGAGTGGTACGACCAGGTAACTCACCTTTCTTCTGTTTAATTAGACAGCCGGGGGCCTGCGGGGGCCTGGCAGACGGGAGCTCATAAGCTGTTGCTGTATAGGACCGAGATTGTTCATGTTCCTCTGCTGAGGCTTGGTTGGTGTACGGCGGAGAAGCTCATAGTTAGTATTCATCTCAAGCCCTCTGATTCTGTGGTTTCTTCTTTGGGAACAGAGGACACCTAAGGAAAGGACAGCACTGATGATTTGATTACACACACACACACACACGGAGATGATGTTCATGTGTGGACTTTGATGCAGATGACTAATGCTTATCGATCCAACACACCTCTAAATGCTTACGTTAATGCAGTTACCATAGGCCTTTGAAATCAAGATTGACTTCCATCGCCTGAATCAACACTGACATGCACACAATGCAATCGTTTGAAGTTTTCCCCTCCGCCCGGTAACACTGACATTGCAGGCGATGTCTCAGGGATCAGCTGATGGCAGGATTGTGTCTCATCAGGTGAGAGAGAAGCGAAGAGAGGACGAGGAGAGGAGAGGAGAGGAGAGGAGAAGACGAGGAGATAATGAAACAGATCCCTAATACGAGTTGCATTTCTAATCCTGGCCTCCATTTTTTCTTTTCTTCCAGCAAGCCATTTTGCCTAAAAGAATAGCGATGTAATTAACGTGATGTCAGGAAAGAGAGAATCAGCAGAAAACTGTGTCTTCACGCTGCCTGCCATAGTGGTGCACAGTGGGAATCAAAGCACCTCTTTGCACTTCTTCTTATATCTATTATCTCCTTTTATTCACATTTATTCACAGATGACAGTTGACGAAAGAGTCAGAGCAGCTTCAGCATCATCTTAAGTTACAAGAGGGAAAAGGTGGATGTATGTATGAATGAGTGTGAGCCGGGGTGGGGGAAGGGTAGCTTGGTGAGCGTGAAATTCAAGGGATGGTCCTCGCTGCTGTATGTCGATGAAGTCGCGTATTTTCAGCAAAGACAAGCCGCCGTATGTGTGTGTGTGTGTGTGTGTCTGTGTCTGTGTGTGTGTGTTTGTTTGTTCTTCCGTCACGTATGTCTGAATGTGTGAATAGCAAACGCGGGGCAACAGGAGGAGGAGGAAGGGGGCAGAGGCACAGGGGGGGTGAAATGGAGGCTGATATTTCAGTGAGTGCAGTGCGGGGAAGAGATCACCTCCTCTAAACCGAGCCCGCGTTTGAGCCGTAACCTCAGCGACATCACCGCATCACCTCCGCCGCCGCCGCCACAGCAGAGAAAAAGGAAGAAAAGAACAAAAAAATTGAGATTGAGCAACACATTACTTTCTTCTCTCGGACTCGTGTTGCGTTGAAAATCTATGACGAGCCTTTTCTTATCAGCTGCACCCAGACCAATGGGACACATTTCATTTCTCACACGTTCCCAAGCTCGCAGCAGTTGTGATTATGTAAGCATTTATTGTGCGATTCTATTCTTCAGCCCATCACGATTACTGCAGAAATGTTCCACGGCCGGCTTCAAGCGTACCATGTAGTATCTGATTGATGGAGAATGTTTGTCGACTGCGTTGTGATTTATGTGTGTGTGTGTGTGTGTATGTGTGTGTGTGTGTGTGGAGGGAGGGGGTAAGGTATGGTAGAAGCCTTCGGAAGGATCCTTCTGTTGGTTTGCTCCCTTTGCTGTATCATGTGAAAACGCAACACACGTGAACCCTGTGGAGCAAAATATCCAAGCTGCCATTCACAGCTTCAATCCACGTCCGGCGTAAATGGCATCATAAAGAGCTGGAATTGCAGAGGAGGAAACGGCAATGCTGTGGTGGTGGGTGGGTGGGTTGGGGGGGCGGGGGGGGGGGGGGGGGGACGCAGCAGCAGCAGTCAGTGGGGTGAAAATGCTACGGTTGGAATAGAGAGAAATAAGCCAATAAAGGGAGGCTGTGGCCCTGGAGAGGGGGAGGGGGTTATGTAAGAGGAGGCAGTTGGTGATGCTGTCAGAGGGAGGAAGCAGCAGAGGCCCTGACACCGCGGACGAGCATCTGTCCCTCCGTCTATGAAATCAGCTGTGTGTGTGTGTGGGGGGGGGGGGGGGGGGGGTCAGCACACACACACACACACACTTGCACACAAACACACTCACTCCCGTGCACCCTCTGTTATGAATGGACGGTGGCACGGTCGTGGGTCTCATAGCCACCTCCACCTCCATCATCCCCCCACCCCCCTCTAACCCCACCCCCATCCCTCCCCAAGCTCTCCTCAGTCACCGTTGCTCATCCTTGGGTGGGAAATGTTAATACGTCCCTTCCCCCCACTACCTACACACTGACACAGAGCAGGGGCAGCAGTAATCATACATGCCCAACATACACACACACACACACACTCACACACACACATGCGTCTGTTATCTTATGGACGCAGATTTTACGAGGACTCGCGCTGTTTTTCCTTTCTTTTCCTTTTTTTTGCGAACACGACGGAAAGCAATAACGTAGTACAGTCATTCAAAAGGGAGACGGCTTTTATAGCTGCGCTGACATTTTTTAATTGTTCCCGTCGCTGTTTCCTATTAGACATTCAAGACATAATGATGCCATAATATTTTTTTCCTGTCATCTATTTACAGAATGATTGTACGGCTTTTGTGGAGAGCTTGCAAGGTTAATTATGGATGATTTCCACGTGAAAGCCAGCTGGGAGGATGAGAACGTTCTTTAAAACAAGAGGCTTTGAATTTATATCTGAGAGAAGTGGAGGCCACAGTCTGCTGGGAAGCTTCAGTCAGAAAGCTCCCTCTTTTCCCCCCACGGGCTCCAATCTGTCTTTGTGTGTCCTCCAGCTCTCTGCATATCATCACCTTTAAATATTCATCGGATTTTACTTTATTTATTACCAAGGTTTTTCATCCAAAGTTCTTCTCCAGGACTGTTGTTTATCAGAAAGTGTGTGATCCCCCCCCCCCGTAGTGTTAAGGGGCTTTATGTTAATGCACAGGCACAGTGGGTGCATCGGTGGTTATGACTTGCAAGCCTTCAGGCCTTTAACCGAGATCAGAAAGTGTGCGCTTGCGTCTCTTTTACAGGCGTGTTGATTCATCGGCGTGGTTGTTTGTCCGATTCACTCCCTTTTTTTTTTTGCGGGGCTAGATTTGATTTGCCGTTCGCTACATGTTACATGCAGCAACCCCGGGGAGTGTAAACGGGACGGGATTTACAAGGGCTCTCTGTCCAAATGTCTGGAGATGGATCCCCTGCTGTGATCTCGAAAGGCTCCATCTGAAGCGTGGAATACTCCCATCAGATCACGAGAGGTTTATCTGTGAGCCCGTCTCGACAAAGGGAGACGTAGTGTATGTATTTGCACTCGTACGCATTCGTTTTCCAGGTATCTGGAGGTCAAGAAGGATGACAGTGCAGGTTCAGGTTTTTCTCAATGTGTTTCAGTTGTTATATTACAGTCGTGGTCCCTTTTTTGTTCAGCCGGTTTCCTTTACATATCAGCAGATCCTCATCTTTAACAATGACAATGAGAAAAGTAGGGGAAAGTGGAAATGGGAGAAGGGAAGGAGGTTCATATTTCAGGCCTGTAACCTTTACAATAACAATTAAAAATGGAGAAAGCAGAGCAGAGAGCAATGAGCTGTTTAATGTTCACCTTCCCAGTTCTGGCTGTATAGTTCTGCCGTCTGTCAAAGCAGAACGGACAGGACGACGTTTGTCTTTATATCGGTTTTTGGAAACCAGTTCTCAGATTTCTGTCGGCATGTTTGCGGAATTCAAATAGTAATCCGATCCTGCTTCCACTCTGCGCTCTCTCCGTTCTTTCACATTTGGTAGTTAGTTTGTTTAATTAAAGACAACACGCACAATCTAGGCTTGTCCAGTTCATGTCCTTTATCCTGTATTATTGTATTTTATTTTATAAGAAACAATACGATGCACAGAAAAAAAGGTAAACGTCTCATCATGCTGCCACCTAAGGTTTGGAACACTGACAAATACGACCATTAAAATATGAACGTCAGCACCCAGAAACCACCGACTGTCGCTTTAGCTCGATAAGAAGAGAATAATACTTCATAACAAATCTTGCATAGTGTCACAGCTGCATAGCTTTCGTGTTATTCCCTATTTTCCCCACAGTTTAAGGTAATTTAAAAACAGTATCCGAGAGCTGACAGTACAACAATGACCCGAGCTGCTGTAGACAGGGAGGATTCTGGGAAATGAGGTCTGCAAACTTTGCTCTTGCGTGACCTACGGTATGTGGCTTCTGTTCCGTGCACAGAAGAGATTAATCCTATTAGTTCTGATGATTTTCTAGCATGGTGATGTACAGTTACACTCTCTGCTATTTTGTCTTATGGTTAAAGAAGCAATACAATCAGACGTTGCAAAATAACTTTAAGTAACAGCACATTTTAAATTCAGCTCTTAAAAGTCTCTCTCTTATATATTAAGGTTGGAATAAAGTCAGTTTGGGTAAATTGATGTTTTCATATCAACCTGGGGAGCTCCGGTGGCCTTCCTCATTCTTTCTCGTACAGTACGAATCAAAGATGGGTGCAGAGCCGTTTTCAGGAGGGATGCGGCAGAGGCAAAGGTTAGATTGATCGGACAATAAAATCAGTTTTCTCTCTTTCCCCCTCACAACCTTTGTGTTTGCAATTTATTTTCAAATGTCTGCGGCACAAAACACAAATTCACTTCCACTTTTCACAGGTAAAACCTCAGATTTATGTCGCCAACGTTCCGTCTGATCTCGTACAGATTCAGAGCGAATCATGACGCAGACGCAGACCTGCACCTGAAGACAACGTCAACCGGAAACCTTGAGAATTTTGGAGAGTAGTGAATAGGAGAAGATACAGCACGAAACAAGGGAGATGAGGTGCCACTGTAATATTTATACGCACTTTAACAAAGGTTTGCTTGAATATGCACCGTAGGGGGGGGCGAATGAGGCCAATCAAGCGGTGATGTCATCGCGAGTCAAGCAACCGAGGCAGAATTATGAGTACCTGAGGAACTGTGATGGCGAGCAGCTGTGACTGTGACCCCACGACCTCAGCTGCTCCTCCTACACTTTCCTTAAAAGCCTCCACTCACTTGCTCCATGGTTTCTACCTTTCCACACTGCATCTACTCTTTTTGTTTCAACATGGAGGTCCTGCAGATGCTCACACCGACAATAATCTTCACTCAAACATAGGATTATTAATTAGTCAGTAAACAGGTAGGATATGTTGCAGCTCAACAATAAATGTATCAAAGATGAGTGTAATTATTGTAAGTATAACACATACAATACTACATACAAAAACAAACTAAGCAAAAACAAGTTTCTTGATGTACTGATGAGGCGAGTCACACTGGCTTCATCTTTGTGGTGTGTTTCCTTGCACATATATGGGCTTTGGTTGTAGTAGTGGTACAGGTGCATTGCCCTGGAGCAGCAGATCAGGTGTGTGGAGGTGTGTGTCCTGCTGGAAGCCGAGGCCGGAGCCTCTGCGACCCATATGGTGGTTGTCAGAGGCCCTGCCAGAGCTCAGCCCCATTTCAGCTCGCATGGCCTCTCCTCTTCTCTGGCTTTCAGTGGCAGCCAGGGGAGGAGAAAGAGGAGAAAGGAGAAGGGAGGGAACCCTGTTTGTTTGTTTATTTGTGTGTTTGCTGGCTTGTCTGCCGTACGTAGAGGTTTTGCTGATCACAGTAGCTGCTGGTTTCGAAACGAGGACACCTGATTCAGCGACGTCTGCATCAGATTTTCTGTCAAGACGGAAACACAAACCATTGATGGAGAGTTGATGTGTGTGTGTGTGTTCGTGCCGCGCCATAACCCGACAATGCCGTGTAATAAGCTGGACGTGCATACATGAAACAAATCTTTCTGGCTCCTCTTCTCCCTCCTTCCCCGCGTGTCCTGTTCCTCTCTCTGTGCCAGGCTCCTTTTAGCCGGAGTTTGCTCGCGTTCTCCTCGGCAAGCCACACCAGCTGCATCACCCACATGCTGCTGTGAAATAATGCGTATATCACAATCAATATCAGTGAAGAGTCAGTCCCTGAGCATTCTGACTCCTCTTCATTTTCGTGGGGGTGTGTGGGTGCGTTCAACAGCGCTTGTGCTTTTATTGCTTTTATTCAACCATTATATTAACTTGTTATTTTTGTGATTTGACATCGCAGCCTTCATGGTGCGCACATGTACCCGGCATGCACACACATGCTGCAGCGCGGCCTTGTTCATTGTACAGTTACAGGAAATCTTGCCATATATTATAATACAGTTAGTGAGGTTTTTTTTTTTGCAGATTAATCATCACCAGTGTGTGTGTATGTGTGTGTGTGTGTAGAGGACATTTGGTGTAACAGTGCCTTTCTTACCATGTGAAGCAGCTCTGAGTGCCATCTCTGTCTAATGCATTATCCAAGCAGCCCTTCAGCCATTTGGTCTGGCCTCTCTTTTTTTACATGTGTGTGTGTGTGTGTGTGTGTGTTGTTTTTCAGTGTTCTTCATTTCTATCAACCCCCTCCTGTCTTCCACCAGCCTCCTCTTCTCCTCCTCGTCCTCGTCCACCTCCTTCTCCTCCTCCACTCTTTCTTCCTCGTACATAGTACGAATCAAAGGCTTCATTTTTTGGGTGCAGCGTTCAAGACGGATGCTGCAGCAGACCTGTACAGCAGCATCATTAGTGCAGTTTAACATATAACACGCGGCTTAACAAAATCTGCATCTCATCCACCGATTGTGTCAAAGCAAAAGTCGCGTCCTCTCTGTTGTTTCGCTCCATAGTTTTGAGCATTTTTAGGTTCAAAATGATGAAGTTGACTGCAGTGAGTCAATTGTTAAAGTCAGTGTGAAACGGTGGAGTTAAAGGAAACACAAGCTCAGTTCACAACTTGTGTTATATAATATATAATACAATTATGTAATATGCATAAGTTTGTAACATATATGCATGCATCATTTATGCTGTTGCATATACATGAATAAATGCGGCCCAAAGGGAAAGGGAGCGTGAACACAGGTGATCTATCCCACATGTTTGGAAGGGGAAGACAAATGTGTCGCCCAAAATAGAGTAATAAAGATGTTATTTAACTAATACAAACATTGACCAAGACTATGACTCAGATTATTGCTTTGTTGGGTTTATTGTTTATTTGGGCAACCGCAGCCGCTTCTAATATCCAGGATGAAGCTGTTGGGGGTCAGGAATGATGGTGGCCTGGTCTTCTTATCCAGGTGTGGACTTGAAATGATCGTATTGAACCCTATTTAGGTTCTTGTGTCATAGCAAGCTGAACCAAATTTTAGTTCTCCCTGGAAATCTTGAGAGTAGAAAAAGGAAGCAGCAAATTGAAGTTGAATACTGTTTGGATTAGCCAATGGGAGTGGTGCTTCACAGTTAATGTCAATAATAGCAGCGTTACATAAGCTCCATGTTGCATTAAAGTTATTGCCTGTTCTTCTCTTTGACTTTTTATATTTGATATTACATTAAGGGATGCCCATCTCTGAATATTACCATTACATCACATTGGTGGACATTGGTGATGTAATGATAATATTTGTGTAGCTGTTAGCAGGGATATGTTGATTTTTGCTTTTTTTTCTCTTCCTCTTTGATTCCTGCCCTTGATCACATAAACACAAGTTGACAACTGTGCAGTTTGAGATCTATTTCTGTAGTTACTGTAGTCATATATTATGGTGAAAAATACAAAATCGGTACTTCTGTTCTGGCTCTAAATGGGTGTATTAGTAGTACTTCTCCTCAGTATGTGAATGTAATCATAGTGAGGTGATTGAGGAAGCATATGTGTTACCTCATGAGCACTACTGGGCTGACAGGATGGGAGGGCAGGTTACGTTATCCAGACATATGGCTGTGGTACATACACAGAGCACATGTGATCCTTAAACATGCCTGTGGTTTTGCTACCAGTCATGATTTTCCATTAGGAGCAATCCACCCACTGAGTTTGGTGAGGTAATGACAAACAGGCACAGGCAGGTCTCCATCCCACAGACCAACGGAGAGAAAAAAGACCGAGCTTCACCCTGGCAGGGACGTCAACAATACAAGCAATCCCAGCTTAATATCATACATCTTATTACACTGTTGATAGTATATTTCTGCTTTGAAATTGCTTGTATGGATTTATTGCTTTTTTCCCCCCGTGGTGTCGACATTTTTGTTAATGTTTTGCACTTAAAACGGTGTTCACAGTATATTCTTCACAGTCTAACAGTGTCATCGCTTTTGTTCTGAAGATAGAACTCCTTCATTTTTAAGTCTAGTATTTATTTTTGATGTTAAAGTTGTTGTAAAGAATCATTCATGCAAATATTTAGGCCATAAAATCATCTCAGATTACAGGGATAGCATTCGCAGAGCAACATCTCAGAGGCTTTAACTGATTATTGTTGTTTTACTCACTTTGATGAAATGAGGATATACTGTATACATGCTTTATATGAGTTTGGACCTAAGGAAGGCTGTTTGCTGTCACTTTTCCTGATTCATGAGGCGATTTGATTAACCCACTTCATTAGAGAGAAGGAACAGCATAAATCTGAAGCTGTCATTGGATGCTGATGATTGAACTTTATGTGTCTAAACCAGTAGAGCTCAAGGATATGAGAGATCACAGAAGATGCTTTGCTTATTTAGCATTCAGTAGCTGGTACGAAGAGTCCTTTGCAACCAATGACTCATCCACACTTTTATATTAGACAGTGACTGTGTTTATTCTAAAGCTATTCCTCCAGTTTTTAATCAAAACTATAAGATGTCAAATGTGGAAAAATAGAAACATTGAGGTGCGACCCGATTTGTTGCAATGTGACTGCTGAAAAATGACACAATATCCTTTTCTTGTTCTAAATGTCTGCGAGGGTGATCAACAGTGTGCACATGAGATAGTTAAACACACCCTGAGTGTCTCTAGTTTCTAAATCAAGCACCCAGATTTAGAATTACATCATAGACATTTTAGATCTTTCGTAATTTGACATTTGAATCAGACATTTTTATGATTTTCTGTGCTCCTGTGTGTGTGTGTGTGTGTGTGTGTGTGTGTGTGTTTGTCATGGGTTTGTCCGCACAGACAGACAGGCCCTGCTCTCTGATGTCTCTGACACAGTTTAACACCTCCTCCTGGAAAACCTTAGGTGACTTTGGGTTTTAACTCCCACATACTGTTTGGCATTTCACCACTGAATAAATGAAATTAAGTGCTATTGCGTGCACTAGGCGCTGGCTGTGTTGCTTTAAAGTTTATTGCAGATTAAGTTGGTCTAAAAGCAGGTTTCCTGGATTGTTTCTTGGAACAGAACCAACGTCATAATGCCAGCAGGATCAGGTCTCTCCTCGCCCTGTTGTCTCTGTCCTGCCTGGTCTTCGGGTTTATCTTAAGTTCAGAGGTGTTGATTTAACTCTGACATTTGAGGCTGTGGTCTGTTGTATTGAACAGCGTTAAATCGAGAGGAGTCTCTAATATTCTGTCTTCATCGTGTGTGCTAGGAGGCAGACAACACCACAAGCCACTGCCTCCAAAAATAAACATAGTGATGAATCAACACCTCTGACACAGTGTCAACAAAAACTGAACATTAGAAGCTTCAAAAAGATCGGATTCCTGGCTGTGCTGTTATATTGGATTGTGCTGGATTGCACCGGTGTACCAAATGGTGTACCTGATAAAATGCTGCGTGAATATCAGACGCTCTTATGGAGTGTGACAGTAAGACACACACACTATACTGGAGGATCTTATTGTCTGTTAATCGCTGAGTAACTGTTGCTGCTGTTAATTTCTTTTTTTGCAATTGTCTTTTCCTCATACTTCATATCTGAACAACGACTTGTGATATCATGTGGTATTGGAGTATCTCATGTATGATTCCAGGCAAGCAAACACTCGCGTCACAAATGGTGTTGTGCTTCTGAATGCTTGGAATTCCAGGAATCCGGGGAAACAGTGTAAGAGAGAGAGAGAGAAAGAGAGAGAGACCATGAAATAGATGAAGAGGTCAGCTGCTGTCATTGCACGGAGGCCGATGATGTCTTTCAGCTTAAGTCCCATTATATATGAGTGAGATAAAAGTTGCAAACATTTATTCTCTAATGTGCCACTTTGTCAGAAAATACCTTATCATGTGCGGCACCACTTAACCCTAAACACACACCCTAATGTTTCACGCATGTCTACAAAGATAAAGGATTACTTAGGGATAATCAGTACACATCAAAAATAAATGGATGTTGTGACGATTGAAGCTGAATCGGTGGCGCTCATGTTATATTATCAGCATTCTGTTTGCTGTGTGTGTGTGTGTGTGTAGATTCATACGTGTTGGTGTAAGGATGACTCTTGCGTTGTGATGGATACTGTGGTGCATACTTGGCGTGGCGTTATGCAGACACTGGATCTGCTCTCTTTGCCGTGGAACTGAATGTCAGAAAATGTTCCTGCGCTCATGTGGAGGGAAGCGGGAATGTGGAGCCCTCTCATGTGATCCAGCTCTGAGTGGCTTTTCAGCTGTGTCATTTGGCCTGTGATGCAAGAGAAGGGAAGGGGAGGCAAAAGAGAGATTTAGGAAAGAAGAGGAGCGGAGAGGAAGGGGAAGAAAAGCGCAGAGGAAATAAGCGGCAATGAGCAAAGGAGGGGATGAGAGGAGTAAAAGCAAGTGAGGAAGAGGAATGGAAAGGAGTGAAGAGAGGAGCATAGAAAGAGCCTGTGCTCAGACACAACCCTGTGTGTTGCCATGGTGCAGGCTCAGTCAGAGCTGCACAGTAGCTTTACTGCTCAGCTAGCTAATTACCCACAGAGTGCAATCCTGATACGCAGGCAGCTATAGGCCTCTGGATTTCCATGGCTTTTTGACTGCCGCACTGACATAACAGTGCAAGAGAACGAGTGATTCATCTGTACTTATGCAGATAACTATAATATTGTTGTAATTATCACCAACACAGATGTCTGTTTTGCCGTTTTTCATATTCATGCCATGGTTGGGGGGTGGGGAGGGGCCTGATTGATCATCACAGTGGTCCTGTCTTGAGTCAGCCATGCAGCCATGTGCATTATACAGAGCTCCAACCCAGAGCATGATCAGCCTGCTTTGAAAACACACACACACACACACACACATTATGGACCCTTGTACAGGAAAATCTGCCACTTAAATTCCATTTGATCATCCAAATTCAGATCCTCCAAAGCGTCTCAGTTGGCAGGTATCGAGGGACTCTGAACTCGAGGAATGATGCAGCATCCAATCCACAAATCCTCAAATGCAAGAAATCAAGAATGATGACGGTATTTTGTAGCCAGGTGCAGTTATTGGTTTGAAGCAAACGATGAGAAGTGGGATAATATTCTTCTTCATTTATCTGGTGTAGTCATTTAACTACCTATTTGCCAAAGCATCTTGGGGGTTTGATTAAGACATAAAATATAATGTTTCATTTTGTGCGTTTCTTTGATTCACTTTAATTGCAACAATCACAGAGCTGCTTCACTTAAAACTAATCCAACAAATATTTGTAGCAAAATTAAGACAGTATAAAACCTTACGTTTCAAGAACTAGAGGAATAAGGACGTTTTGATTGATAACATTGCTTATTTGAATAATGTTTATCATAGTAAAGCCCCCAGTTTAAGCCCCATTCATCTCATATTGTGTCTTCATGTTAACTTGTATGACTGGATTCATGTTTTTCACATTTAGCCACATCAATAGGATTGTTGTTGGCAGTCACAACAAACCCATTCTGACGTGATCCAGTCGGCGCTTTCAGATTGGTTTCATCTCTCTAACACACTAAGATGGCTGTTCTGATCCCAGCAGCGACGCCTTCGTTAGGCGTCTGTGCATCGTGCCTGAACACAACCTGTGGTGGGCAGAAGAAGGGCAAATCTGGACCCACAACAGGAGGCAGATTGTTTTGGCAATCAGCAAAGTGCTACAAATGTTTAAAACAAAAGCCTGTTCTTCTCTGTGTATTGGCGGTAAATACATCAGCATATGGATAAATGTGCTCATTTGTTCACGACTATCACAGTGAAACGGAGGCTGTTGTCCTACTTACTGTTGTTCTTCAACACCTACACATGCAGGCACAGGGAGTGAATGGAGATATGTGAATGTGTGGAAGCTTATAGAAAAAACGTAACAGCCCAGCCTTGACAGGAGGAACTCTGCTGACGTCTGGAGTCCCACAGAGGTCGGGGGAGGGGAGGTGCTGTTCCCGAGGGGCCTGGGGTCAAACAATTGGTCGTTTCTCTTTTTTATCTGGTCGCCCAATACTACCCAATGACAACTGAGCATCTAGTGCTGCATTTGTGGAGTTGTTTTGGCTCCTTATTGTTGGTAAGCATGGTACAGAGGAATATTTAGTTGGGAAATTATGTCAGATTTGTCAGTCATTGTCAAACTACATCAATATTTCTCAGAAGCAGAAGAGTTGTATCCAAAGTTGTAAGACTATGACGACAGCTCAGAAGATTATATTCAGAAGTTTTCAGGAGAAACAATCAACGGTGATGTCAGCAGCCTCTTTTGTCATTAAGATTCTGAGTTTTCCTTTGTCATTAGACCTCTTTTATGTGTACTACTCTGCTGTGTTAAGAGCTGCAGGAGTCAAACTTTGATTCTACTCCTATGAGAGCAAAAAATAGTTTTCTTCACACCCGGTAATCACATCATAAATCCACATTGCTGTCCTTGAAGTGGATGCCAGAGTACACAAACTCTGCGTGAAGTTTGGCAGCTGGCGCACTTATAAAGCAATTACTCATTTATATTTGACCAATTCCATCCGTGGATACATGTCACGCTATGGTTTTGTCATAATCACTGTACAGACAGTATAATGTGCATGTGAGCCTACTGAGAGACTTTAAGCACGCCAGGAAAAAGGCTGACTAGATGAAAAATAATGGCTCCTAACAGCATTTTAATAACAAGATGCCTTTTTTCTTGTCAAAATTGTGAAGTAGGATGTTTTATGAGACTTCCAGTGAATAATATGGAAATTGATAGTGACATTAGCTGTGGAATTTGTTTTCCAGACGTTTCTTGAGTTGTGCTAGGCAACAGTTGGCCTCTGTCAGTGCTGATATATTGTGTAGCAGTAATTCTGAACTCACTCCTCCTCCTCTCCTCTGTGCTTTCTCTCCTCCCTCTTCCACCTGCCGCCTCCGGGATTTGCTTCTACAGCCTCCACAACTGATGCTACTCCTCTTAATGACAATGTAGAAATCCTCAGAAATGATAAACGGTCATCTGCTCGTGGCTGTGAATAGGTTTTTGCGCGGTGCCGAAACGAGGCTGTTACCCTTAGCAACATCATCGGCGGCATCTTCGGCGTGTCACGCGGACACGCAGGAAAGCACAACCAGTGAAAAGGGGAGATGTATTAATATCACTGTAATGGAACAGTTCTCATTTACTTAAAGCAGCTGAATAACACACACACCTATTGACTGAAGAGGACACACTGCGATGTTGGTGAAGGCCTCAAAATGGCAGCACTTAGTTTTGTGTACTGTCACGAGTACTCACAAGCACGGGATCCAAAACAGCGAAGAGGAGCGAGTGTTTCTCTCAGCTTAGCAACGCGGGGTAGCAACTATTCAGAGCTGCGAGGAGACGTGCCGCAGTGACCTGTGATGTAGAGGAGGCAGTGGGGGTGGGATTACGTGAAAGCGCACCAACCAACGACACCCCGCACACGACAGGCACCCTCCTCCTCTCGCCTTGCTTGCTTTACTTTCCACCGTCATCTGCCACTTTGGGATTGAAATTAGCAAGCGATCCTGTGACACACATGCTTTACTGGCTGATGTAAATGATTATAACACCACCATAGGTTAACGTTTTGGCAGGAGGCTTTTTTTTCAGTCCAGTAATCACTCATGACACCCACCCACAGCAGTAAAAAAGCAAAAGCAAGAGACGGCTGAATGAATATGCTTCAGTGCAAATAACACGGAATGAAATCATAACTGTATTAGATGTAGACATGTTAGATATATTTTAGCTCATGATCATTTGCCTTGGTAATCGTACCAAGAAGTCATGAGTTCATTATCCTGGCATTGCTTTTAAAGAGACCAGATTCTCTAAAAAACACATTCACCTTGGCTGCAGCCCCGCTGTGCAGTCTGAGTGACAACCGGCACTGTCTATTTAATGTGCTGAAAATCCTGCTCCGTTCTAATCGGCCATTGCGCAATAACATCATGCTTCTTGCGTGTGTGTGTGTGTGTGTGTGTGTGTATGTGTGTGTGTGTGTGTGTGTGTGTGTGTGTGTGTGCTAAACCAGGCATGTATGCAGTTGAATTCATTGTGTGAGCTCTAAACTTGACTTTCTTCTTTCATTCTTTTGGCGTGATCATTCTGGTTACGCAACTTTGATGCTCCACAGACGCCGCCTGCCCACCTCTTCAGGCAGCCATGGGCTTCTGTGTAGTTTGAACATCACTGTGAATGCTGTAAACTGCACACTTTAACATGCTGTGCTCTTATAACTGACTTGTTGGTGTAATCCATCAGGGTGAGCATCAGTTCTGCTTTTATAGGTTACTAGGTTATGCAGTGCAGACTTTACACTTCCATCTGCACAACAGTCAGCAGTCATGTTTAAGCAGTCATGATTTGTACTCGAGCTAAGTAGAAAAACACTAAACACTGGTATGGTCTTTGTGTTGCCATAGAGATATGCAGTGCAGTATTCACACACACACACACACACACACACACACACACACACACACACGCACACGCACAAACACAAAGATACATAGT
The DNA here is from genome assembly GCF_046128005.1 of Genypterus blacodes. NCBI lineage: Eukaryota > Metazoa > Chordata > Actinopteri > Ophidiiformes > Ophidiidae > Genypterus > Genypterus blacodes. The sequence continues at coordinate 9,267,445 of NW_027466857.1, forward strand.
CCAGTTGGCTGCAAGTGTAAATCCAGATTAAAGCTTGAACGTGCACACACAAAGCGACACGGCCAAACCTGAGTTGTTGTCACCAGGCTTGTAAACGTCCCGTCGGAGCCACGCTGTGCTGAGTATTTGTCATACTAAGTGCTTTCCCTTTGTGGCTACACCTCTGAAGGTCAAACTAGCCGGCTCTCATTTGGAGCCGCCCGGCACAGCGGCGAGGTAAGCCAGATCATGCTTTTGTAATATTACATAAAGATGAGTGCTACTGACAGCTGTGACGGGCTATTAATTATGGGGAGCGCCGACGTGTGTGTGTGTGCGGCGTGTGCACGTGTGTGGAGAGGACGCAGCCACAGCGCTCAGTCATGGCGCTCAGTCATGGCCATCAAATCAGAAAACTTTAGTTTTAATGGTGTCATTTTATGGGCGGACTAATTAATTTCCTTGTAGCTGCCTTGGTGGAATGAATGCCTGAATTCAGCCGGTCGTTGTAAGGAGAGAGAGGGAGCAGTTGACCTTTAGCGCTGTGGGATTTTCTTTATTACATCTTGTTATTCCGCCTTTGCCCCCTGACGAAAACAATGCAACATTTGGTTTGGACAGCAGCTCCGTGTAAAAAAACATCTCATCCCTTTTTTTGTCACCGTCCGTCTGTCAGTCCTCCTCACCTTGCCTCTCTTCTTCCCTCTTCCCTCTGGCATTAGGGGCCACGGTGTGAATGAGATGTTGGGTGCATGGTAATTGAGTAGGTATTGATTGGACTGCAGCGTAGCATACAAGAGGCCAATGAGAGCCACAGGATCAGAGCGGCACCACTTACTGCATCTCTCATCCCACATTCTGCAGGAAGCAGCGCCACTAGAGGCACCCACTCCCACCAGAACCACTGAGGAACAGTGTCATCCTGCAGGTTGCACAATCACATCCCAGCCTCTCTATCCTCTGTTAGCTCTGACTGCAGGGGGGGGTGAGCTTCCTTCAACATGGGCTCTATCGTTTCACTGATCATCTGCGCGGGGCTCTGTCATATTTCACTGCAATGTCACTGAGCTGCCATGTCGCTGTGCCGGGCGAGCCAGGGATTGATGTGGAAATGTTTGCTAAAGGAAGAAGGGATTATTGCTCTGTCAGCATGCTATTGTCCTGCACATGCTCAAACCCCTTGTACCCACCTCCCCTGAAGAGTAGCCAAGGTTTCATTTACATTCTTGTCATCAACAGGGATGTAGTTCACACAAATGTACAAAAGACAAGATATGACTGACAACTTGTGACATCTTGAAGTGTAATGTTCTGTTATAATGGCAGCTGCTTGCTTTGCATTGATTATTAACTGCAGTTTAGGATTTCCCAGCATTCATTTATCATAAATTGTAATGACAAACATCAAGGAGAGACTGAGTGCATTGTTAAATACTAAATAAACATGTATTTTTTATTATGAATACATAGTTTTAAACCATCTTCTTTTTAATTTAGCACAGCCAGATAAAAATAACTGGTAACACACACGTGGTTTTGACTCACATGATCAGGATTCACATCTTTAATCACGCAGAACTGAGATGTGTGATATTTAGTCAAAGGTGTTTCCAACTTATTTATCCTTTTTGAATGCAATTTAGCAGGTAGATCTAACTTTTCATTCATGACATCTGTATGGGAGGACGGTGTGTGTGCGTGTGTGTGTGTGTGTGTGTGTGTGTGTGTGTGTGTGTGTGTGTGTGTCTGTGTGTGTGTGTGTGTGTGTGTGTGAGAGAGAGAGAGAGAGAGAGAGAGAGAGAGAGAGAGAGAGAGAGAGAGGCAATGGAGCAGATCCAGCCCATGGCCAGGCATGTGCGAGAACAAGCTGCAGTAGAGCCCTGAGAGGTAAAGCAAGGGGAGGCGGCTAACTGGGGCTGCCAGCCAATACTGTGCAAGCAGTGGTTACCATGGGAACACATTGATTATTTAACAGTTTGGATGAGGCTTGTGCCCTGCTCTTGCCAAGGTTCAGATGGAGTCTTTGTAGCTTTACTGTCCCGAGGGTCTGCAGCCAAGTAAGTGTTGTGTGCTGCAATGCCACAGAGACATGATACACACATCCACGGGGCTGAGAGACAAGCCACTGATAGAGGAGAGACTGATGAATAAGACATTTGGAGAAGTATCATGAACAGATGGGTGAATATGAAGAGGGAGTGAGAGATGGAAAGCATTGTAGCATCACTCCTGTTGATCACTGGGGACTTTTGTAATCCTCTCATGCTGGGGGAAAGTCTGGACTTTTTGTCATTCTGTGTACACATTGTGTGTGTGTGTGTGTGTGTGTGTGTGTGTGTGTGCGTCCGTACAGTAAGCCCATGTTGCAACATGTGTGTATGCATGTTCATAGCAGGAGCAGGAACTAGCTGTGAAAACATCCTTCATGACGAGTGTTCCTATCCTCTTGTGAGATGACATCAGTGCATATGGCTGATCTGTTTATTTTAACCTCTAGTCGGCTTCTGATTGAAATAGATACTGTAATTTATTTTATTAATCACCTCTCTTCCTCACCTGTACAAACAGCCTGCTATCACGGCCACGATGAAATTGTGAAATGAAAGTGTTTGCTGTTGTAGCTGGCAACCTGTAACAAACACCATTACCCAATATAACTCTCTGACTATTCTTTTGTTTGCTTGTTTTGCTAAATAAAGATACAGAGATTACCCAGCAATCTCAGACTAGGATTATATTGATCTTTCACAGATTGTGGGCCTATTGTCTTTCAGCAGGTTCATTGAGCACTGCGGTGCGTCCCATAACAATGGTCAACTAATGATTGTTTCACATAATTAGCTCTGCTTCATTTATACTCAGGCATGTTTGTTCTGTGTGGTGTCAGTGGATAGTCAGTCATTATTGAGGGACAGTAGTTACCAGTGCATTCTGTTGAGTTGCCCTCAGGCGGTGCTTCATCACTGCTTAATATCAGGCCTTTGGTTAGAGAGCATGGTGAAAGTGTCACAGTAGGCTGTTGCCTACTGAAGGTCTTTTCAGAATTCAATAACAGCCTGGCAGGAGCTTTGGCGCCCGGTCCAGTGCCAGCAGCAGGAAACGGGCACATTTTCCATCCATGTGCATGTGCAGAAATGTTCACATGTTCTGTCAATTTTCAATCCTCACCACTGGATGGATTCGCAGTGATCAGCAAAGGCCACTGTATGACTCTGGTGAGATAAGCAACAGCTGGTGCAGGTGTTGTATCATGGCTGTCAAGTCAAGTCAAGGTTCATCGTATTGCTCAATATCACAACTGTGTATTGTTCCCAACTCAGCCTCTAGGAAGACAAGAAAAAACCTTCTAAACCCATATGGCATCTCCTGTGGCCTTGGTAAACCCATTATGAAGTGATACTGGATATTGGGTGTTTATGTGATGGTTCTATGATAAGAAGGAAAACAAGAGCATCTGCTAGCCCATACACAGATGACGGCTAAGGCCTGATGGTGCTGAGTGGGAGGGAGGTTTGGCCGCAGTTGTCCAGGGTCATCACACATTTTACTGGAGCAAGTCAAATCTATGTTACCTACATGTATCCGGAGTGAAACCTTGTGTATCCCCATAGTAAGAATGTGGGAATCAATGGAAAATTACATGACACCAGCACATCTTGAGTGGGAATGAATGAGTCTTGTGATCAAACATCCTTAAAGAGCATGTTTGAATACTGTGTAGAAGAAGTATTGCGGTTTCATCGAACAGTAGCAATATAACTCGTCAACTAGTAACCAAAAGGTGGATTTCAGGAAGAACATCTGTGTGGAGGCAGCTAGGATCACAATATTTCAGGGCAAAGGGGAGAGGGTGAGATTGGGTGAGGTTTTGGACGGCGAGAGAAAGAAAGATAAGAAATGATTTTCTCCTCGTCCCTGGACCTCAGGAAGTGCAGGTCCCAAAGCAGCGCTGTCAGCATCTCCCCCACCCACACAGCTCAATCAAATCAATAAAGTCCACAGCTACAGTAGTGTGCTGAACTAGAGGACGGCCATCGAGATGTTCTAATCCAGTTTCTCCTCCTTCACACTTGTGCCTCTCTCTCTGCCTCCAATCTGTTTCAGCTCACAGTTTCTTTGTTATCTCTCCAAGCCTGAATTCAAAAAGGAACACCAGGTGGCGCAATAGAGTAGAGCACTTAACTGGAAAGTTAATTATACTGTGAAACCAGTTTTGATCAAACATGTTGTTAATCATCAGCTAACACATGACCGTTTCATACCGTTTTATAGAATTAGGTGATGAAGTGAAATAAGCTTATTAAGCACAAATATCTTACCATTGATACTGCATTCCATAGCTACAAAATGAAATCATGCATTCTGCACAAGATAGTACTGCCCCCTGTTACATCTACAATGTGTGAAATGATGGAGGCGAGGGTTTGGTGTGGAGTGAACGCATTGTCCCAACAGCTGGAACACAAGCTGGTTTGTTTTATGAGGTGACCGCAGGCTGTCTGGCTGTGACAGTAATAAGCAGCAGTCTCTATGCCCCAGTCCTCATTCTCAGTCCTCACACCTTGCCATGATTTCCCTCAGTCTCAGCCCCAAGGAGACACACCGACTGTTCCCATGGCATCCGTTTGCTTCCTCCCAAGTGATGCTGTGTGTACTGCATATGTCTGTGTGCTGGCAGCCTGGCACACTGAGATAATGTGTATCTCTTCGTATTCACAGGCCAACCCTCCCCCCATCATTGTCAACGCAGACTCACTAGATGCAGGCCCTTATGTAAGTATCTGCTCTCTCGCTCTCTCTCTCTTTCTCTCTCTCTCTCTCTCTCTCTCTCTCTCTCTCTCTCTCTCTCTCTCTCTCTCTCTCTCTCTCTCTCCCTGTGTGCCTCTCTTGCGCTCTCTGCATATTTGTTGCTCTCATTCACACTTCCTATCTGTGTGTATGCTGGAGTGTGTCAGTGTGTGTGCCTGTGTGTGTCACATGTTTGTGGATAAAAGAGCCTCCTCCTAGTGGCCATGTGGGCTGACATCTATTGTCCTGCTGGCCCTGCTTGGTTATCCCAAATGACCACTCTGCACTTACATGGTGTATGAATATGCATGAGCAGAAATGTCTATATTATAATTATGATATTATTATTAATACCATATGTAAATATATCTACATTGTATTAAAGATATTATAGAAGTTTACAGTGAAGGAAGGAGCTGAAATGTGTGCATGCTTTTTATTTAACTCTATTTTTCAGTTATAACTAACTGTTGTGCTTTTTGATTTGACAGGTAAACGGCAGTGATGGGATGTATAAATATGAAGAGATCATTCTAGAGAGGGTGAGTTTGACTGCTTGCTTACTATTTTTTTTCTCATACATTTCCATCCTTCCTGTTTCATTTATTTTGTCTTAGATTCCTTTTTAAAGCTATTGTGCTGGATGGATTTGTCCCCACTAGGTGGCAGTAAGCAGTTCTGTCCTCTGTCATTAACCCTAGATTCCTCAATATCTGTAATGTTTTAGGTGTTTGCAACAAATACACTGTATTAGCGAGGAGTGTTCTGTATGAATGTGTTCTGTGCGGCGTCTCAAGTGAGTATGAGCACAGAATAATAGCAGTGAAGCATGGCGTTTTACATAATCCTGATGCACATGTCATCAGCAGACGCCACAAATGTAAAGTGCTCTCCTATTCAATTGTTCAGCAGGCCCCACTGCACTAGTCAGCAATGGTTCAGTTTGTAGTGCTTGCGCTATATGTTTCCGCTCTCATTATTCCACCCACATACAGACGCATCTTCGAACCCACAATAGATGCACAGTGTCTCTCTCTGCCCCTTTCACTCTAAGTGGCATTTCTGCATGCGGAAAGCTTAAATAAACTATGTGAAGTCACACTTTTAAAGGTCTGTGGGTGTGTAACATTTGGTGGTTGGGCCCAGTGTTCTCCTCGTGGCTCCACAGCAGCACACTGGGAGGCCTCAACCTCCCTCTGTTCTAATTTGTAGCGACTGTTGCTCATTAATTATAGAAAATAATAAAGTGAGGTCTTTTCTCAGCTGTCTTGTCGGGTGTGTGTCTCTGTGGCCACGGCTGTCAGATGCAGCAGTGTGCCTGGACCTACTGGATCCAAATGGGTCCACTGTCGTTCCAGGGACACACACAGGGAGATGAGGGTGCTGCAGAGATTGAGAAGCTGTTTCACCCACTAGACATGATCCATTATCAGCTCATATTGGCTTAGCATATCAGAATCAAAGAAAAGATTTGCCTATTCGAGACTTATGTATCTTAATGTTTACTTAAAATATTTCAATGTGTTGTTTACTCTCTAAAATGTACAGTTATTTTACGTGTTACTGTTTATTGCTCTACTGTAAAATATCCTCAATGATCTGCCTAATATCAAAATTGAAGGGACTGGCCAAAGTACTTTAACATTTGTTTTTTTCAATGAAATCCATATAAGGTATTGGCTTCAGAAATGCAGTGGGGGTCAGGCGGATACACATACGCATGACATTACCATTTGTCGCAAGTAAGGACACACTCGTCTGAGAAAATGGCCACTAGGAGCGCTTGGAGAAATCCTGCATTGATCACGTGTTCCTCTGAGATACCAATACACTTAAGAGCCATATTGTACTGACCTTGAGCACACATTGGGCCCATCACTTACATCTAAGTGTGTGTGTGTGTGCTGTTTGTTATATTCGATTGAAAATGCCAATCATAACCTGTGTGCAGGGGAACTCTGGCCTGGGCTTTAGCATTGCTGGAGGAATAGACAATCCCCACATTCCTGATGACCCAGGGATCTTCATCACTAAGATTATCCCCGGAGGAGCAGCTGCTATGGATGGAAGGCTGGGGTAAGGTTCCCTACCCTCCCTCTGCTAGTCAATGCCCCTCTCTCCTTCTACTTCCTTCCTCCTCGCTCTCTCTCTCTCTCTTTGTCTAACCTCTCCTCTCTTTACTTTTTTCTTTAACACTCACCACCATGTCCCGCCAGGCAGTGCTGTGTGGGAGGCAGAGTTTCTACAGCCCTCCAGGCGCTGTGTGTTTCCTCAAAGTTATGATTCATTTGAAAACCAAAGCCTGAAACATGCAGAAAAGAAATGATGATCTGTATTCTTTTTGATGTTCCTTGAGCTCTCTGTTTGTGCTGGCCATGTGTTCCGTTGTGATATATGTTTAAAAAGCAATCCCTCCACAGGGTGAACGACTGTGTGCTGCGCGTGAATGATGTGGATGTGTCTGAGGTGGTTCATAGCCGGGCAGTGGAGGCCCTGAAGGAGGCGGGGCCAGTGGTGCGGCTTCTGGTCCGACGGAGACAGGCACCACCGGAGACGATTCTGGAGGTCAACCTGCTCAAGGGGCCAAAAGGTCTACTACTATTCTGCTACTGCCTAAAATGGAATACTGTCACTAAAATGTGTACGCCTGTGAAAAGGAGAGTTGATTTCTTATTTACTCATCGAGTGTGTCATTGTGTGCATTACTCCATCAGGGCTTGGTTTCAGCATCGCTGGAGGAATTGGCAACCAGCATATCCCAGGAGACAACAGCATCTATATTACCAAGATCATAGAAGGAGGAGCAGCCCAAAAAGATGGACGGCTACAGACCGGAGACCGGCTGCTGGCTGTATGAGCCTCCTTCTGTCTCTGCCACATATTACATTTACATATCAAAATCTTTTCATTTCAGCCATTTATGTATTTCAAACTCCAGAAACAACTCCCCATTTATACAAGCATGCAGAGACTTTGTATACCTCAGCATAAGATGTAACAAATACCTTCCACGGGGCAACAGAGGGACTCTGCCACCAAAAATAGAAGATCTTTATCAGAACATTATCTCATAATTGATCAAGAGATATCGATCAGTAAAATTGTTGGTAATATCTTAAGCCATCGTATATCTTACTAAACCCCAGTCACTGACGTCTTTCTGATAGACATTTATGGAGCCTAAACTATATGAATAATAACACAACTTATATGTTCTGAGTTTGGTATATGTGAGCAAATTTAGATCAATCCGAGGCCGGGTGCTCAATCTATAACATTACTGACATAGCTGACATACAGATGATAACATATAAGACTGTTTTAATGCACCTGCTTTTAGTAAAGTACATATCAGAGAGCTTGACAGTTGATGCGGTATGACCTTACAATATGACAATAGACTGTTATTGTAAGTGGTCTAGGTGTCTCAGTAATCAAGCTGTAATCATTGTCAGTAAAGTCAATCCTCTTCTTTTGAACTACACCTGCTCCTTTATTTCCCTAATCTTATGGCATGCATAATGCACATTACTTGACTTTTATCAAAATGTGTTCGGATATTGAAAAGCGACGTCGAGCCTTTTGATTTGCAGAGAAGCCTTTCCCAAAGAATTTAGTTCAAAAAGAGCAGCGATTCAAGAGATTATTAGAACTTCTCTATTACAGAGCTTTAGCCTCTTCTAAAGCTCTGTAATATCCCAGCTTTTTACGCTGTTGTTGAAATGCACTGAAATCTCATACCTTCAAGCTGTGATTCATTATTGTGTTGGCTGGTGTGATGGCTGGTGTGATATTGTCACTGCACAGTAAAGTCTTGAGGTGTATAGGTGTTGATAGATGGGTTTCTGCTCATCTTTCCTTCTTCATTGCACATTCAGGTGAATAACATCGTGCTACAGGATGTGCGTCATGAGGAGGCAGTTGCTGCATTGAAGAACACCTCAGACATGGTGTACCTCAAGGTGGCCAAGCCAGGACCTGTGCACCTCAATGATATGTATGCCCCTCCAGACTACTCCAGCAGTACGTATCTACCTCTTCTCGTTGCTATGGTTATCCCGGGTCACGGTGCACAAACAGAACTAGATGCCTCAAGTGTGTGTGTTTTGACATCCCGGCAACAAGCTGCAATATTTTCATAATCCATAAACAGATCTTAGGAATCAGTTGCAAAACAGGAAAAGGCTTGATAAGTGAAGCTGATGTAAGGCAGAGGTTGATTTATGAGTCATGGTCTGTTTTAATGATTCCGCGCAGGGAGTCATCGTTTTATCTTCATCAAAAATGCTTCTTGGGGCCTGCATGAATTTTAGTACTGGATCTCTGTTCTTTTCCCAAAACTGCTATACCCAGACACCCACATAGTGAATGCATGCACACACAGGCACACACGCACACACACACGCACACACACACACACACACACGATCCTTCCCACAGAAAAAACAAGCACAGATCTTTGCCTCCCACTGAGTATGGATGGTTTCTCACATCCCACCTGCTCATGAGAGCCCACGAACATGAGCTCCAGCAACAGAAATCTCCACAGAACAGTGCTTGAGTATTAAAAGGCCCGATTGAGCTCTTGTACCCTCCAAATGTTTGCGTTTCAGCAAGCCCTTAATGCAGACTTAACTCCGCTCTCAAAGTAGGACTCGAAGTCAGATGATGTGGATTTGAAATGTTTGTTGTTTTTCAAGCTCAGCTGCCTCTGTCAAGAATGTAATGTTTATTAGATAGAGGTGGCTTTCGTGATTCTGAACAATTTGAGGCATTTGCTTTCTACTTTGCACATTCCACATCTTCAGGGACTGTAAGTTTTTATGAAATGGATTCCAATTCATCCTTTGATTACATGATCTGCAGCTAAAAACAGAAGCAGGTCTCGGTGACTAAATTGTTACATACATACACGATACAGCACGTGTTCATACAAAGAGGGATGAATCTTTGTTTTGGTTTCTATTCCTACGATGAACATATGAACAGGTAACAGAAGCAGCGACTCGAATAGTCTGACTACAAATTTGCTGTGTTCCTTTGTACATTGATGTTCAACAGCAGAATAGATTTTTGGCTGCTTCCGCTGCAGTCCTGTGCAGTGCCCCTGTGTTATAATCATTCTTCCTTTCTCTCTACTGGCCTGGCCCTCCCTCCAGCTTTCCCCACCATGGTGGACAACCACGTCAGCCATAATTACATGGGAGCCATGGAGTCTAAACCAGTGTACCCTCCGCACATGCTGGGAGAGGAAGACTTCACAAGGTCAGTCAGAGGCTGAATCTTCCATTAATTATCCTCCCCCTCCATTCCAATCATACTGGCTATGTACGCAGGTTTGAATAAATCATAGCACTTTGAATTGGTATGAATATTGTGCTTAAATAGGAGCATCAGCCCAGAGGACAGACATGCAGGCGTTCTGCTGGACTGCCTGTGTTGCATCACTGCAAATGAGGAAATTACTTTGTCATTAAAATGTACATTTTATGCTTTATCCTCTATCCCCATGTTGTTGTTTTACTTTTGAGTGTGCCTAAACTACCAAAATGGCGTTTTCAGTTCTTCTAGCACACCTGGGCCCTGGTAGTATATGTGTTGCTGCTCATATGTGTCGGTGCTCTGGTTTGTTCAGCTGTTCAGAATCTCTTTGGGCTATCACAAATGTTTCCTGAACCCATAGCACTATAGAATCAGCCAGACCAAACCGGTCTGTGTGTGCTTGGCAGATAGGTAAAGATGCCAGATTGGATTGTTTAACAGGATTCCCTCGCAGCTTTATCTTTTCACTGCAACCTAGCAACCAAAAGTTGCTCACTTTTGGTAATCTTGTTGTTGTATCAGTGCAGCACGTACTGTATATGTATATATACATATACATATAGTTGTAAATATGTGTAACTACCTACCTTGGAAATACACTCCCCTTTGTGTCTTTTGCTTTGTTGTTAAAAAGTCATAAAACACACACTTCCTTCTTCAGGAGGAGAGAACTTTCTCTGCTTGAGATATAATAATGGATTTCCTGTATTTTTGAAACTTCCAAGTTGGCAAGTTTGTTGGACAGAGTGTGATGGCTGTGTGCTGAACAAATGCTTTGGAGAGAGACCTTTGTCACTTCTCGTACTTGTTATGACTGGGATTTAACCTTTGACCTCCCATACAAGTGCTGGATCCCAAGTAACAATCGTTCACAGAAGCTTGATTGTAGTGCTCACGAGGCCTTGAGTCATCTTAACCTACAGCAGGAGGCTGAATTCCCTCTATGTGTGTCTGTGTGTATGTGTGGGTTTATCTGCATGTCTTGGAGTGAATGTGTCTGTGTTACTGGCTAATATTGTGTTCATTGTGTGGCCCTGTTATGTCTTTGTACAAGCTGTCTACATGACTTGTATGTGCATTTTGTTGCGTCTTTGTTGGTATGTGTGCTTTTCTGTGTCCTACACTTGTCCCATTCACTGTGATTCCTGTACCCCACAGCAGGGCTGAACCTATTTACAGTGTCATCCACAAACCTGGGGACAACAAGGTGCCCCAGGCCCACTACAGAGGCTTCTGTCCTTCCCCTGCTCCCTTGTGCCAAGGTCCACTCCCCTTCTCTGGCAGGTACTAACCTAGTGCATCACGCCTTACTTAGCTAACCCTCGTCTCTATAGCCCAGCATCTGGATCTGGCATCAGACTGCAGGGGCAGGACAAAGGAGGGCGAAGAGGCCACCTGCCTCACTAGTTGTATGGTGTACCGCATCTGTGCACAAATAGACTCAAGGAGAGGAGAAAGATGGTAACAGACAGATGTGGGGTGATATTTGTGCAGATAGAGTTTCGAGCAGGGCCTTCTGTTAGCTTTCCACCTCTACATGTTTGCATGTACACGTTTCCCTAGGTCCAGTTCCACCTACCTTAACGTTGTGTGTTTGTATGTTGGCATTTAAACAATGTTCCTACTTTTTGTTTGCTGTATGTTTCTCTCCTGAACCTCCTTTGCCAAACAAGAACTGCAAACTGGCTGTAGAGCATAGATGCTTCAAAAGCTATTAACCCTTTGTCTTGTCCAATTGTTCATCTCAACTTTACTTATAAAGATATTTAGTGGTAATTGTCCATGATCCTACCACAAATCCGACAGCATCTACTGTGTGTGAATATAAAACAATGCCTTCTTCTTTGCACTTTAAAATGGAGTCATACCTGCTCTTCACAAACATATCTCCACGGGAGTGTAGCTGAAAAGGCTTCATGCTCACACAAGCTGCTCAATTCCATCTGTCAGGCAGTGTCGATAAAACTAAGCCTGTATTCCTGGCTAAGCTATTTTCACTGGCAGTTACAGCTGAAGACTATACTGTTTATCCGTATTATTAATAGCAATGTCAGTGTTTTTCTGTATAATATGAAAAGGAAATCGCTTTAACTCCTCATTTTGCTCTAGTTTTTGTCTCACTTTTATATCATTTATTTACATTACATCCGCAGTGTGTCCATCATTCCTCATGTCATGGATGAATGCCTGTGTGTGTGAACTAATACACTGATGATGTTGTTTGTGCTGCACATGTTGTGTGATATATATGGCAAGCACTGGTGCCAATTTCTGTTTGCCTGTTTGTATGTATCAGAGAGAGAGGGAGAGAGAGAGAGAGAGAGAGAGAGAGAGAGAGAGAGAGAGAGGCTGTGCATGTAATTCTGTTCTGTTGAAGTGTTACAATTAAAGCACAGTATATGAGGAAGGGATGGCAGTCTGGAGCCACCTGACAACATGAACATACTGCTTTGCGGCATTGGAATAT